>NW_026055782.1:12869-748818 GCF_023758015.1 Alternaria viburni
AATAGAATAAACTAGCACTAGACTTATACTTATACTTTCTAAACTAGAAGAGTAGTGTAATTTTTTTTTTTTTTTTTTTTTAGAGTCTTAAGCTTTTACTCGTTAGAGTATACTACTATTCTGTTATAAATCCTGTGTTTTAAGCAATAATAAGAACTTTACTCTTTTAGCTAAATATTATATTAGTAATAAAAAAGCTTTTATATACTTTTTAAAATAATCTTTTAGATATAAAAAAGACTAAGTGTTCTTATAGAGAGTTTAAGCTTATTTCTACTTATTCTACTACCTACTATAGAAGTAAATCTATTCTTTTTTTTTCTTTTGTATTCTATTTGTATTATATATTTAATTTAAATTAGAACTTTTAGCTAACTTAATCTATTTTAGAAGACTTAAATTCTATATTTAAAGTTAAAGGTACTTAATTCTAAAGAGTTATTATTTATTAATAATTTTACAAAAAAGAGCTATTATAAAAAGAAGTTAAGTTTTTTTACTAATATATAAAATCGTTTATTTTTATATCTTACTCTTAGAGTAACTAATAAGATAACTATTCTTTAATATTAGAAGTACTCTTTAAGAAAGCTATATGTAATTCTATTTTTATTATAGCTTACTACTTACTAAGCTTTAGATAATAAAGTATTTAATTCTATAATCTAGCTTTTTTACTTATTATTCTCTCTACACACTATCTATCTTTTTTCTATATCTTTTTGTTTTATCTATTAGTTTATAGTAAATAAACATTCTAAAAATTTACAAGAACTAGAAATAGTAGTCTAAGTCTAATACTAAAGCTATATTATAAATAAGCTCTAAACTATATTCTTACTTTCTACTATATTACTCTAGTATAAGTAAGTTAAACTTAAATTTTATTACTAGCTTTTCTACTTTAAAAAAAATTATAAATGCAATTCTCTTAAAATATTATAAATTCTACTAGATCTCTACTAAAGTATATATTAACTATAAATTAAAAGAAACTATTAGTTAGCTAATCTTAGAAATTACTTTATTTACTATAGTATAAGCTATTATAGTAGCTATCTTAAGAACTTTAAAAATATAAATCTTTATTTTTATTTATTACCTTTTACAGCTATCTATTCTATTTTAATATTATTAGTACTTATTCTTTACTACTATAATAATCTTTTTTAAGTAGCTTAATATTTATAATAGATCTTCTTTACTACTAAGCCTTTTAATAACTTATTATTTATAAAAGAAGAACTTACATAACCTATACACTTCTAATAATAATTATATAAATAGCTATTATATTAATAGTAGTACTACTCTTACTTATAAATATTTATTAGTTATAAGTAATTATAATACTTATAAATTAACATTAAAATTAAAACTATAGAGATCTGTTATCTACTAGCGCAAAGTAATAATTTAAGTTTTTAGCTAAATGTAATATAAATAAACTTTACATAATAACGTTTTTAAAGTATTTTCTTAGTATTTAGCTAGAAGTTAATAAATTATAGTAGAATTAGTGTTATACTATTATAAATACTCTAGGTATATAGTTATTAGTTTTATTATCTTGTATTAGATAATTACTATAGCTATAGATTAAATATAGAACGTTATTTATAATATTAATAGTACTTAATATAAGATTTTCTTTTTTATAAATATTATAAAAATATTATAATATTAGTTAATATATAAGTCTTAATACTAATAGTAATATATACTAAAGATATTAAAACTTTATAATTTTTAATACTCTATATAGTACTAAAAATAGGCTCTTAACCTAGAACCTAGTATAGATTAGAATAATCTATTAACGTATACTAACTTAATATAGCTCTAGAGCTTTTAAGTGTACTAGAGCAATATAGCGCCTTAGGCGTCTACTACCTTAGATTATACTATCTAGCTAGTATATTTAAAATATATCTTTATCTATATCTATATATCTATCTATATTAATACTTTATATACTATCTTATATAGTATATAGTTTTTAATTACTTATATATACTATACGTATTATATTATATTAAATATTAATTATTCTATACTAAATATTATTTTATATTTAGCTACTTCTATAGAAACACTATTTCTAGCAGTATTATAATACTATTAGTATACTTTACGAAATATTTTTACTAGCTAAAACGCGTTTTTACTAGATTACTATTACTATATACTACTCTACTATATATTTAGAAATATCTATATAAATATAATACTTAACTAATATATTATACTACGTAGTTTAGCGCTTATAAGATATATAGGTATAACTTTAATATATCTTATATTCTTATTACTACTATTTGTTTCTTATATATATCTTATATTTACTTTTTTTCTCTTAAACTTTTTATTTCTTTTATTTACTCTAAAAATTACTTACTCTTTTAAGTCTTTTAGCTTTTAATACTACTTTTTAATAAAAGTATTATTGTTTCTTATATATATACTATTAGCTATAAACTATTTTATATATATCTCTAACGCGCTAAAGTCTTAAATAAACTTACTAAGAAACTTAATAATCTTTAAATTTAATATACTATATAACTACTTCTTATAGTTAATATCTATATTTCTCTACCTTTTAATAGTTTTAGTAATATAATATATAAGATCTAGTATCTACATAGAGTACTATTTTGCTATACTTAATTAGTAACTATATATATATATTTTAAAGTACTTATAATATTTACTAGCCTTCTATAATAGTTTTCTAGAATCTTTTTATATACTTTAGCTTACTTATATAGTTTTTACTTAATTACAAAAGATTTAAGAATATCTTTTCTTAGTTAAAGCTTTATTAAGTTATACTTTTTACTACTACACTTTTATAACTATACCTTTAATTAACCTTTTCTCTCTTAGCTTTTTAGCTACTATAGTTTAGTATATAGATTAAATTAATTTTAAGTTTTACTATATTCTAACTACTTAACTTATACTTACTATACTTACGCTTTTATACTAATTATAACTATAATAATTACGCTTACCTTTTTCTTATAGTACTAGAATGATATTAAAGCTAGATATCTTTTAACATTTTATTTATTCTATAGTCTATTAGATTAGATATAAGATAATAATATTTTAAATATAGAATTAAATATAATAAGTAAATAATAATATACACTATAAGTAAATATAAATCTTTTAAAGTTATAAGCTATATAGATATAAAAGTCTTTAAGTTTTACGTAAAAGATTTATTAGTTTATTTTTCTTTATTTTTTGTATATCTTTTTGTATTAAGAATATAAAATTAAGTCTTTGTTTATATATCTTTTCTAAACTAGTAGTATTAGAACTTAGTTTTTAAAAGTATTTTTATATAAATTTTTTTTATTTATAGAACTATTAAAAAACTAGAATTTATATACTACTAAAATCTAACTTATTACTAGTAGCTCTATAATAAACTTAGTAAGAGCTTAAAAATTTTAAGAACCTCTATCTACTAACTACTTTTAGAATAATAAAATTTTTCTTTACTTAGAAAATAATATAAAGAGGTTAAAGAATTGTAAAAAGATTTAAGCTAGTCTTTTCTTTTTTAAGTAACTTTTGTAGATATTTTAGATATTCTATAAAGTTATAAATATATTATAGGTATTCTATAGGCTAATGCTATACTTATATTTATAAATAAAAATATTAAAGAGCTAAGAATAGTAGAAAATATCTATTACTTATACTATATATAGTTTTGTAACTAATACTAATATAATTTACTATAGCTATTACTTATTTAGATTATTATTATATCTTCTTACTAGTAAAAAATATAAAATAACTCTTAGTTTTTGTATAAAGCTTAAAGTTATCTTTATAGTATAGCTTTAACGCTTCTCTAAGTAATAGTATTAAAAGAAAATAGTTTAATTTATTAATTATAAATATTTAAATAGTAGTATTTATAATTTTTATAAAAGAATCTAAGTATAGAATTATATTACTAGTGTTAGCTCTTAGCTTATAAGAGGCTAGGCTAACTTAGTAATAAGTATAAATACCTTAGAATTACTATTATAGCTTAGTAGTAATTAATCTCTAGTTATTTTAAAATAATATACCTAATTATAGTCTAATATTATATATCTAGTATTTAACTAGATCTAGTATATAATATTTATATTACTATACTTTATAATACTTTTATATACACTATTTAGATATAATAAGCTCTAAAGTAGATATTTATAGCGTAATATACTATAGTAGTAAGTAAGCTATATTATTTTTATATGTAGTAGATAATAACTAAAAGAAATTAGCTTCTTTATTTTTAAAGGTAGTAATACTACTTTTTAAGAACTTATAAACTTATAAAAAGCTATTTTAGATATTATTAACTTCGCCTTTATTATTTAAAATAGTAATATACTAATTAAACTTATTTTAGAGCTTATTAGGCTTTTATAGTTAACTACTACTAAAAGTAAAAATAAATAAACTACTTTAATATATAAACTTATAAAGTTACTTAAGTAGAAATAGTTAAACTATACTTATTAAAATATAGCTTATAATTAAAAATTAAAGTATAAGAACTTAAAAGTAAGTACTTAGCTTTTAAAGAGAATATTACTTACTATACCTTAATATTAAGAGATAAGTTCTATTTAAACTTAGTATATTTTATACTTTAAGAATTTAAAGATATTTTCTATATATAACTACTTATAGTATAACTACTAAGTATATAATTATAAAGCTATTTTTTAAGAATTACTTTTTATCTTTTCTTTAAGTACTTAAAAAGTAGACTTTACTATAAATTTTCTTAATAAACTTACTAACTTTACTTAGAATATTTACTTCTAAAACTATATAAAGCTTAAAGTATTATTAATACTTACTTAGATAACTTAAGATAGTTATACTTAATATACTTAGTTCTTGTCTATAATAGACTTAAGTAGACTAGATAGAAGCTAAATAAAAATTCTAACTTTCTTTTAGCTTACTTTAGGATACTTTTAAGTAAAATAAATAACTAGTTAAAAGAGTAGCGCTATATAGACTTTATAAGTACTTTTTATTTTACTATTTAAATAAAACTTTTACTTTAAAGCTAGAAGAACTATAATATAGTTTTTAAGCTAAATTCTTTAGCTTACTATTATTATAGTAAGATAAAGCGTACTACTATAAGTCTTAAGTATTTAGCTTATAAAAAGAAATCTTATAGCTAATAAACTTAAAATCTTTTTTTAAAGCTTTTTTAGATCTAAAAAAAAGCTAAAAAGTTTAGTTTAGTAAAGTCTAACTTATAATAAGCTAAATTAGACTAAAATAATTTTAAAAATACTAAGATAACTTATTAAAAGTATAATAAAACTAAAAACTTTTAAAAAAATAATCTAAAGTCTAAAAGAAACTCTAAAAGCTTATTTAGTTAAGATTAAAAAAAAAGTAGTAAGTTATAAAACTAGCGTTCTTTAAAGCTATTTATATTACTTTAGACTTAGTATTTTATAACTTAAAACTTTCTTATAACATACTTTATTCTAAGCTAGTAAAGCTATTTATAGTAAAAGTATTACTTAGCTAATTAAAGCTTATTAAGACTTTAGTAAATAGAAGTTTCGAGTTAAATTTTATTTTTATATTACTAACTATTACTATAGCTTTATTACTATAGATTTAGGTATATAGAAGTAGTAGTATTTACTTATTACCTAGTACTTAGTACTTAGTATTTAGGTTTACATTCTATTACGTTATTATAATATAAGTATAACTATATAAATACTAATAATAATAATAATAATAATAATAATAATAACTTATCTCTTTCTCTTTCTTTCTAATACGCTCTAATAGTTAGCTTACTTATCTAAGCCTAATACTTATACCTAACTCTTAATTTCTACTTATTAATATATTCTTCTCTAGCTCTAGCTACGTATTATTAAAAGCGCGCTTTAGTTAATTAATTTAATTTATATATAAAATAGCTTATAGAGAAAGCTATATTATTCTAAGAAGAGTAAAAAGGTAGCTAAACTATCTAAGCTATATACTAGTATAACTATTATTAGCTATATACTTAAAAAGGTCTTTCTTCTAGTTTAAAAAGAGCTTACTATAAGTGTTAACTTTTATAAGTATAGTATATAAGTTCTTCTTTTTAATCTAAAAGTCTACTAGTTTTATATACTCTTAACTACTAGAAACTAAAATACTAGCTTACTTCTTAATAATTAATAGTATATATAGTAGCTTATTACTAGTAATATAGCTTAAAGTTAACTTAAGAAGCTTATTTATAGTACTAAAGTAGTAAAGAGAAAGTATAAGCTTATTATAGAGTTTAAAGTTAAGAAAAAGCTTTATTAGCTAAGTATGTAGTATATATATATTATTTTAAATAAAGTTCTTAAAGTAAGTTAAGAGAAGCGTTTTTTAGTATTAATTATAGTAGTTATTTATATCTATTCTCTTAGTTTATTAAAAAAGTTATATTATAAGTAGTTATAATAAGTATTATAAATTATATAAAATTATAGTAAATTTAGAAAGTAGTATAAGATATATAAATACCTTTTCTTATAGATATTTATTACTTAGTAAGCTATTATATACTATTACTTTATATATTAGGTTTAGCTATTTTATAATATATTCTAATTACTCTAAGTTTTTAGATAACTAGACTCTTTTTCTCTTACTTCTTACTTTTAAAGGTATAATACTAATTATACTATTACTTATAGTAGTATTACTCTAATATAATAATAATTACGTAATAGTTTAATATATAATTACTCTTACTTAATACCTTAGAAGCCTTTTAAAATAATTACGTATTAACTATATAAAGTAGCTACTTAGAACTATTTAGAACTTAATAAAATAAACTATAAGACTTTTTTAAGTCTTTCTATCTATTATAAGCTTACTAGAGCTTCTAGAATTACATATTAAGAATATTATTAACTTATAGCTATTTTAGGCTAGCTTAGAAGTTTAAATTACTACTATTTCTATATATAAAAAAACTAATTTTTCTTACTATATATTTATTAAGTAAAAGTATATAGTAAAGTACTAGTTATAGCTCTAAATATATAAAGTAAAAATAGAATAGTAGTATACTTATAAGAGTAAAAGCTTAGAACTCTAAAAAAAAAAAAAAAAAAAAAAAAAAAGATTACTAACTATAAAGTAAAGCTTATAAGTTTACTTTCTATTTAAGCTATTAGTAGATATAGTAAATAGTAAAAAATTAAAAATTCTTAGTACTACTATAGTAACTATAAAAATAAGTAGATTCTTCTAAAAAATAAGAAAGCTAGAATATTTTATATATTATTATAGAAGTCTATAAGTATTTAATAGACTTAGATCTACTATAGATAAATATATATTTTTTAAAGATTAGCTACTCTACTTAAAGAATAATTTTTTTTATGTTTAAAGTCTAGAAATAAAACTATTTATAAAAATATTATACTAAAAAAAGCTAAAAAGTTTAAAAAAACTATATATAATTCTATAGTAAATAGAAATAGCTACTTTATTACTTTAATACTTTAGTCTAGTCTATAAAAGGCTAAAAAAAGTTAATTATCTTTATAATATTTTAAGTATATCTATTTAGAGTTAGAAGATAATTTTAAAGTTCTTACTAACTATAGTTTATAAGCCTTAGCTATTAACTTACTACTTAGAACTATAGTATTTTATTAGCTATTATATTATTTTCTTAAAATAGAGTTAAAGCTCTTATATAAGTATTTAAATAAATACTTAGTAGAAAAGTAAATTAGATATAGTAAGTCTCTAGTAGAAGCGCTTATACTCTTTACTAAAAAGAAAAACAGTAGTTAATATTTATATATTAACTATTAGAGCTTTAATAAGTTTATTTTAAGAAATTAGTATTTTTTACTACTTATTATAGAGCTTCTAAAGAACTTAGCTAGTACTATATTCTATACTAAACTAGGTATAAGAACAGCTTACTATAAATTATATATTAAGAAAAATAATAAGTAAAAGACTACTTTCTATATAAGATATAGTAGTTTTAAGTATTCTATAATACTTTTAGAATTAATAAACGCTTTTATATAGTTCTAGATCTATATTTATTTAGTTTTAGTAAAATTAATTAATATAATCTATATTATATATTTAAATAATATTTTACATATTTTTAATACTAAAAAGAAGTATAAAAGCTATATTAAGAAAGTTTTATATAAATTATATAATATAAAGCTTTTTCTAAAGCTTCTAAAGTATAAGTAGTATACTTAGTATACTAAGTATCTTAGATATATAGTTTTCTCTAAAAGAATCTAAATTAATAAGAATAGAAGAAAAATAACTTAGAAAAAGTCTAAACTATATATAAAATATAAGATTTAGATATTTATTAGCTATATAAACTACTATAAATAGTTTATTACTTAATTATTTTAACTTACTTTACTTTTAACTAAGCTAATTTAAAGAAATCTAAAAGTAGCTAAGAGTAGCTATATCTAGTAGAAAGAAAATATTTAGATTTTTAATTTTAATAAAAAAGCTAAAAAGACTAATTTAAAGCTAAAAAACTCTTTCTTAAGTATTTTTATTTTAACTTACTTTAAGTAAAATAAAAAAACTAAAGCTAAAGTAACTACTTTAAATAGTATAATTATAAGTATCTTAAGCTAATAAATACTAAATAAAGCTAGAAAGTACTACTAGTATCTAGTTAACTATTTTTTATATAAGCTTATTATAATAAAGTATAATTATAATATATATAACTAAAAGCTACTTATAATAGTTAAGAGTCTAAAATATTATTACTAATATTTAAAGAGTGTATACTTTCTCTTTAAACTAACTACTAAAATTTTAAATAGTTTACAAGAACTAAAACTTTTAACTATTAATAAGTTAGGTTTTATATTATACTATTTAGATTTAATTTTAATATCTACTATAAAATAAAATTTACTAACTCTAGAAATAAGTTTTTTTACTACTTTAACTTTATAGAAAAAGCTTAGAAACTTATTTAAAAGTATAATAGAACTTTTATTTAGTTTATAAGAGATTTTATAATAAATAGTAATAAAACTTCTTTTTTAGTAGCTATAGTATAGACTTACTTTACTAAATATACTAAAAAATAAAAAGCTTTTACTAAAGGTTTTAAGAGCTATAACTAAGCTAGTAAATATACTAATTAGAATTTCTAAACTTTAAAGAAGTATAAAAAAAAAACTATATCTTTTTAGATACTTTAGATAAGTTAAAGTTTAGAAATAATTAATCTAGTTTAAATAAAGTAAAAACGCGCTATTATCTAGTAAGAATACTAGTTACTACTAAAGAGAAGTTATAAGCTTTCTAAAAAATACTATAATAACCTTTTTATAAGCTATTTAAAAGTAAAATATACTTTAAAGATACTATAAAAATACTACTTTTAAAAGAGTATATATAAGAATATAAAGTAATACTATAAAAATAACTTTATATATAAAAAGTCTACTTTTATAAAGTATAAATTTTATACCTTACTATAGCTTCTTCTAGTACTTAATAACTTTTAAAAAAAGGTAATAATATACTTTATTATAGAACTACTACTTAGTATAGTTATTAGTATAAAGTATAATACTATACTAGTTATTATAGATAGATTAACTAAATTAGCTTATTACGTACTAGAATAAGCTACTTAGAATAGTATAGACTAAGTATAAGTCTAGATATATAAAGTTATGTTACTATATATACTATACTAAAGTATATTATCTTAGACTAAAGCTTTTTAATAAACTCTAAGTATTAAAATATCTTTTTTTATTACTTTAGTACTAGAAGAGTTTTTACTTCTACTTTTTATTTTTAAACTAATAGCTAAACTAAAAAGTAGAACTAGACTTTAAAGTAGTATTTTTACTACTATTACTATTTAGAATAAACTAACTAAGCGTGTTAAATACTTTTTAAAAAGTTTATATATAATAATAGTATTTACTTTACTACTAGAATTACTTTCTTCTAAACTTACTATAAAAAGTACTTTTATAAAGTAAATTAGTTAATTTAGCTTTTAGTAAAAAAGAAAGCTTTATAAAAGCTAGTTTTACTAAATAAGTAACTAAACTATACTAAAAGTACTATAAAAGAATTAAAGTAATAAATACTTACTAGAAAAAGTATACTAATAAGTATTACGCGCTAATTCTTTTAAAGATAGAAAGCTAAGTATTAGTTTATACTTAATATATTAGAAGTACTTATCTAAAAAAAAAAGCTAGATTAGAAGTTTATAGAGCCTAAAAAGATAATAGATTAAAATAGTTTTTTAGTTTCTAAAATTAACTTTCTAAAACTTAATAGTAACTATTTAGTATTTTATATATTACTCTTAGAGCCTTTTAACTATAAAATTACTATTCTCTACTATAAAGTATTAAAGTTAAATACTTTAAGAAAATGTTGTAATAATATATATAAAGTACAATATATTATAAAAAAATAGTTTAATAAAACTAATTAATAAAAATATATAATTTAATAAGTTAAGTATCTAGAGAAATAAAACTTATAGAAGCTAGATTTAAATATTTAAGCTAATATACTATAAAAGTTCTAAAATAAAAAAAAGTATCTAATAGTATAGAAAATCTTTAAAGGCCTAGTCTAAAAAGTAATACTATAGAAAGCTTTATAAAAAAAAAATTAAGTTAAGCTATAATAAACTATTTAAGTATAAACTAAAGTATACTTTAGCTTTTTTCTCTATATAGAGTTTTTTAGAGTATTTAATAGTATTTTAGACTATTCTAGTCTCTAACTATCTAAAGAAGATTAGAAAAGGCTACTTTACTCTAAACTCTTTCTAGTATAAAATTTATAGTTTTTAAATCTTATAATTAGTTTTAAAGAATAAAGATATTATACTTTAGATAAATTTATATAGTTAAATAACTTTAATTACTAGAAGAGACTTTTATATTTATAGATAAAATCTACTTTAATATTACTTAAAAGATACTAACTACGCCTTAATAGCTTATAATAAGCTAAAGAAAGCTAGTATTACTTATTCTAGACTAATCTACTATAACTTTTACTTATATATACTAGTAAACGCTTTACTACTTTAGAAAAGTTTAAAAATATTTAAAAGAGAGTACTAGAAGCTATATAAAGAGTATTTAGATAATACTACCTTTAAGCTTTTTAATTTTTTTTTTCTTATTAATCTTAGTAGTAAGACTAAGTATAGTACATTTAGATCTCTTAAAGTTTTTAGCTACTTTAGCGTACTATTACTTTAAAGTACTAATTCTTAAGTTAAAAGTTATAATTTTATATTTAATAAATATAGTAGTAGACTATATACTTAAATACTACTAAATAGATTAGTATAAGCTATAATAAAGTAAGATAAAGTAAAAAAAGCTAAAAAAGCTAATTAAAGTTTACTAAAGACTAGAATAGCTTATTATAGAGTATAATAAAGTCTATTAGAGCACTTACAGCTTACTTAGAGAATCTACTTTTCTTTAACTTTTACTAAATCTTTAAAGTATAAGCTTAGTATTATTTATATTAGAGAATCTAAATAGTAAAAGTATTTTTAGAAGTAGTAATACTCTTAACTATACTATAAAAAATATTATAAGTATTATTATTTATAAGTATAAAAAGTAGTAGCTAGTAGTTCTAAAAGTATAAGTATTATTTTTTAACTAAGAAGTAATATAGCTAATATAAAATGTAAAAGTTCTTATTAAAAGATTCTTAGTATAGTAGTTTAGTATTTAAGTATAGTTATTATCTAATATAGTAAAAGTTAGTATTAAATAGTTTAAATTAGACTATTAAAGGCTAGAGTAAAGTATATAAAGTAAATATAGGTAAGTAAGTAGCATAAGAGTATAAAGTATATAAAAATAAATATAAATTACTTTTTATAGTTTAGTTAGTATTATTTTAGTATAATTTACGCTAAAAGCTTTTTATTTAGCTTATACTACTTTATTTTATCTCTTAAATAGCTAAGATAAAGTATTTTAGATACTTTATTATTACTAGATTTTAGTCTAAAATAAAGTAATACTTATAAACTTAAAGTATAATAAAGTAAAAGAATAAAAAAAAAGAAATCTAACTAGCTAAGAATACTCTAGGCGTATAAACTTACGCTAGTGTTACTAGTATAAGTAGTAGTAAAATATATATTTATATATAATTTTGTAATTTTCTATATATACTAGATTCTTTTTACTAAATTTTTTACTATTTATAGATAAGTTATACTTATAAATACTTAGTATAAACTAATATAAACTAGAATAGACTATTCTAGACTATAGTTACTTTTTTCTACTTATTATATACTCTTTAGATTAGATTAAGAGTAATCTACTTTAAAAAAAAAATATTAAACTCTAGTCTATAAAAGCCTAGGCTAACTTAGCTTTAAGTATAAATATTATAAAATTACTATTATAGCTTAGTAGTAATTTATCTTAAGTTTTTTTAGAATACTATATCTAATTATATATTAATATTATATATTAAGTATTTAACTAACTTTATAATTATTAGATTCTAGCTCTAAAGAGTCTAGGCTAACTTAGCACTAGCTATAAATACCTTAGAATTACTATTATAGCTTAGTAGTAATTTATCTCTAGTTCTTTTAGAATAATATACTTAATTATAGTTTAATATTATATATCTAGTATTTAACTAACTCTATTATTTAATATTTAAATTACTCTATCTTATAATACTTTTATATATACTATTTAGATATAATAAGCTCTAAAGTAGATCTCTTAAGTATAATATAATATAGTAGTAAGTAAGCTATATTATTTTTACGCGTAATAAATAATAACTAGAAGAAATTAGCTCTTATATCTTTAGAAGTAGTAATACTACTTACTAAGAAATTTATAAACTTATTAGAAGCTTTTTTAAGTATTACTAACTTAGCCTTAATTATTAGAGATAGTAATATACTATTAGAGTTTATTTTAGAGCTAACTAAGCTTTTATAAACTACTACTACTAAAAGTAAAATATAAATAAGCTACTTTAATCTATAAACTTAAGAAGTTATATAAGTAAAAATAATTAAAGCGTACTTATTAAGATATAGCTTATTTTAAAAAATTAAAGTATAAAGTACTTATAAATAACTACTTAGCTCTTAAAGTAGATATTACTTACTATACTTTTACTATAAAAGGTAAGTTCTAGTTAAATTTAGAGGCTCTATACTCTAAGAACTTAAAGATATTTACTATATATAACTACTTATAGTATAACTACTAAGTATATAATTATAAAACTATCTTTAAAAAAGTGCTTTTTATCTTTTTAATAAGTATCTAAAAAATAAACTTTACTATAAAATTTTTATATAAAACTACTTACTTTACTTAGAATATTTACTTCTTAAACTATATAAGGCTTAAAGCGTCTTAGATACCTATTTAGAAAAAACTTAAAGTAGTTATACTTAATATACTTAGTTTTAAGTTATTATAGTACTTTATAGCTTATAATAAACTTAAGTAAACTAAATAGAAGCTAGATTAGAATTTTAACTCTCTTTTAGTCTATCTTAATATACTTTAGAGTAAACTAAGTAACTATTTAAAAGAGTAGCGCTATATAAACTTTATAAATACTCTTTTTTCTAATATTTAAAAAGAACTTCTACTTTAAAACTAGAAAAACTATAATATAGTCTTTAAGCTTAATACTTTAGCTTACTACTATTAAAGTAAAATAAAGCGTACTACTATACTTTCTAAGTATCTAGCTTATATAAAAAAGTTTTATAGCTATTAAGTCTAAAACTCTTTTTTAAAGCTTTTATAAACTTAGAAAAAAGCTAAAAAGTTTAGTTTAGTAAAATCTAACTTATAACTAGCTAAACTAGACTAAAATAGTCTAAAAAACTTTAATATAGCTTATTAAAAGTATAATAAAACTAGATACTTCTAAAGAAACTATTTAAAGTCTAAGAAAAATTCTAAGAGCTTATTTAGTTAGAGATTAAAAAAAAGTAGTAAGTAGAAAAGTTAAAGTTTTTTTTAGCTACTTATATTACTCTAGACTTAGTATTTTAAAACTTAAAACTTTTTTATAATATACTTTACTCTAAACTAGTAAAGCTACTAATAGTAAAGATATTACTTAGCTAATTAGAGCTTATTAAGACTTTAGTAAATAAAAGTTCTTACTTAAATTTTATTTTAGCGTTACTTACTATAAAGTAAAGCTTACTAGTTTACTCTTTATTTAAGCTATTAGTAAATAAAGTAAATAGTAAAGAATTAAAAATTTATAGTACTACTATAGTAACTATAAAAGTAGTAAATTCTTATAAAAAATAAAAGACTTAAAATATTCTATATATTATTATAGAAGTCTATAAGTATTAGATATACTTAAGTCTACTTTAAATAAATATATATTATCTAAAGATTAGCTACTTTATATAAAGACTACTCTTTTAGAGTACTAAGTCTAAGAATAGAACTATTTATAGAAAAATTATACTAAAAAAAGCTAAGAAGTTTAAGAAGACTATATATAATTCTATAGTAGATATATATAGCTATCTTATTATCTTAACGCTTTAGTCTAGCTTAAAAAAAACTAATAAGAGTAGTTTATCTCTATAATATACTAAGTTTATATACTTTAGATTAAAAAATAACTTAAAAGTTCTTACTAACTATAGTTTATAAGACTTAGCTATTAACTTACTACTTAGAACTATAGTACTTTATTAGCTATTATATAATCTCTTTAAAATAAAGTTAGAGCTCTTATATAAGTATTTAAATAAGTACTTAGTATAAAAGTAGATTAAGTATAGTAAGTTTTTAGTAAAAACGCTTATACTCTTTACTAAAAAAAAAGATAGTAGAATATACTTATATATTAACTATAAAAGCTTTAATAAAGTTACTATTAAAAATTAGTACTTTTTACTACTTATTATAGAGTCTTTAGAAAGATTAGCTAGTACTAAATTTTATACTAAACTTAATATAAAAAAAGCTTACTATAGAGTATATATTAAGAAAAGTAATAAATAAAAGACTATCTTTTATATAAGATATAGTAGTTTTAAGTATATAGTAATATCTTTTAGCTTTATAAACACTCTTATATAGTTCTAGACTTATATTTATTAAGTTTTTATAGAATTAATTAATATAACTTATATTATATACTTAAATAATATTCTTATCTTCTTTAATACTAAAAAGAAGTATAAAAGCTATATTAAGAAAGTTTTATATAAATTACGTAATATAAAGCTAGTTTTAAAGCTTCTAAAGTATAAGTAGTATACCTAGTATACTAAGTACCTTAAGTATATAGTTTTCTTTAAGAGAATATAAATTAATAAAAATAGAATTAAAATAATCTAAAAATAGTCTAAACTACGTATAGTATATAAAATTTAGATATTTATTAGCTTTATAAACTACTATAAGTAGTTTATTTCTAATTTTTTTTAACTTACTCTACTATTAACTAAACTAACCTAAAAGAAGCTAGAAGTAGCTAAAAGTAGCTATACCTAGTAAAGAAAGAAAAGTTAAGTTCTTAACTTTAATAAAAAAGCTAAAAAGGCCTTTTAGAAGCTAAAAGACTCTTTTCTAAGTATTTTTATTTTAACTTACTTTAAGTAAGATAGAAAAACTAAAGCTAAGATAGATATTTTAGGTAGTGTAATTATAAGTATATTAAGCTACTATATACTAAATAAAGCTAAAAAGTACTAATAGTATTTAGTTAACTTCTTTTTACGTAAGCTTATTATAGTAAAGTATAATTATAATATATTTAACTAGAAGCTACTTATAATAGTTAAGAGCTTAGAGTATTAGTACTAATATCTAAAAAGCGTATACTTTAATTTCTAAACTAACTATTAGAACTTAAAATAGTTTATAAAGACTAAGACTCTTAACTATTAATAAGTTAAATCTTATATTATACTATTTAGATTTAATTTTAATATCTACTATAAAGTAGAGTTTACTAACTTTATAGATAAGTTTTTTAACTACTTTAACTATATAGTAGAAGCTTAAAAACTTACTTAAAAGTATAATAAAGCTTTTATCTAGTCTATAAAAGATCTTATAACTAATAGTAATAGAACTTCTTTTTTAGTAGCTATAGTATAGATATACTTTACTAAAAGTTTAGAAAGCTTTAACTAGGCTAGTAGATATACTATACTAGAGCTCTAGACTTTAGAGAAGTATAATAAAATAGATTATATATTTTTAAATACTTTAGATAAGTCTAAGTCTAAAAATAACTAATCTACTTTAGATAGAGCTAAAACGCGCTATTATATAGTAAAAATACTAGTAACTACTAAAAAGAAGTTATAAGCCTTTTAAGAATATTATAATAACTTTTTAGTAAACTACTTTAAAGTAAGATATACTTTAAAAAAGCTATAAAAGTGCTACTTTTAGAAAAGTATATATAAGAATATAGAGTAATACTATAAAAATTACTTTATATATAAAAAGTCTACTTTTATAAAATATAAACTTTATAGTTTATTATAACTTCTTTTAATACTTAACTACTTTTAAAAAAAAGTAATAATAAACTTTATTATAGAGCTACTACTTAGTATAGTTTCTAGTATAAAGTATATCTTTATACTAGTTATTATAAATAAATTAACTAAAATAGTCTATTATATACTAGTATAGACTAATTAGAATAGTACTAACCTAGTATAAGCTTAGATACGTAAAGTTATTTAACTTTATAGTATACTAAAGTATATTATCTTAGATTAAAGCTTATTAATAAACTCTAAGTATTAAAATACTTTTCTTTACTACTTTAATACTAAAAGAGTTCTTACTTTTACTTTCTATTCTTAGACTAATAGCTAAATAAAAAAGTAAAACTAGATCTTAGAGTAGTACTTTTACTATTATTACTTTTTAAAATAAAATAATTAGGTATACTAGATATTTATTAGAGAGTTTATATATAATAATAGTATTTACTTTACTACTAGAGTTACTCTCTTCTAAGTCTACTATAAAAAGTACTTTTATAAAGTAAATTAGTCTAATTCTACTCTTAGTAAAAGAGAAAGCTTTATAAAAGCTAGTTTTACTAAATAAGTAATTAAACTATAGTAAAAGTACTATAAAAAGATTAAAGTAGTAAATACTTACTAAAAAGAGTATACTAATAAGTACTACGCGCTAGTACTCTTTAAAGTAGAAAACTAAGTTCTAGTTTCTAACTAATATATTAGAAGTACTTATCTAAAGATAAAGCTAGATTAGAAGTTTTTTAGACTTAAAAAGATTATAGACTAAATTAGCCTTTTAGCTTTTTAGATTAATTTTTATAACTTAATAGTATCTATCTAGTATTCTATATATTACTTTTAGAGCTTTTTAACTTAAAAGATACTATTTTATACTCTAAAGCGCCTAAATAAAATACTTTAAAAGCATTTAGTAATAATATATATAAAGTAACATATATTATTAAAAAATAGCGTAATAAAGATAACTAATAGAAATATCTAATTAAATAAGTTAAGTACTTAGAGAAAGAAAACTTATATAAACTAAGTTTAAATATCTTAGCTAATACGCTATAAAAGTTTTAGAATAAGAAAAGTATCTAGTAATATAAAAAGTTTTTAAAAGTATAGCTTATAAAGTAATACTATAAATAGCTTTATAAAAAAAGAGAATAAGTTATATTAAGCTATAATAAGCTATTCTAGTATAAACTAGAGTATACCTTTACTTTTTTTCTCTATATAGAGTTTTTTAAAGTATTTAATAGTACCTTAGACTAAAATAGCTTATAACTATCTAACTCTAACTTACTTTTTAGTATAAGAATTAATAGTTCTTAGGCCTTATAAATTAGTTTTAAAGAATTTAAATATTATACTTTAGATAATTTTATATAAATAAAACTTTAATTATAAATATAAACTTTTTTATATTATAAGAATAAATCTACTTAGAAAGTATTACTTAGAACTATACTAAGCTCTAATAGCCTATAAAAGGCTAATAGAGATTAGTTTTAGTTACTATTTCTTATTTCTTACTAATTTTATATAATCTCTACTAAACTCTATCTAAGTATACTAGATAGCTTTATATTACTCTAGTATAGGCTAAAATAAGCTATAAAGAACTATTAGAACTTAGTTAAGAGTAACTTAGAGAACACTAGCTCTAAGACGCTTAATTTTATCTTTCTTAGTCTTAATCTACTTTTTAAGCTAGCTCTTTTTAGTAGTAGCTTTATTACTTTTTAGCTAAAAAATAAGCTTTATCTAAAAGTCTTAAATAGTATTCTATAAAGTATTAATATTAAAAATACTAGTCTACTTAGTAGGCTTTAAAACTAAATACTATAAAAAAAGTTAGTATAAGCTAAAATAGACTAAAAAAAGCTAAAAAAAAGTAAAAAAAAAATAAAGTAGCTACTAATAACTTATAAAGAGCTAATTTAGGTTATAAAAGTTTAAAAAAAAGTATTTTAGAACTTACTAATTACTTATATAGTAATTTAGCGTTAAGTGTACTAGTAATTTTAGTAGCTTTTTTCTTAGATATATAAGTAGTACTATTAGTAAAGCTAGTAACTATAGCTTTAGCTTTAGTCTTATTATTATAATATATACTAAACTAAGTAGTAATATAGCTATAGAGTACGCTAGAATAAAATTATAAGTACTTTTAATTAAAGAAGTAGTTACTACTAAAGTTAGTTAAAAGAGTCTAGAATAGACTATTATAAGCTAATTTAGCTTTTTTAGATTTTATAAAAGCTTTACTAACTTTATAAAGAATAGAAAAATTTATAAAATACTAGATTAGACTAAAATAAACTAATATAAATTAAAACTTACTTAATAATATTATTATAAACCTTTTTATACTTTTCTACTAAGTCTATTTTTAAATAGCGTAAGTTACTATACTTAAAGTTCTTTATAGCTAGTAAAGTAAGTATTAAAGTATTATTAAAGGCTTAAAAATATAAAATAATAAGCTTCTTACTAAAGAACTTTTAGTTAGCTAATAATTAGTAGATAATCTTAAATATAGCTTCTAAGTTAATAAGATTCTCTAGAGACTATATTAGTTAGTATTAGTATAAAAAAGTCTAAAATAAGCTAAAATAAACTAAAACTACTTATTCTAGAGCTATTTACTATTTATTAGCTTTATAAAAGCTAATAAAAAGTAATAGTAGCTAAAAAAAAGTAAAATAAGTACTTATAGTAAAGTACTACTTATTTATAGTTTAATACTAGCTATATAAAATAGTTTAGGTAATAAAATCTCTAGATAGTATACTAGTAACTTTTCTAATTATACTAGTAAAGATAGCGTGCTTTTTCTTATTACTAAGAACTAGAAAAGTATAGCTATAGTAGTTAAATATATAAAGCTTATTAAGCTTTTATAACTATAAGTAACTAATATATAGTATATAACTAATCTTAAAAAGCTTAAGTATATAGAAGTAGCTTAAAATAATTTAATTATTACTAACTATAGTTAAGTTAAAATAAAAGAAGCTATTAAAGCTTAGAATAAAGTAATATAAATTATAATAAGTAAATATAAATAAAAAGAAGATAAATTAGTATAAAGTACGTATTAATAGTTTTAGTTAGAGTACTAAAGACTAGTTAGTAGTAATTTAGTATAATTTACGCTAAAAACTTTTAATTTAAACTAAACTACTTTATTATACTTTAAAATAGGCTATAATAAGTTACTTTAAATCTTTTAAGAATTCTAAAAATAATAAGTAAAAAGAGCTAATACTTACTATTATAAAGTAATTAAGAGGTAAAGAATAATAAAAAAAAATCTAACTAGCTAAAAATATCTAAGATATATAGACCTACGCTAGCTTTACTAGTATAAGTAGTAGCTTTACACGCGTATTTATACGTAATTTTCTAAAGCTACTACTTTTTATAATAAATTTTTACTCTTTTTATAAATATAATATACTTACGCTAGCTTAAAGTAGGCTATTATAGACTAAAATAGCTTATTATAGACTATAGTTACTTTATCTAGCCTATTAAATAACTTTAGAAGTAGATTAAAAGTAATCTACTCTAAAAGAAAAAATAATATTAGATTCTAGCTCTAAAGAGCTTAAGCTAACTTAGTACTAGCTATAAATACCTTAGAATTACTATTATAGCTTAGTAGTAATTTATCTCTAGTTCTTTTAGAATAATATACTTAATTATAGTCTAATATTATATATCTAGTATTTAACTAACTCTATTATTTAATAATAATTTAATAACTAGAGTTTAGTTAATAACTAGAAAACTTATAGAAAAAGCTTTTATTTAATTCTTAATCTATTAATTAATTTATTAGTATAAACCTTATAGTAAGTATTTAAAATTTAATACTTAGCTTAATATCTTATTCTAGTAACGTATTTATAAAAAGTAAGATAATAAAAAAAAGTTAATAATTCTATTTAGTAATCTTAAAAGAATATTTACTTTTAATATCTTATACTTACTATATATAATAATAGAAAGTCTTTTTTAAAACTTTAATAACTATATACTTTTTTATAGTTATATATAGTAAGTATAAGATATTAAGAAAATATATCTATATTAAGATTACTATATAGAGGTACTTTCTACGTTTTATTACTTTACTCTATATTAATACTTTACTATAATAGCTATTTGCTTAAAATTTTCTATTAATAATTATATTTACTTTATCTTTTTTATTCTATATTAATATAGATATTATAAGAAAAATACAAAATAGTAAATAAACATCTACGTTTATAGAATAATTTCTTAAAGAATAAAAGTAATAATAATAATAGAATAAAAACTAATAATATCTTTAAAAAATTTTAAAAAAAGAATAGTTAATATAGAATAAGTAATTTATTATAAATATTAACTTTAATATACTATTTACTAAAGAAGCTTATAAAAACGTTCTTCTAGTAGTCTTTACTCTTAATATAGTAAATATATACTACTTAATTAAAGTATCTAAATAGAGAATCTAATTTTAATAGTAAATACTTAGTATTATAATAGAATAAAGATTTAATATAACTTATTAATATTAATTAAGATTATATAGAATTTAGTATAAAGTTTAAGCTACTTCTATTAGATTTTCTATAGATTTTATATTAATTTTTTAAAGATTAATAATTACTAAAGATTATTTTTTTACTAGAACTTAAATTTTATAATTTTTAGCTAAAAATAATAAAAATTATAGCTTCTATAGTAATAAGCTAATAAGTAAAAAAATAAAATTATTTAATAATTAAAATAATTTACTTTATATTAAAATAGTTTTTTAGCTAGCTTTTATTTAAAAGCTCTAACTACTTTAGAAGTTTATTTAAGATTATAAACTAGTACTTATAAAACTTAATATAATAAAAAGAATAGTAATACTAAGTCTTAAAACTAAAGCCTACTTATTACTCTATAACTAAAAGTAAAATAAGCTTTAATTTAAAACTACTAATAGATTCTATCTTTTAAAATTTAGTATTTCTTACTACTAGAGTCTTAAGTTAAGATTAAAAGTTTTATTTCTTAAATATATTTCTATATTTCTTATAATTAATAATATAGATAGTATAAAGTACTAATATAAATAGTATTATATTTAAAAAGAAAAATAAAGCTATCTTTTATAATAGGTATAGTACTTAATACTTTCTATAGATAATAGTCTAAGTTATGTCTTAGATTGTTTAAACCTAGAACTAAGAGAAGATAAGGTAGTTAATAGAAAACTAAAGTATTTAACACAGCTGTCTTCTTAATGCGCATTTATGTGATTAACTAGTCTCTTCTTAGAGAAGCGGGATAAGTTTCGCTAGATCTTGCAATTTGATCGGCTTGCTAAGAAACATATTAAAGCCGCTACCGTACGCTTCAGCCCGTGCAGCCTCTGACTGCAACGCAGTAACTGCGATAATCTTCGATGCCGCCATATGATGCTTCTTCTCGTAGGATCGGATCCGCTGAACAGCCTCATAACCGTCCATAACCGGCATGTTGATGTCCATAAGAATCACGTTTGGTATGCCAATTGCTCCCTTGTCGATAGCGTGCGCTCCATGGCCTTGTTGTGACGCGACATCTGCGTGAGCGCTTACGAATGCGTCGACAGCAAGTTGACCGTCCTGAGCGGTAAGATGAGGGTACTTGTGCTTCTTGGCAAAGGCAGCGAGAAGCTTGAGATTGACGTTGTTGTCGTCGACAAGGAGCAGGGTCGGCATCTTCGTGGCTGACACAACTACAGAAGCGAGTGGTACTTTGATCAGAGGGGGTTCCGGCATTCGCGTCGTGGCAGATGGTGAAAACGGAAGCGCTTGAGGGTCGAAGACTCGATGACTTGGGGGGTGTACCAGCTGGACTTCTGCCGGCGACGACTGTACCGGGACTACGTTCGCGACCTCAGCTATTATTTCTGCTGACTTAGCCCCAACCTGTTCTGTGACAGGGACCTTTGCTGTAGCCGACAGTGGAGCAAGCGATCGTATTTGGAGTTGATGATCAGTCTTAGCGTCGTGTCGTGTGACTCCATTCGCTAGAAGACCATTGCTGACTTCTTCGTGGGCTTTGGAATTCTCTGAGATTGACATCGTACCCTTCTCGTGCAGGCGAAAAAGGGACGATATCGTTCGAGCCACCTGTTTTCTGCTACAAGGCAATGCGACATGCTCCATTGTCAAATGAGTTCGAAACGCGTCCGTTGCCCACTGATCGCGAAGGATCTGTGCACTCGGACTGTTGTTGCACACGACGAGGATGGGCGCAATGTTGTCTTTCCTCTTTTCAGCCCCATCATCTGTAGTTGCTTCGTTTCGGAGGGTCGCAAGGCATTCATTGATGTCGGCTTCCATAACGATCATGAAATCGTATGAATTGCTGCGTTGCCACTCGCATCGCGCAAACCGTATGCTCAGGGAGGTGAGGACGTTTTCGATAGAGGAGATGGCCAACGCAGAAGCCGCTTCCGTTGGATTAACTCCAACGCTGGCCGATGGATGCAGTCCCGTCACTAGACCAACCTTGATGCTTTCGAAGGCCTTTGGCGTGACGTTACTTCCTTTCAAAGCCCCAATGCGACGCTCGCTATTCGGGTGATCCTCGAGCGGCACCCGTACAGTGAAGCAGGTACCTGTCCCATCTTGATCGCTTACGACTTCGATACTACCACCCATTGCATACACTATCCTGGAGACTATGTGCATACCCAGGCCTAGACCATCGGACAATGTATCCTCCTGAGCAAAGTCATGGAAGAGACGGTCGCTCTGGAACTTCTTCGACATGCCCTTTCCGGTGTCGGAAACGGTAAGCACAGCGTCAAAACGTCGCCGCGATCCCTGTTTCGGCTCCTGCTTTAGGAAGACCCGGATATGTCCAGAAGGCGTGTATTTGAGTGCATTGGTGACGAGATTGATGCAAACGCGCTTCCAGCCGCCTGTGGCTAAGCTGCAATGCCAAGGCCTGCCGTCGGATCGATCGATGTCGAGAATGACCGGTGGATGAGTGTGATCTTTCGCATTTTGGCCGTAATAGAAGGAGTATACGGTCGATACAACGGCGTCCTCGGTCAAGTCATCAAGTGCTATGTTCATATCTAGCGCTTTCAGATCGTCGGTAGTAGAGCTCGTGGTTGGTGGAAGAAGCTTCTGGCTGATGTTTGAACTTTTCACAGCACCTTTCTTCAAACGCCGGCTCTTGAGATCTGCGAAATCGAGAAGATGTTCGATGATATCGAGCAAGGTACGTCCGCAGGAGTTGATCTGTTCGACAAAGGACGTAGCTATATCGTCCAACGTCTGCTCCGCTAGTAACTCGCACGAGCCCAATATACCATGTAGTGGAGAGCGAAGTTCGTGAGATATAGTCGAAATGAAGTCTGACTTGGCTTTGTCGGTGCCCAATACCTCCAGACGCTTGGTTTCGGCAACGATAATGTCACAGAAAGCATCGACAAATTGCATCTCCGTGTCTTTGGCGATATTCCTGAGTGGATCACACGTCCAGTAGAGACCCGCAACCGCCCACCGTTTTTTGGTGTAGTCCCATATCCCATTGAGGGCTATGCAACGTGATCCGGGAAATACACCCTGCAGGATATCTCCATCATTTCGTCGATCTTGACGATGGGTTTTGCGTTGTTCATTGCCTGATGAGCGTGTTCCCGCAGCACTGGCACCGGCTCCAGACTCGTCCGAAGAAACATCGTCTTCGGAATAGATTCTGAAGTCTTCGTCAAACTTCCAAACTCTTCCGAGCGGATTACGACGCATGAGCCTGCGTAAGAACGATTCCGTCAATTTCGTGGGAGGCTGACCCGTCGGATGTTTTGTTCCCATGCTGTGGTTTCGCGTTGTTTGTGCAAAGCCTAGCACCTGGCAGGCGGTTGCATGTTCGGTTCGTGACTCATTTGTAAGGTCAGAATGTGAAAAAACGACAGCCGAATCATCGCTATCAGCGTTACTCCCCTCATTGGACTCCGCATTTTGTGAATCGCTCAGTCCGCCAAATTCTCGGACAGAGGCGTCGAGGAAGGCGACACCGTCTAATTCGAGTGATTGGCAAAGAATTTCCGCAGCACGTTGATACGTACTACTGGGATCGTCGGCATCTTCACGTCGACGAGGCTGTGGATGGGTTGTGAAACCTTCCGCTGGAGAAGCAAAATGTTTCTGTGTATTCACGGTGTTTGTCCGCACATGTGAATCGAGCAACGCATGTTTCCGATCGGTTAGCCGGGGAGCTCCGCTATAGTCGCTCGATCGCTGATGATGATGAAAAGTGGGGTTCTCAGATACCTGCGCGTTGCCGGTAGATGAGCTGTTCTCATGCTGAGCGGGTAAGGAGACTCCGACCGACTGCGAAGGCGTCATAGCGGGAGTACTGGTGGGGTCCATTAAGGCCTCGGGCGAGCGATACTGACCTGAGTAAGCTTCCTGGACTCCGACGCCGCCGTTCTTCACCGGCACATTAGTTGCGGGCGACGCTTTGCGAGCGGCACCCGACGTTCCTCGAACAAAATCTCCAAGACCTGCCACCATGCGATTGGTTTGTTGCCGTTCTGAGAGAGCACGCACAGATTCGAGGTGGTTTATAACAGTTTGCGACATGTCGCCCAAGAAGCTGAGATCTTTTTGCGAGATTCCATTGCGAACTTTGTCGTCGAGGATGCAGTATGCACCAATGTTGACCCCAGATGGTGTTGTGATGGGCACACCTGCGTAGAAGCGGCCGTTGGGAAAGCCAGTGACGTACGGCCTGGTAGAAAGGTCCGGATGCTTGGTCAAGTCGTTTACTACGAAGGCGCTCTTCCGGATGTCGCCGTCTGCAGCACTAGAGATGGGAAACGAAGGAAGATTGACGGTCGTCTCGCAACAAGCAACATCGCGGGGAATGATAGAGTGACCCATCCACATCTCATCTCCGGGTTCGTGGATCGCATCATCTACGAGTGATAGCGTTTGTGTCGCCTCGGCCATGATGTAGGCATGGTTGACATCGAAGAAGAAGATCAAACAACGTCGGGCCCTCAATCTCATAGCACCCAGCTGGCAAAATGCTGTGAGGATCTTATCGGGGCACGAGACGGCCTTGTGTCTCTCTCTCGCCTCGGGATTGCGCACGTCGCAATATTGGGGGCCATAATCAGACATCTGCCGGAAGGGGCCATAGTATCTTTACGGAAACATCAGTCCTGTCGAAACATGGTTGAAAAGCAGCTAATGAATGATCGGGTGTACCGGTAGAATTGCTGCTCGCGCCTGCCTTCGCCGCGAATAGCTTTGCGAGACTCCCACGTGCGGCCTGGCCCTAGGCAGGCACCTCCAGTGCATGCATCTTGCATGACTACCGACGCGATCGAAGGTACTTGTATTCCCGTGATCGTCGGGGCGATTTGATAGTATGGTGTTGGGCGAGAAGGTTGTCAGTAGCGGCAAAAGCAAAGCGCGACGGTTTGCCACCCCTTAGGAATCTCGGGGCTAGCGCATCGTTGCTTTGCGGCCCGACAAGAGACGGGACGCGTCGCGCTGAGCTGTGCGCAACCGGCATTGAAATGGCTACGTGTTCTATCATCAACTTCGGGATGCATAACGCGTTGATTGATCCAGTCAATTCCAGGAGGGGCGAGGAAACGCGAATCTACGCTTGGCGCAGTATATAGGTATAGGATCGGGAGTTGCAGATGCACGGCGACGGCTATCTGTCGCCTCTGCGATGAGCCCCAACGCATCCTAGCTCCCAGCCCCACCAGATCGTGCATCGCACAGGCCTGCCGCTGAGTCCCCCATTGTGTGAGCGGGTACTTCCGCATCTCTGCGAACCAACCTCTAGTAGTTTCTCGTCTGCTAGCTATTAGGTACAAGATACTAGATGTTCAACGTGATGCAAAAGGCCTTTGTGGCGAAATGAATGTTGATTGCTCAAACAAGTGCAGGCTCAGCAGGCTAAACCCCATACCAGAACTTTGACTTGTTTGATCTCTGCTAAGGACCTCGGTAACGCAATGCCGTTAATGGGCACCACATTCCGATGTGAGATGGGTAAATCTTGGGTGACCTTCGCGGAGCCAGTATCCCGCACTCTCCACTTCATCATCTCCGCCGTCTTCTACCGGTAGCTTCAGGGGCGGACTCGGGTAGCGCTCGAGAGATCTGTATTGTACCTGAGGCTCCTTGCTATCCAAAGCTCTCCATTGACTTCGTTTCTGCCAACCACTGGCGGGTGCTTCACGTGGATGCTGGATTATAGGCCGAGCGCACTCGATCGCTCTGTAGTGCGGTTCAGGCAGCTCGACTATCATATTGCGCAACTGTTTTGACCTCCAGAAGGCATCGAGTAAGGGTAAGGCTGGACCAGTGAGTAGATCGTGGCGATGCCGGTCCCAGTAAACGAGCAGGGACACATAAAATTTGCGGAGACTGGGGCAGTATTTGATGATGTTATCGAGAATGGGCTCCAGGTGGTCCATATTGAAGAAGGGTGTGCCATCATCTTTCTCAATACGATGTGCCTCAACCGTCAGTTCCAGAGAAGTGATCGATGCCAACCGATTATGCGGAATCAGTCTTGGAAGATGAAGAAGCAAGGGCTCGCTCTGGATGCTTATGCAGTTGGCGGAATACAAGAACTCAACACCTTCCATGTACGCCTGCCTGCAAGACAGCAGAAACCCCATAACGCCAATATCATGCACCCCAGAACGCACAGCGGGGTCGTTTGGGTCGCTCCTTCTATACCGGCCCTCCTCCATCTGCTTTATGCACTCATCGATCCACGGGCCTCTCCAATGCCATGGCATAGATGGCTTCCATAATGGGTGATTACGTCCGCAAGGGATGCCCCTCCATTGCCATGCGCCTGCCTGCTGTACAAGATCCATGTGGAGCATGCGTCTATCGAAGGCCATGGACAAGATGATGCTTCGGATGTCGTACGGCAGCTGGAAGAAGAGGCATGCTGGTGTATCGATCGAAGTCGGTGTAATCGGTCGTCGCGAAGAAGGTAGAAACGGAGGCTCGTCCGGGGATGGCGGTTTGGGGCTCGATTCGATGCGCAGGTACTTCTTCAGCCATGCGCTGAGCCTGGACATGGTTGGGGATGCGACAGGAGGATGGCCTTGATGGACAGGGAAGCGATCAGGCAATAGGCAGTAAGCTCATACATAGGTAGCTACCGTCTGCCCGAACGTGTATGCGGCGACGCACTGGCGTGATGAAGAAGGCGGCCGCTGATTGCGCCTCCGTTCTCGTTAATCACCCCTGCGTCAACCGCCAAGGAACGGCATCTTACCCATAATGATCCGATGTACAATGCAAGGGGCTTCACATCGTTGGCGGCGCGCATCGTTCTAGGGGAAAAGACTGCCTCTCTCATTCGGGGTTTGGACCGTCTCCAGCCCGAGAGGTCCACGGGTCTAATCTATCTAGCGTGTTTGCCAAGACCATTTGCCGCCAGTCTGGATCCACCATCCACAATCTGGTCCAACACCGCGCCGCAAGACACCATCACCGCATGTAAGCAAATTTGCACTTTGAGACAGTTCTCTTGATTACATTTCGACGGCGCCAAGGCGCCACGTTCTATACCTAGATCTGTACTGCCATCAAATAGATAGCACCCCAACGCAGTAGTAGTAATCAGGCCACAGGTTCTGGCAGTCGTTGCCCACGGCGGGATTCCACTCGTAAAATTGGCTGGAGATAATGTCAGTATGAGCTTCGAGATGATAGAGCTAAGGCCAAGAGAAGGAACCGTGGAAAGTGGTTGGACGCGGAAAGCACTTACGCCAAAGAGATGCCGGCGCCAGTCGCCATCGCGTAACAGAACTCGTCTGGCTGCTGGAGATGAAAGCTCACACAATTGTCCGCCATGCCTTCGCGGACAGGTGAAGGTGTCTGCACAGGCTCAGTTGGCTTTGTTGTAGTGGTTGTCGGCTGCGTCGCAGTCGGTTGTATGGTCTCTGTCATTTGCGTCGGCGAGGGCGCGCCTGGAGTACGCGTAGTCGGCGTGCCCGGGCGACCTATACAGTACCATGCATCTGGAACGACGCCGGCGCAATCGCCGAAAACGGAGGGATTCCACTTCACGAAGTCGGCCTCGCTGAAGCTACCGAACATGAGCGCGATAAGGTCGCACGTGTCGTCGAAGGTTGTCTGATACCATCGCGTGCAGTCGTTGGGGTATCCCAGAGGGATTTTGCCCTCCGTCGGTTTCGCCGTCTGATGTGCGGGTAGTGGGAGATCAGCATCCGCGTATGCGCCAACACAGTACCAAGTGTCGAGCCAAAGACCTTGGCAATTGCCATCGAGGGCTGGGTTCCACGACAAGAACTGCTGTTGCGAGAAGTAGCCGTACAACTTCACAATGTCATTGCAATTCTGGTCGGCTTTCGCCTGATGGAACACTTTGCAGTTGGAGGGCATAGGTCCATGCGATGGTATCGGTGCGAAACTCGAATCGGCTGTGGGTAGTGTAACAGGCGTGTAATCGGTGGGCTCGGGAGGCGCGGTGAAGTCTGGCTGGGCCGTCTCCCATATCAGATCCGTGTTACCTGTTTGTCTTTGAACGCCAACACAGACCCAGTAATCGGCGAGAAGCATCTCACAATCGTCCTTGGTCGTGGGATTCCAGCTCACAAACTCGTCGATGGATTTTAGACCGAACTTATCCACCGTTCGCTGACATGTATCGCCGGGCATAACGCGGTACCATGAGTTGCAAATCTGCGTCTGCCCCGCGAGCGTCTTGGTAGGTGGCCATGCATTGTCGGTACTGGTAGTCGACACGTTCCACGAGGTGACGGGGTGCAAGACAGAGTAAGTCGAATTGTACGAAGTGCTCGTCGTCGCAGGGGCTGACGTGATGGCCGTCTGAGAAGTGATTCCGGAGGACGATGATTTAGAACCAGAAGTGAACGTGGATGTAGGTCGCGAGGATATGGTGGGTCTGGTACTGGTCTTTCCGACGCTCACACAGTAGGCCGAGTCGAGCCAAAAGTTGTCGCGACAGTCGGAGGAAACCGCGGGGTTCCACTCAAGGAACTGCTCCGTGGATATACCGTAGGCTTGAGACACGATCTGACAATTCTCGTCCTTGACCACGGTATGCCAGCCGTTGCAGTTCTCGGGCTGGCCCGGGTGTACTGGACCTGTAGGACTGGAGTCTTGGGCACTGACGACTGTGAGAAGTAGGCCCGCAGCCAGGGAACGCGTTTGTTGGCTCAGTAAACGCATGGTCGAACTTGACACAGCAGCTAGGCGAGTGGCTGGCTATCGAAGTAGTCGAGAGACCAGTGTGTACAACCAGTCCTCGAAGACTGGAGCTTGACGCAAGAGGATCGCGAAATGCTCTGGTTCTGCTATGAATGTACGGAAACGAATGAACACGCCATGAAGCCCAGGTGTGAGGGGATGTCTAGCGGCCCGAAAACCAGAATGCGATACTAGAATACCCATTGGGTACATGCCGAGTTTGTTAAGGCCAGCCGTCCATCATTCCAGTCGTCTGACTGATGCAAGGATGTATGTCTGGGCAGGGTCTTTCAGGTAGAGCGGCGATGATGCTCGCTTCGCAGCCGCATGTCGTAGTGCTTGATGGTGCACCTCACAGGTTTAGGCTATCGGCGCAGATTCTTAGTGGGGCTAAGGCGGCTAAGCTCACCTGCAGGAACCCGCCGTGCCGCCACGGACAAAGTTTTATCATCCTCTTTCTTCACCACGTTACATTGCATGCCTTAGCCTCAGGATTCTGCCAAGCATAGCTCATATGGGATGCAAGCAGGGCGTAATTGATAGGGGTCGGGACCTGCCCTTTTCGATTACCACGACCGGGATAAGTGGGGACGTATGATTGAAGCTAACATTTTATGCTGACTGGATGACCATCGGGACGGGAACTGCACACCGGCAAAATTTATTGGCGCATTCTATCGAAAGAGACTGTAAGCAAAAAGTCCCAATAGAGATGGGCATCTACCTGCGTAGGCAGCCTTGCGCAAGGCCGAGACCAGGGTGGGATGGGGCTTGAGTCCAGGTATGTTGTGTGCTGTTCACTCGGCGCAATCAATCCTTGAATACTTGTTACCGCTGCTTGGTTGTTGGATATCACCAACTCGCCGTCTCGAGCGGAAGTCACTCGTTAGCTCATTTACTCATACACTCGTTCACCAACACACTCGTTCAACATGCATCTTTTCTCCATTCTCATCTTCTTGCTCGCTAGCGCCGAAGGGGTTTTTGGGGGCAGCAGGTTTTGGGAGGCCAAAGCACCTAACAAACGTACAAACCCTCGCCCTGACTACTCAGCCATCGAAACCATCAACGCGACTTCGTCACTCAGCAAGCGCGCTTTTTCCATCGAGAGTCGGCCAGGTCAAGCAGAATTACCCCGCATCTGGCCAAAAAAGACGATCAGATACTGCTTCGAAAACTCGCAGGGTCATGATAAGCTCGAGGGCCTCTTCAGGTCGGCCATAGAACTGTGGGCTCAGCTCAATAGACATGGCTTCAAGTACGAGGAAGTCTCAGATGCAGAATGCAAGTCTGAAGACAAGCGCGACTCCGTGTTGCACATCCATTACAACGACTACGGCAGGTTTTCTACGACGCTGGGCATTCCCGTGGTCGACGCACAGGAGATCGCGGACAACCCCACGACAGCCGTCCGTGGGCCAACCATGCACCTTTCTGACAAAGAAGGTGTCGGTCAAGAAAACACCCCCGCCAATATCGCCCATGAGTTAGGTCACGCCTGGGGCCTTGCTCACGAGCACCAAAATCCGTATTACTGGGAACAGAGCAGCATCACTGGGCCCTCTTGGAGCGTTCCAATGACCGGGAAAAAGTACTTCGAGACCGACGACTTCAATTGTGGAAACCTAGAAGACCATTATAAGATCCACAAATCAGTACAGGTCCTGATTGATACGGAAGTGGACGCCAGAAAGCGAGATATCTTGCAGGGAGAGTACAACAACCTTTGTGTCTTGCGCGGCGTTGCCAGCAAATACGGTTTCAGTGCTGCTGATTGGCTTCCCATTAGCAACACTGCGAACATGGTTATAGACGCGCAGTTTGACCCAGATTCGATCATGTTGTATCCTTCTCAAGCTGGTGGTGGCGACAATGGCGCGAATCGACGTGTCATCATGAAATACAAGAAAGACTCCATGCCGAACCAAATCATCCCGATTCGTCACCGCCCCAGCAACATGGATGTCGACCGGCTAGTCGCGCTCTACGGCGATCCTGCGCCTTCCACCCTGGAGGTGCCGCACAATTCAGGTTCAAGCGGCTTTCATGGCAGACTCGGGAAGGCGAGGAGCAGTAAAGAATTTTCTCGCGCCGGGGACACCAAAGATGGTGCATGCTGATGAGTACCGTGTATGCAAGTACCCGCCAAGTCCGTTTATAGATCATGTAAATAGAACGTCGTGATAATTACTGGGCACTCTTAGCTACAATCATATACATGTCACCATATCCGTGTAAGTACCGCGTGAAACTGGGGGTTGATCTTGTCGAGGGAATAAATAAAGGCAAGCGGGCTCCCGCAGGCCGTGCACTGGTCACGGACTTCACGCGGACGGGCAAGTATCTTTGCTATTGAGCAGAAGATAATTTGCGACTGCGATTGATTCATGGCTATGAAGGTCACTGACAACGAAAGGGTAATGAAATTGTTATGCGAACACGCTCGGGTTGCTAGCTACAACTCAGGCCTTGCACCGCATTCAAAGACCTGTCTTGGTTTGTACGTGGGCATCGGCAGTCTCTCGATGTTTTCGCCGAGAGCTTTTGTAAGCGTACCATCGTCGAGATCTATAGCCCAGACCATTGTTCTGCATTCTCGTTAGCAAATGGTCACAGATTTGCGATGCATCAAGAACAAGATCGTCGCACTTACCCTCCTAAGCAGTGCTGATGAGCAAAATCGACTTTTGTTCCCAACGTTTGAGTGTCGTCGAATGACACCCACTGGTTCGAGTCCCAAGTGACAATCTTGACAGCCGCCTCTTCATCGTGGGTGACAGTGGCGCCATTGGCGATGACTTCGTTGATTTCCGCCGCCGACAGCACGCCGGGCGTACCCGTGCATGCGCCGCCGTTAGCGCCTTCGCTAAACTCACAGCCAGCCGTCATGCATCCAGGGTCCTTCATCGTGAAGCTGCGGCCATAGAACCCGAGACCCAACACGACACGCTCTGGGTTGATGCTGTTGCGCCACAGGAGCTCGAGACCCATCTTGATTTCGGTCAAGTTTGTATGAGCCTGGGCAATAGGGCCGAGACTGTCGATGCTGGCGTCCCAGACACCGTGGATGTCGTACGTCATCATGTTGAACCAGTCGAGATATGGCTCCATTCCTTGGAGATTGAAGCCGCGGAGATACCAGTAAGAGGCAGGCTAGTGGGGTCAGTCGCGACGAAACAAGAAAAAGTATAGCAGGGACTGGTTGCTACTCACAAGAGTCAGGCTGATGCCGTATTCCCGGCCTGATGAGTTCAAGCGCTCGCGAAGCCTCCGCAGAAGATTGACGTAGTTGTCGAAGTCTTCGGGTATGCCGCCTCGATCCTCAGCCACAGGACTAAAGCGCGTGTGTCAGCGTAGCCAGAAATGATGAGGGTTTGTTACTTACTACTCCCAGTCGAGATCAACGCCATCTAGGTTATATCGCCTCAAGAAAGTCAACAGTGAATCGAAGAACTTGTCTTGGTTTGCTTCGCTGGCGGCCATGTCGGAGAAGGCGGTCCGGTATGGGCCCGGATCGTTCATAGCCCAGCCTCCAACAGCAATCCAGATTTTGAGGTTAGGCTGCCTCTCCTTGAGGGCTGCGACACGACCGTATCGTGATCCGGTACCTGGATCCATGTCCTCGATGTGGAACGTTTTGGGGTTGATGAGAGCAAAGGCAAAGTTGATGTGCGTCCATTGCCCGAGCGGAATGTCCTCAGGCTCCATGTTACCACAAGGGCGCTGGAAGTTCCAGCCCTCGTAGTAGCCGATGGTGCGCGCGTCGGCACTCCGCTGCGAGAGGTCGCACTGAGGATGCGGCACAGGATTGGGGCCGCAGAAGTCAACCGTCGTGCCACAGAAGCCATGCTCGCTACAGCACACGTTGAGTGGGCAAGTAGTGAGGTTCGCATACTGGAGACCCCAGGTGCCAGGATCGCATTCAGATTTACGATTGCAATCGCTGGTGCATTTGTCGCCGCAGAAGACGGGACCAAAGCCACAGGCACCGGTACCGGTGTCATCGCTAATGACCATCATTAACATCATGGCCAATTATACATGTTCATATCGACGACTTACAGAGGTCCGCAGCATCCAAGGTCACATGACTTGGTTGCAGTGCATGTGTAGTCGGGCTTCTCATTTGCTTTGATAAGCATCTCTCTAGCCTCAGGCGTGGTTTCCTGGCCAGCAACGTTCTCCATGAGTAGCCTGACTTCCGCCTGTCCGCCGAAAGAGCCCAGATCAAGTGCTTCCGCAGTCAGAAGGAGGCCCAGGCTGAGGGCTAGGCCCTTGAATGAGACACCTCTGGATGTCATGATGATATGGAATGAGTGTTTGTACAACAAGTTTCAAGGAATGAGAAAAGCGCGATCAATGTCCCCAGCGAGAAAGATAGCCTGACGAAGAGCGTAGTGATACCGAGTGGGACGAGGCATTCACGACCGGACGACGGTCGAGCGGCGCGCAGCACCAATTCCCGTCCCGTACCTGGCTCACAGCTGCGGCATCAGGGGTGGCCAGGCAAACATGCCGCCAGGCCCGTAGGCGAGCAAGGCGAAATCAATAAGAAACTCATTTGCTGGAGTGTCAGCTCCGGCGCGATGTATGTGCCAAGACGAACGAAGGATGAGGTTGAGTTTGTCAAGGTGGGTCAACGCGAGGACCCTGCCGAGCCGGCACGCCACTAAATTCCGCCCTGCATTTAGCCGCCGAGCACCTCCATCGTTTTAACCACAATCAGCAACCCCCGACACTATTTCGTTGATGCAGGTACGCCCTGCAGCATGCGCCTAGGTTATGAACGCAAACGAGCTGGCTCGTGAGTGGTGGATTCGTACGTACCTGAATTGGATTCTACCATTGTCAGGCCGATACGCTGATGGTACCTCGGTAGGTCTCCACCAAAGACACTTTGTCTTGGGTAGCATCGCGTACATACAATGTTGCCTGCCTCATCCGACTTAGACTTTTCGCCCCCATATCAGACGGCAACATTCATCTAGTTCTCGCAACCGAAATGTCACCCTGCAGACTACCGGGGTGAATTCATTGACAATGGCCATTGTCCGGTCTTGGCTGAGAATCCTGGTGCTGCGTTGAGGCGGCGAGAGGACATCTCGACATCTGGACGCCTGATCATCAACCGCCTTTGGCTAATTCTTCTCCCGTCTCTTCCGAAGCTTTGCTTGCTTGTTCAAAGTCTATGAGCCTAGTTCACACGCTCGCAACGTTGGTCATTCGCCTTACGCCTCACGCTCATTCTTCATTCATGTCTCTCGTTTAGTCCGGTAACACCAATCGACATGATTATCACGTTGATCTTGGGCCTCTCGGTCCTGATCAGCTCGACGAATGGCTACGTTCCACACCACGCACACCATGGAAGACATGCCAGAAGTGCAAGACTATATCAACGTTCAGAAGCTGCCTCATCTGTCAACTTGTCCTCCTCGCGGACACCGCCCACTCTTCGCAAGCGGGATGATGATCCAAGCAGTATGGAGTGGATCAAGCGCTGGGCGGCCATCGGCGATAGCTACACAGCCGGCATCGGTGCTGGAAGACCTCTCGGCCACAGAATCACCGCGGACGAGGTAGCTATCAGAGTGCCCAGTGGGCTGGAAGAGGTTCGAGACAACTGGAAGTGTTCCAGATATGACATGGCATACCCCAAGGTTATAGAGGCACAGTTTGGTGCCCACGTCGAAAAGGACGGCGGCTTCCAATACCTCGCCTGCAGCGGCGATCGTTCTGAACAAATCTACCAGCAGGCGCAGGCCCTAGAGGGCAAGCTCGACTTCGTCACTTTCACTTCTGGCGGAAACGACCTTTGTCTCGCCAAGATGATTGCAGATTGCATCATGCTGCCCTACGGCAAGACATCCGCCTGTGAGACCGTCATCGCAAAGGCCCAGGAAAATGCCAAGAATATTATCACCGACAACATCTTTCAGATTCTGGAAGCTCTCAACGAGAAGATGAACGACGACGGCATCGTCGTCGTGAACAGCTATGCTCAATTCTTCGACACACAGGAAGACAACTGCGATCGCCAGTCGTGGGACTTCTTCTGGTTCCTCCCATTGGGTTCCTCGTACCGAGCTCTCACTATCGAACGTCGCCACGTGTTCAATCAGCTGGTGCTTGACATCAACCAAGCGATTCGCGACGCCGTTGACAAAGCCGCCAAGAGTGATAAGATCAAGTACAAGGTTGGCTACGCTGATTGGGATTACTGGGTCTCGAATGAGGTGGACGCCCGGATGTGCTCGCCGAGTAGCAATGGCGACTATCCAGATCCAAAGCAACCGAACATGCACTTCATCAAGCCCGACACGCACCCTTGGGATGAATGGCAAAATGATTTTGAGCGGTCGGAGCTACGCAAGCGCGACGTGGATTTTGAGGAGATACTGAACTCAACGAGGCTCTCCAACTCGGAGAAACGCCAGGTAAATCGCATCAAGGCTATGATGGAGGCTCGCGATCGAAACCTTGAACGTACACTCTACGACTCCATCCTTTACAAGTCACCTGATCCACGTGCTGCCGTCAGGCACAAGCTTGACGCCCGTGCTCCCTCACCACCAGGCTGCCCTGGGGATGGTGGCTTTGATATGACCTTTGGTATGGGCATGCCCGACACGATTGGCCGTAACGTAAGTACTGGCTGCGCTTAGGTACAATTATGCCAAGGTTATTTGACTGACATTTGCAGTTCCATCCCAACGAAGCCGGCCACCTGACTATAGCCTCCTTCGCTATCTCAGAACTCATGGACCTGCGCGCCATCGTTCTGGGCGTCGACTCACCCGCCTGCACCGCCGTCAAAGACGAATTTACATGTTTCTCCAAGACGGGAAGCAAATTTTACGTCAGTGGCAATCGCACCAATGAGAACTACGAGGGGTTCTGCAAGGAAGTCCAAGATAAGCACGACAAAAACAAGATCAACTGGAGTTACTCCAAAACCTACGACGAAGGCACACCAGAGCAGCACGACTACGTCGTCACCCTCAGCAATGGTGTTTCGGGATTCGACAAGGACGAGTGCGTGGACTCAATGAAGAAGATCATGAACTCATGCGACACATCCGATAACCCCATGAACTGGAAGGGTGGTGGCAGATACATTCGCAGCGGCGGAGACTACAAGTACGAGCTCAACCCCCGCCGCAGTAACCGCCCCTGGCCGCCGCCAAAAGCGCCATATGGTCGCTGCGAGGGCTGGTATAAGGGGACTCACGGACGCTACAAGGTCGAGGGTGCTGGCTTCTCGACCTGGGATTACGGAAAAGATACTCTTCGGCCTAACATGAATGGCTGCTATGGTCTTGGTACATCCTTTTGGAAGTTCGAGTACTTTGACAATCCGGCTGATCATGATGGGCACGAGTGGTATGCGACGTTTAGTACGCCGATTTGGGTACGTGCAAGGTGTTGGGCGAATAACAAGATTGTCAAGGCGGCGGGTGGATGGACGAATGGGTGTAAGGGTAATGATTGAGGTGTTCCTTTGCGCTTTTTATATACTATCAAACCACACCAGTGCTTGCTTAGTTGCATTGCCAAGGCAGACTATCATGAGTGCTTGCGAAATTTGGCCCAAGTATCAAGACTTCTTCACATTCTCCAACACTCAATCACATGACGAGCTACCCCCGGCTTCCTCATTATATGCGATTCGCATGCGAGAAGGTACCGTGAATGAGTTATTCATGCCAATCTAGGAAAACGCTTGAAACCCTAGAGACTACGTTGACATTAGGTCACCTTTCTTGTAAGCTTGTGAATTGATGTAGTCTGCAAACCTGTTCAGCCTTTTTCTTGGATAAGGTAGGTTTATCAACTCGAAGTACCTCTCATCCTAATCACTATCCGAATCAAGTTCCATATCCGACGATTCCTCTACCGCAGGCTCTTGTTCTTGCTCATCCCCAGATCCCACTTCTGGCCTAGATTCCGATTCTTGCTCGTGATCATATGTGTATTCACCCTTCAGATATGCGATCCTGTTTCGCACCGTTTTCTCCGTGTCTTTGAGTTTCTCGATGCGGTCGTCATGTCCCTCGTCAGCGTCGTCGCCGTATTCATCGCGTGCCTCTTCGCGACCTCTGCGTTCGCTACTTTGCTGTCAGCCTCGGTTCTCGTGAAAGTGTTGTGGTCTACTAGGCAGTTTTATAGTAGAGGCAGATGGTGGTGGCTCATCAAAGGATGTCGTGGTAAATGAGAGGGTAGGTGGCTTACGCTTCCATTTCAGCAAGCATCTCTTCATTGTTGGCTTGCTCATTCTTCATCCACTCTTCCTCGTCAGTATAGCCTTCGTCTCGCTTCGCCTCCCAATTCTTTTGATGCTGTTTGTAGTCATCCTCGTTGCGGGACATGATGGGTGTTTAGTACTTGATTGACTAGGTGGTGATCGTAATCAGTATGGTTTTCTGCGTTCTTCGAGTTCGCTGACTGGTTGCTGTCTTGTCGATGGAAAGAAAAAAGAACGTCGGAAGGCTGAGCAACGATTATATACCCCTCTTCTATGGCACAAGGCTGAACTTACAGGCCGGGCTCATCCCCACGAACTAGGCTGAATTGAGGCACTCCTGCATCGAACACGGTAGAGATGTATGCCTTTGAAGCGATAATAAGCGACCTCACAGCCACCCGGTTGCAATCCGATGAGGCAAGGCCATAGTCAACGGCCTCGGCCTGTCGAACCGCCGGAATTGTCCTAATGTTCGCATGCGTTCCTGCCCGTCTACCAGAACGGCCAATAAGCGAACAATGACTGTTTTCCATGCACCTAGGAAAGCATTCTGTAGATGTGGGCGATAGAAACTGTGGAGGTCTATGCCTGGCTATCGCCGTCAGGGAAGTTGGTATAGCCAAGATCATACAACAGGAACGGAATGGACCATGTTGAGAGTCGTAAATCGCTAATCATATTCAGTCCAACGCCATGCTGATGCTGAGAATCATGCCGTGATATAGTACAAAGTCTTGGTATACACATCATCCACCTCTTGCCCATCAAATTATCCCTTAACCTCCTTCTCGAGTAGTTCCTTCGCTTCGTTGACCTTGGTCGCAAGGTATGGGCTACCGCCTCGATCGGGATGGTTGAGGAGCATGAGCGATCGGTGCTTCTTCCGTAATAGTTCTTTCGTGATGCCGCGTTCGCTGAGATTGATTAGTTCATGAGGCTCTTCGTAGAGGGTATGATATGCGGTAGACCTACGGCATCTCTAATATGAGAGCAGCTTCTCTCCGTGTCATCTTGGGCTCGAAGCCGCCCTTGTAGTATCCACGTCCTAATGCTCCAGCTCCACCACCTGATCTCCGTAATGCCACGAGTGCTGCGCGACCCTATTCATAGACGTCAGTACATGTTCCTAGTGTATTGTGATACTCTAGCAGTTGCCGATCCAGTCAACATAGAGGCGTGACTAAGGAGATTGGAGGCCATACGAAGAAAGCAGTGGCACCGGCGCCCAAGATCCAAACCCAGGCAGACATCTCGTCACACTATCTGGGCTCAACTATGCGGTTTGGGTGTTTTGGTGTACGGGTAGTGTGAAGTCGCGATGCGAGGTAGGCGGCAGGATACGTCAGATGGAGATCTCTAGGTGGATGGCGGCGGCGAGGTGGTCAGAAGGAAATTTGCGGAGGTGCCTCGGTCGACAAGCATCGCAATTGGCGGGCCAGAATGGCAGGTGGGTTGGCGTGCACAGGCCACCCAAAATTTCGAGCCGGCGAACTTCTCGAACCTCAACCTCCACACCTTTACACGACACCCGCCTCATCACCGCCAACTAAGTGAAGCGTGGTCGATCCTTATATATCTTGATCTCAGCCCGTGCTGACGACTACTGCGACGCGGAATAGCGCATACCTACCCACGATAAGAACGAGCGCGATCGCATTCGCGCCACGACGATAAGATGAGAATCGAGACTTGCTACTTCTGCTCTTCGCCGGTGTACCCGTCCAAGGGTATAACCTTTGGTATGCATAAGTAATCACATCTCAAAGAAATCCTTGCTGACTCATCAGTGCGCAACGATGCAAAGGCCTTCCGCTTCTGCAAGAGCAAATGCCACAAGAACTTCAAAATGAAGCGCAACCCCCGCAAGCTGGCCTGGACCAAATCCTTCCGCCGCGCGCACAACAAGGAAATGACCGTCGACTCGACCCTCACCTTCGCCCAGCGCCGCAACGTGCCCGTGCGATACAACCGCGACCTCATCCAGACCACCCTCAAGGCCATGGGCCGTGTATCCGAGATCCGGCAGAGGAGAGAGCGCGCATTCTACAAGGCGCGCATGCGTGGCAACAAGCAGAGGCAGCGTGAGGAGGACAGGAAGCTGGTCGAGGAGAACCAGCACTTGCTGCCGCCGAGCGAGAGGTTCGCCAAGGAGGAGGTTGAGCAGGAGGAGATGGAGGTTGATGTGCAGAAGGTCAAGGACAAGGTCGCGGCTAGGAGGAAGGAGCTTGAGGCTGAGGAGAGCGAGCTCAGTGAGCTCGAGGAGGAGCTGCCCAAGCAGAAGACCAAGACGAAGAAGATGCTGAAGAGGAAGGTCGGTGGCGGTGTTGAGGCTATGGATGTTGACGAGTAGGACTGGCAATTTGTATCTCCCGCGATATAACTGGACTGTTCGGCATTCTTTGGACGATCTTCCCACAAGGTCACGGAGTTTGGCGTCTCACTTATGGTAGATTACGGACATGATTTCGATACCACAGCAAAAGCATCTTTCCATACCAAAAGCTCACGGTCGAGTGTACATTGATGTAGCATGTACTTTGTGTGTGCCTCGTTGTGCGCCCTGCGCCAGGGTTCTCAACAAACAGTCGTCAGCCTCACGTTGAACACTATCCTGAAAACTCTCAACTTTCGGGTGTGGTAAAAGACGTATGAGTCAACCCACAATGAATGAACAGTGACAGTGCTGCCATCCTCAAGTATCTCTCACCTCACCTCTCCTTCTCCACTGGTCATCACGTTGGCGGAGTTTGGAATGTTGCCTGCAGTCATTGTCTGGTGATACATCTTCTTTGAAGTCGGCACGATCGCTTGTAAGCTCATTCCCACGCAAACATGATGTGGCTGTGCTTGATGGATTCCAGCGTCACCGGAAAGTGCGTCCCAAGTGGGCCGAAGTGGGATTAGCGTCCGTGCGCTAGATCGAGCGCGTCGTGCGCGTCAAGGTCACCACTCCCCGGGGCCCGGTTCTCGTCCTAAAACTATCTGCCATCACAACATTCCGACCCTCCATCTTCACTTGACTCGCCAGATTCATCATCGTGTTCTTTAGGTGGATATGCATTAATTCCGACATTACGATGAAGTCTGTTGATAGGCTTGCTGGCCGTTTACCCAGCCATCGTCGCTGCACAGCCTTGCACCACGAAGCCTTACCGTGTTGAGAGGACCACAGCTGCACCAATGAGTAACGAGTCTCCAAGCCGCCTTCAGGCGTGACTCCAACACCTGTTCCGCTGCAGCGAAGCGAGTCCTAGGCCGCCGCGCTTCGTTGCACTCTTATCTCGCCTGTCTCACCCTCTTCACTGCAAGCGCTCTACGGCTCCTTCTCCCACAATATTTCATTTCATTCTTTTGTTGGTACCACTTGTTTTGCATGTTGCGAGGCTACTGCTGTTATGCGGTTACTCCATCGCCTGCCGGGGTCCGACCAATTCGACTTGGTTGAGCGATTCGGCGAGAAAATCCCGCCTTACGCCATCCTCTCGCATACCTGGGGTTCCAACGAGGATGAAGTCACGTTCTCGCAATTACAAGAACACCAGGCGAAAATTATTCCTGGATATAGCAAGCTCATCTTTTGCTCAGAACAGGCTACGAAAGACGGTCTCGAATTTTTCTGGGTTGACACATGCTGCATTGACAAGAACAGTAGCACCGAATTGACGGAAGCACTTAATTCTATGTTTAAGTGGTACAAGCAGGCGGAGAAATGCTATGTCCTCCTATCCGATGTAACCGTCGAGGGCCCGGTCAAGGATATCACTCAGAGACAATGGGCACACATGTTCCACAGCAGCAGATGGTTCCAGCGGGGATGGACGCTGCAAGAACTGCTTGCGCCAAAATTTGTCGAGTTTTTCTCGGGGACTGGCGCGCGTCTTGGAGACAAGGTCACACTGCTGGAGGCTCTCCACTTTAGGACAAAGGTGCCAGTCCCAGCACTCCAAGGCTGTTCGCTGTCACAATATAGCATTGACGAACGCATGTCATGGATGGAGGGACGTCAAACGAAAAGAGAGGAGGATGCGGCATACTCTCTTCTAGGTTTATTGGGCATCCACATGTCGCTTCTGTACGGCGAGGGACGTGAGGCGGCACTGACACGGTTGCGGAGAAAAGCAGAACGTTCACTGAAAAGTAAAGCGTCGACGAAGCCATGTCCGCCGCGTCCATGGACCGTTCCCTTTCCGCGTAATGGAGCTTTCATCGACCGCGATTATCTAGCGGAGGTGTGTCACAGATGCTCTCAGCCTGCTGGTTCTGCAACCCTGCTTGGCCCTCGAGGTGTTGGGTAAATACTACTGTCTTTATTATGTCACAAATGACTGATTTGAAGTCCAGAAAGACACAAATCGCCATCGAATACGCCTACCTAGTCCGTGAGCAGATGCCATCGAGATGGATCTTTTGGATCAACGCAGCGACGCGAGCTACTTTCGAAGAAGATTACTGCGCGATTGCCAACGTAGTAAAAATGAAACACTACGACAATCCTAGGGTTGACATCATGTCACTCGTCCGGAGCTGGCTGTGCGATGGTTCCAAAACTAGACAGTGGACCATGTTGGTGGATGGTGCTGATGATATAGACGTGTTCTTCTCTCGCCGTCCATTGCAAGAACATACCCCAGCCAGCTCGCACTTACGCTGGCGTCTACTTTCTAACTTTCTCCCACAAGTCCCCAATGGGTCAATACTTGTTACATCCCGAGGCCGGGAGGTCACACAAGGACTCAAGGACCTGCTTTCAAGCAACGCGATTATCGAAGTTGCAGTAATGAACACAGATGAGGCATTGGCTAGTGTTGGGAAGCAACTGGGCTCTCTAGCGTATAGAGACCAAGCTTTACGACTTTTAGATATCCTTGGCTCTACGCCGCTCGCTGTCAGGGAGGCAGCTGCGTTCATAAACAACCGCAAAATGGGAACAAAGTCATCTTACCAACCGGACGAAGCCCTCGGGAGTAACATCAGCCATACATCCTCACTACACGAGGTTCAAGATGCTACGGCGCAAACGTTAGAACCAAATTCCGAGAACGCAATGGTCGACCCCAACTCGGGCCTATCCATGATTGTGCACCGTCTTCACACAGCTATCGAGGATTTGCATGACCTTTTGCCCGCAATACGAGCTGTGCAGCCTGGGCACAGGGTCACGAACACCTCTTTGTTGAATATTAGCCCGCTGCCTGCAGATCAGCGCGAGCCTACCTTATCCATTGCTCAAACTTCGCAGACTAAGTCCACTGACATGTCTTTCACTAGCAAACCAACCGACATTGCATCAATCGTTGCAGGTACCAATGGCTTGATGCAGTTGGATCTATCGATGTCAGATCTGGCTTTGCTTATTGATCAAGGCACGAAAATCGGCAGCTTTGCTCACGCTAGGGCCACTAGTCGGAATCGATTCCAAAGGGGAGAATGGGATATTGATCTTTTCCAGCACAAGGACGACAGGAACGACTCCCTCGTCAGAAGGCCCGGTCTTGTGGACGTAATTGAAATGGAAAAGAGATGGCCAAGCTTGAGATTTGTTCAACACAATAGTCGGATCGAAAAACAACCCCATGAGGAGGCGCCGGACAAGTGGGACAGCTTCACTTGGGTCATGGTGGCAATTGTTTCGGCATTGGACGAGTGTATGCCCTCTTCAGGACTTCAGGACCTTCTTTTTCGTGTGTTCAACACGATAGTAGATCGCCACGTCGACATGTCGCCCTTTATGAGCTTCCACTTGAAGAAACTTGTCGAGTCGTGGAGATCTTTCGGGTGCACCAGAGAGATAGCATTCGCAATCAAGCGGAAAATGCGTCAGAGTTGGTCGGAAAACCCCGTCGGTCAGGGGCCTCTCAGCCCAGTTCCCCAGCTGAATGACGCGGAAACACAAGACGCGGAGAACATGCTTGTTTGGCTTTTCAATGGGGACATGTCAGTATGCAATGTCTTGTCTCCAATTACATTTTCCTTGGCTGAGGCTTGGAGAGAGGTAAAGCTCGACTTGTGCACTGACGGAAACCCTTCGCATGAATCGCAAGCCTGCATTACATATCATCCCCAAGGTCATTTGATTGGGTCACAAAAAGTCGACCTAGGTCTAGCTGCGGACGAAACACCTACCGAGCCCTACCTTATATCCTGGCCTCAGGACAAGCCTCAGTCAATGATCCACTCGCTTGGGGTCGGAACTCCATTGGAGAACATGATGTTTCATGCATGGCAATGCGGTTCGGAAGCTGCTGATAGTTTGACTTTGATCGCGAAGGCGGACGCACCGTATCATGCTGGAATGGAGGTATACTACACCCTCGAGGTACCTGTTGATGCACGAGCGTCTATTCAGTCCGCTCCGCACATTGGCATGCTTGCCGACCAAGGCTTTCCCACAGACAGCAACCAAATACAAAAGACCCTTGAGTGGATCCTTGAAGGAGAGTCGACAGAGAGCTTACGATGGCTCCAGAGCCACGTTGCAAACGACTACCTACTGCGGATAGAAAGCTCGTCCGCGGCGATTGATCAAGCGAACGACCACCGACTACAGGATGACTGCAGGTCCTCGTCATCCCATAAAGCTCATGAGACCATCTTCTTCAAATATCAGGCTTTTCTTCTTGGTTTCTACTATCAATTGTTGAAACAAGTCTTGTCATTCGAATTGGTCGAATCTCGATCTTCATTTCACAGCATATGGAGTACAGACTGCACGACTCTCCTGGCATTGTGCACCCAGCTTGGTCACTATTTGAGAAGCGATGGTAGGGTCAGCCGTGCTCACATAATATACGTGCTTGCAGCAATGTACAACGGCTGTCGCAAGATGTTCAATACATGCTCAGCACCTCATAGACTAATCGGTGTTCTCGGTTCTACTTCGGTATTAGCGCTACCTCTCATACGTGCTACGGACGATCCAAAGGAACTAGGACAAATCGCCGTCGTCGATCTTCCAATCAGACATCAAGGGGTCGACAACACTGAAGGCGATTTGATGGCAGGAATTGGGGGAGGGCTACGTTTCAAACCCTGGTTTGGTGAATACTTGTGGCCCCACCCCACGATACAAGCAGCTGGCCCAACGGAGATTTGGAGTGTCCACCCGTACATGAGCCTGGCTATAGATAAAAGCGGCATCAGTGGCGTAGTCATGGCAGCTCGATGTGGTAAGAGACTTGTGGGGTGGTTCAATCCAGTAGCTGCCGATACTTCGTTCCTGAGCTCGGCTTACATCAAAGAGTCTCATAGCAAAGAGGAGGTTGTTGCATTCGAGATGAAGGACGAAAATTGGCAAGCTGGCGAGGCTCTACTGCCAGACTCATTGAACGCTTTCGGCGCTGTACGCTCTCACAAATCGCCCGACTTGCGTTACGCCGCTACCGGTTTTTATGCTGAGAGAGGTGTGGAACTAGCCATCGCTCAATCCGCTAACGAGTTCTCTGGGGCGTTCGATAGATTGCAAGCACAAGACGGAGGCATGCTCATCGCGTGATCAACACCGGTCTCTTGCTTTGTCTCTTCCTGTCTCCAGCGATTTACAATCGACTTCCCTTCGCAACCTTCACAATAAACCCCAGGCGCGGGAAATGGATTCTGATATCCAACTCGGCCTTCTCATCCGGCTTGATGACAACCTCCTCACTTCCAATCTTCACCAACGTACCCTTCGTAGGGTTACCGCGCCCAGTGTCATCTGGTACAACACTCACACCCACACCCGGTACCATCCCTCTCCTCGTGTCAAGAGTCTCATGCGGCGCAACCGCCGTAGGAACCAACAGCTCCTCATCTTTCAACAAAGGCGTCCGTCGCAGCGCCTCCTTCCACTGCACATCGCCTTTCTTCACCGTTACTTGCGTATCAGGCAGCCCATCAATATACTCCTCAAATCTCTCAAACCACCTCATCAACCCCGGATACCTCTCCGCATTAAACACCAGCCCCACAACATCCTCCTCCCCATCCGTATCCCTCGCCCCACCCCCACTCAAATCCCCAATCCCCCTCCCAGCCCCAATATCCATACCCCACCTTAATTGATAGTACAAACTCAAATCCGCCAAGCTCGGCGTCTGCGTCGGCATCGCCCACGTTCCAGACGTGAACATCGGTTCCAGCATCGAAAGGTGCATGTCCAGAAGCGAAAGGTTATCCGGAATCTTAGCCTGCAGCTTTTCGGGCTGGATAGGGTGCCCGATTAATTGGGCGCGGTCTTTACCGAAATCCGAGGACCAGACGGAGGGGGGGATGAAACCTGTGGTTGTTCTGAATAACGGTTTCTGCTCTAGTCAGCATACGGGCACCACACATTCCCCTTCCCCCTTCCCCCTCCTTTTCCCTTCCTATCCCCTCTCCACTGAAAGCAAACTCACAACTTACATCCGTCCAAAACCCCGCAAACCCCCTCGCCATCGCCCTATACTTCCACTCTCCTACTCCCAAACCCTGTGCTTCCGGATACACAGTACCCCAGCCCTGATCTGCAGGGAAGAAATGCTCCAAAGCCTCGATTATGAGCGAGGTGTCGCAGTAGATGTGTCGCCCGATTGCTAGAATGGGGATGCGTCGGTACTGCAGGCCGAAGGTGGAGGTTATGAGGGGGCGGGGGAGCATGGAGGGGACGGGGATGTATGCTTCAAGCGGGTGGTGTGGGGTTAGTTGGAGGGTGGTGGTGGTGGTGGGGATGGTGGTGGGAGGATGGTGGAGGCTTACAGAAGGGGATTTGTTTGATGCGGAGGGTCAGTTTGACTTTGTTCGTAAATGGACTTGCTGTGCTGTGGTCAGTTTATGTGATGGGATGGATGGCAGCGTGCTCACAGTCATAGCCGAACAAGACGACCGGTGGGTGATGTATCAGAGGAGCCATATTTGCTTGATTAGATTCTAGCAGTTTGCTTACTACATGTGCTTCCAAATTGTAATGTTGATTGAAGAGATATAATGGAGTGGTGATGCCGAGTGGTGATGTCGGCATACCCCGCCCAGCCATTCATGTGCCGAGGTCCTGGTCGGGACGTACGGCATGCGATGTAATCGATCAAATGTCAATCGAGTATGTTTCAAACTGTTGTATATGGTGTTGCCGGTTATTTGTGGGTCGCAATGCCGATTCTTTCGCAGGAATTGGTAACTTGGTTCACTTATCCCACGAGACAATTGCAGGGCGGAAGACAGTTATATGCGTGTTTACTGTGACGAGAGATGATGCAACAATAGTATTTGGTAGCACTTCTACATACCCGCCTCTTGATTCAGCCTAATGCCCCTCTCCACCAACCCTTCAATCCATCCCTTAAACTCTTCCCTCATCTCCGCAGGCAGCACATGCCCCTGACCCTTGATAAAATGCTTCTCAACCTCACCTTCTTGCCAAACATCGTCCTCCTCTTCAACACCTAACCAATTCTCTTTACCCGTCACACCCTCGCCTTTCTCCAGTCCACGCCACAGCACGACGCCCAATGGGAACGTCAACATGCGATCTTTCGTTCCATGAACGACCATTATCCTGTTCTTGCCAACCGTCGTCGCAATCTGTTGGAGTTGTTCGGGACTCTTGTGATGCCATCCCGCGGCAATGGCTTGTAGCATGAAACCCGCCTTGCCAAAGTACTCTGGGTGCTGCCTTTTCCAGAGTTCGTTGGCGGCGAAGCGGTCGCCGTTTGTGGGGAAGGCTTGGACGACGGGTTCGAGCGTGTCGGGCGAATCGAGCCATTGCTGAGTGTAGAGATTCTTTTTCACGCCTTCGATTTGGGCGTCGAGGGATTTCGGGATGAAGAGGTTGGCGCGGTTGATGAGGTTCTCGAGGAAGCCCTGCGGTTGTTAGTGATTAAAGAGGTGTTTAATATGACGGTACGTACGGTTGTCCGGAACAGTTGTGCGGCTGTTGATACTAGCGACAGTGTGCATATCCGCTCCGGTATCAACATAGCCTAGATATTTGTTAGCGATGATGCATGATGACAGTCCACAATAGGCAATTTCGCCGCATCCCCCACGATCGACATACACGACCGGAGATCATATGTGCTCTACTATCGAACGCGTGGGGGTGGGGTAGAATCGAGCGGAGCGGAAGATGAAAGCGCCGATGAGATTACAGGATGATGCTGGGTATCAGAAGTCCAGAGAAATGTTTCTGGCGACTACATGTCGAGTATTTGTGTTCGATCGCGGAACGTGTAGCATCCGAGTCGATGATCATGACAAGGAAACTGTGGTTGACTTACTATCTCCTGAGCTATCATTCCACCCATGCTTATGCCAATGACGTGCAGTTCACGCTTGCCGGTCCAGCCGATGTGGTCGAGCACTTCGACCAGGTCCTGAGCCATGGCAGAGGTGGAGTATCTCGACGTGGGCTTGTCAGAGTCGCCGATTCCCCGATTGTCAGTCACCAGCGACGAGTACTGATCGCCTTTGTTGTGGGCGAAGTCTTTCGTCTGGCGCTGCCATGCATACTTCATGCCCCCAAGGCCCATGACCCACTACATGGCGTCAGTCGTTGACTCTTCACGATAACAATGTGTGCGGAAGATGCCGGAAGCGGCTATAGAGTGAAATGTATAAGTGTGCGAGTTGGACAACCTGAGACACGACGCAGACGAGTTGAGACGGTCATTGTGACTGAAACGAAACGGTGACAGGGTGCCGGTACCCGTGGATTGGTAGAAGAGGAACATTACAAATGCATCCCGGTCAAGAACAAGCTTTCTTTGGCGTGATATGCAGCGCATCATGTTGGAGCAGATATTAATACCGAAAGTGGGGCGACTTACCACGAGGTGTCTGTCGCCATGGCCGTGGACCTCGTAAGCGATGTTAAGGGGACCGCCACGGTCTTTGGCCACAACGGCCTTGCCTTTCTTTTCTGGTTTGAGATCCCAGATGGTGTGGTTGAATTCGGGATGTTGCTGCAGCTCTTCGACCGTCATTGGTGCCATGGCGGGTAGTGTTGCAAGCCTCGATCTGGAAAGTTAGTCAGAGGTTCAGGTGGAGTGTCAGGCAGGTGGAATGTCAGGAGGGGCGGAGATGCGAGGATGCGACGGGAGTGGTGGCGCAGCAGGGTGGACTACGTTGTCGTGTGGCTGCCGCTCGGCATGTGTCTCTTGGTAGCGGTGTGCCCATAGCGCATCCCGGCAAGCGACAGGTACGCGAGCGTTGGAAGCGGAAGGGACCAGGAATGCTGACGTACTATTCTTGTAGGCGCTTACAGATGAGGTAGAATGAACAAGTCCAGGCTTACAGAGTAGTATGCTCTAGACTGGCCTGGTGAATGTCAAGGGAATAAGCTGTATTGATTAAGTTGCTAGGCGTATAAAGTTCTTCACCTGCCAAACGCGTGGGAGAAGCAATATCGCAACGTCATGTCTACTAGCCCGTTTTCAGCCCAACTAACGTAACTCGTGTCTGACTAAGGCGGGCTGGACGCGCGAACTACGGACGACGCGGCTCTCTAGGCTGGCCGTAGTTATTGTAGTAGACGCGGAGAAGAGCTGCCTCAGGTGTCGTCTCAGCTGCTGCCCGCCGACTAATCACCCTTACCGCCATCCTCGTGTTGCCGTTTTTAGCGGGCGTTGCGCATCTGCAACAGGCCAAACAAGCTTTCTGCCTCACCCGTTCACCGTCGGCCACGATTCGACACTCGGCGAGTCTGCGACACCCACCCCCAGGGCCCTGTAGATGCGATCCTCGGCAGCGTTTCACCCTGCTCAGCACTAGACCTCCAGACCCCCAGCACGACACCCCTCCGCCCTCACAAAACACCACGACGCCCCGGATATCCGCGAGGGCCCAATTGCCCGACGACCTCACGACTGACGACATAGCGCCTCCTAATACCCGTGGACACCATGAACCCCCCTCCCAACGGCTTCTATGCCACCGGCCCGCCCATGATGAACCCTCCGCCGCCGCGTCTGTTCGGCAGCGGCACCTACGACCCGTCGCAGATGCCCCCGGGCAACATGTTCAACCTCGACGACGACGACCACAACGACAGCGACCCCAAGCGGCGGCGCATCGCACGGGTACAGCGCGCGGATATGCGGGTGACGACGGCATGCTGACAGGATGCAGGCGTGCGACATGTGCCGGAAGAAGAAGATCAAGTGCGACGGCAAGATGCCCTCGTGCACCCACTGCCAGAACTACAAGACCGAGTGCATCTTCACCCAGGTCGAGAAGAAGCGGCAACCGCCAAAGGGGTAGGTGCGATCGCGGTGTTGCGCACATGGCATACTGACCGTGCACAGCGCCAAGTACATCGAGGGTCTGGAGAACCGCCTGGCGCGCATGGAGTCGCTGATGCGCCTCTCTGGCGTCCTGCCCGAAGACGACGATGGCAGCACCGACCTGGCCACACTCGAGCGGCGGCTGGAGGCACGAGCCGGCCGATCCGCTACACCCCGGAATAGCATCGACGACCGACGAGCCTCGATGGCGCCGCCCACAACAGGCCACTCGACCGCCAATGGCACACCGGCCCAGCCAGCTCTCCCCAGTCCGAGGAGCGGCACCGCCTCACCAGAGCCCCAAGAAGAGATGGACACCACCAAGGACAAAGACAAGGAAGAGGACGCGCTCGCCGAGATGATGTGTTCCCTGGTGACGAACAACTGCGGAGAGACCAGATATATCGGTATGTCGTCCATAATCCTCGTCTTCACCGCTAATAATCCCAGGTTCATCTTCCGGTTTCTCCATCTTCTCGCCCAAAGGCATACAATGGGTCAACGAAAAGACCGGCGACAACTCTTTCCGCGACATGATCTCCACAGCCGCCGTCGAGGACAACAAGTGGATCCAATGGCGGCCCGACGTCTTCCAGGACATCTTCAAGCGCCGCGTCTACAAACAACTGCCGCCGAAACATGAGGCTCTGTCTTTACTCAAGGACTACTTTGAGAACTTCAACTGCATGTTTCCGCTGTTCCACGAACCGACCTTCATGCATCTAGTAGATAAGCACTACTCGAAAGATCCATACGAAGGATCCGGCTGGTGGGCCAGTCTGAATGTCGCTCTGGCTTTCGCACATCGACTGCGCGTCATGAGCAATCTAGTCCCAGCAGAAGAAGACGAAAAGGCGTGGCAGTACCTGAAGAATGCGATGAGTGTCATGGTAGAGCTCACCATGCGCAACACCGATCTTCTCAGTGTCCAGGCTTTGCTGGGAGTGGTATGTAATGACGGACTTTGAGGATGTTCTCATCTAATGATTTCAGGGTCTCTTTCTCTTAGGAACGCCAAATCCACAACCTACCTACTTCTTCGTTGCCACCGCCATGCGACTTGCGCATAGCATTGGTCTCCACAAGAAGGGTGCCAACTTCAGTCTCAACGCCGCCGAGGTCGAGCAACGAAGGCGTGTTTTCTGGATTGCCTATATGCTGGACAAAGAGTGAGTCTTATATCCTTGCACCAGTATACACAGACTGACATCATCAAGTATCTGTCTACGGTCTGGCAGACCACCTGTACAAGACGATGACGATATGAACGTCGAGCTACCGAGCGAGACTCCACCGGACAACATCGGCAACATCCCGCTCGCGGATGGAAAGGGTACCATGAACCTGTTCCGTCTCATGTGTACCTTCTCCGTGATTCAAAGCAAAGTCTACAAGGGCCTCTATTCCGTAAAGGCATCCAAGCAGACCGATGGCGAGCTACTCAATACTATTGGCGAACTCGACAAAGAGTTGGAAGCCTGGAAGGACGACATACCACTGGAGTTTAGGCCAGAGCACGACATCAAGGCATCGCACACCCCACTCATCCTCCAAGTCGCAGTACTGCATCTCGGATACTACAACTGCTTAACCACTATCCACCGCATGAGCGTACACCACGGATACTGGACTAGTCGATTATCCAACTTCGCGATACAAGGTCTCAACGCTCGCCCTCTGAACCCCAGAGTCTTCATGTCCGCTCAATTATGTGTGCAAGCCGCCCGAGCTTCGATACATCTCTTGAAGTACATACCGAAAGGTGACTTATCATGTGTCTGGCTAGTCATCTACTTCCCGGTCACCGCTCTGGTCACGCTCTTCGCCAACATTTTACAAAATCCACAAGACACACGATCACGGTCAGATCTCAAGCTGATGAAGCTGGTCGTCAACTTTCTGAACATGCTGAATGACGACCAAGGCAGTGGCAGTGTTAAGCGCATGTGCACTGTTTGCGCCGAGTTTGAGCGCATTGCTACTATCGTGCTGGAGAAAGCAGATCGTGAGCATGCGTCACGGCGGAAGAGGAAGCAGGGCGACAGCGAACAGGATGCTCAGATCGAAGCGACCGCGGCTGAGCTTCTTTCGACAGGTCGTAACCCACAATCCCCACCTCAGCAAGTTACGACCCCACAAAATCCCCCCGCCCAAGAGGGCATGATTTTCAATCCAGATTTCCATGGGTTCAACGAGGTAAGCCTCACCACCATTGTACTAGACTAAAGCTAACTTGTCCAGCCATTCCCCTTCTCGCCAAACTTTACGCACGACTCTTTACAACCCAACATCCAGATGAGCCAATACGGCTCACCAGGGATCACCGCACAAATGCTTCAGCAATCACAAAGTCTACCAATGACAACAGGTGGTGACATAAATGGCGTTAACGCAAACATTAATGCCATGGCCGGCATGGGCCAGTTCGACCAGACTCTGAACAATGTTCCACAGGATCTATGGAAGATGCCAATGACACTGGAATGGGATTGGGCGGATATGACTGGTGGCTTCTCGGGATACGAGGATGGCATCAGTATGAACGGTGTACTTCCGGATTTCTCGAATAACACCGGCCACGGAACAAGCGAGTTCAACCAAGGCGCTATGAATGGTGGTCGATGATGAAGCTTATTCGCAGCCGATCGGATGGAGCTTGCCGTCCCGACAATGGTGTTTCACAACATCGACTATTACGATCCCCGTAACATCTCGCGGCGGCAACGAATTTATGTTACCGCCCTACTCCAGCACGATCTTGCGTGCTTTGCTATATACCACTTCTCACCATCGGATGCATCTCTGTGCATGCATCTAATTATGAATTTCGTAGCTGTGTAGAATAATGTTGCATCTCCAAGCAAATACATCTTTGTAATAGTACATCTTTTCTACTCCCCGAGAACGTTGCGCATGTACGATAATCACGTCTTGGTAGCCATCTGCAAGATCGACCATAGGCTACCACTAACATCGCGCTAACGATCATAATCCGGAGATCCTCGCTGTACGATGATGCTTACCTGTTTGACGTATGTCCACCCAGATATATCAGTATATCTACCAACACTCCCTGCGCTGATCACATAGCTTCATTCAACACCGTCTCCTTGAGCCACCTTGCCTACCATCAACCTTCATCTGACATCCTTTCGAACCAATCCAACAATGAAGAACATAACCCCCCTCCTCTCCACCCTCATAACCGCAAACCACATCCTCTCCCACCACACCGTCCTCGACCCCTTTGGCCACATCAGCGTCCGCAACTCCAACACAAACACCACTTTCTTCATCGCTTTGCAAATTGGTATACTTACCCCATCCCTACGCTCTCAATATCAAAGACCCCCTAACTATCAAAGACCTCCGAAGCTGATTCATCATTAACAACACAGGCCCAGCGACCGTCTCCTCCCCCGCCGACATAGGCGAATACCACATCGCCGACGGCACGCCCTTACCCGGTACTACGGGCGGATATGCGGAACGCTATATCCACAGTGAGATACTGAAAAGATATCCTGATGTTAACAGTGTTGTGCATAGTCATTGTGAGGATGTGCTGCCGTATACTGTTCTAGATTATGCTGGTAATGGGAAGGGAGATGGAGATGGAGATGGAGATGGAAAGGGAATGCTGGGCATATAGCCGGTGTACCATATGTCTGGGTTTCTGGGCCTGGAGGTACCGAACTTTGATATCGAGGATGTGTATGAGGAGGGGGAGCCGAGGGATATGTTGGTGAATAGTGTGAGGTTGGGGAGGGGACTGGCGGGGATGTTTGGGCGGAATGAGACGAGGGTTACAAGTCCTTTACATACGACGGTTTTGATGCGCGGGTAAGTATTCTCCTAGGCGATGAATGTATGGTGATTCATCTGCTGACGGTTTTTTCTAATGTATAGACATGGCTTCGTAACAGTTGGCGACGGGATAGAGCAGGTCACGGATTTTGCGTATTACGCGACGAGTAATGCGAGGGTGCAGACGAAGGCGCTGTTGTTGGCTGGTGTTGGTGGCGGTGAGGGAATTGGAGGTGGTGTGAAGTATTTGAGTGCGGAAGAGAGAAAAGCGACGAGTGAGATGAATCGCTGGATTGTGTTTAAGCCTTGGAGGCAATGGGTTATGGAGGTGGAGAGGAGTGGGAGGTTTGTTAATGTTTTGGGGACACCGCCGCTTGATGTGGAGTGAGGATTGGAGAGACGGTCGGATGTTTGGTGGTTATCAAGCTGCAGAAGTAATTCGATGTTTGAAGCTCGATGTTCTACGATCGAATTGTGTAGGCGTGATCCCATCGTGGGGTTGATGCCGATAGATCTGCATGACGCCATCTGCCAAGCCCCAACAGCTCGGGAGCGGAGGAAAGCGCCAGGCGTTCTTCCTCTCCGCCCTCTCGACTGCCGTTCGTCCCCACTCACGTCATGTTGAAGTTATCCCATAACAGGAAGCTCGATATACTACCAAGACCTTAGCAGCTGAAAAGACGTTTAGATGGCTGCGAGGTTCCCATGGATGCAGACATCCGCTCCTAATCCATGCCTGATAACGTGCTTATACATACACATCACGACTACCCAAACAGCATGCGCGGTTGACGTATAAACATGCAATGCCTCATTCTCAGCGAGAGATGTACCTCGCAGCAACTCTCGGACCATCTGCTAGGTCATCAGCCTCGAACTCCAGAGAACGTCAACTGTGAACGCATCGATCATCATGAGGGCCTCCTACAAGACAGTCTTAGCTGTACTTCCACTCTACGCAACAACGGCCATCGCGGATCGATATGCTAGTAATATACGACCGGTAATTGTCGATGCACCACAAGTGGCGGCGAACTTTCCCGACGTCGATGGCATTGAACTATTGTCGCCTGCTTTCATAAACCCGGGGAATGTACCTGCGACATTCGCGAACGGCACATCTGGACCCACTCCACAGCGTGATCTGGGTACTTTTCGAAGCCCGCAACACCTGCATTGATGGGATTGCTGACTTTTGGCAGAAACCTTCGTGAAAGGCCTCACTCAGCGAAACGGATGGATCACCTACAATAACGACCTGAGATCCGAGGAAGATCGCGCGATACTGTACGTTACACTAACCTCTTTTGCATCCCTTCTATATTTAATAGGCAGATTTAGTTATTATATATCTTATGTATATTATAAAAGTTATAAGTAGCTTATTATTAATAAGTTATTATAGTACTATAAAATAGAATAAAATAAAACTAGAGTTTAAGATTTTTATATATATATAAGTTAAAGAAAAGTATAAAAGCTTTATCTTTATAATACTTCTTTTTCTCTTATATATAATATAGTACACTTTTTACTTTAGTTTATTATTACTCTTATATAAAATCTAAATAACTTTATTATTACTATTACTATCTTTATTTTTTCTAATATTATTACTATAGCTTTTTTAACTAAAAAATAAGCTTTTAAGCTTTTAGTAATTTTATAAGCTCTTTAGTATTTCTTTTATATAAGTATATATACTAAAAAGTTATATAGCTTAAAAATATATAGCTACTACTTAAATACTTTATTAAGTAAGTAATACTACTATATTTTTTATAAGTTATACTAATATTTTAGACTTTATACTAATAGCTTAAACTTTTATTTAAAATAAGTAAGTAATAGTATATAAACTATTAACTTAAATAAAATACTTAGTATACTAGCTTACTTATAAGAAGTAGCTACTTATATATTAAAACTACTTTAGTAGTAATAAAAAATACTTTAATAAAATAAATACTATACTTACTTTATATAATATAAAAGTGCTACTATAAATAGATATATAAGCTTAAATAATAATACTAAAGAAGATATAAAATATTAGATAGACGCTAAATAATAGAACATATAAATATTTATATTGTAGATAAAGCGTTTAGAGCGTGTGTAACGTGTATTACGTTACACTAACTAATGGCAAGAAAAGTAGTAAGAAATTACGTGTCTGGATTCAAGAAGGCCAACATGGGAATGAGCCCGCGGGCGACGAGGGCGTGCTTGCACTGCTCGGAAAATTTGCGCAAGACTCCCAGTGGAGTGCCAAGGTCCTTGAGAAGATCGACCTTACGATCATCCCGCGTTACAACGTCGATGGCGTCAAATACCTCCAGCGACAACTGGCTTCCAACTACGATCCAAACCGCGACCATGCAGTACTCGAGCGACAGCAGACACGAGCGATTAGAAAGCTGCAGTCTAAATTCGACCCTCACATCTTCATCGACGACCACGAGTATACAGGCGGCAACTTGGTAGCGGAAAAGTACATCCGCGCGCAGGATCTCTTAGTGTCCGCGAACAAGAACCAGAACGTCAATCCCAGCATCCGAGCGTTGAACCAGGAATTCGTCGACGACATCTTTTCAGTTGCTGAGAGTAAGGACTTGCGCATCTTCCCATACTTCACCACGAGTGTTGCAAACGGCACGATAACGATTGAAGAGCCGGATGCGCTTGCTGCGGCAAATCACAAGGGTGCTGGTAACTACCAGGCCCTTACCTTCCTCGTTGAGACGCGTGGTATTGCTATCGCGGATCAGCACTTCCAGCGACGTGTAGCTTCGCATGTTATCGTTCTGGAGACTATCCTTAATAAAGCAGTCGATGAGTTCGACGATGTATACAGCACCATCGAAGCCGGACGTAAAGCATTCATCGACAGCAAAGACGAGATCGTCGTGACCTACGAACAGCGCATCACAAACAAGACAGTTCCCTTCATCGACGCATCAACCGGCTCACTCGTCTCCGTACCCGTCCGCTCTCGAAACAGCGATCCCTCCATCGTCACGCTCTCGCGTCCCCGACCAAAAGCCTACGTCTTCTCACGCGCCTGGGCCGATGTAGCCGAGCGTCTCCGCATCCTCGGTGTCACCGTCGACGTTCTGGAGAAAGACTTTGTCGGAAATGTCGAAGCGCTTGTAGTAACAAAGGCTGAGCTAGCTGGGACAAAATTCGAAGGCATCGCAGGTACAACTGTCACGACGAATACGACGCAGCGTGCTGTTACGATATCGGCTGGCGGCTTCTACGTTGATACCAAGCAAAAGAACGCTGGATATGCTTTTACGCTGTTGGAACCAGAGGGAGAGGCAAGTCAGGTGTATTATAACAAGATTCCGCTGGAGGTCGGGGATGAGTATCCGGTTTTCAGGGTGTTGTAGACTGCCGGTACAGAAACGTCTAGAAGAGTAGCTTACGAACAAGCCATCTGCCGATATTGTACGACTTCCCCATCCAAACAAACATGCATAACCCCGCCTTCAGCCCTACATTTCTCTCATCAACGTTGCTAGCGCCCGGTTTCATGCTTCTAGTGTTCTTCTAGCAACGTCCAACCAAATTGAGAGTTGTGATGCTGGTCTGGGTTGCCTGACACTAACTTTACCATGTAGACCCTTGGTTCGGCCGAGAAAATAAAACTCTATTGCTCGCGGTCGTGAGAGTAGGTGGGCCGGGGGTCAACGTGGATGTAGTGTACGGTAATTGACTAGTGCTTACTGCTGTCAGGCGAAGTTTACCCGGTAAGAGTGCTTGTTTGTACTGTACATTGAGAATGTACATTAATGATTGGTATGAGCAACACTGCTACTCCCATGGCAGACAGATATCAGGCAGAGTCACACTCACGCTAAGATGTTGTGATTCGCTTCTGTTACCAATTCATTCTCATAGATATATATACATGGAAGTCATAGCCGTACCACCCACTCACAAAGCGGGAAAACAAAGCCGAAATGTAATGCGCACATAGCCATAAGCTACACGTCATCTAAGCACTACCACCAAGCTGCTTAGTGACATACTGGGTACCCAAGTTCTGGGTGGGAGTATCCCTGGGGTACTGAAGATGCTGAGCGTTGATACCCTGACCGTGTGTAGTATCGCATACACCATCGCCCTATTCACTGTTAGTAAACGCCTTGATAATGAGATAGGGGATAGACTTACGAAGATGCACACATCCAACGTCTTGCCCTGCCAGTTATCCGGAATGCCCCTGCTCAGTGCCGCAGACAGACCATTCACGTTCTTCGTCGTAGTACCACCGTTGTTATCCACATTGCAGCTCAGTCCACTCTTATGCGCCGGGTTACCAATGAGGAAAACACCCTTGACAGCATCGAAGTTTGCGCCAGTGAGCTGAGACATGGCATTCACCGTCGCCTGAGCACCCTGACTGTATCCCTCGAGGATGAAGCACTCAGACGGGTTTGTGCGAAGTGTAGACTGGACTTTGTTCACGATATCAGCGGTACCAGCGGCGCTGTTCTGGCTGAAGCCGGCGGCGTAGACAGTGTTGTAGATCTTGCCGCCTGAGACTGCGGACTGGATGTTTCGGTTCATGGTGCGGAAGCCGGAGGATTCGCCTTGGATCTCGCCGGTGCCGCGGGTGTTGATGATGGTGTAGGAAGAGCATGCGGCGCGGGTCGAGAGGTTGTCGACGGGGGCAGCGGTGGAGAGAGCGAGCAGCGAGGCTGCGGGGAGGATGGTAGAGAAACGCATGGTTGATGTGTGAAGATGGGTATGGGTATCTGAATGAATGTATGGAGTATGAGAGTGAGAGAAGTAGAGCTGATGATCTTATCGTCAGGGTGGTGTCGATATTACAGCGGATCTTCTCTGCCTTATATATCCACCTTCCCCCCATAGATAACCCGTGTGTAATAGGAAAAAGCACCCTCTGCTATCCATAGATCCCACCTCACCTCGGCAGACATTCTTAGCGCGTTTCACTCGCCGATCCCCAGTCTGCACCTCTACACCGAATAGGACGGAACCTGCATCTGCTTCGGAGCACTAAGTCATAATCGTGGCCGTCTATCCCGTAGGCGCCTCGATCGACACATGGCCTAACGGCTGTCACCGTCTGGAGTGGGTAGAGATCTTCTCTACCTTCTCGATTCGGATGACTTCATGACCAGGAACGGGGATTGCGGGTGAGGTGTCGTGACGGGTATTCGGTGTCTCTGTTCATGCATTGACGTCGTTGTGTAAAACATGTATGTCATAGGTATCTTCGATTCCAGGATACCGATGATGAAAGGTGGCGCGGCGAGGTCTTTCGAAACTCCTCAGCCTTGATAGTGGCTGAAGCGGCATGGAACATTCCATCCCATGCCGTCTACTCGAAACAGCCAGGAAGTGGGGGTAGAGTCTCAAAACCTCCAATGACATGGCAAAGCGCATTCCTCGTGCCTCGGGGTAGCGACTGCACCATGGTGGACACTGGACCACCCGGTGCGCCTCACAGTCTCTAGGCGCAGGTCCTGAGTCGCTCATGCGGGTCCGCGGATAGTTGGCCTTACCACGATCGGTATACTTGCCTGCTGTTTGTGGTATGGAGCCTGCCGCAAGGAGAGCCCCCAATTATTACTCCTTGCCGTCGATCGGCATCGAGCCTCGGCACGGCAATTGAACAAGGGGAGGTGCAGCGTCGGTGGAAGTACCACAAACGGATGGTGAGGATGTGGAGGTGAGGTCGGAAATTATCGAAAAAGCAAGTGAGTAATCAGCGCAGCGCGGGCTAATCAAGTGCGACAGCGGCACGAACAGTTCGTCGAGAGAGCTGCAATGCAAGTAGCGGACACTGACAGAAGAGGTGTAGTCGTCCTGCATTGGTGTGCCGAAACCTGGGCCGATCTTCCTACTCGCAGTATGGTACGGGTGATCGTTAGCGGGTCCCGCTGATCCGAGGAACGGCTCTAGCGCTGTGCTATGCCGGATGTGGCTGGCCAAGCTCCGAAAGCTTCGACTTCAGGATGGCATCTTGACCGAGATGTCGGCTGGATGTTGACCGAGGTGGTAGTAGGTGAGTACGATCGGGAAGCGGAATGCGATGTGTACCTGGTCGTTGAGCCTTACCCCGCCAGATCATATCTGGGGTGACCCCGCGGGAGCGAGCAGCAACGTAAGCGCATCAGCTGATCGAATGTGGTCTTCACAGGAACTGCCGGAACGGCGATTTCAAACCTTGGAAGGGAGCGACCGAACGGTGACATGGAAACTCTAAGTGACGTCTTTGCGCTAGACCATGTGTCAAAAGGTTGCCTCAAAACGTCGCCACGTGTGACGCTAGTTCCACTTCTCTTCCCCGTCATTTCACTCTCCAGGTATTCCCGACTTGTTTGCATCGCAACGACTCGTCTCGAGCACTTATTTTCCGCGGAATATCCAATGGTAACTGGATATTGCGAGGTCCTTCGGCACATCGCGCCGCCTTCATACGTTCCAATCTTCTTTCATCACTTCAGTCTCAACGGCTTTTTTCCCCAACATCAGTATCTTGTAGATGTAAAATAGAAGAGCAGGATTTCTTGCAGAAGTCTGGCAGCTACATATCTCCACACATCCCCACTTGGACAGTCCGCGATGTATCGCGTAATCACCCGGTGATTCCGGTTAAGCAACAAGTCAGAAGCACAAGACTCCTCAAATCCACTCTACTCCCTCATCAAACTTTTCGTAGAACTTTTGATTACATTGGCCAGGTCGCGCTGATATAGAGAGAGAAGGAGATATGCTCGCGCAACGTCAGTTTATATACGCCTCCCGGCCCAAATGCCAAAGCTCGAAAGACGTGTGCAACTTTACGGTGGCCTTTGAACGGAAGCAAGCAGCCGACTCATCGGCGATAATCCTTTCTATTTAAATCAACTTCCCCGGACGACTGAACCCATCGAATCTCCAAGTCAACATTCTGGTGCCAGTCTGAAGACGTCCTAGTCTGCTGTTCCTTTGCACCCACCGACGAAGCAGGACCATGCCATTTCGACGATGGTGTTTCGGAAGATCATCAACTGGTCGATGTACGCCTTTCAGAAAGAAGGTCTTTTGATAAGTGTGAGGAGTCAGAGTCCACAGCCCAGAGAGACGTTTATATACACGCAAGACTAGCGCGATCGCCACCCAAGCAGTATAGAATCTCCACGAGGTGGTATGCCGAACAACTCACAAAGCCAGTACGCGTTACCAAACCTCCAAAAGGACAGTAGATCTGGGTGATGTTCTCTGTGCCCTTCTCCGCAGTCATAATTCAGGGCAGTGCCTTTTTCGGAACTTCCAAACACCTGCGCAATAATCATATCCATGCGCCCCTTCTCCATGAGGAATTCCACTCTGGGTTATGCTGTCGCACAACGGGGAGGCCGACAAGCTCACGTCATGAAACCGATAATCGTGAGTTTGAAGATTCTCATTCTTCGAATGCTTGATGATTTTGGAAGAGTGAAGTCCGTAACGTTTTGGTAGATGGATAAGAGCTGAGTTGTTGGAGTTTGGGTTTTACATGCGGCCGAAGCGGAGGCTGCCCGGCGCCTAACACATTGAAAAGAGCCAAAGAACTTTTATCTTTCCATGGAGACCCGCTTTATGTCTTTTTGGAAGAATAAAGTCTGGGACGTGTTGGAAATGAATGGAGGTACGGTCGTAGAGAGGTGGGCTTTGCGTGCGATGGGAACGAAGGAAGAAGGGCGCACCGCATATAGCAGTCGATGTTGTCTTTCGTTCTCCATGATCAGGATAAGCGCGTGTTTTGAACCACCAAAAGCCATAAGATTGATGTAGAAATGATACTTCGATGCCAGCCAGAAGGCAGGATTGAGGTGCGAGTCGCATAGAGATCGGCAAGCGCACCGCATGACATCATCGAACATCTCTTTTGGTTTTCATGAGGGCGAACTGCCGCTTGTTTGAACCCCCGAAGGTCAGTGTAGCGGGACCGGAGAGAGAATTCCATGGTCGTTGGAAGGTGACTTTATATTCGAGCTGACTGGAGGCAGGCGCTCACAAAGCATACTTGACTTCCATAGCGGTTTTTGACGCCCATCACCAGAGTCACTGCTAGTTTTTGGATAATTGGAAGCTGGTTTGTTGGTGCAAGAGTGAGACTTCTGTAGTCGTCGCGAAGTAGATCTTATATGCGCGCTGAACGCAGACACACAGACGCAGCACATTTACATCTACGTTGCCCCTTTCAATCTTCATATGATATCTGACTTGACATTTCGAAACACAGGAGACTGGATCATGCTTTATGTTCTTGATAGTTATGAGAATGAAGCATTGAATGCGAGCCGAACGCAGACGCGCAGACGCACCACATATCAGACTCCAGAATGCGTTTTGGTCTTCATATACCAGCCTTGTGTATCTTTTGGATTTTCTGAAGGCAGGATGTTGGCACACAACAGACATAGGCATAACCATGGAAATGTTGGAAGGTAAGTTTTGGTTGCGAGCCGCAAGGAGACAGCCGGAAACGCCACATAGCGGCAGGGCAGAAAAGCTTTGATCTCCACATGAGAGCGTCAAGTTTCTTTTTTGAGTAATTGGAAGTTGGATATTGGTATAGGAAGGAGACTTGGATGATCGACAGGAAGGTAGGCTTTATATGCGGAGCACAGTCGCGACAGACGAGCGCACATACAGCTGTCATCTACCTTCTTGAGCTTCTCATTTGTGCATTGCCATGCACGTTCGGTAGATACCAGCCAGAGTACCATCAAGAATAACGAGGTATGCTTTTGGAAGCCTAGTAGCTTGTATGTGAGCAGAAAAGGCGAGAGCAGAGGCACACAACATGAGGCTCTTGCCGGCAGATTTTCAGATCTCCATGTTGTAGTGTTTTCAGAATTTCAGATAGATGCAAGCCGGGGCTTCAGGGCCAGAAGGAAGACATGATATTGAAGAGCGGTCATTTGGTATGGGTGTGGGAGGACGAGAGGCAGACATGCCCTTGAATAATATCGTTTTTTGGAATTCCATGGAAATCTTCAATTACGATTTCGGTAAAGGAAAGCCGGAGGAAAAGTATAGAAGTGAGAGTGCAGTCGCGACAAAGACAGGCTCTTATATGCGAGTGGAGAGAGCGCAGAGGCACAACATTTGCGAAACGCTTCCTTGTTTTAGGTCTCCATATAGTGCTTTTGAAGTGTCTTGGACTCATCCAAGCGCGCGAAATGATTTTGGAGCAATTTTCCAATGACCGAAGTATCGGTAGGCCGCATGTGCGTGCAGGAAGGAAGCAGAGGCACGCAACATAGGAAGGTTCTCAAGTGTTTTTTTAATTCTCCATAAGCCATGATGCATGGCTTTTGAGAGAAGTAAGCCAGAAGAGAGGCATTGAAGTGTAAGAGTAGTCGCGGCAAAGGAGGTGGCTTTTATATGCGTGCAAAGAGAAGGCGCAGGCACACAACATCGTTCGGGTATAGTCGCTTTTTGAACTTCCATACTAGGTACTCTCATTGCTTTCGATCAAAGGTGGCCGTAGTATTGGTGTCGAGGTGGAAGTCCAGTCATAAGGTCTTGAAACATCTGCTTTTCGAAGACCGAGCGAGAAGGCGCAAGCGCAAACATGCACTGATGGTTTCCCATTTTGGTTCCCATAGGAACTCTAATGCAGCATTTCGGTAAATCCAACTCAGAAGGTTGGTGTAGAAGTGAAGCTCTTGTTGTCGGAAAAGAGACGGCTTTATATGCGACTGAGCCGGAGAAGGGAATCTCTCAACATGCCACTGTACTTGCTGCGTTTTTCGAACTCTCATCATGAAGTCATCGGCGCTATTTTTTAGTAAAGCACAGAAAAGAATGTTGATAAAGAAGTAAGACTCTAGCCGCCAGGAAGCAAGTTTATATACGCCCAGAGATGTGGCGGGCAGGCGCACAACATGCGATATTGCGGTGCTGGTATCCGACTCCGATCATGAGGATTCGGATGCAACATTTCTGAACAGCGAAGATCGCGACATCGCACATACCGATTTTACTTTAAGTCTTTGGCTTGAATGCTATCTGCGAACTGAGGAGCGAGAGGCGGACGCACAACATGTACGACCTCCATACATTTTTGGAACTCCCATAGAACCCGTTGGTACGGGTTTCGGACATTGTCAACTGCGACGTGGGGAAGAAGGCAGACATTTGTTGTCTGGGTTTGGTTTTATAGTCGACTCGGATAGCAGGAGGCCGTCACGCCATGAGCGTGGATTGTAGGGGTTTTGATCTCCATCGCAATCTGCATGGTAGTTTTAGGTAAATCGCAGATTCGGATCTGTATTTAGAAGTGGATGTTTGATCCGGGAGACGTTTTTCGTATGTCGAAAGGAGGGAAGGAAGGCAACTCCACATGAACTGTAGTGCCTCGGGTTTTGATCTCCATGCACCTGAAGTCGGTGTGTTTTGAAATAGTAAATAACGGAATGTAGATGTAAGAAGTTACATTCCAGCCGCGAGAAGAAGTGTTTATATAGCAGCAGGAAGAGGAGGCAACGGCGCCATGGAGTATCTCGATTTCGATTTCGATCTCCATCGATCATCCTGTTTCTGATTTTGAAACAGCAAAGGCAGGCATGCGGACGTGGGAATAGATTTCGAGAAGAAGGCGGAAGGACAGTCTCATGAGAGCGACGATTCATTTTTTTAGACTTTCCATTTCGCAGTTCTCTGCCCGTTTTGGAAAAGCGAAGACCGGAATATTTGTGTAGAAGTCAACGTCCAGCAGCCGTCAAGTAGTTTTTATATCCCAACTCCAACTCCGCCGCTCATCGGAGTCAAGCTTTGTCGTTTTTGAAGAGCACGCCGTGTTGCAGTAATGCGCGGGAGGTCTGAGACGACACCATAGAGTGGTTGAGTGAAGTTTTTGAAAAGACAAAGAAGGAGCGAGGGAGAAACATGCCTTCAGAATCGCTGACTTTTTGGACAGCGCCATATCATGAATCGTGTCCAGATTTGGAAAAGAGAACCTGAAGTGTGAGATGTCGAAGGAAAGGAAGGAAGGAGAGCGAGAGGGGTATTTATACGCCGCCGGCCCAGTTCACCACCACCCCTCCACTCCAACTCGTCTCATCCCAACGACCTCGCACAATCCAGCTCGTCTTCATCACTTGCACAAGAACAGCACAGAACAGCGTAAGATGAAAGGGTAAAATAGTCATTAAACCATACTAACTCGCTATATCCTTGCATATACCCGCGCCTCTCATAGCAAGACCGGCAAAGAAGATGAAAAACCGCTATCCTAGCATGTAGCTCCAAAGACGGCAGTATATATCGCTTATTTTCCGTAGCCCAGTAACGCCCAAATACTCAGAGTGTGCGCGGTGAGCAACGCGTCCAAAAGGAATGGGGGTATATATCCAATGCCTTTTATCCAAGCTTTTTTCTTCATCCTTCCACGCCTACTTCCAATCCTTTCCTACTTCCAATAGTCCAGGATCATGAGAGTGCTGTCATGACGCAACAACCTCAACCCACCCCTCCCTATTCCTCTCAACCTTACTCCCATCCTCACCAGCCGTGAGTTCCTTGGCCAGCCCATCTTTTGCGCCTCTCCGCCTCGCCCTGTCCCGCACACTGCGCTCATCTTTCTCGCACTCCTTGATCGCCTCCACAACTTCCAGTTCTTCGAAGCGCGCATCCTGGAGATTGAGCTTCTGCCACTGAGGATGTTTCTGGCAGCGCTTCTTCAAACACGCTGTTTCCTTGTCATCGACATCGACGTCCATCGCTTCGGCGCCGTTGGTCGCTGATGTAGGTGTGGACGAAATCTGTTCGGGTGTGGGAGTGAGGGTGGAGTGGTGGAAGGCGGCGCGACCGTGTTTGCTGTTGCGCCAGAGGAGGAACTCAGCGTCAGACCAGGATAGCCGCGAGTCGTAGCCGCAAAAATCCTTGGCTTTGACTTTCTCGCGGTCGGCGAGGCGGACGGCTTGTTCTTTGGCCATGCTGACGAACTTTTCGCGGTCTTTGAGGACTTCGAGTCGGTCTTTTAGCTGTGTCTTCTCTTTGTGGAGGGCGGTTAGGCGTTCGATCTCGCCGGCGGTGAGGGCGAGGTCTTCGCCGTTGGAGGGGAATGTTGCGCGGGATGGGGAGGCGGTTTGTGGGGGTGTGAGGACGCCGGTTCCGAGGTTCTTGAAGGCTTGGATGTTGGGCGATGCGTCGACGAGGGCTTTGAGGTCCTTGGCTCGTAGTGTGCCTCCGAGTGGTGTCGGCTCTTCTTCCTCTGCGCCTTCAGTCTCCGCAGGCTTCTTCTTCTTCTTGGATTTCTCCTTCGCCCCGTTGGCGCCCTTGGCACCGGCTGTCCGCTGTAGCTGTTCTTGCATGAAGAGAACTCCACAGTCGTCCGAGCAGTACTTGCTCTCCCTGCCGTGATTGAGTCGCGCAGGTTTCCGACAGCCGTCCCGCCGACACATCGGTTTCCATGTTGTGTTGCCCTTGCCATTCTCCTCGCACTGCGGACATATGAACTTGTCGACCAGTTCCTCGTCCACCTGTCGCATGTTCACGCAGTCGCCGTGGAACCAGTCGTCGCACCCGCCATCGCATCCAATCATCCACTTGTGGTTGTCGGGCTTCTTGCATATGCAGTAGAGATTGTGGTCTTCGGATGATTCGCCGTCGTCGTCGGTAGCGTGCTCGTGACCTGGGGCGGGCGAGGATCCAGGGACGGGAGTGCCGGCGTGCGAGCCTTTCTTCATCGCCCTGCTGCCCGCCGACTTGGGTATCCGCGAGGTAGGCGTGACGGAGCGCGCGCCATCTTCCGTCTCGACCTTGCGCTTCTTACTCGGCTTGGATGTCTTTGCGGTGCCCTTCTTCTTGATGGCGGAGGCGGACGATGGCGCCGGTCGCTTCTTGGTCGGGGCGGGTGCTGGCTTGGACTCGACTGGTGATGGGACGCTTTCTGCCGCGCTCTGGTTCCGTCTCCGCAGTCCAAGATCGCTCTGCTTGGCAATCTCGAGCGCCTTGAGTGTGTCGGCGTCCATGTTCTCGCCCGTCACGGAACTTTGTCGCTCAGTCTGGGAGGCGGTGATTGCAGGAGTGTGTTCGCGCGGTGTACCAGAGGGCTCGTCCTTGATAAAAGGCTGGGGCGAAGGCAGCGTTGCGTTTCCATTGTGTGAATCAGGCTGGAGGGTGCTCGCTGCGGGCTGTCGGATCTGGGAGGTGGTGGGCTCGTCGCGCGTGAATGCAGGTTCGCGGTTCTGCGTGCTGTCTCGCTCGCCGTCGTCCGATGTGACTACCTGCGACACGTCCTGGCCAATGGGGGCGTCCTGGGTCTGCTCTTGCAGGGCCGTAGACAAATTTTGTATTGGCGCGAGCACTGGGGCGGGCGAGGTCCTCGACAGCAGCGACTGGCGGCGCTTCTGCTCCTCGGGCGAATTGGAGCCATGGTGATAGTGCTCGAGGGTTGGCGAGTGCACCTGGGGCTCGTCGAGGGGTGGCGAGGGCTCGACGGGCGCGTGGTGGGAGCCGAAGCTGCTGGTGCGTCGCGGCGCGTGGGACGAGGCCGTGGGCGAGGGCAGCTCGCGCGTCGGGGCGGGCACGAACTGTTGGCCACTGCCCAGCGTCGCCAGCGTCGTCAGGGCATCGGCAGCGTCTTCGGTCGTGGTGGTGGCAGACGGGCGGCGCTGCAGGCCGGCGTCGGGGTTGAGGAGGGAGTCGATGCTGCTCATTGTGGCTGGCGGTCTGTCTAAGCGGGCATGTCGGGGCGGGGATGGAGGGATGGAGGGAATGTCGAGGACGCAAGAGTGAGCAGGCTTGAGGCGAGCGAGAGGAGAAAGGGCGGGTGGTGTGGAAAATAGAGCCGTTTCAATCAGCTTGGCGCGCAGAAGCGCTTGAGGGGCGGGCGAAGCTGCGTGAGCCTTGACAGCATGCAGGCATTGCTCGACCGCCTGCTACCACTGCGCCTGCCACCTATTACCGCACACCTACCAGCGCGACGTCCCTCGTGACGCTGACAAATGGCAAGCCACTACATGTGCCTCAATATCGCCTTCCTCGCCGCGGGTCTTCGTGTCTTTGTTGTGACGGCTGCCCGCAGCTCCAGGGCGCTTGTCGCCGATGATGCAACTCGACAACTGGGTCCCTTGAGGGGAGCTCCGAGCTAGCATCACTCAACATGACGTTGGTCTCCCAGTAAAGAGCATTAACATAACTACATAGGGTATCATAGGCGTCTCTATCCATATATCATCCAAAAGACTACTCATCATCATCGTTCCTCGGCCGCCCGCGTTTGCGCCCTGCCGCCTGCGATGCACCTTGAGTCGCCTCGACCGGCGCACTGTCACTGAGGGCGTCCGCCACCTGCAGCGTCCTCTGCAACTTCTTCTCCAGCTCCTCCACGTCCTCGCTCTCCCCAAACATCATCCGTATGAACTGCGCGACACCTTCTCGTCCAACCTCGACCTTGCCGCGAGGCCCGACAATGTAGTCTACTGTCTCCTCGCCCCCGGCAGGCGTCTCCCTAATCTTGACAATATACCCGTCTTTGGCCATAATCGCAAGCGTCTTGTCTTTGGTACCAACAGGCGTCGTCTGGTCTGCGTTCATGCGCCTGAGAGCACGGTCGAGCTTGCCTTCTGGGATCATACCGCCAGATATGACAATGAGGGCGATGGCCATGGTGTACAGCCCGACGTATGAGTCTTCTCGGTTTATTTCGTCTGAGTCGGCTGCTAACGGTCGCGATGGGCCGATGATGTCTGGTATGCGGTACTGCTCAGGTAGGATAGTCTGGAGGACCCATATACCGGTCGACTTGCTTTGGGATTCCGAGCCGGCGGCAGCTGGACATGTTAGATCATACGCATCATAGTAGACCATGATACATACCGCGCTTCTGTCGCAGCGTCACCTTGTCCGCTTTGGGCAGCTCGACGAACTGCATCCCAAAGACGTCCATGAGCTGGCTGTTAGCCTGCGAGAAGACGTCCTTGAACAGGCGAGTATAGGAACCCAGGACTGCATCTGTTAGTCTCAAGTCATATAGAACTCCAATGCACTCACCTTTCTCGTTGATATCAGCGCGCTTTATTGGCTTCCGTGAATGCTCACACGACAGGGCATAGCGCACCAAACCTTTTGCTAGTTGATCAACGCTGCCGCTGCCCTGCGCCTCTCTGATAGCGTCCTCCATGTCAATGTCTTCTTCATCTTCTTCAGGAGTGTCATCTCGCCTTCGCCGTTGTGACTGTATCGGCACTGGTGAGGATACTTGAGTAGCCGCCTGTCGCGATCTGCGTGGAGGCATCGTGTGTGGTAAGTGTGTGAGGCGTGGGGTAGACTCAATCTATCACAGAATTACCGCGTAGGGCTGACGCGACGCGCCGCGGTGAAAGCCGCGCTAAGGTGCTCGCTTCCGGGCCGGCGACGACATCATCGAGACATGGTCCGAGCTGCTCCTCCGCATTTCAAGTCTCAATCCGCCCATCGTGACTTACCCCAGCCAATGCAGCCACCATGAATTCCATACGACTCGCCGCGCGACGGCCCATATTCCGCTGCCTCAACACGCCAGCGCCGCTCCGCTCGAATCCCCAATTCCGCCAGGGCTCGCGCTCCAGCAGAGCAGACTTCGAGGCCATCCTCAAGCAGGGCGCCCGTCCCAAGGTCCCTCGCCCAGATGAAGACTTCGTCTCCGTACACCGCGCCGAGGCCATGCGCCGCGCGCAGTTGATAAAGAGGCGGAATTGGCTGGCTCTTGGTGCTGCGCTCTCCATGATAGCCCCCATCTTCCTCGTCCGGTTATGGGATGTGCCGCCGCCCGGGGAGAAAGATGAGAAGCCCAGTCGGGGCATATTCGACATGATCATGGGCCCGCCTACCAAGTGCGATGCGCCGCGCAAAGCCGCAGAAGAGTTTCAGGGCAAGAAGGTCGTCATCGCAGCCGGCGACAAGGTCATTGCTACAGCAGGCGACACCGACAACCCGCAAGCCTCCGACCCTGACGCCATCGAGCTCGTCGAGACAGGCACCTCCTACGTCCCCTACTTCCCGCGCACCATCCGCCTCCCCACCGACACCGCCGGCCCCGAAGCCATCACCAGCGACGCAGAATACACATTGCTTGGCCTAGGCATCCGCAAAGTCTCCTTCCTGCGCGTCCAAGTCTACGTCGTAGGCCTCTACGTCAAAACCGCCCACCTATCCACCCTCCAAAACCACCTCATCAACACCGTAAACCCCACCGCCTCCGCCCTCATCCCCAACGAGAAGAAAGACCTCCGCGAAGCCCTCCTCGACCCCGAGAAGAGCAACAAGATCTGGGAGTCGATCCTCGCCAAAGACGGCACCGCAGGCGTCGACATGGCCTTCCGCGTCGTCCCCTGCCGCGGCACAGATTTCAAGCACCTCCAAGACGGCTGGATGCGCGGCATCGCCTCGCGCACCGACGAAGTCCGACGCAAGCAAGCCGAGCTCCTCCGCCAACAAGCCGCAGAAAATAAATCTATAGCCCTACCCAAGCCCGTCGAAGAAGGCGAGTTCCAAGACGAATCTTTCGGTGTCGCTATGAAGGAGTTCCGCAACCTGTTCCAGGGGAAGGGGAAGGCGCCAAAAGGCTCTGTTATTATTCTAACGAGGGATAAGAGTGGTAGTCTAGGTGCGCTGTACCAGCCGCTTGTACAAAAGGGGGATAAGCAGGAAACGATGGGGAAGAGCAGTTGGTTGGGGGAGGTCAAGGATGAGAGGGTGGGGAGACTGGTTTGGTTGCTGTATCTTGGTGGGCAGAATGTTAGTAGTGAGCCTGCGCGGAAGAGTATTGTGGATGGGTGTATTGATATTGTTGAGAGGCCGGTTGGGACGCTGGAGACTATGGTTCATTAGTGGGGTGGGTGTGTATCGAATCGAAGGGGATTGGATGTGTTGCGCATGTGACCATGGGACAAGTTTTTCCGTCTCGTCTTTCGGGAGTGTATATAAACCTCGCTCAGCTGTCCCCCTTCCTTTCTTCTTTACATCACTTCACATTCTTGATTTACCAAAAATCCCTGATCCGAATGGCATGGGTCGTCCGTCCCGCCCTCTCTCCCAAAAACGACTCGCGTGTTCGCCATGTCTTTCTCCCTCTCTTCTTCATTCGACTACCACCCTACTACGTCGTCTGTCCTCCAAAACTACAAAAGGAACAATGGAATGACTTCTTCCTCGAGAACTTCTTCCAAAATCAAAATTCTGTCTCTCGATGTCCGCCGTTCTTCCCGCCTCTCCGCCATCTACGACTACGACTCCAATCCCACTTTCGAAATACAGAAAACCATATCAAGATGTCCGATAGTGCGCTCGTCGAGCACTTCTTCCAATATTCGCAAATAAAGAGATATGGCTGGTTCTCTTCCTGTTTCTCGTCGGCAACTCGGACTGTTCAAAACATCGATGGGGAGTATTCATGGTGCGTTCGTCGAGCACTTCTCCAAAAAATTACTGGCTCCGAGTCCATGACCGGTGCTCTTCTCGCCTCTTCGCCGGCTTGAGGAATCTACAAAAAAAATCGGAAAGAAGATGGACATGGTGCGGCTGGCGAGCAGCTCTTCCAAAGACAACAGTCGAAGCGATGAATGTCTTCCGTCCTTCCCGGCTCTTCGACTATCTCTCGGAATATCAAAAACGACTCGGTGTTTGCGGTATGGCGCGGTCGTCGAGCACTTCTCTTGAAAGAACGATCGGCTACCGACATGACTGGCGTTCTTCCCGCCTCTTCGACTGCTACTTGGAATACCAAAAAATGTCGAAAGCTGTGGCATGGCTTTTTCTTCGAGCACCTCTTAAAAACCATCAGCGGACATGTAAATGGCTTCCGCCCTGTCTCGGCTCTCCGTCAACTCCACGAGTACCCAAAACTCCGAGATCCGCCCCACATGTCTGTCCCGCTGAGCACCCCTCCACTCAAAAGAGATACAAGGTCTCGGAATGTCTGCTGCTCTGCTTTGGCTGGCGACTCAAAACAGAGGGATTTACAAAAAATGTCTGCTCCTAAAATCACACTGGTCGAAGGTCTATGTCTGTCGCTCCTCCCTCGACTTTCGGTCTTATCGAAACGAACCGTTAAAGAACACATGGCTGGCTCGTTCCTCGAGCACCCGATCCACAAGCTGCGGCGAAAGACCCAATGTCTTCCGTTCTCCCCGTCTCTTCCCTATCACTCAAAAACCGCCAGCGTTTCGAACAATGTTTCTTTCGAAAAACCAGTACGAGACGGACTATGACTGTTGCTCGTCCTTTGCCATCCGGTAATCTCAAAAGCCTCAGAAACGTCTTTCATGGCTGGCCTTGCGCTTCTCAAAAACTGCGGTCATGGATGTCATGGTTTTGGGACTGGGTGTCTCCGCCTACCACTAAAGAATCACAACGCAGCCTATGATGCTTCCTCTGGATTCAGCAAATTTCAACAGCATGATGGCTGCTCCTCCTTCTTCCCCCGCTATTATCTAAAACAACAAGAGTGCGAAAGGATGAGTGGTTTCGTCCTTCTCAAAAACTGCGGTCATGGATGTCATGGTCTTGGGACTGAGACTCTCCGCCTACTACACAAACTTGCTACGAAAGACAATGATGTCTTCTCCGGCGATCCTGCGCGCTCCTCATCCACATCTACCCTCTTCTTCTACGAAATACGATCTCATCGAAAAGGGAAAAAATTCCATGCATGACTGGATTTGCGCGCTCCGAAACTCTGACACACAACCGGCATGGTTCTCGGCCTGAGTGTCTTCGCCGAATGCTCAAACCCGCAGCGATACGAAGCATGACTGCTCCCACAAAACTAAACACAGACCATATATGCCTGCCTCTCCGTCGACGAAAAACTACCTCTTCAAAACAGGAAGACGTTTGAGCCATGGCTGGCTTTGCGCGTCTCAAAACAACCAAACAATACACGCATGATTCTGGCTCTGGAATACCAACTCCGAAAAGATAATAAAAACTCAAAACGCAAGCGCGGATGTTCAGACAGCGGCTATAAAAGCCTCATATCGACGCCGCTTTCTTTCTTCCTTCAACACACACCTCCTGGATGTTTTACCAAAACTTGGGAAGACAGATGGCATGTCTGCGGCGGTGGAACCTTTTCCAAAAAGAGATGTTAACGCTCTATCATGTCTTTGTCTGAGAGACGGCGCCTCTTAACCAAACTGATAGTGCAAGGGCCGATGTCCCAAAATCCGAATGAAAAGAATTGATGAGCATATCCAAAGAGGCGGGTTTAAAAGTCTCACGTTATCGCCTCTGCTTCTCTCCTTCCATACACACCTTTCTAGGTGTTTTACCAAAACTGGGACAACAAGAAATCATGTCTGCGTCCGCGAGCGTTTTCTAAAATAACACTACAAGCATCACATGTCTGTGCTCGAAAGACGGCTCCTTTTGTCTGAACGGTTACCCGTCTGCCTGATGTTTCAAAATACCCCATTCAAGTACCGCATGAGCACGTTGGAAGGAACAGGTATAAAGTCCCTACCTCGCTGCCTCTACTTCTCTCCTTCAATCCACATCCTTTCGGGTGTTTTACCAAAACGGCTGAGCCACAAAGCCATGTCTGCGCCGGCGCGGCTTTTCTAAAACACTCTCGGAGAACGAGCATGTCTTTTTTCGAGAGATGGCGCCTTTTCCACAAAACGCCGAGCAAGTACTGGATGATCAAAGACATTCCCGTAAAGATTATGAGTTTGGTGTGGTCTGCTGTGGACTTGTCAAAAAGCCGCAGATGTGCACTTAAAAACCGAGGTGTCAAGGACAAGGTGGGAGAGGACGTCCTGTTGGCTACATGCCGAAATGACAGGAGCGACTTCCTATGATCTTGCCGTCTCTGTTGCGCTGTCCAGATCGTGTATAAAAGGTCTCTTCCTGTCGGCTCTTCCTCGTTCTTTCCTCATCCACACTCTTTGTGAGCTTTTTCAAAACTTCTCACACTCTCCTCATGTTGGCTGCTCTCTTCTTCCTCCTCAAAAAACATTCGGCGAACACGCCATGATCTGGCTGTCTCCGCTCGGCTTTCCAAATCGCTATACAAGCTCTTCATGCGCTGGCTTCCTGCGATCTCCTCTTTCACATTCGCTCTTAGCTTGTTCAAAACGCAGAACGACATGGCATATGGGCTGTTCTCTCCTCTCTTCCTCCAATAACGCACACAGAGACTTCATGAGTTCTGCTTGTCTCCGCTGCGCTATCCGAGAAGTGTACAAAAGACCCTCTCCTGCCGGGTTCGTTCTTCTTTCTTTATCTACACTCCTTGTAAGCTTTCTCCAAAATTTCCGCGGAACTGCAAGATGAGCAGTCTCCTCCTCTTTTCCCCCAAAAAGGTTGACACACTGACTCATGTTTTGTCTCTTCTCCTCGGTGTTCAAAACATATATCCTAAGGTCGCATGGTTCGTTCTCTTGAGTCAGAAACAAACTTGCCACACTGGAATGATTTGGACTTCGCCGCCAGCTCAGTCTACCAAACCTACCACCCTTCTTTTTGATGAGAAGACCAACGCCCTTCTAAAATGAACGCCGCTACTTCCCATGGAGATCTTCTAAAATAAGGTGGATAATCGGGATGAGAAGCGCTCTCCAGCCTGCATCTATCTTCAATCCCGCTACCTTGCTATCGACATAAATAAAATACGCCCGCACCCCATCTATGTTCTTCCCCTGCAACCTCTCGCGACTAGAGGAACACCAAAACTTGATCATGAAAATGCCCATGTTCTTTGCTGAGATGGCGTTTATACCAAGATCACAGCAGGAACGTAGCATGATCTGAGAGTCTTTCGCTCTCCTTGTTTTCTGATCCTCTACCTTCTCTCGCTTCGAGAATTATCAAAAAGAAAAGATTAGACACGCAATGTGTTTGCCTGTGCCGAGTTGGGATCACACCTGGGCGAGAATAAAAATGGTCCACCTATATTGTATGCTGCTGGAGTATTCTCCTCTCTCACATCTATCCTTCCACAGCCCCTCTCAATCCAGCGAATATCAAAACCTCACAAATCATATTCTATGCCTCCGCTGGCTGAGTCTCGAAACTAGTTCCATAGACTACAAAACGGTATACCAATTCTCCATGACTCTGGGAGTTCGGTTTACCAGAGCTCTTATCTTCCTCCACCTCGATTACTTTGCTAGATACCAAAAGAAACCGTTGCAGACTCCATGCGCGTGTCTGCATGAGCCGAGATACATAATAAAACTACCGCGTCGTGTACAATGTGCTGCTGGACTTACTTAGCTCTCAACTTCATCTCCTTGCATCTTGCTCGGCTTTTTAAACTACCAAAATCAGATAATGACCGACATATGTCTTCTGCCTGCTGGATTGAACTTTACATCAAGAATCATCATGCAAGACGCGCATGCTCCTGGGCTTTCGTACTTCCTGCAGCACTCAACTTCTTACAGTCTACTTCAAAATCACCTTTCTATCGAAAACAAAAACCGAAAAAAAAACTTCTGGAAGAGATGCATGGCTTTGTCCCGTTGTTCCAAGCTCTTTGGCTACTACTTAAAACTCAGGAAGCGACCTGATATCAGTCTGAGACCCCGCAACCCCCGCTTCTTCACTGCATCTCCAGAGTTCAAAAACACAAAAGAGAAAGATCAAGGCTTTATGGGTCAGTCTTGCTGGTCTCAGGCTCGCTACTTAAAACAATGCTTCCGGCAATCCATGGTTCTGGGTTCCTGGGCTCGCTGGCTTCTGTCCTTCTACATTTCACTCGCATTTGCGAAATACCAAAAACACTGAAAGGTAGTCTGATGTGTGTCGTCGGTTGTCCAGAGGCCTGCTGCATCAACAGATTTTGTAGATAACCATGCTTCTGGGGTCTTGGGTTCGCCAACTCCTGTTCTCCATAATTGCACTCGCCTTTGCGAATTTACCGAAAACGCACCATGACTTCGTCATGTGTTTGGTCGGCTGAACCAAGATCTACTAGCAGAAACAGTGGGCTCTCTTTCTTATGCTTCTGGAATCTTGAGCTCTCCTTCTTCTACGCTTCTGCAATACAATCACTTTCGAAATTACTAAAACCTTATCATTGTGTGCCTATGTGCGGGTCTGTGGAGACGGAACAAAAGAAATCTGGGATGAGCACATGCTTCTCAACGCTGTCACTCTGCTACTTCTCATCTTCCTACTTTATCATCGCTTTCTTTTTCACCAAAAAGGGTATAGCAAGCTTCCAATGTGCGAGATTGTCGCGCTTTGGTGACATGTGGCAGAGGCTGCTGTCATGTTTGCGGCGTGTTCGACGCCTCCACTCTCCCTCCCTTACAACAAATTCGTCTTTCCGAAAAACCAAAAATACGCTGCTGGCAAATTATGTTGTGTGGGAGTGTTAGGCTTTCGAGAAAGGCAGTAGAGATAGCGCGTATGTTCGACGCTCCATCTTTTCTCTCTTAACGCACACTCGTCTTTGCAGACCACCAAAAGAACAACTAGCTGAAGGTATGTGCAGCAGGCTAGCACCATCAAAAAAGCACAATGGCCCATCCGATGCTGCCAGTGCCTCGGACTCGCGATTCTTGGCCTGCCTTCTTGCAAAACACTCATATTCGACTCTCCAACTTTTCAAAACAAAACAACATGTCTTGATGTGTGCGTCTGGGCTTTGTCCTGAGTCAAAGCGTGATATAAAGTCTACATGCCTGCGAAGTCTCGATCTCTCCAGTGCTCACAACCTTCCGCTCTTCTCCAAAAAAAAGCTTTACCAAAACCTGATCATCATCTGTCCATGTGCGGGTGGGATAGTATCAAAAGCACTTCGATTCTCTCACATGCTTCTGAGCTGTGGATTTCGCGCTATCACCTTTATTTTGTGATTTTCAGTGCTCGAATCGACAGTAGGGACGTCTTATGTGTGTCGGGTCGGGCTGGGAAACGAGAATAAAATACCCAGATTCGAGTCTCATGTCCCGGGAATTCATACTTTAAATACGCCTCTTCTCAGAATGCCCGCGGATTACGAAACAACAAAAGTGCCCTGGCGTCTTTTTCATGTGCGAGCCAGGGGCCCAGCACTACACCCTGAGAGGATAGTGCACTTGCCGGGTGCTATAAAGCCGTGGTCCTTCAGCTATCATCCTCCCAAAACATCAAACATCCTCCCAATCCCAAAAAAGCCAACATGTACCTCCATGTGTGTGGCCAGCCGAGCCGAAATCTGAAGAAAAGAGCCAGACCTCATCTTCATGGTGTCAAAGTCTAGGTCTCTCGACTCTTATTCCTCTACTCTATCCTTGCCCTGTGTATTATCAAGACGAATTTGCGGCAATTTATGTGCCTCTTCGTTGAGATCAAAGGGTCGTTGCCTACTTCAATTAGTTTTGAGACGCTGAGGTCTCAGACCTCTTACTCCTACGATACCTTCAAATCCTCCTACACTAAAAGCGCAACGGAGTTTCTACATGTGTCGGGCCGAGATGGACCCTTGAGAAAAGAAGATAATCATACTACTAATGGTGTGGAGGTTTTGGACTCTCGACAGCTACTACGAAACACCAAAAGCAATCACAGTAAAGCCCATGTCTGCCCCTAAGTCCAGAGGTCAACAAGACAGCCACAGAAGATCCATATATTATCTGAAGCCTCGCGCTCTTCGGAACTTGCATTCCTACGACATCCCTACTTCGTCACAATACCAAACCATGGCAGAAAGCACTAAATGTGTGTGTACCAGGTCGGACCGAGATCTACCGCATGAAAGATTGGGATAACCTGTTCATGGTGTTGGCCTGGGCTGTCGAAAGCCATCACCAGATATCAAAAGTAGGGTTGTACGTTCTTATGTTTGCTTCTGAGTCAAGGTGCGATAACAAAGAGGAAACCTGAATGGCTTATGCTTCTTGCGTTGCGTGCCGCAACAAATAACCTCCTATAACATCTTCAATCTATCAAAACATCAGAATGCATTCCAAGCACAGCCATGGCCGTGGGCGCGCGGAGATTAAAAACAGGAGTCAGCTTTGCAATGCTGCGAAAGACGTGGCCTCTGAAAGTATTCATCTTTCCACTTATCTCTCAGCTTTCTGCACGACCAAAGGCGAGAAACAACCTCCTCATGTGGGCCCGGCTGAGCTGGAGTCGAATAAGCACTAGCTTGAGGTGTGGAATGCGTATAAAGTCTCCTTTCCGGGGCTTTGGCTTCTGGTTTCTTACAACATTCTCAATTATCAAAATACCAAAACCAAATTCACCAAGTTCTACGTATATGAGCGCGCTGAGATCGGAAGCACCTTGATCATCGCGATGCTGCCGCAGTCATGCTCTCCAAATTTTGTCCTTCTACTTTGCCCTCGTCGACCTGCATCATAAAAGCCGACAGAAGAAGTTTTCATGTGGTCTGGCTGAGCTCTTCGAAGAAGCAATCCACATCTTGGATGCATATAAAGTCTTTGGGGCTTTGTCTCCTGGCTTCTTACTACATTCCCATTCTGCAAAACACCAAAACGACGTATAGGTAGCCATATGTGCGCGACTGGCTGTGTTGAGAACAAAATGATTTCGACGACTTGAACATGGTTTGAAAGTGTTCTACAGCTGATCCATGAGTTCAATCAGCGATGGAGGAGGCAAAAGCTACCAGAAGAATAGCAAAAAGCTCGACATGAGACTTTCTGTCCACCTGCTCGGACTTCCAATACTGCGTTTTCGGCAACATGTGCTGTCGAGCCTCGGTTGTAAAGATACTATATAACCTTCTCCAGCACGACAGAGGTTTACTTTTTCCACATTATTGCCTGGCTGTTTTCATCAAAATCATCAAGACTTCGCGACATAACCTACCTCTATTCGGCGTCTTCCAAAACAGTCCTGCAGCATTATGATGCTTCAAATTGCACTCATCATGTCGCATGAGATTCTCGGAGAGAGAACGCAAACAGAATGCCTCGGTCGCATGGAAACTTGCTAGCACCTTTCTTAATATTTGCAGCGTCGTTGAGAGGCTCCGTTGAAAGGTGTTAGTTTCGATAGCTCTATAAGTACCTCCTCGCTCTTGCAGGTCTTCTTTCTCAGCCAAACATCATTTTTTGTCTTTCTCAAACACCATGCGTTCAGTTACATGTTCTGCGCCTGTGCAGTACTTTCCAAAAGCGCTGGAGGACGCCTTTATGTTCCAAACCGTAGCAATGAATGTCGAATGAGTCCTCCGAGAGATTGAAACAACCCCGATGCAGTCTTCGGTCATGGAATCGTGCGGCCACCAGCTTGAAGGCCTGGACGGCGTACCTGCATATGACCGAGTACTCGAACAGTTCCAGTTGTAGGTCCGCAGAGGGGATATAAAAGGACTCCTGTTCTTGCGAAGCTTCACTTCTCCAACACCCATTTCTCACTATTATCATCAAAACGTGAAGGGCATGTGCGCATGTTCTGCGTCTGCCGGCGTCTTCCAAAAAGCAGGTGCATGAAGCCTTCATGCTTCGAAAATCACCCGCTTCTGGCGTCATGAGTATTCCGAAATACTGAAACGTGATATTCCAACGATCATGGAAAATCCGCCGCCACTCTACTGACTCCTTGTCGGCGCAAGGTCGAAGCCCCATGCAGTCTAGTCCTAGCTCTGCATCGACTACATAAAGAGCTTCTCGCCCTTTCAGAGCTTCACTTCTTCCACAAAAGCTCCTTCCTACTTTACCAAAACGCTTTGGATCAGCCCAAATGTCCTGCGTCTGGCTCTCGGTTTCCGAAATGACTTAGCAGATGAAGACATGATTGGCGGAGTCGCCTGGTTGAACGTCAAAAGATCATTGGAGTCCGCGAACGATGCAGTGTGACCAAGATAGCGCACTGAGCCGTACATGTATTCCTCTTCCAGATTGATTCCACGTCCAGGTTGGCGTACTGAGATCTAAAACGCGCAAGGAAGGCTGTATGGAGAGCACTCCCGATTGGGTGCTTGACTGGATATAAAAGCAGTATTTCTGCTTCAGAACCTTCTCCCTCATATCCACTACTCCGTCTTCCAATTTCCAAAAATTTCATAGCAAGCGCTGATGTTTGTTCCCTCGTTCCGTCTGTCTAAAGCCTCGGGCTTCATCTACATGTCTCGGACCAACTTCTCCCAGTCATTCAAAATCAAATCTGAGAGATTGCATGCCCATGTAAACGAACCGAGAATCGACACTGTCTTGTTCATCCGTCTTCAAAATAAGACGACCAAGCTCCTATGGCTTTCTTCTCCGGTTGCTTACTCATACGAGAGACCATTTGGAAATTTCCTCATGGGAAACATATGATCCGAGTAGCTCCACGGCTCTGCTGGGTATAAAAGCTCTTACTTCCTGCCGTGTATCTTCTCATTCCTATCCTACTCTTCGGCTTCCATTTTCTCAAAACAATGGGTTCCCACAGCTATGTTGGCGTTTGGCTGCGTCCTCCAAAATACGAACAGCACCCTTTATGGCGCTTGTGATCTTTACGAAACCATCCTTCGATATTGTCGGTGCCCATGAACGGGGTGCAGCTTGGATGTGGAAAGTGCGAGACACAACCATTATGTCTTTGCCTGGGTGAGACCAGAAAACTCTCCTGATCACCGCCATGTGCTGCTGTTTCCTCCCATAGTTATAGCCGAAACCGGGATGTTCTTCCTCTTTCTCCATCGGCGCGTTCCCATGCAACAAAGCCGAAGGATTCTCGTGCTTTGAAGAACAGATGATGACACTATAATGACAGCCTCGTCGCCCCAGCGAGTATAAAAGCCCGTTTCCCGGCCGCCACCTTCTTTCTTCATATTCCACTCGTGGGCTTCCAATTACTCAAAATCACCAAAAAGAAACGTCATGACCGAGTTCTGTGTCTGCGCCGCGTTCATCCAAAGAGTGCTACGAAAAGAACGATGACCTGCGCCGACCATGGTCCGGCATTTCAATAACATGCAGTGCACCTCGATGTCTAACCCCCCAGAAAAATGATTTCGAGAGCGATATGACCGTTATCTAAAAAGCGCCAGTAGAGCCGGGCACGTTCTGTCTCTTCCCTGCTCGGCGACTTCACGAGAAATATCGGTTGCCTCGAGTCATGTCATCGTTCTGTGCCAAAGGTGTCAATGCCTCACCAATATGTCCAAGAAATGGAATCAAAATAACAAACCCACAACGACATGTCCGCACCACCAGCAGCACGATCACTAATCACCCACCCACCCTTGTCTTCCTACTCACCCACCCGCACCCCCAGAAATCCCCTCATAAACCGACCCACAAAAGCCACCTCCGATCCGAAGTTCACCCGCGGAGCTGCTCGTCGGCGATTTACGTACACGGTACAATTGCAGCGAACCGGTGTTATCTCCAGGTGCAAGTACGCGATGGTTGGATCAGGGCGGTGAGCGTGCGGCTCGGCGTCACATGAGGATGTGCGTCTTTCTCCGCTTGGAGCAAGCGGAGTCTCCAGTCTCCGCAATTTGTCGGTGGAGGGTGCTGGTGTGGGTGGTCTGGGGAGGATGTTGCTGTGGGCGTGGAGGGAATGTGGCGAGTGGGCGTTGTGTGCGGCATCGCAGAGGAGACGTAGATATTGCGCGACTTTTTGAAGCATCGAATTTTGCCCGTCATGCAAGATGCGAATGCGAGAACGTCAGATATCATGCGCATGCGGCTCAAATCCCCAACCTAAACGCCGTCCCGTTGCGTTGCCGTGTCCCCAGGCCGCCCTTCCTTTCTTTCGTCGGAGTGACGCATGCGCCTTCCCTTCGCTTCGCCTCGGCATGCATTAACGCGGCCGGCTGTCGGATCCTGCCCGTCCAAATCCATTACATAGTTACGCGACGTCGCCATCGGCTTCTGAACAAGCCCCAGCCAGAAGCCGAGTACCAGTACCGGCACAGCAAACCACAATCAAGCCCGCCTCCTGCGCAACCTCAGGTACTTGGAGTTCTTGGTCGCGTTCAAGATGGCCAGCCAAGTGCTGGGCCTACTAATCAATTATGAAAATCGGGAGGGCTGGCTGATGAGATTGGATGAACGGCAACGACTCCAGATGACCAGGGACGGAGGAAAGAGCTAACGCGGGGAAAGACTTCTTTCGCAGGCACATATCGCCGCTGGTTTCCAGTGCTGCATGAGTCGTGCGCGCGGTGGTGGTAGACTAATCAGAACACACGAGCTACCACCAGAAAAATTCGACAAATGACTGGGGCATCATGCACGCCGTCCGTAGGTGGTCGGGGTAAAATGCAACGGTATTTGGTTGACGGCGAACTACCTGCATGCTAGACAGGCCAAGCTCCGTATAGTGGGGTAAGGTTACCACACAAATCTGGAGAAGCCGCAAAGTCGGAGGAGCCGACTTGTTTGTGTATATTAAGAGGGGACCCCAGAATTCTCTCATTGAACGTCTGTTTACCTCCGGTCTGCCAATCCATCCGGGAAAGAAACGCAGCTCGGGAATTGGGACCGCTTGGAAAGACCTCTGGTAAAGATGGTGTCAACACAGTACCCAGCGGACGACAAGATCTCCGCCCACGATGCCGCGCAGATCTCCGAACACCATCACGCCGCGAAGGTGGGTGGGCTTGCGGCGAATATGAGTCCAGAGAGGAGAGCGGAGGTGGAGAAGAAGTTGAAGAGGAAACTGGATGCGAGATGTTCGCTTTTTGTGTTGATTTATATTATGAACTGTGAGTGCCACCTCTCACTACATACGAAAGAAGGGAAGCAGCACTGACGAGTTTTATCAGATCTCGACCGCAACAACATCGCCGCTGCCCGTCTGGGCGGTCTGGAAGAAGACCTCGGTCTCACCCCCACGCAATACAGCACATGTCTGTCTATTCTTTACGTGGGATATATCCTGATGCAGGTTCCGTCCAACATGATCATCAACAAGATTCCGCGTCCGTCGCTCTACATCGCCGTTGTTATGCTCATCTGGGGCATGATCTCTACTCTATCAGGAAACGTCACAAACTTCGCTGGCATGGTCGCGATCCGTTTCTTCATTGGTTTCGTGGAAGCCGCCTTCTTACCTGGTGCACTGCTTATCCTGTCGAAATGGTACACGCGCCGTGAATTGACGCTACGGAACGCGATCCTCTTCTGCGGTAACCTCATCTCAAACGCCTTCTCCTCTCTAGTTGGTGCCGCGGTACTGGGAAACATGGAAGGCACGCTTGGCCACCGCGCCTGGAGATGGTTGTACTGGATCGAAGGCGCAGCAACGATGCTCATCGCCATCTCCGCCATCTTCATCCTCCCTGATCTCCCGCACAACTCGAAAGGCTTCACCGAAGAAGAGCGCGCCGTCGCCGTCCTGCGCATGACCGAAGATGTAGGCGAAGCAGACGAAGATTCGGCTGAGCAATCTGCGTTCGCGGGCTTCTTCATGGCGGTCAAGGACCTCAAGATCTATGTTATGATGCTCACCTTCACCGCGTATGTGGTTGGATTGAGCTTCAACGCTTTCTTCCCTACGCTCACAAGGACCCTCGGTTTCGGTTACATCACCACGCTGCTCATGTCCGCGCCGCCGTGGGCCTTCGCCTGCGTCGTCTCGCTCATCAACGCGTGGCATGCAGATCGACAGCAAGAACGTTTCTGGCACATCGTCTGCCCGATCATGCTTGGTATCGTCGGCTTCGTCATCTCGATGGCCACCTCAAACACCGCAGGCCGCTACGTCGCCCTCTTCCTGCAAGCCTCATCCTACGCCGGCTTCATCGTCTTCTACTCCTGGATCTCCTCCTCGTTCCCGCGTCCACCCGCCAAGCGCGCCGTCGCCATCGCCATGATCAACGCGTTCTCGCAGCTCGGCAACATCGCTGGGAGTTATGTGTGGAATATGTCGGATAATGGGTACAGGAACAGTTATGGGGTTGTTACGGCCATGTTCGGGGTTACGATTGCGGGGTGCTTTGTTTTCAGGGTTATTTTGGTGAGGTTGAATAAGCGGTTGGATGATGGGACGGATGCGTGGGTTGTGCATGGGGATGTTGCGGAGCAGACGGCGGCTGTGGAGGGGGTTAGTGTTGAGGAGGGGAGGAAGCAGATGGGTGATTTTAGGTATCTTGTTTAGAGTGATTGGAGAGGTACGCGGTTGCAGATTTAATGAGATACTTCCAAGGTTCAATTCACCTAGTCCACAGCTAGCGATGATGTCGAACTATACTACCATCGCGACGCCGAGTACGATAAAGCCGTGGATCTTCCCATGCTACTTTATTGATGGATGTGTAGTTATCGAGCAGTTCATTCACCCCTTCGCAGTACAAACATCACTTAACATGCGTCGAGATTGCCTCGCGCACGGACACGGTTCACTATTTTGCCCGTCGCGCAATGACGCAGGTCCAAAACAAAGATCTCGTACTAGCTCCAACACAAGCTTCATCCCCCATCCCCACGGCCATCGCGCCCACCCCATCCCAGCCCTGCGCGCAAAACCTCAAACTTTCTTTTCCCTCCCATCACCACCCTCTCCCAATCCACAACCTCAACGCGACAAATGGCACCACCGGCAACCATCGAGCGCACCGCGCCCGATGTCGTCCCAGCACCCAAACGCGCACCCGCGCGCTCGCGTCTGCCGACGGCGCTGCGCGTGCCCATTCTCATCAGCTTGAACATGGGCATCAACATGCTGCTATGGGAGTTTACGGCGAACTTTCTGCGCCCGGAATTGGGTGCTGTGAGTAAGGTGCCAAAGGAGGACGATGTCACGTCGTTTTACTCGCCGGCGGCGCGCGTCGCGATGCGCTGGGTTACGGTGTGGATGACGTGGTATTTTAACTATGACTGTAAGACGCGCTTTCCTCTTACCTCTTACTTCTAATTGATATGGATGATGGGATGTATGGCTAATGTGTATGGGAACAACAGTCTTCGACGTCTCCGCCCTAACCGTCCTCACCTACGCGCCCTTCACCTACCTCCTCACCACCTACTACGAAATCAGCGCCCTAACCGCCGCCGCCAACATAACCATCGAAGTCCTCTCCTTCGCCATACCCACATACCTCCTCCGCCCCCGCTCCATCGTCCACCGCAACAACGAGCCCCTGCGCAACCGCTTCCTGCTCAACAGCATCCAAGTACAGGTTTCGTCGTCTATGCTCGCCATCGCCGTGTACATTGTCGTGCTGTGGGCGGGCCAGACAAGCGGTTTCCTGAACACGTTCTTGGTCCAGTACTTTGATATTCCTACGCTGGAGGCGGCGCACAATGAGTCTCCGGTGTCGATTCTGATGAAGACTATTGTGGTGGGTTGGGCGGCGAAGGCGTTTTTGCTTAATCCGAGCTTTGCGGCGCAGAGGAGTGGGGTGGCGACGCCGGTTGAGGTTTTCGATCCGAGTACTGCGACGCTGCCGAAGACTATTGAGCATAACTTCTTCAACTACAGTAAGAGGACGAGGACGCTTATTCAGCAGACGGTTATTCTGAATGCGTTCTTGTTCGCGGGTACCGTTCAACGGTGTATGACGCTTATCGGCACGGACGTTGTTGGTGCTGTTGGTTATGCGGGTGTCTGGGTTGCGGCGAATACGGTGGTTGCGCTGTGGTACGGATGGGTTGGAGACACTAGCACGGATTACCAGCCGTTGTAGGACTGTGAGGGTAGTGGGGGTTGGTGTGAAGCAGACGTGAATGTATTAGTATGCGAAAGAATTTGAGTGGGAGGGTTCGCGGCATTCACATTCTTATGGATGTCACAGCAGACAGGGTCTGAGAAGAGTTCCGAATATGTTGGGTTTACTCGGTTCATTTGATGGAGGACGCATGGGTGTGTCGGCGGCTCTATAGCTCATTTTGATACCAGTTATTTTACAGTCTTTTCGTTCCTCGAATTATCTCGTCTCAATCCGCCTCTACTCTTTCGAGTGTCTTCAGACGCATCATCAATCATCAGTCCAGTAATCAGCCTCCAAGAGGTGAATCTTGCTGTCCAAGCTGCGAATCGTGCTCTCCAAGCTGTGAATATTTCCTTGCAAGTTCTCGATGTGGTCATCCTTTGCCTTTGCCTGCCGCTTCACTTCCTTGAGAGTCTCGCCACGCTTCTTATGTTTGACCATCAGCTTATTGGCAAGCTTACGCGCCGTCTTGTCGGACACGCCTCCGAGGACTTGCTCTTGCAGGTCCTCGATCTCGGTATCCTTTTCCTGCAGCTGTTGCAGGTACTCTTCACTGACCTCGATACTATCAGCATCTCCTCCCTCGCTCTTCTTAGCCTCGGTAAGTTGCTTCGCCAGCTCGGTGTTAGCGTCGACTTGTTCTTGTACTTGCTGCTGTGACACAGCGATAGCATCATCCACCTCCTTGAATTGAGCATTCAACTCAACGATAGTCTCGTCTTGCTCCTTGGACTTCCTCGTCAGCACTTCCATGGCCTCTTCGTGGCCCTTGTAGTAGTCGCGAAGCTCTTGCAGCTCATCCTTCAACTCTTGTAGCTCTGCTTTCTTGATCTCGTACGATGCTGAGAGGTCGTTCATAGCTGCGCTATGCTCGCCGGTCTTGGTCATGTAGGTGACCTGAAGCTCCTTATGCTCACCCTTCAGTGTCTGCAATGCTGCATGCTTGGCCTTGAGTTCGACAGTGAGCTCGTCTTTGGTGGAACGCTGATGGTCAAGTTCGATGGTGATGTCGATGTTCCGGCTTTGGAGGTCCGTATGGTACCTGCGCATATCTTCTAGCTCATCCTTCAGCTCCCGCAACTCCGCTCGCTTGGCCTCATGCTTCTCCTTATTGGCTCCTTCACTCTTCCTGAGCTCGGCAACTTCCTTGTACGCCTTCTCGACTTCCTTGTCTCGTCCATGTACATCGAGACGCAAACGAGAGATATCATGATCTCGTTGCTGTACTTGTGACTGCGACTGGGCGAGAAGCCGATCCCCTTCCTCGATCTTGGTGTTGAGTTCATCGATGATCTTCTCTTTGCTTTTGAAGGCGAGGCGAAGCTCAAGATGCTCGTTCTTCAGCTCGGCCAGCGCAAGCTTGGTCGAGTGAAGCTCGTCTCGTTGGTCGACGTGGGCCGCGTTCTTGAAAGAGAGGTCGTTGTATGCTGCGGAGAGGTCGCTGTTGCGCTCTCGAAGGTCCTTGATGACATCACGAAGATCCTTGACGGTATCACGGGAGTCACGTCTCGCTTCCTTCTGGACTGTAATGGTGTCGCGGAGGTCTTGTGTCGACTGCTCTTGCATGGCAAGGGTGTTGCGAAGGACTTTGTTCGCTTCCTTGTGCGTTCCGATAGTGAACTCTAGGAATCCCATCTCCATCTTGTGAAGTGGGTCGGCTAAATGCTTGGTCAGTGGGAGCGGCTTGAAGGGAAGTCTTACATACGCATCGTCGGGCCATCTAACATGCGGCGACGAGCTTCTGACTGACCAAGAGAGCATGGCTCGATCCATCCAGCCACATCTGGGGCGGGAGGCAGCGGAAGACGGGGAGGCAGGTGAGCAAGTAGTGACTGAGTGGTAGTGTGCGGTCGCCGGCTCGGAAGATGTCCCTGCGGATCGGGGACGTATGGCAGAGACATGGATAGAAAGCGACTCAGCTGAGGGGAGAGCAGAGTCTGATCGATCTGAGGCTGCAGGACTGGAGGACTCGCGCGTCAAAATGTGAGTGTGTGAGACCGGCGTGGGCGGAGAAACAAACGCAGGTAAAGGCGGATATTGACTCCCACAGTGCGCCAAGCGAGGAGCTGACTAACGCTCGTTCTCCTTCACTTTCGATTTCGGTATTCCCGAATACATCAGCTTTTGCGTTTGGAATGCGCAATTGTGAAGGGAGTGAGGTGTGGACGTCGACGTGAAAGATCGCCACTGGCGACGCCGGGTATGGAGACGAAAATGACTGACGGCAAACCTCAAAGAATCTTTGCGACGAAACAAACACCTCCGGGCTTACCCATAAGTCCGGTCAAATGTTCTCGCAGCATGTTCACCGCTTTCGTCTTGCGAAAGACTTTGATGACACCGCCGATGGGACACAGACCTTCCCTGCTGCCTGTAGATGTTTGTCGATATGACGATTGTATAATTGAAGGACTTGAAGTATTCGAGCAAGATACTGGTGACTTCAGAAACCAGTATATCGAGGTGACGTCGGCAAAGGAGGAAAGTGAATGCGAAAATGGCAGGTGCGAACAACGACATCCTGAGACAGTCCAGGTCGTATGAATCTCGAACCCCGATATCTGCTGGAGGAACATATTACCTTGACAACTTACCAAACACCAGAATAAGTCATAGTGTAGGCCTTAATGGAGATACACGTAAGGTCGCGACCGTCGCACTTACCTCTCAATGTAGTCCGGCAATCGCTGGCTGCATCGTCTGGCATTCGCTCTCGCATTCTTGCTAGATCATTCATTATAAAGCCGATACCTTGATGCATCGATCTTATTGCGAAGATTGAACACTGTGTTATCCGGAAGTTGGTGTAGCTCTCTGAACACCCATCCTCGAACAGTTGAAGTTCTAGCGTCCCTGCCCCACGCGCCATCGTCACTGCCACAACCCAGCCATCAAAGCTCCACCCAAGCTTCCATCCCATGATCTGCCTCTCCACAAATCCATTCAGGCACCCAGCCTTGTCCACAGTTCTGCCTCACGGCCAAGCCCTGAGCCGCAAAAGTATGGCACAATCTAACAACGCATCTTGAAAACATCGTCATACCTGATTAGGCGTACAGCTCTGTACCCCACACTGACATGTTCACTGCCACACACGCCGGGCCGTACAAGCTCCACCAAGCTTTGCCCCTCGGCACATGATGTTCCGACAAAGACGCGCTCACATAAATAAACGCGACGGCCCGTCAATAGGAGAAGATAGCTAAGACGGACAATTACCCCTCCAAAGCTATAGCTCTGCGAATTTCCCCGCTACAACAACACCACCACCCAAACCACCAAATACTCCAACCACCTTCCCGTCACACCAACAACCAGACACCCTAATACAACTTCCACAATGCCAATGTGGCCCGCCTTCACAGACCCCGTCCTCGCTCTTTCGGGCGGTCTTGCAAACGAAGAACAAACTCGCCGCAAAGTAGCCCGTGAGATGGCGATCAAGAACGGAGAAGACCCGGATGCGCTCGACAAGAAAGACCAAGGTCCCCGCAGAATAGGCCAATGGCTTTGGCTAAAACCGGAATGTGTGCAGGAATACAAGAAATGCCATGCGGAGGTCTGGCCGGAGGTGCTGGAGCAGATTAAGGACTCGAATATCAAGGACTGTACGTTGCTCATTACTCATCTGAGCTACCTTTCAATCAGATCGAGCAATATTTACTAACGTCTTTCATCAGACTCGATATATATGAACCTCTTCCCCCGCCCTATGCTCTTCGCATCCTTCAAATACGTCGGCGAAAACTTCGACGAAGACATGGCGCGCATGGCGGAGAACAAGGTCGTGCAGAAATGGTGGAAGATGACGGATAAGATGCAGGAGAGTCCTGTTAAGGGTGCGAAAGGTAGCGCGACGGGGCCCGGATGGTGGGGGCAGACGGAGGAAGTGTTTTATGTGGAGTAGATAGGCAAAGAGAAAGCAAAGAGTGAGTGGAGCAAGAATAGAGGAAGCATGTGTACAAAAGTAAAATTCCTTTGGTATCAAAACAAGGTACTATCCATGGAACTCTCTTCCTAGAGTCACGTGCTCCCTAAAAGCTGCTAGACCGATATAGGCAGTTGCTAGGCTCAAAAGGGTAGCCTCCAAGCCGAATACACCCTCCAACCTGTTTCCTACCAGCTATGCCGGCTCCCCGTGTGGATCTTCCAATACAAGGCTGTGAAACATTGACTTCGCGTATGCAAGCCATCGCCAGGCCTTACGGCATGGCCGGTCACCTTCCGTTGGAAGCTCGGTGCAGGCACACGCGACGCGTCTGGACCCCGCTGTTGTCGGTGCTCGCGACTTTAGGCATCGTGTACTGGGGAATCATACGCGTTTGCTTGCTTCAAAGACTTTACTGATTAGACTCCAAGGTCAGACTGGCTATGCAGTTGTTCTGAGGGGTTGCAAATAGCAGCATCGCGTTGTTGCGTTCTTGTGTATGCCACCTCGGTAGCTAAGTTTACGTGACTATTACCACAAGGAACAACAGAGATGAGTCACTCAAATCTGCACCTGCGCGTTTTTAGTGCAGTGGGCGGATGGTTGTCCATACTTCAACGTCTTTGCCCTAAGGCCAGGTCTTGGAAGACCACTCCAAGTGATCCCGGCTTCTCCTTCCACAATGTACAAGACTAGCTTGACAGGGCGACGTCTGCCTGGTATGATACGCCAAGGAGCTAGTTCCCGTCCAACTCTGGGAACATGTCAAATGGCAAGTCGCCTCCAGCCACAAACCCTTCGCTACTTTACCAACTTGATACCTACATGCCCCCACAATCAGATAACCAGTTCCTGTCACCCTATCATGACGCACCAGGATCGCTATCGCGATGGCGACCTGCAGCTCTATGCTATGTGCAGATAACCACATCACTCCCGTGGACAGTGCATGCATACAGGTCACCAATAGAGAAGAGCAGACTTCACCGCTCTTACTTGTCACCTCGTTCCAGGACTGCGACAGTGTGACATCTGACACGGGTGGCTGCGTGCGGACAGTGCAGCGGAGACGCCTGGTCTTCCATACACTACCTGGGTGATTCACCTGTGCAACATGGCGGGGTTCCATGTTTGGTCGGGGTGCGAGGGGATCCCACGCTCCAGTACAAAACTGGAGTTTTTCCCGTGGCCAGACTCTCGTCAGTGTTAAGTTGATTGACTCACATCGACGTTTAGCCCTCAGTAACAGAGCTCGTGCTACTATTGCACCTTACTTCAAAGCAGCTTTGTTGATGCTCTTCTATCTTGTGCATCGGGATCCTGAACAGACGATACCGGATCATTAATTGTCTGTCACCAAGAAAACTTTTTATTCACTTTGACGCACGAGTCTGAGTTCGTTCGTCCTGCTACACGATATGGATCGTGATCATATCCCGCGATACCGCCCCCCTCAGCGTCCAGAACGAGACGATATCGATCGTTCTCGATCTCTATCGGTCGCGCAGCGCCGTTCGCGCTCCCCTCTACCACTCCCTCACCGGGAGACATTCCGTATTGGAGAAGTATCTTCCCATCGTCTCATGGAGGAATCATCGACGGCAGAATCTTCAGTACAACCTCGCTCTTCCATGAGTGCTCGGTCACGCGCTTCAGCCTTTACAGAAGCAACAAGTGCGCGTTCATTGTATCGATCCAGATTAACCCCCCAAACATCCACTACTTCCTCGATACACCGATATGCCAGCCCAACATCGAGATCACTAGCACGACAGCGCTCTGTGGCGAGGCATACTACACACACGCCTCCTCCTCGACCGTCCGTTCCATGCCAAACACATCCAGACTTCTCGATTGAGGGTGAGCAAGTCCGCAAATCGATCGGAATCACCGATGGTCGAGCCCATATCGATCAGTCAAGACATGCGTCGGCCCAGCAGCCGAGTATTTTATCCGCTTCACCGACCGACGTCCTCAAATTGATCGAAGTCAACGAACAACTCTCGACGCTGTTGACTCAAGGATTCGGTAACAGACACGATCCCCATTCTGATCACAAATCAGAAGGTGTCGCGCTCCATGACCCAAGATACAAGGAGGCAGAGGTACAATCAGGGAAGACCATCGCCTCTTTGATCGCTGCTATCAACCTTGGAAAGAATCATTGGCACAGTTCATGGGATCCACTAGCTGAGGAGGCAGAAAAATCTGTTTCACCCTACGTCAGCGGGCCGATGCGAATTGGCATTGTAGGCGAAACTGGGCAAGGTAAATCTTGCCTTATCGGAGGTCTGTTAGGCGACGAGGGTGTTGTCCAAACCGCAAAGAGTGGCGAGAGCATGACCAGAGTGATTCTGGAGTACCATCACTGGATCGATCACGACTCACGTTTCAAATACCGCGCAATCATCTCTTTCCTCCCGTGGGAATCTGTACAGAAGCGAATCGAGACGTACTTCGAACACTGGAACCACGGGCTTTTGTCACATGAAGACGAGAGCGAGCATGAAGATGAAGAAGGAGATCAAACCCCAGATCCCGCAGGCCCAGATTCTCCAGGGGCAGATACGGAAACAGCTACAGGGGTGTTCCACGCACTCTTCCGTGGAGACCCCAGTTTTGAGGACGAAGAGACCATGAAGGACTACCTGTTGAGCAGTGAACGGGCACCTGTGCGACATGATATGCGAGATCGACTTGTCAGTCGCGCTCGCGACATGTATGATGAGCTTGATTGTCAGGATACAGACATATACAAAAGAACCACCGAAGAACTGTGGCATGAGCTTGCTCGATTCACGCATGGTCGCTCGGCCGATGACTCAAGAGGAGGTTGCGACGCTTGGCCATTTGTCGAAGTTGTCAAAATCGGTGGCCCCTTTGCCCTATCCGAGCACGTCGTCATCGCTGACACGCCGGGTCGAAACGACTTGAATCGCCTTGCGCGTGCCAGCGTGGACGATTACCTACCGTCTTGTTCGTCCGTCATAATAGCGTGCAATATTAGTCGAATCATATCTGACGACAGCCTCCCCAATCAAATTGAGAAGATCCAACATCACCGTCCCGTGACAGTAGTCGCTACATTCTCTGAGGTAAGAGGAATCGATCTATCAGGACGCTCTTACTGACTCCAAGATAGGACGTCGGCCTGGTTCCCAGTAGGCACACTAAGTTCAGCCCAGACGAGAAGCATACGTATGTGAGGCTTCACGAGAAACTCAAACAGCTTCAACAAGAAGAGTTGAGCCCGTCCGCAGCTGAAGCTATACTACGCAACCAGTTGAAGCAAAAGCATATCAAGAAAGCGTACGTGTAGTGCTTGAGGGTTCGGGCATTATTGATACTAATTGGAACATAGCATTGCGCAAGTGCTTGTTGAGGAACGCAGCCGGCGCGTGAAGGAAAGGCTTTTGGCAGCAGCACGGGGCAAAGGCCGTCCTCACGCAGTGTTTTGTGTGTCCGCTTTCGACTATCAGCGTAACATTAGGGGGATTGCTGCTCACGATTCCGCCCTTCTTCCTCTCAGGCCCAAGGACACGGAGATACCTGCATTGAAGCAACATCTCATCTCGTTATGCTCGCCCATGCGAGTAGAAGAGCTAGTCCGCTATGTGGGCGCAACATTACCAGGTCTCATGCTTAGCATGCAGATGGGGATCAACAAACGAACTGATGTGTTCCAAATCAAAATCGAAGGTGGCGTCGAAAATCTGAGTAGTGTAAGTGGTTTAGAGTGCCACGAAAGCCAAACTAATACCGTCCCAGACATGTGTAAAGAAGGTCCATCGATGCATCGACGATGTATTCAGGGATCGAATCGAAAAGCCCTTACTGGTCACCTTGCGTACGCGGCTACCTGCATTTATCGAACGTGCTGAGGAACTGTGCGAAGTGTGGCTTCAGGTGGGATTTGAAAATATCTTAGAGATACCTGCTAACGCTTATAGTGGCATCATAATACGCACAAAACATTTGTCGGCAACCTAGGTAATAGACACCTTCTCATCTATAGAAAGTTCGACTGATGGCGTTCAAGGCAATTACAAAAAGCCTAGAAAGGGCAAGCCCAGTTGGAACCATCAGTTGCTCGAGCAGCACCGCATGAGCCTCAACCCGATTTTTCAGAACATCCATGAAGCTCTATGGAATAGTATCGAACCAGTGAAACGAGAAATTCTGTCAGCAATGGGGAAGCTAGCCGAGGACATTCGCAGTGAGTTGCCTATACGAAACTTGACTCCCTAGCTAACGATATGAAGAGCAGTATCCAGATTCTAGACCTGCTGAGCTGAACCTACTCCTCAACAGCATCTACATGAAATTTGCACCTGTTACCACGACAAAAACCAAGTGCATTACCAATCTGAGAACGTTCATCGAGTAGGTACTCGGCGAGCGGACGCCCCACTTCTTTTGCTGACTTCGACCGTAGGAAGCAGAGATTACGCTGTCTTACTGACACTGACGATATCTCCTACTTCGGGTACGCCATGATCGATGTATACAACAAGAGCAAAGAGACCAGGCGAGGAAACAAAAAGGAGGAGACACGAAAGGTCATGCAACATAGAACGTTCAAGAGACTGCTTCGCGACGAAGATACAACGCCATACCACGCGATTTGTGTAAAACTGAAGAAAGCCATCGATCGTCAAAAGCAACTGATCAAGGAGTACTTGGAGGAGAAGATTGAGTCGTTGTTCCAGGCCATCGGTGATGATCTGAAGCGATTGGGAGTGGAGCAGGCGAGCCTGGACCACCGCGAAGACCGCGAGGTTCGCGAGTCGATTGGCAGGACGCTTTCGAAGGCCAAGGAAGATCTTGGGACGATTGAGGCGTTGTTGAAGGAGAGCGGCGTTGATTGCGATGGTATCAAGGATCAGTTGACGTGATGATCTTTGTATGGATGCGCATAAGATGACATCGGGTAATGAAATTCTATTGCTTAGTGTTGTTGATATTCTTCCTCTCTAAAGTCAACTTCTGCATACTCACCGCACGAATCTGCCCCCTACCTGGGTACTTCCTATGGCGTCTAACAATAAACAATTCACCTAGGTGCCCCGGTCTTCTACTCGCAAACATATTAACTAACAGGAATGGAACATCGTGTATAGTTCATGCTGCTCGTATTTCGTCAGGTTTGCGTCTGCGCTGTTGCATCGAGGATGCGCCAAGTATCCCCCGCGGAGATAGTGTGGCGTGCTGGCGAGATAGTGTGGCGCGTGCGGGAGAGACAGCGTGGTGCGTGCTGGGCTGTCTCGCCTTTGCCACGAACTACCTAAGTACGTTTCCAACAGAGGCCCAGAGATAGATGTCATGAGGCAAACTATACGATTGCCCGCATCGAGGGCTGTACCAGCGCAGAATCAGTCGTCGGCAGATCACAGTCATCACAAACCCAACCACCCAAAGTACCCGTGGACCTTCAATGTCATTGCAATCGGATCATCACGAGGCGAGCGCGCAAACAAGATGATGCATCGAGGTCTAAAGCGACAGCTCTGTTTCGCGACCAGGAAAATACGAGTCCGAGCTGTGACTCTTGTGTTGAAGAAAAGCAAAAACGCAGCGGCAGGCGTGCTCCTATTTCGGGGCGGACTAGACCGCGCTAGCCACCAGCGCTAACATCTCCCTGCATCAGCCACCCACCCAGTTCTCCCAACCATCCCATCTCTCCGACATCGACATGACACACGCCTACGCATGCGCGCTCGACTCGTATGTGGAGACGACAGATGCTACCTGGCCATGATAAAGTTCCGGCCCTGGGACCCGCTGTCAGGGTCTGGCTGCGCACGCTGCGCTACGGCAAGACACCCAGACCAATCGACCGCCGATGCGAATGTGAGGCTGTCACTTGGCGGCGGGATCCACCGCTACTCTTTTGCTACGTATGATGTGCTGGGGTCTGATTCAGATGCTGGGCTTTCAGGGACTGGAGAGATGCATGCAGTGTGGCTTGCGGCTAGCAGGCTCTTCAGATGTTGAGTTGAGTATCCTGGTTGCCATAACGAAGGCACTATGGAGACAGGATGCAATGGTGAGACTAGCAAGTCGGGTCTGCGTCTACTTTCCGCACAATACCCAATCGCCTGTTATGCGTGAATGCGGTCGCGATCTATCTGGATTCGCGGTTACCTGCTATTCATTTCTAATCTAACGACACCCAGATGCTGACCAAGGCCAATCCAACACAACAATCCAACACAACAATCCAACAAAACAACCCCGTTACAACTCCCGCTCAAACTCATGGCTCTGCAACATTGTACCCCCTCGCCCATCTATGCTCACCCTATGCAACCTCCCAACATTCTTCCCCAAATCCAGCTCCACCAAACTATCCTTCCTCTGCCCTCTCCTCATCCGGGACGCAGAGCCCGTCATCTCCTGATCCACAATCTCCGTATCATCAGGCATAACCTCATCCTGCGGTACATCTTCAATGCGAAACAAAAGCTGGTATGCCGGCGCATCGTCCGGGCGATTGGGATCCTTTGTATCCCGGAAAATCGTAATACTGGGAATATGTTTTAACCCCAATTCCGCCTTGTGTTGGACCAGCATAAACGCTTTGTTTGCGCCGACGGGTGTGCCTAGGAGCGCGAGATACTCCTCACTGGACTCGTCTACTTGGACACCTGGCCATTCCGGTACTTCTTTATAGCCTTTGCTTACGAGAATCCGGTTGATGACGGGCACGGTTTCGGTGTTGATGATGTTGCTGCCGAACCAGTATTTTAGGCTTTTGGGATTGGGGTTGCGCAGCCAGAAGGCGGCCATGATGTCGGAGGCTTGGCGGAGGAGAGGGAGTTGGTCCGCTGGGAAGCCTTCGGCGTAGGTATCCATGGCGGCGGGCCAGGGGGCGAGGAAGTTGTGGCCGTAGATTGCTGGAGAGGGGGGTCAGTGCGTGGCGGTGGTGGATGAAGAGGGGTGGAAGGATGTCTTACCTCCTTGTTCAGCATTAAAAGCGAAGCGGTAGTAAGCTCCAGTGGCCTACGTATGTCAGCCAAACTGTCAATGTTTGGCGTATGTCTCTTCCTAGAATACTCACGCCATACTCTTTGTCGTCGTCCTCGTCAGGGAAGTAAGTCTGCATGTCTACCGGGAGGTCATCACCATCATCGTCCACCGCGTTCTCATCCATGTGCTCGATAGAGTAACACTTGTTCTTGCCACCAAATTCCACTGGTTTGGTACTCAGTCCAAGGTTATTCAGCGCAGCCTCTATCCTGTTATTAATCTCTAGGTTTGCGAAGTCGTCCGAAAAGTCGCAGTTGATTTCCGGGTCATAGTAGGCTTCGTGCCAGTACCAGTCCCTTAGCTCGGCTAGATGAAGGTCAGTGTCAATGGCTGCGTAAGGATGGTGATGGAATGAATAGAACTCGCCTTCAAGTGTTCCCTTCCACTGGCTTGCCGCTGATGGCGGATTGCGGTCCAGATAGTTAGGCCAGTTTCGTCCCGCGACTTCATCAGGCATTTCCATGAGGCAACGCAGCCAATTGCCTTTCTTCTTATACTTATCCCAGCTGGCATCGTTCGCGTAGTCGGTGGGGTCGAAGTCCACAGCAGTCTGGACTAGATTCGGCTCGGAGGCGGGGGCTTTGTCGTTGGTAGGTGGGATGCTCACTGCGCTATCGCGACGATCTAGAAGGCTTGATGTAAATGCTGTGGAGTTGGAGGAGCCGAAGGATACTTCGACATGCTTGCTGTAGACCAGCGGTACATAGATCATGGTGAGGAGAAATGCGGTATTCTTCATGGCTGATGCGACACACGGATTCCGTTTCTCGGGGTATGGGTGTGAATTTGGTTGAGCATTGCATTACTCCAAGCGAGAGAAGTCAGGAGTAAACACACCAAGCGCTTCGTCATAGTCGTGAGTGCGCCTAAACAAGTGGATACAAGCGTTGATAGGAAAGCATACGCGGCGAGTGGCGATTGTTTAGGATTGTAGAGTGCAGAGTGAATGCACACTCCGAAGGCGTCTTCAAACTTGCTCAACCCCATAACTAACCACCGCCGTTCTACCGCCCGTATCAAGACTCACCTGATGCAATCTCTGCACATTTCTCCTTGGATTAACCGCCTCCGCCACACTATCCCTCCTCTTGAAGACGTCCTCCTTATCAATGTCCGGATGTAAATTGAAAACCACAACCCCCGTGTCCATGTCGTCAGGCCTTAGAACATCCTCCGGAACGTCTTCAATACGAAAGAGCAATTGGATATCTGCCTGAAACGACGGATTCGCTTTGTAATCCCGAAAGATAGTGATATCGGTGATGCGCTTATCGCCGAGTGCGGCTTTGTGTTGAAGAAGGAGGTACGCGAGTGTTGCGCCTATGGGTGAGCCTGATATAGTGTTAGTAAGAATCAGGTTTTTGTTCTCAAGGCGTTGAAGATATGATATGTCGTAGTATCATGACCCAGGAAAAAAGAGACAGCGCCAACATACCAACCAAAACAGTCCCTTCTTCGCTATCCGCACTGACACGTACACCAGGCCACTCCGGTATCCTGTCATACCCACTCTCCTGCAGTATCTTGTTGATCAGAGGTAATGTCTCCTCGTTGACTACATTATTCGCGAAGTAATACTTCAAACCCTTCGGATTGGGCGTTCTTGACCAATAAGCCGCTAGAATATCGGAAGCGAACTGGAGACGGGGAAGTTCGTTGGGCCGGGGCGTGTGGGCCCAGTTCTGCGTTGCTGCGTGGCGGGGTGCGTCGAGTGACTGGACGAAGAGCGCTCCTTGCTCTGCGTTGATAACGAAGCGGTAGTGCCCTCCTGTAGCGGTGTACGTGTCTCGTTCCACGGCGTACATTTGGTCGTTGGCCGGTACATGCTCTCCGTTTTCGTACTCTTCCTCAGGATCTAGGTGTTCAACTGAGTAGCCCCTGTTCTTTCCTCCTTCGGTAGCCGGTTTGGCGTTTAGGTCGAGTGCGGCAAGCGCGACGCCGATGCGGTTGTACCCATTACCATCATTAGTGAAATCGCAGTGGTGGCCTTGGTGGTATTCGGCCTCGTGCCAGTTCCAGGTCGCGAGCTGCTCTGCGGGTGAGGTAAGCAGAGGCTCGACGTTTTCGAAGAGAAGAGAGGAGGGGTGGATCCTAATGGCTTACCTTGCAGAGTGCCTTGCCATTCACTGCTTGCAGTGGTGGGTACCCGGTCCAAGGGGTCGGGCCATGCTTTGCCTGCTTCCGAGTCGGTCATATCCAGGAGACAATTGAGCCATCCGCCTTTTGTAGCGTATGTGCTCCATGTTTCCGCGTTGGCGATGTTGCTTGGATCATAGTTCGTACGAGGGCGGATGGTGTTCAATCGTGGAGTGCTGTGAAGAGTGGAATCGCCAAATGGTACTTCGATGAGAGTGCTACATACGAGACTCGCGAGACCCGCGAGACCCGCGAGACCCGCGATGCTCTGGAACGATCTCATGGATTTGATATCTTGACGTTGATCAAGTCATGAGTCTTCCAGTCCATCATATGATTTTGGTTGGACATAGCAGCGAGCGGTGGGCACGCGCGGCGAACCGTTTTGGGATAAAATTGACAGTGAAAGAATGCGCACCAAGTGTATTTGTATTGCGTGATTGGCAAACAACTACCAAGGCGGGCTTTAAGAGGCAGCAGATGCAGTAGTTCACACACTTCCTAGAAACCGCGCGCCCACAGAAACTGGTTTAGGATTGGACATCACTATATTCCTCTGAATATCAATATAGTCATAGTCAAGACTAGTCATCTTCTACAGGTGCGACAAACATCTAGAGAAGGGCAGTAAACGCTGGAGATAGAAGAGATGCAAGGCTAAAGAAAGAGGAGGGAACGAAAGAGTATTCGACATGTACCAGAGGTTGCGGGAACCGCGAACCATTCACCAAAATAGATGCAAAAGACGAATATAACTTCTCGACTCAATAGCCGCCAACTCACGATAACATTCCATGGCGACATGGCCGACTCGCCCTGCAATATCTCCATATGGCCCTCCTTTCCTCCCGATGCCTACCCCCTTTCCCACATATCAACTCACCCTTACCCTTAAGACGCAGGCTTACCAACACCATAAGGCTGAGTGCCACATCGCCGCCTCAAGCATTCCAGAACAATGTTGGTCAGACCGGCTCGTCTCACGCCGTCATCTACCCGGCGCCTTGGTTTACGGGATGCCGGTCGCACAATACTGCATGCTTGCTTTTACCCGAAGCACGCCGAACCAAAAATAAGCAAGCAAGCAAGCTACGTTACTCAGCGCGATGGCGCTGTATCATGGATGTGCGCGCGCGTCGCGGAAACACATGTTCGACCATGCTTAGGTGTACCGGAGTGAGCGTGCTGACTGCGCGGTGGAAAAGGTTGGGTTACTAAGGGTGGGGATGGGTGGTGATGCAGGAGAGATAAGAGCGACCGTCGCCTCTACCACGCATCCTACACATGTTCGGCCATGCTAGGTGTACCGATGTTCGCGTGCTGACTGTGTTGCGGAGTCGAGCAAGGCTTGTGGTATGTTGCGCGCGTGAGACGGGCCGTAGTCTGCTTGGTGTATGGATGGGCCGCGCGGAGCGTCGCGGAACGACTGTATCAGCGCAACAGCTGAGGTCAGTCGTTGGTGTTGAGCAGCAAGCCGGAAGAGCTGCGTGCAGTAATGGTGACCGCTTCATGTCATCATGGAATGGTAGTTTGACCAGTAAAGCTCGCTCACTAGGCGGTGGTGTGAGGGAATCCTGGATATTGGTACCGCGAGGGAGATGCCGTATTTGGTGTCATGCCCATGTCTATCGAGAACCCGAATCCTGGGTTCATGCCACATGGAAGGCGTAATCGTACGAATGCAGTAGCTCTGCCGTAAACCTGCAACCGGTGCAATTGGGCTGACCGGGGGAATGGGGAATAAGGAAAGCTGCCGACACGATGATTGGGACGCGACGGGTAACGCATGCAGCCAAAAACCATCGCAATTGGAACGCCATTCCCATCCGAAGTACAAAGAGGAGTTATTCGAAACTAGCGTTTGGCGTTACTGGGAGACTGCAGCCGGCGCATTCTTTTGGGATATCGGAGGAACAAGAAAGTGTATCGATAGTGGCTGGTTATCCATCGTGTTCCGGAAGTGTACATGTGCATCGCGCATGTGGAACGGCATCGTGTGTCTGAGAAGAGCTGATGTCACTGAAATTTTCCTAGTGTGCATCGAAGAACTCTGTTGCAGTCGATACAAAGCTGAGGAAGGTTTCTCTTTGTGCAGCGTACCTTGAACCTACCTGGTAGTGCTGACTGCACACGTGGACATGTCGGCGAAGAGCAGAGGAACTGGTGTTCGGCAGCTGCAGTCAGCCTCGGATGCTAGCATATTGGAGGGCAGCCAGATGACGCACGAGGCCTGGCGTAGCGAGCTTCATGACGGCGCACAAGAGTACCGGAGCAGCGGAATGATGCGAAAAGGTACATACTTCCGGATCGACGGCGGAAATTTTTCTGGTGCGACAATCATTGAGTCGCGAGAAATGTCGCGGGGCTGGCACGCGGAATTGCTCAGGGAACACGATCGGGGGAGAGGCGGCCTCGGACTGTGTAGCCCAAAGAGTAGTGATTTGGGCGCCAGCGCAAGGAGATCATCAGGGACGAGTGATGGGCTACGTGGATGTGAAGTCATCCTTGTTGATCGCTTTCACGCTGGCGTCCGGGGAGCTCTGCGACAAATCCGAGATGAAGCAGGTCTTTCAGCAGTGGCCTCGCAATAACCCGGCGCAACGTCTTGCCTGCTTGGACGTTCAAAGGTAGTTCCTACGTTACACTGTAAGGCCCGAATAGAGCTGTGTGAAACGGTATGAAATGCGACGCTCGAAAGCTGAATTGCCTTGTGTAAATGGCTCCGCCGGCTAATGGTACCGAATCCCCAGCCAGTACCTGTCAACATGACAGCTAGTGCGACGGTGCTCATGGAACTCTCCTTCTGCAGCAGCGCAAAGTTCGTACAGCGCACACTTGGCCTTGAGTCGGCATGAATGCGCTGGTACATCGGCGAAGCGGCTCGCGGGCCCTCTTCCAGTAGTCAGGCGAAGGTCCACACAGAGCAGAATTCCACGTGTGGGCAGGGTTCTCTTTGTACGCGATGATCCTTTTGGAGATGACAACCCTTGCTTCGCTTCTCATCGCTGGGACTGGCACGCAGATTGCAGTAGCGCGCTCAAAGAGGAAGTGCCAAAAGCCGTTCCAGGACCCACTTTCCCTCCTCCCCGCAAGGTCTAACTCACGATCACAATTTCGACAAAGTTTTCTGTGGAGAAATCCGTCAAACACCTGTCAAATTGCAAGGCGGTCGGAATTGACAGCGATGCTGCCAGTAAAACGTCGGTGGCTTGGACGGACGTTGAGAGGAAGATGACCTGACGGAGTTCAGACCCTGTCGATGTGTGACGACGCTGCACTGGTTATCGGATGATGGCTGTGAATCACGATCGCGAGGATAGAGTTGAGCGAGCATGGACTGAAGATCGCGAACGCTGTTTGAGCCCTCAACGCTCCCGCACTGATAGGCGTGAGGCTGTGGCAGCCCAACGTACGACGGGCGCAGGTATCAGCGGAAGACAGCGATCTCTCAGTACAGTACAGTACACAAGACGGTATGAGCAAACACGCTGGTCGAGCGCTGGGCGGTGTCGCGTGGCTTTCGGCATGTCTCTGCGTGAGGCTAGTGGATAAGGACGGGATGCCCTTGTCGCGCGTCTCAGCCTGATTGTGAAGCACACGACCCCTGTCGATACCCAGGACGGCGAATCAGGGTTGGTGCTGCTTGCGAATTATATTATTGGACTGGCATAACGGCTGCATTCTGGCAAATGTGTTTACGATGGACGGCGGGCTGTAATACGGAGGAATCCCAAGGGGGAAAGAGCGATGTCATCGTTCCTTCCGTGCCAGAAACAATTCGTCATGGCGACGGCTGGGCTCCGTGGTGGATGAGCGAGTGCGTCAACGAGGCTGCGACGTGTAGGTTTTTTGGAGAAGCAAGCGATTGTGCGCGAAACCTTGCTGGTCATGATCCCGGGACGTCGAACGCATGCAGCATCCGTGTGCTTGGAGGCGCGGAAGGCTTGCAGTGATCCGCGAATGCGACGTGTCTGAGAACGACCGGCGGCCAAATTTCTTGGTCGTGAATAAGTGCGCATTCTGTGTCAGTTTGTCTGCGATGATCAGGGACAGCCTGGGAGTGAGGGCGACTCAGCGGGCGATTCATTCTTCCTTCCAGAGGCTTTCCAGAACAAACCGCAGGCGAGATTTTCGTGGCGCCGGGCCCACTCACCGCAAGCCGGGCAACGCTCTCATTACGGCACCTGGCGATGCTGCTGGCGAATTGCTTTGGCGGCCGCGGTGCAGAGGCATAGTTGTTTGCACGCCGCAGATGTGATGGAGGTGCTGGGCTGCGGCGAGGGCAGCTCCTTCCTCATCGCCACGCACGCGAGGGTTGGTTGAGGCAGGAGCAGCCCATCCCACGTGGCGCAACCCCGTCACAAGCAACGACGCGGAAGCAAAGGCTCCAAGACAGCTACGGTTCATCAAACCACAAAAGCAAGCTGCTATGAACATGTCCCGTCAAACATCAGCCGCCACGGTCAAAGGCAAGTGCACTGGGATCCCGACAGCCAGTAACCCGGTTGGCTGGGAGGCATGGAGGGCAGACAGGGCTGCCAGAGAGGTGATTCAGCATAGGCAGTGGACCGGCCGGGGAAAGACATCCGGAAGTCTGTGTGGCGTCTCTGAACCTTCTCTTCTTGCTTCTGGCGCAGTCCAACAAACGCGGCACGAGTCGACGCCGCCGGTCAAAGCAGCGAGACGGGAGCGCTGACACTGTCTCATCTAAGCCGCCGTGTCTGGAAGCGCGCGGCGACAGCCAGACAAAATGCGATAGGGCCGCGAGCCCAAGTGAGAGCGCTGGGAGTCGCGCCTGAGAATCGCCTCCATGGTACGCCATGTTACGCCATGTTACGGTGAAAAGGCACTGAAGCGTCAGCACAAGCACACCCTTCGCAGGTTGGCACCCCAGCGAAGCCGTTGGCATGGCTCTCGTTAGCGCCTGCAGGTACGGCTTTCTAGCGCGGCACTATTCAAGGGGGATAACCAGCTTGGTGGTAACAGTGCGCAGATCACCCTGGCTCCTGATGATGGCAAGGGAGCCTACCTTGAAACAGGCCGAAAGACCCGTCGCTCCCGATGCGCAATGTAGTCAGGGCTTTTGCTCTGAAAAGCACTGTCTCTCATTTCATTTGTCTCGCCGACAGCCAAGACCACCTTTGGCAAGTCAGTAACAGGCCCCCTTATTCTAGCCGCGAATATAGAAGCTTCAGGGCGCCCTTCGTTTACTGCCATCATCATCTTCACTCCCTTCAAACTACCCACACTCATTCCACCCCTCCCCACTCCCCAGTCACTGCTAGCCAGTCCACGGGTACACGACACTATCTAATAAAGCTCGCCCACCGCCGCTCCGCTCTTTGTATCGCCTTTACACGAACCAACGCCGACTACCACACTCACTTTTCGTCCTTACAAAATATTCGCACAGGCCAGGTGTTCAGCCCGGCACCTCTCACAAAACGCATTCCTCAATTGGTACGTCCTGCATTCACCGAGTCTATATTTGACTTTCTTGTGCAACATCATGCTGACTTATAAACCAGAGAACACACTCGTCAACAACATGATCTTCAGAGAGTCAGAGTCCAACAACATGGGTCGCGGAGCCTACGACACCACTGGCACCCCCAAGCCTCCTCCACCACCGCCCAAATAAGATGCACCATTACCTCTCGACGGAGCAATTCTTTTTTCGCCTGCCGCCATTGCCTGCTTCCTCGCAATGCCATCACATTGGCAAGCTACTTGTTCCGTTGGGACTAAAGGGATCCATCCCACGCCTCGTAAGTCACAGACACGTCGCACCCTGCATGAACACGTCAACTAACAATGACTCAGTCCCGCGTACAACACATTTCCAGCGCATTCACCGCGCCGATTTCTGGGTCTACGGCGCATCTTCTTCCACGGAGCCTCTTGGACTTTACGCACTTTAATCATCGGCGACCATTTCGATTCTTCAGCGACCTAATACCCCTGCGACTTCGGCTACCGGCGTTATCAAGCGACTCTCATCGCACAGCCTCCTCACTCTCTTGCGTCACACGTTCAGCGACATTCCCTTACGGCAAAAAAGTTCTTTTCATCGGCGTTCTTATAGACGGTTGGGCCCAGGCATAGATACCAAAAACGGACCTTCATTTCTTTCTTTCGGACAGCGCACTCGGGTAGATTGATCGTCGCCAGCCTTCATTGGCACTCATGGCACGAGTTGTATTGTACTATAGCGCGTTGGAGTGGTCGAATCGGCGACCACGACTCAACGGACTTGTTTTCTTTAGACGGCTCCTCATGAACGACATGCATGGGCCGCTCTCCCCATAGCTTTGGACATTAGACTGAGCGCCTGGGCCATTGTACTTGTGTCTCGCGACTCAACTGGCTGAAGTTTAGACTAATCAACATCTACTACTATCACATTCTCCTCCACGATGATGACATTGCCTGTGCTGTGATCGCTTTCACCCACCCCCATGGTACTCCCGTCACACGTGTGGCGCTGCGGATCTCCGTCGCGGGTACATCGAAAGGCCTTAGCGATCCGCATGCAGCGGAATCGAGCGGCGACCCTGGTTCGTGCTACCTGGTGGGTGTTTTGCCAGACGTTGCGGGCGCTGGACTGGGTAGCTTCGAGGCTTGGCGGGCAGAGTGGAGACATGGCACTGCACCCCACGAATACGGCGCGCCGAATTGCAACCTCACCACAGCTCCACCACCAACCCAGCCGTCTCTTTGCAGCTAGCTACTCTCCCGTACACAAGCCTCACCACCCACCATGGCCAACATCAACTGGCGGACCATCAACATCGACGCCTTGGACCCCGACAGCCCCGCCAACTTCGACCTAAGCTCCCTCGCTCCCGCCGTTGCGCCTGTCTCGACGGCCGATGTCCAGACCAACGCCCAGTCAATACGGCAGCTGCTACGCGGTGGTGACAATGAGGGCGCCCTCCAGAGTGCCTTAGAGAACCCCCCATATGGCGCAGACGACAAAGGAAAGGTACGTTGCGCCTCTGCATAGCTCGAGACAGCTCTAGAAGCTCCAGAGACAACTCAGAGACACGACACTCCCAGTCCAGCGGTTTGGATGTCTCTCCAGATATAGACACCTGGTCACATCACCACCGCGTCTCTGGACTTGGGCTACCGACGACCAGGTCGGCGACATTGCACCACCCAGGACCAAGCTGACAAGTCCACCACCACAGGAAGTCCACCTTTCCGTCGTCATCGAGATCCTACAATCCATACGCCAGTCAGACATGTCACCAATGCTCAGCCGGATATATGGTGCGCCGGGTGGAACCGAAGCATTGGACGTCCTGATGAAGTACATGTACGTCCACCGTCTCGTTTGGGTCTCTCACAAGCCTCACCGCCCACCGACCTCTACTGCCCATCGTGCCTTCCCGCATCACCACGCGCCACCGTCGTACATCCAGAAACATAGACTAACGAAAGTACTTGCAGTTACAAAGGCATGGCACAGGGAGCACCATCAGGCACCAAGCGCGACATCACCCCCCAACCGACCGGCTTCTCGCAGATTCATACTCGTGGCGGCGGCGAGGGTGGCGGCCAAGCCATGAGCGTACTGCTCAGCTGGCATGAGAAGGTACGACCCCACGCACCTTCCTCGTTATTTGAAACTTCCCGCCCACCGGGTCACATCCCACGCTCTCCCACACCACATCTATTTTTTGTTTCGTCACTAACACACCTCAGCTTGTGGAGATAGCAGGCCCAGGTTCCATTTCTAGGGTTATGAGCGATCGCCGGACAGTTTGAAGTCGTGCTCGCAATTGCAACCACGGCGAAGCGTCATTTCCAAATAAACTCATGGCTGGCTAATCGCTAGCTCATCACCTCGATAGCGTTCAATCGATATGGACGCGCACACAATTAGGCCCAACGGCAAAAGCAGAACCCGAACAAATCAAGACACGTCCTCTAGCCCACGGCTTTCTCTCCCGTCTTCCTGCCTAGATACTTCTGAACCCAAAAATTTCACAACAAGCATATCCTCCAGCGCGCAACATTGACCACGCAAGCCATCGCGATCTCTCGCAATTTTCCTCTCGTTCCCAATGACGCCGCAATCCATGTCCATGCACAACTCACTGCGCGCACAGACAACCAGCCTTCCTACCGGCCTTGCATCATTCCCCAAACCCTTCTTCAGCCCTACTTATCCCTCCCTTCGCAGACGCATCCTCATTTCGCGGACACGGGAACCGCTTTCACGCTAGCCCGCGTAACTTTGATTAAAGCGGCAAGCCCAGCGCAACGCCAACACTGCCCTATCGACCGCGGCATAGCTTCCACGCGAAGTCTCGTGTTGTACTAGCGTCAGCTTCCCTTCCAGCCCGACGCTTTTCCCACGCTAGCTTCCCAGATAGGAAAGTACCTAGGATGGGCGGGCAGGACGTGGTACGCTATACCTAGTAAAGACGCCGTTGGGTGCTGAAACACCGTTGGCACGGGTTGCGAGTGATGATCTCAATTCTTTGACAGACCGACACCACTCGAAGTTTATAGGTGGGATTATTTGAAACGACGACGCGACGGGGAGGAAGTTTGTCATGGGCTTTATCGATTAGGCAGGCAGTGGGATGATGTGGTACGTATGATTTGTCGCAGTTGTGTATATGCAAGCTTTCGCTATGTAACACAGGAAACACGAGATATGCTTGTTTCGGTCGCGAAGACCTTGGGTTTGGGTTGGAATGTTAGTTGCGCTGTTGCTGGTGCGGTGCGGTTGCTGGACTGGAATGCACGCGACTGGAATGACAGCTCCCAATCTGTTTGACGCGCGCGCGCTGAACAGGGCTTGGTTCGTTTGATGCGCGAACGTGTTTCTAGAAAGCGTACCTGGAAGGGTACAAGGTGGGCTCGGGGGTTATGCGTAGGGCTGCGACATGTCATTACGCCGAGCTTGAGCGCTTTTCTCCGTACCCTCCCCCGTCTTCCGTTTGTCATATGACTTATGACCAAGGCAATCACAAAGGAACCTTTTCATCGAGTTTCAAATCGCCATCGAGATAATATTTGCAAAGTTGGGTTTAAGATGGCAAATTCAGTACAGCTGTCAAATCTTGGGCGACAGGCGAGAAGATATGGGACTGGTAGGTAGGTGTGGCACGCAGGTAGAGTTCTAGCGATTGAGATTGATTTGATTACAAGTACCCTTGGTACCTCGGTCCCACAATCGGCACATCACCGGCATTAACACCGTCGCGATCTCGCCTCCTCGGTACAATAATACAACAGCACCCATCCATCATCTCCAACAATCTCCAATTCTCCCCCTCGTCTCATCACCTGCGTCTCACATGACCACCCGCTCATGCAAACCCTTCAGCTTCCAGGTTTAGTAACGTTGTAGTTTGGGATTCAGAACAAGCAAACCTGGCACCTTGTCTGCATTGAAATGCGATCGGTCGGAGCTGTCGCTGTCGCATGTTTACAGGGAACACGGGTTCGGAACCCACGTGGGAAATGTGTTGCAGTGGGGCTTATGTCAGACGACGTTCTTGGGTATGACATGCAGATGGAGTGTCCGTGTCGGGGCTGCCGAGGAAGAGGGTAGGTTGACGCGACGTTGGGTTTCAGAGTTGAGGAGGCTGACGGGGAGGGCGTCGGATCCGCTGTGCTGATGCTGGAGGGGAGCGGAGCCGCGTGGAGGCTGTTTGTATGCGTGAGGCTGGGTGTATGTATGAACAAGCCGGTGTCATAGGCGTTGGAAGCTTGATGATCGATATAGTTGCTCTTCGTGGACAGAACCTTTCCTTGAGGTGAGGTTGAGGTGAGTTGTGGCGGTAAGCCGGACGGAGACCTAGGACAGTTTCTTCCTTTGCTGCAATGATGATGCCGATGAAGATGACGATATTTCTTGTTCTCTAGGTATTACAGATGAAGCGATGTTTGCCTACCGATGCCTGGTTGCACCTCTGCGAGCATAACAAACCATATTATCAAGAATCGAGGCTGGTTGTCGAGATCACATTTTCCCTACATCGCGTTGATTCACGGAGTCGTCTTACCAAGAACTCCAATACTTCCCCCCGAGGTCTCTTTCTTGCTCTACGCATATCTCCCGTATTCGCATACGCTTTCGCAACCTCCTTGACTCTTGTCACAATACTCGCAATCTCATCCTCTCACAGTCATGTTTTCTTTTTCTTTTCATGACTCTGCTGCTGACTCTCGCAACTTTCACAATGCACACGACTCCTGCTCTTTCACCTCTATCCTCTAATCTCACCACATCATTACTCGCAAAACAACTGCGTCATGGCCCTCTTTCCAAGCCATGCAACAAACCCACCTGTTTTTGCTCTTTCCACCCATAACCATGGTGTCCCCACCTCCATTCTACATATACAACACTCCACGTCATCGTGGCTTCTACGCTACTATCTCTCGCTCCCTCCCGTCCCTCCCGAGATCTACCCTTTCCTTCTTTTCGTATCATTCTTATCGCTCGCAAGCCCTGTAAGCCTCTCCGTCACCATGGCTTGCCGTGGCTTGACGTGGCTTGAACTCTCACAGGGTCTCCTTTCTTTTTTCTTGCTTTTTGCTCCCGTGAAGAAAGTGGTGTGACGATGGTGGGTACGGGGAAGCGAGTGTTGGTTTCATAATCTTCCTATGGGTGTGCATTGGGCCGTCGTTCCGGCAAAAGGAACGTCGTGGTGGCGTTGGGTTGGAATGAGGCTGGCACCGGGGATGTGGGTGGTGGCGTGATAGGGATGGGGACCTGAGGGAGGGTATGCGGCAGTGGAATAGGTCTTGGTAGAGGCATGTATGGGGTGTTGAGTATGAGATAGCTACTGTGGAGAAACTCTTAGGTCTCATAGCCCTAATTACCTTATGCAAGAAAAGGTCTAAACAGGTCTGCAGACTACGTTAACCTAAAGGCTTGCAAAGTAGGTAACCTAACGTTAACGTAGGCTCTAGGCTGTTTAGCTTTTCCCTGGGTTGGCGTGTGATGGCGTGCAGCTCATCGACAAGATACGCAGCGAGGGCTTGAACTTGTAGGCTAACCGTGCACCCGCGACCCCAAGTAGCTGAGTAGGGACATAGGTCGACACTCTCTGCGTTGAAGAGATTGCTATACGTGAGTAGCATTGTCACCTTGTTGTATGACATGTCCATCTCTAGGCATCAGCCTCAATCTTTCATGAAGAAGACAACATCACAGCATGCACATCCAGGATCGACATTTTACAACAGTGCATCCACGTCAGCCTAGGAAAACGCTGAACACCGTGGAGCCTACATTATGATAAAACCATACAAAGCAGGTGGCCCAAGGTCAACGTAGGCTCCAGGGTGTTCAGTTTTTCCTATTGTATGTGGTGCATCATCAACATAGCTAACGCAAACGATCGAAGAATTACTATTATTCATTCTCATCCAAGTAAAACAAGCTACCAGGGTATCAATACGTAATATCCCACTCATGCCTAAACGCCATCAAATACCGAAATACCTTCACCAAACCCTCATCTAGACTCCTGGGGACTCAACGGCCTTTCGCTGATGAAATCCTTGTTCTTGTCCAGTAACTCCTCACTGCGTTGCCTTATCATCTCATCCCTATCCGGATCGCTTTCCTGTAGCGCCCTCCGCACTTCGGCCCTGTTCCGCTCTATAAGCGTCTCGATAGGCGTCTCTTCAATAACGGTCTCTTCAACAGGACCATGCACAGCACCCCCACTTCCCCACCTTCCGAGGGCAGGTGGGTCTGCGGGTCCGTCTCTGACAACGCTGATGTCTGTCTTGTGCTTCTTCTTCAGCTTGTTCAATTCCGAATCCCGACGAGGAGTCCAGGGACCGGGACGACTGGAAGGACCGCCACGGGAAGAAGGACCGGCATGGGAATTGTATGTGGGAGGAGCCGATCGGACTGGAGTTCCGTCTTTGTACGCGGTGACGACAGAGGGTGACTTGCTTATGTTCTGCAATTCATGATTCTGTTGGGGAGTCGAAGGGCCGGGACGAGAGGGACCAGGAAAAGCGGGGACGGAACGGGAATCGGATGTGATGGTTTTGCGAAGCCAATTCTATACGGCATTGCCCTTCGGTTCGGGCTCTGCGCCATCTTGAGCGCCATCAAGATGACGGGCATGTGCGGAGAAGACTCCGAGCTTGTCGATGTGGTTCAGCGAATGCCATAGGAGATATGTGCTAGACAAATGAGTCAGTAAGAGTGGTACGATAGCACCTCATACAAGGGAAAAACTGAACACCCTAGAGGCTACATCAAGAAGAAAACCTGCAAATTAGGTGGCCTAACGTCGATGTAGGCTCCACCCCTGTCCAGGTTTTCCCTAGGTTGACGTGATAGGACCGATAGAGGTGCCTTACCTGACAAAAGTGAAGATCATGCCCGGCCACAAGAACACAACACTAGCAATCGCCCGCCCATTCTTGTTGTAAGCGAGCGGAGTCTCACCGGCCTTCTTGAACTGCGACAACAGGCCCTGTCCGCGCTCGAAGTCCGTGCCGGTAAGGTGCGCACTCTTGCTCGCGGTGATGTAAGTGTATGCAAGGGCGTCGGAGAGCGTAAGCATGCAAGCAAAGACTGAGCAAGCTTTCCAAGCGTTGATGACGCCTCTCGACTCTTTTCGCTCGGGCCAGAAGAGATCGAAGAAGAAGGCGGCACCGAAAATGGTGGCGACGAAGATACCAACGAAGATGTTGTACGATGCGATGCCAACGAAGTTGTTGTTGTGGATCATGACGTTGCGGTCGAGCTTTGAGACGAACTTCTGCTGGTCGACGTAGTCTGCTGGATGTTAGATGATGTTCAAGTTGGAAGATAGCAGACGCTTGTCGTCGCCACCATGAGTGTCGCCACCATGAGTAGAGATGGAGAGAGATGTCATACCAGACAGCGCAGCCGTTCCCAGACTCTCACTGACAACGCAGAGAATCATGGCGAGTTGGTAGATGATGAACTTTGTCCGACGGTTGTGGTACGTGTTGTTCCACATGTAGCCAGACTTGAACTTGCCCCACTGCATCTCCTTCATGTCGAGACCCCATATTACCGCCATCGTGACTGGATATGGATGCTAGTAATGAGATGAAAGATGGGGTTGCCTAACGAAGTGCGCGCGATGAGTTGGCTGGAGAGAAGGATAACAAGTGAAGCGCGGGAAGGCCGGATAGAATACACCTCCGGCGTATTGGTCGCGATAGCCAGGAAACTTGTCTGTAAGGTAAGCACCGCGCGAGTATCGAGCCTCCCCGAGGTCCCACGGGCAGTTGCATACTTAAGGGTCCTCTTTCCTGGCCACTCCACACCACCTACGTCGCGCCTCCACCCTCTCCGTCAGCCATCACCGACGCAATCGAAATCTTTCAATGTTAAATCCGTCTCCAGACCCGCCCAGTCCACAAGGGAAACAAGCACCCGCCAACCGTCGCGGTGCTAGCGTCGATCCTACGCCATCGTTGCTTCGCAGAAGCTTATCACTTCCGCGCGCAGCCCCAGACCCACGAATAACAGCGCGAAAGCAGTATTAATCAGCGTCTCGGCTGGGGTCGGCGAAAAGATCACGATGGGAAAGTTGAAAGATGATTGGGAAATGTGGTTGGGAGGAGGGTGGGTGCGACGTCATCGAGCGGGATGTCGGTGGGGACTTGCTTAGCGAGAGTGCTTAGTGCACGGGTGGGGCGTTCACGTCATTTGTTGCACTTTCTGCACGGAAGGGGCTTGATGTCACACGATTTTGAAGATTGTGACTGCGGTAGAAATGTCCGCTGTTGGATGTCGCGCACGTCATCGAAGGACTGCTGCTGGAGCAGAGTCTGTCCCTTCGAGGCATATGAGCTGTGAGTCTACCCACGGACAATATCTAGGTATTTTCTCGAGTGTCTTCTCTAATCCGGGTTCTGTAGCCACGAAACCCAGATCCAACTATGTGGCATAGGCCTCACCCGACATCTCGACCTCTGTGACATAGCCGACAACGCCTCTCTCCACCCCACTCATCTATGCGCTACCCATAACAAGAGCTCTGTTATCTTGGAAGATTTCGTGTAGATATATCTTATTCCTCCGCCCATCGTCCAGAACCGAACTTCGAAGTCTCAGAGACCGGAATGAAGCTGTGCCTGGGGCTGGGGCCGGATTAGGGACGTCTTTGATCCTGAACAACAAGTGTACACCAACTCTCAAATGCCTGGGATAATTGTTTCTGAAGATCACAATTTCAGTGACATGCTTGGTACCCAGCTCTGCCTTGTGTTGGAAAAGCAAGAAAGCGAGCGTGCGACCCAATGGAGAGCCTGGGGTGCGTCAGCGTCGTTACCACCCACAACCCTTGGGTGTCGTATGGGAGTAGGCCAGGACTGGTTCCGTCCTGTTTGCTCTTGGGCAATGTAAGGCGCTCAAGACTACTCACCAAGTAGCGCCGGGCCTTCCTCGTCGTACATGTTGGCTATCACACCAGGCCAGTACGGTACCTCTTTGAGACCATGATTCTTCAACACTCTGTTGATGAGAGCGAGAGTCATCGTATTCTTGATGGTGAGCACAAGATAATATTTGAGGCTTTTGGGGTCAATATTGCCGCGAAGCCAGTACGCCATCATGATGTCCGAGGCGCGCTTGAGCTCCGGGAGGCTAGCTTCTGCTGGGCTGTCATCCCAATTTGCCAGTGCTGCTGTTTTAGGGTTGAGGAAGTCGAGACCAATGATCACTTTGAGCTGTTAGTATGTCTCCTAGTATGGTGTGCGTGAGTAGAGCCGGTAGCGCACGAAGGTGAGTCTACGTCCACTCGGAGATACTTACGTCCGCCTCGTTGGTTGATACCGAATCGAACATGCGCACCGGTACACCGCTCCCAAACACCATTGATGTCGTAGTACTGGTTTTGCGCCGCAAGAGTGTCTCCATCGTCATCTTCGGCGCGCTCGTTGTAGTGTTCTATGCTGTAACACACATTATCTCCGCCTTTTGTATGGGGCCTGGAATTGATACCAAGATCCTGGAACATAGTTCCTATAAAAGGTCAGTATCTATCAAGAACGATATCCAACCCTGAAGACTTTCAAGGAGGAATAGGAATGAACGCCCTCGCGCAATCGACGTACCGACCTTGTTGACATGGTAATCTTCGTTATCATCGGCAAATTGGCAATGCGATTTCTGGTCATATTCGCCAGTAAACCAACCCCAGAGACTTATCTCACTTGTGAGCGCGGCATCGGGCCATTGATTGCGCGCCGAAGGCGGTGTTCGTGTGTCCATATTTAGTCTACCAGCAGCTTCGTCCGTGGCTTCGAGTCGACATATCAAATCATCTCCCTTCTGGCGGGCTGCAGCCCATTCTGCGTCATCCGCGACCTTCTCAGGTTCCCATAGGACGTGTACCTTGGTAGGCTCATCGCTGGCTATATCTTGGGTAAGAGCGATCGAAGCCACGACAGCTATGAGCGTTAAATAGAGTCTCATGGTGGGCTGAGCAGAAAGCCCAGGTGATTTTGAACAGACTTGAGTAGATTGAAAAGAGATATCGGAGTTTTTAGCGATGTGTGCTGAGCCAGAGTGGGGCAGCAAACCACCGCCATTCCTCTCACTAGAGATTGCAACATGACAAGGGAGATAGATAAGGAAACTGACATTCTAGGGTATCGTGGCTTCCCAGTAGACACCAGCGCCACGCAGATTCAGACCAGCCGCCCATACCCATATCGTACATCCAAACGCATAATAGCCAGTCGTTCTAACATCTTAACGAACCTCTTATTCAATCATCCTTCTCATCATCGTCATCATCATCCCCCTTCCCAGGCACAGTCTCCATCTCCACCTCACCCTGCACCTTGCCCTTTCCATCCTTCTGCACAATACGATACTTGCCCCCCTCCCAAAGATCCTTGAACGTAAGTTCCTTGGTCCTGCCGAGACTCTCAATCGCACCGATACGCTCGAGCGTCGCTTCCAGGAAGTCTTCAAAGCCGGGCTCGGCGCAGATCTCGTTGAAGGCGCGTTGCATGGGCACAGAGTCGGCGCGGACAACGGCGTGTGAGTCGATGGAGAAGATGGAGAGGTCGTGGTGCTGGCGGATGAAGTCGGAACGCGTCATGATGAAGCGGGCGCGGTGCAGCGGGAAGGAAGGCAGGATGTGGCCTTCTTTTGGGTCGTAGGTTGATTCCATGTCGTGGTAGAGTTTGTAGAGGGCGTTGGCTAGGACCATGGCTGTGGACTGTGTGGGTTAGTCAGACATATTGATAGACGAATGTTTGTATACGTACAGCGTATTTCTGCTGGTCCATGACATCGTCGTCCATCTCCTCCCCGAGAATCGCGCAGTTGTTTAGGAACCAGATCTTTTCCATTTCGCAGATGCTGTTGCATTTTGCGACCATGTCTTCTGACTTGGCGACGCGATTGAGGAAGGTGAGGCGTCCGCCGACTTTGTCATATACTTCTTCGAGGATGGAGTCTTTTACCTTCTCGCCGTAGTACTTCATTCGGTAGTTCCTCAAGGCTTGCATGGCGCGGTCTTTGCTCAGGTCCTTGATCTGATGCACTTCCATGCGGGTCGCATACTGCTTCAAACGTTCGAATACCCAGTACTTGTCGGAGTTGATGATGACGGTTGCGAGGTTGGCGGCCGCCCACTGCTCCGCTCGCTGTTGGATGAGTTCGAGAAGGTCTCTACCGTCGTCGTTGTCTCGAATCAAATGTGCGGAATTGATGATGAGAATGAGCGGTCGTCCAACAGTCGCGCGTCGTCGCAAAGCCACTTTTTCGAGCTTGTTGAACGCACGCTCAATGTCAAGGATGGCGCCCGCATCGCGTGGACCGCGGATAGAGAAAAGCGATCCGATGTTGTCTTCGTGGTACTCAAAATCGAGACAGCGACCTAGCCGTACACGGAAGACTTCGAGATCTGCATGGGCTTCCATCATCGAGCATCCCTCACCATTGATCTTATCCATGGCATCGATGAGCATGGAAGTCTTCCCAGTCCCTTTCTCGCCAAGAAGGAGATGGTAACGTCCTTTTGTCTCGCCCCAGACGATCTTGTCAATCCTTTCCTGCTCATCACGTGGAATCCAGCGATCATAGTCTTTATCATCACCGTCCAGGTCCTTGCTGACTTGTAGTCGAGTAGGCTCACCCGCTTTCGGCATCTCCTTTCCAGTAGCTGCAAGCTCTAATACAGGATCGCCTTCCCGAAAAGCGTTCTCCATCTTTTCAAGCACGTTCCATTTGTAGTACTTAGTATACCCGATGCCGACGCATCCAAGGATGAAGATGCTGGCTCCGGTAGTAGCAGCAGCCTCAAACATCTTCCAGGCTGTGCTTTTCCATTCTGCCTTCTTTTTCTCGCGTTTCTCCTCTTGCTGCTCTTCCTCTTCCTCCAGACGCTCTGCAGCGTCGTCAATGGGGTTTGGCGCATCGTTGCCAGGAGTCGGAGGACCGGATTGGCCACTCAGAGCGCGCGCCAAAGAGGGCTGGCATAACCTTGTTCTTTGCAGTACCGGGCCAGCCTGCTGAGACCGATACGCGAAAGGTTGTCGTGTCAACGCGGCATGAGCGCGTGTGATATGTCGTAGCATTAACATTATTGCGCTGGCGCGTTCCAAGTCACGTTGGTGTCGCGTGTTTTCCAATGTTACACGTGTCAAACGTAGGCGCAGCCAGAGGTTCAACAGACGTGGAATGGACTAGGAAAGGAATGAATGAGAGTTAAACGAGAGACAGACGCGTGAAAGGAGAGATGATTGAGATGGACGGGACGAGATTGGAGGAGAGGGACGCCAAAGGAGGTACCGCGGCCTTGTTACGCTGGTGTTGCGATAATTTGCCGCAGGGGCCAAGTGCGAGTGCCAAGTGCGAACGGCAGGAGCGACCGTGGTGACAGCATGGTGGAACTCGCGTCAATCACCATATCGATAACCGACGTGAAGACAGACACCCGTGGACGGCGTGTAGGACATGGCGACTCCAGTACTCCGGAGTCAACGCGATATTGCTGACCCCCGGTGCATGGGGGCCGTTTTCCCGATGACATGCCTGTGGCCTCGGAAGTGGAGAGCGAGCTTAGCGGACCATCCCGGCGCCCTCAAGAAAAATATTCTGGAGACATGACCGGAGAGTCACCTCTCTCCCCATCACTCGCCGCATGTCATTGTACATTAATGCGCCATTCCTGTATATCTCCTTCCTTCCCTAGACCGATTCCCTCTTTCCCCAGTCGTTCTTTCCCGGCGTCGTAGTGTTTCTCGACATATCCACAGCCCGCCATCATGGCCGCTAGTACCAATGACGCTTCCAAGTCTGGTGAGCTTCCCGCCCGCACACGACCGCGATGGAAATTTATTCCCAGGCGCAATAACTCTTTTTGCACCCCATGGCTAACATCAATGGCAACGCAGAGGTCGAGAAGACGCCCAGCAAAGACGTCACCACAGAGGGGCAGAATGAGGGCACAGAGGAAGATGGCGCTGGCCAGCAGCCAGACAGTATGTCAATTGATTTATCATGTGTAGGAAATATCTACTAATGTCGTAGACATCTTCCAGGTCACCATCAAGCTCCCACACGAGCCGTTCGAGATGCCGATAACGGTGCGTATTGAGAGTTAGAAAAGAAAATATAGACGACAAACTCACGACTCCAGATCTCAACCGCCGAGCAGGTGCAAGACCTCCGTCAGAGCATCATCGAGACGCCCCACACGTTCCAGTACTCGTGCTTCCACTTGGAGCACGACGGCAAGCGGATCAACGATTACGTCGAACTCTCTGAAGTCGAGGGACTGAAGGCCGATTCGGTACTCACCCTGGTGGAGGACCCATACACAGAGAAGGAGGCGCGGTTACATGTGGTCCGCGTACGCGAGCTCATCGGCGCCGCCGGTGACCGTACCGATGCGCTGCACGGTATCATGGCTGGTCTGTCACTGCACGACACTGTTGGCCACGAGCAGATCTCCAAGCCCAAGCAGGACGGCCCGGAGCAGTCGCCGTTGGCGGACTACGACTTCAAGGCATCGGGCAACATCAAGAACCTGCTGCCGCCCACCGAGGAAGCCGCGCCCAAGACGATCAAATCCATCGCCGTATCGCCCTGGAATCCCCCGCCATACCACCTCCGCTCCAAGGGCCACCTGCTGTACCTGGTAGTTACGACCAACGAGAACGAGCAGCACCACATCACAGCTCACGTCTCCGGCTTCTATGTCAACAAGTCGTCGAATGCCAGTTTCGACCCCTTCCCGCGCCAGCCACCAAAGGACAAGCAGGCACACTCGCTCCTCACCCTCCTCGAGGACCTGTCGCCATCTTTCCGCGCTTCGTTCCAGGAATTGCTCGAGCACAATGCGAAGAAGGAGCTACTTACCATCTTCCAGCTCTCCAACGCCATCCCCGCCAACCCATGGTTGGTCCCCGCACCCACGTCATCCCTCACCCCACACCAGCCGGATCTCGCGCGGACACAGGAGAGCTATCTGATCTCGGGTGTTGAGAACACCGAGACCCTCCGCGACTGGAATGAGGAGTTCCAGTCGACGAGGGAGATGCCCAAGGAGGCTGTCCACGACCGCGTCTTCCGCGAGCGCCTCACGTCAAAGCTGTTTGCCGACTACAACGATGCCGCGACCCGCGGTGCCATGCTGGTAGCACGGGGCGAGATTGCGCCTCTCAACCCTACCGAGGCCAAGGATGCGCAGATCTTCGTGTACAACAACATCTTCTACTCCTTCGGCGCTGATGGCGTAGGCACATTCGGCGCTGAGGGCGGTGACGAGGCTGCGCGCGTGGCTGTGGGCAAGGACGTTTTCGGTGTCCGCGCTGTGAACAACCTCGACATCAACAACCTCTTCACCTCCGGAACCGTCGTCGTCGACTACCAAGGAAAGCGCATTGTTGGCCAGAGCATAGTGCCCGGTATCTTCAAGCAGCGCGACCCCGGCGAGCACCAGATCGATTACGGTGCGGTTGAGGGCAAGGAGATTGTCGCCGATGACAAGTCGTTCGTCCCTCTGTTCGAGCAGCTCTCCAAGGCGCTGCGCGTCAAGAAGCATCCTGTCTGGGACAAGGACAATGTCCGTCACGAGCTGGAGGGAAGTGTTGAGACTAAGGGTCTGATCGGCACCGACGGCAGGCGGTACGCTCTGGACCTCTACCGCCTCACACCTCTCGATGTTGCCTGGATAGAGGCACACTGGACCGAGCCCAGCAAGGAGGGCGAGAAGGAGGCGACAGACAAGGACTACCCCCACCGCATGACAACTCTCCGCCCTGAGCTCGTAGAGTCATACGGCAGGGTCAAGCTCCGCGAGTACGTCAAGGAGCAGATGGCCAAGAAGACCACAAAGAAGGACGAAACCCCTGCGAAGGAGGCCAAGGCTGAAGAGAGCTCGTCTGAGGAGGAATCTTCGGAAGAGGAGTCATCTGAGGAGGAGTCTTCTTCGGAAGAGGAGGACTCTGATGAAGAGAAGGAGAAGATGCCCAAGGCCAAGAAAATCTCCAAGGCGGAGAGGAAGGCCGCGGAGAAGGCTGCCAAGGTTGCCAAGAAGGAGACCGAGGAGAAGAAGCCTGAGGCCGAAGACCCTGAGCAGGAGCGTGTCGACATTTCCGGATTCTCCTTCGCGCTCAACCCTGATGTTTTCTCGGGCCAGAACCCGCAATCAGAGGAGGACAAGAAGGAGTGGGCTCAGGACGAGGCTGAGGTCCGCGCTGCTTGCGAGCACCTCACTTCGGAGGTCATTCCTCGCATGGTCCAGGAGCTCAAGGAGGGCGAAGTTGGTTTCCCAATGGACGGCCAGTCCCTGAGCAACCTTCTGCACAAGCGGGGTGTGAACATGCGCTACCTTGGAAAGCTTGCTGAGCTGGCTGACAAGCCTGACCCAAGGCTTCAGGCCTTGAAGCGTCTCATCATCCAGGAGATGATTGCACGTGGCTTCAAGCACTTTGCCAACTCCAAACTGCGCAACGTGTCTGCGCCTTTCGCAGCACCCGCAGCCGCCCATCTCCTCAACTGCTTGCTCGGAGCCGATGTTAGCGCTAAGCCTGTGGCTGAGTGCGACAGCAGCCTCAAGAAGATGTACCCCGAGGATGACTTTAGCTTTGAGAAGCTCACACCTGAGGCCCTCAAGAAGGAGGTCGTAGCTCAGGTTGCCCTACGATTCCGCTACGATCTCGGTCAGTCGTGGATCGAGTCTGGCAAGGAGATGCAGATGCTCCGTGAGGTTTCCCTCAAGCTTGGTCTCCAGTTGGAATGCAAGTCGTACGCCTTCACTAAAGAGGCCTTTGCCGCCAGCCAGCCGGCCGAGAAGCCCGCTGCGCCGCAGACCAACGGTCACTCCACATCTTCCAAGAAGAAGAAGAACAAGTCCATCAGCACCCCACCAGCCCGCACGGCTAGCCCTACTGTTCCTCTTGCTCCACAAACCTTCCACGCAGACGACATTCTGAACATTGTCCCTGTCATCAAGGAGGCTTCACCTAAGAGCTTGTTGGCTGAGGAGGCACTGGAGGCAGGTCGCATGTCCATTGCCCAGGACCAGAAGGAGCTTGGCCAAGAACTGCTCTTGGAGTCTCTCCAGCTACACGAGCAGATCTACGGTGTGCTGCACCCTGAGGTCGCCAAGGCTTACCACACCCTGTCGAACCTGCTCTACAGCCTTGATGACAAGGTCTCGGCTCTTGAGCTCGCACACAAGGCCATCATCGTGTCGGAGCGCACTCTCGGTGTCGATCACTCGGAGACTGTGCTTGCCTACCTCAACGTCGGTCTGTTCGAGCACGGTTCGGGTAACACCACTGCCGCTCTGATCTACGTCCGTCACGCGCTTGAGCTGTGGAAGATCCTCTACGGCCCCGACCACCCCGACTCCATCACAACTCTCAACAACGCCGCTGTCATGCTGCAGGCCGCGAAGATGTACCACGAGTCGCGACTCTGGTTCGAGGCCTCGCTCGCCGTCTGCGAGGAGGTCTGCGGCAAGAACTCGATCAACACAGCGACTCTGCTGTTCCAGACCGCCCAAGCTCTGGCCCTCGACAAGGACATGCGCGGTGGTGTCAACCGCATGCGCGAGTCTTACAACATCTTCAAGGAGGTGCTCGGTGCAGAGGACCGCAACACCAAGGAAGCCGAGAGCTGGCTCGAACAGCTCACCCACAGCGCTGTCTCTCAAGCCAAGCAGCTCAACGACCTCGCCAAGACGCGTATCCGTCGCATGCAGCTCCCCGGCCGCAACCCCCTGCGACCCGCTGCCGCCACTCCTTCCGCTAGCGATGCCGCTGCCGCCGCCGGTAGCCAGCGCACTGGAAGCGGCCGCGTCGACCAGCGCAAGATCGAGGATCTCCTCAAGTACATTGAGGGAGACGCGCAGAAGACACCGTCGAAAAAGAAGCCGACAAACCCCAGGAAGCGTTAAACCTGCTATGTCATGTTTCTGACGTTGTCTCATATTGTTACGAAGCTACGCCAAAAGTATACATACCACAAAAAGTGCTGTTGTTTGCGCGATAACGATCTGTATCATATCTGCAGACATGTTAGCAGCAGCGTCTCACGAATCTGATGCGCTTTCTCTTTTGGATTATAGGTATGGCTTCGGCTTGCATTCTTTGGAGTTTTTGGACTGGTTTGGTTGGTGGTTGATCTCGCCATGGGGAGATGGATGGGCATGTACTTTACGCATACCGACGACACCAAAATGCGCTCGCTGTATATCTAGATAGACCAGGGCGGATAGCTCAAGGGAACAAAATATATGTCGGATGTACATGAGGTGTATGGTATAGTAGGGTAAATAAGAGGGGTGGAAGGCATGGAAATAGGTGGGACAAGGAAGGAACTTGGACAACGAGACGACTAGATGTACTCAATACCAATGCAAGAATATCTCCTCTTCATTTACTTCACTCGCTTTACTCATGGATATATTCACGTCGTTGTTCTTCTTACATTCATTCCACCACTTCATACACGAAAAACATTAAACAGGTCTGCAGGTTACATCAAGACGAAAACCTGCAAAGTGGGTAACCTAACGTCAACGTAGGCATCTTACTACTTAATATATAAATAATACTGAATAAGTCTATAGACTACAGTAAGATAAAAACTCACAAAGTAGTTACTCTAACGTCCACGTAGGCTCTATGGTGTCCTTTTTTTATTAGGTTAACGTGTCACTCTCGACACTGTCCGAAACTATAGCACCATCAATTGATTCGGGATCTTTTATTCATCTACATTGCACAACTGTCGTTCCATCGCTGTGTTAATGAGCGAAGGCTCAAATCATCGCTTTTGTTTCCACGCTCTCAGTTCCACCATCCATACAATTTCGAATGCTCATACACTTGCCTCGTCCTCCGGGATCGGATGCCGTTTACGAAACTCTGCAATGATGTCGGCAGCCTTCTGGTGTATCTCTGGATCCTCTTCCGACCGCCTAGCTTTTGTCCTCTCATTCATTTCCTTCGCTCTTGCCAGCAACGCGCGATCAGCGGACTTCATAAGCGGACTCGAATTCCTTTTCCTCGCATCCGCAAGTTTCTTCTTCAACCTCTCGCAATCGCTCTTTAGGTTCTTCCTCAGCGGCGACCGCTCAATCGCATACTGAGCACACTTGTCCCATTCCTGCTCCGAAGTCTTGAGCGCAGAGGCAGCGCTTCGGGCTGCGGGATAGTGGCTGAATCCTCCTCCGTTGCCCATGTAGCCTTCCGCGAGTCGTGTCAATACGATTTCGGAAAGAGAAGCGTGGGACGCGGTGTGGCAGATGTAGATGATGTACTGGTTCATCTTGTATAGCTTGGGAAGAGTGTTGTTTGTGAAGAGTACGGCAGCGATTGCTGAGGCGAGGTTCATGGCGGGGATGGAGCGAGAGTGGTTGGCGTGCTTCTTGAGGCGGGCCTGGGAGCGAGCTGAATATCCGACTTGGACGAGTGGATGCTCCAACGGCTTGTTGTGGTACTGATATGGTAAACCGCTTAGTCGCGCTCGTACCTTCTCGATCAGGCGGGTGATTTCCTTGACCTTGGCGGCGGACTGGAACTCGCGGTATGCGTGGTCTTTCTTTGTTCCTGAGCTGGTTCATGTGTACTTCCTAAAGCCACTCTGGCTTTTGAGCAGATCGATGTGCGGTTCCTTGACGTTGTCGATCTCGTTCGCGAGGGTATGGTTTGTAGCATTGACGTATTCTTCCATGGTGTCCAGGATCGTGATGAGTTCGTGTGGCGTAGGAGAATGGCCGTTGTCGTCGACGAAGAGCTGGTAGTAGATTGATGGTTTGTCTTTGGCTTCAGCATACAAGTCGTCCAAGCGGTCCTTGATGACACTGTTGCTCTTCGCTTGGAGAGCCAGATTACTGCGTACGACGGCCTTGAGAATGTCCTTATCCATAGAAGCGACCATCATGCGCGCCGGAGCGAGGATGCACTGTTCATCGGAGTTTGAAGCTGTAGCGGAGCCGTGACAATGAGCCACGATCTCATCCTTCAAAAGTACTTTCAGCATGCCCTCGTATCCGCCTTCTTGCCAGAGTGCGAGTTTCATCCATTTGGTGGCATCTAGATCGTCGCCTAAGTCAAAGTTGTCAGTAATAATACGTGATGCGTGCGAAAGACTGGGACTCTAGTATAATGACTTACCGAAGGCAGGCAGGTCTTCCGGGTCCAGTATGTCCTGTTTGAACGCTGTGTCGTTAGAGTCTAGAGACACTACCGGGGCCTTGACGCTCGGTGTTGATGAGCCGTGGTCGTCGCTCATGTCTTCAACATCGCGCTCATCGGATTCGCCGATGGCCTCGTCGCCGCTCGCCTCATCGTCCGTCTCTTCATCCCGCTCGAGAATGTCCTCATCGTCCTTATCCGCGCCTTGTACCCGAGCAGCAATGGCGTTGAATGCGGCGGTACACGTGTTGAGTAAAGGTGTGGTGTTCATCGTGGTCATTGTAGGCGGTTGGTGTCGGTGAAGTAGTGGGATGCGTCGGGGGTCACTGTGATAGTCGAAACCTCGTCTGAGATCTCGAAGATTCGCAGCCGAGATGGCGGTACAGTAGGCCTGGTGCGGTCGCTCGACTTGGCTGGATGGGTTTTTAAGCGGCTTTGTGGTGCGGAGGAACCAGTGACCCGGAGTCGGTGGAGGGAGAAACGGACGCAGGAAAAGCTGGGATCTGACAGTGCGCAGCGGATCAAGCGAGGAGCTAATTAAATCTCTTTCACCTTCAAGTTTGAGATATGAGCGCAAGTTTGGAGATGCTTCTGCTAGTGTTATGCGGTAGAGGAGGAAGATATAGTCCTTATGTATTAGCTGCCATTGTGTAAGACCAGTTGTCACTGCTGACTCTGTACGTTAAGCGACTCGCACGTGCGGTCCCATATCTATCAGTTTCGTCGATATATAGGGGAGTCTACCAATCTTCGCAGCGTCTTTACGACTAGGCGTCGGCTTGATACATCCACGCTGCACATCAGATTTTACGTGATTCACGGTGTCGTCAAAAGACCCCGAGATTAGTCACAGCATTTTCATATTCTACGAACATCTTGTAGCTACATCGAGAATATCCATGGTTACCCAATTGTCATGAGAGTGCCAGCGCCGACCTGTCGCAGCTCGTTGTACTACTTCTAACGCTCTGCTTCGAGCTTTGCGACACGCTCGCGGAGGTCCTTGACGGTCTCGCGGAGATCATCTGCAGCCACCATCTGTATACCGACGGTATCTTTGAGGGCGTCGATGGTGCCTTTGAGGGCGTCGATTTCGGGCTTCTTGTCGGCGTTCGCGGTTTTGTCGTTGACGTCCACATGCTTGTCATCGACGTTCGCCTTCTCGTCAGTGAGCACCTTCGTATCTTTTCCTTCAGCAACTTCAGGTTTTTTAGTCTTCATTTCCTTGAGCTCCGCAAGTTCCAAGCTCTGGTCGGCGAAAGCACGTTGCAGAATCGCGGAGCTCTGATTGAGCCTGCCGAGATCGGCCTCGTAGTCCTCGGTCGCGGCTTCAGACTCTAGTGCGTGTTTCTCCTTGATCTCGGCGATTTCGGTCTCATGGCCCTTCCTCATTTCTTGGAGCAGCCAATCGCCGTGTTTTTCCTCTTCGATGAGCTCAGCCTCGTATTTCCTGATGGTTTTCTCGAGCTTGGACTGCGATTCGGCCTCCATATAGGCAATCTTGGCCTCGTAGTTCTCGGCGAGGTCGTTGAGCTTGATCTCGGATTTCTTCTTTATCTCGACGCAATCATGCTTGATGAAATCCCTCACGCGTTCGATCTCAATCTCTTGGAGTTTCTCCTTTTCGCTGAGCTTTGCCTCGTAGTCCTTGATAGTGTTCTCTAAGTTGGCCTGGGACACTTTGCTCATGTCGGCGATCCTGGCCTCGTAGTCGGCCTTCTGCGCCTCAAGCTTCTCGGCGGACTCCGACTCGATAGGGCGCGGTTTGTGGAACGGATTACTAGACACGTTCGACGCGGGACCCATGAAGTTATGTTGTTTCTCAACTGCCATCTCTGGGTGCATAATCAGCAAGGGTATGTAGAACGCAAGGATAGGGTGCGCACTTACTGTTCGCTGGAGTGGGCTGATTTGCAGAGAGTTGATAACCACGAGGAAGGAGTGAATTTCCACGACGTGTATAGGTTGGTCCCGACATTGCAGCTGCGGGGTGAGTGAGAGGCGGTTGAGGGAGGAGCGATTGAGTGAGAAGCGGTTGAGCAAACGGTCGTGGAGCGGTTGCGAGTAGTTAGTTGCTCGGAACATGTTTTCTCCGGAATGACAGTGAATGGTTGGGGTGTAGAGAAACCCCGGACAGAGGGCGTTCAAGAGCGCGCTAAAGTACTCTGGATTCATCGGAGTTAATCGGGACTTTCTACCGCACATCGTACACAGAGGAGAGTATCTCTGAGTTTTTCAGTTTTATTCGACAGCTGTACACATTCCCGTCATTGGCAACCACACTCCACCGCCTACTGGACATTATCGACACACGCCTCTCTAGGAACAGACGGCTCATCAGAGAGCAGACGGGGGCCGATGTCTAGTTTGTTGTCTCCTAAATCCGTAAAATAGCCATTATACAAAGAAATTGCGACTCTTACGGATGCCTCATCATTGTATCTTTCATGGAACAAATCGGGGGCCAAGCCAACCGGCACCTTGGTTTCCGTATCTACAAGAAACAAGTCCTGTCCAAAAGCCTTCTCGTGGGGCGAGGGCAGGTGTTGGCCAACGCACAGTAGATGAAGAGGGTATTTTCGCTGTTGTTTAGGCCGACGTGCGTGCTTTGCCAAGAGACCGACGGAAAGAAGATCTTCGTTGTGCCGAATGTAGACGGGGATGAAGAGCTTGTTGACCCATGCTGCGGCGGATAATGGGATGCGACAGTTGACCATACCAGCTAGGAGGAGTACGGTATGTAATAGTGGTGTTGACCAGAGATCTTGCATAGACCGCTTGAAGTCTGCCCACTCTTCTTGCTGGGCTCCAGGGCGGCTTTGCCCCTCATATGCGAACCACATACGGACAAGGATTCTCCTGGCCTGCGCAAAGAGTGGTACGTGTCCACCAGCCTCATCCATGCTGGCCTCTAGCTCAGTCTCGTCTAGGCTACTGATGTCCACTAAACAATCGCCTTCCTCGAATTCTAGTCTGGGGTCGGTTCTCGTCCGAGTATGATCGCCATCGTCGTACACTTGTGCTGCATACTCTGGGTTAATGGGAACCCAACCGCACCTCGCGGCATCAGCGTGATTGACCGTCCAACGATGACTAGGATATTTCCCGAGTTTTGGAAGCTCACCACTTGTGAAAGACTCAATCCATGGTGTTCGCGACTGCTCGAAACAAGCTTCTAGCCTGGCGATGAGAATGTCTGGCAGGCATTTGCTTTCTAGTTCCATAATCTGCACATCCGATGTGATGTGCACGTGCGGTGAAGTAGCATTGGAAGCTTTGGGTACGCGATTGCCCATCAGTTTCAGGAAATCGCCGAGCGTCGTCGGACTGGGAAGATATTGGCTTGGTAGCCAACCGTCTGTGGGATCTGTGCACATGGGATCAAGCATCGATCGAGTGAGCCTGCATGTAAAAGCATGTCCAGATCGTTCAGCTTGCTGATAAAGATCTGAATAAATTTCTCCAAACGACATCGACAAAGCCTCTTTCTTCGGATATGTATACCATGGAAAAGATGGCATGGTCGCGAAGATGTAGTCGCAGGGCATAGTAGCGGATCTAGGCGATGCTCGATTCGCCAGTAGAAAACCACCCGAGTGTATGTCTTCATGTTGGCTGCGCTTTGCGCTACGTGGATTAACAACGGTCCCGCCATGGACATAAGCTTTCACGAACTCGTCTATGAAGGTGTTGCTCTGCGAACCGCAGAAAGAGTAGGCTAGCTTCTTAAGATTCAGCGTGATAGTCCCAACATCCGTCTGGTGTCGATAGAAATCACTGTCGCCGAGAGCCTGTTCCCGCACCGCGAGCTTCTTGGGTTGGTCTGAATTTTGGTCAACCACGAGCAAAAAGCAAAAACATGCTGTGACATACTGTCGCTTCCAACCACAAATTCAATCGTATGAGAGAGTAAGCACTCCTGCAGCGTCCATAATCTCTGGAGGTACGACTCTGCGCAGACATAGTGAGTATGCGCAATGCTGTGATCATTAAATTTGCTGGCAAACTCGTCCGCGGTTTCGAAACCAGCAACCGCAGCAATGCAGCAATCATACAATCCGTCGCACTCTTTGACTGCAATCGTCTTTCTGGCCATCCTGAAGATATCGGGAATGACATCCACGATCTCTGAGACTTCAACTGGGTTTCGTTGATCGACAGTCAACGTGTCCATCCAAAAGGCACAGTCGCCTACCAAAGCGGGGAGATCGCTTGCGATGAACTGTGCTTTCTCTTGCGATGCTTTCACCTCGTACGGTATACCATCGATTGAACGCCAGGCCCAGTCGCCCCACACGTGAGAGAAAGCAATGTAATCGGTGGACTCGATGGGCGCCTCAAAAAGTTCCAAAGTCGCGTTCTTGAACCGCGCGAACTTGATCGTAGGGGTATCAGTAAGTCGTTCTGTGGCTGGACATCTTCTGCTCGTGTTTTGTTGGGATGCGTTCGAATTAGGTCCCTTTTTTGTCGCGCAACCAAAAGCAGTGATACAGGACTTGAACCAAGAAGAGAAGTCGAGAGTGGAAGGTCCCGTTGGTGTCGCGCTATCAGAAGCCATGCTATAGGATCTGAGCTGGAAAAAATAAGCCGAGAGCGGACGGTATGGCCTTGAAGCCGGCGGACGCTGGTTTTAATCTGCGGGGTCGCAAGGCTGGAGATCAGACGCCTCCGCCTCGGTGGCTGCGGCTGAGCAACAGGCCGCCTAGCCTCGCAATGTCTAGCGCCAGCCCAGCCTCTCGTGTACATTCTCGCGCTCCCTGTTCAGCGCGTCCAATGGCATAAGGCGGTGGCTGGCGCGTAGCAAAGAAGGATGGTATGGCTATCAGATGCATGAAGACCACGACCTGGACATGTTGTTGGTATGAGCAACTCACACTTTGCTGTTTCCAGCTTACGTACGAAGCTCGTTGTGTAGAAACCATGTAACCCTCTTACACCCTTCACCTGGTCACCGGCTTGGTCCCAGGCTTGATGCCTGACTAGTGAGCGGATGTCACAACTGTCGTTCGCGAATCTGTTAAGATGACAAACGACAACTGTGACATCCATCCACTCCACAGGCATTATATCAAGGACCAAATAAACTATCTGCACAGTGTAGAGCTTTACCTACAAGGATAAAGTTTTTCCAAGGGTCGGCTCGTGGGGTCACGGAAGGACTTGGCAATCGAAAAGCTGAGACGAGTGTTGTAGAGTCTCAGCGACATAGGTTTGCCCTGGGTACAAGAGCTCCTAGCGTGAGCAAGAATCGTGACGTGCGTACGTGCTTGTTGAACGAAAGTAATCCGGCCTGATGCCAGTGATGTGCGCATCGCAATTAGTGGGACTAGTGCATACCCACGGGAGCAGACATGTGATGGACCCAATCATGGCTGACAAAGGGACATGTCGCACGACAATAGCAGCGAGGCGTGACATGATGCAACAGTGTCGTACTCTAGTCGTATCAGTCTGCAGCGCAGTAAGGTTGTAGCATAGGCCGTCCGCGGACTAGACATGGCCTGGTGGTTCATCGCTTTGACGTGCCGCCCTGAACCAGCGTGGAGGAGCCACCCGAACCCTCGAATGCGCACTGCCTGGTCGTGTTCGGAAACATGACAGACAAGATACAAGCCAGAAGATGTTGTGATCTACCAGATTGTGTATGCGTTTCGAATTGACCTCAAGCGCGAGCTTGGGTTTACCGTTCTTCTGGAAGCGCCCGCAATGACGTTTACTACTCACAGCAGTACTGGAGACCGTGATTCGCCTGGGTATTGTTCCTGTGGACGAGGAGCAAGGCATTCTTGCAATGGGCGCTCAATCACAACATGAGCACATCGGAGACCAAGCCCTACGACGACCACGATTTTGAGCCTTAGTCTCCGTCCGTTTTTGAGTCCGCTCAAACTGCCGAATCGCAGCGCCCACCTCTGGCTTATCCTTCATAATCGTAGTTTTGTTCTTGATAAACCAAATGTAGGTCTGAGGCACTTGTGCCACAGTCTTTCCTTCATGCTTGCCGAACGTGAATTTGTATTCGCCCTTGCGCGGCGTCCCGATGGGTGGGTGGTGGCGTTCGTACTCTGCAACTCCTGCAGCCAGTGTCTCGTTTGTCTCGGTGAACCCCTTGCTTTTCAGGAAGGCCATGTAGTCGGGAGGGACTTCGGCGATGGTTTTGCCTTCGTGCTTGCCAAAGTCGAAACGGTATGATTGTTTGCGGGGTGGAGGTTGAGAGGAGGGAGGCTGCGGAGCAGGTTGCGACGCAGAGAGCTGCGGTGCGGGAGGTTGCGAACTATTCGGCATGTCGTCTTTACAGAGGGAATAATGGCTGGGCGCAGTGGAAGGTGGTGGTGGAGCCTGCTGTGGTTGGCTCATCTGTGAGAGCTGACTAGATGCAGGCGGTTCAGATGATGGTGGTGGTAGAGCCTGCGAAGAAGCCTGACTTGGGGCCGTGGATGCCATAGCGACTGGAGGTAGACCTTTCTGCATTAAGCCGAGCGCATCAGACAAACCAGGCAAAGTAGCCAACTTGTCTTCGCTCGCACCAAGATAGTAGAGGTAATCCTCTGGTACCTCGAGCAGAGTCTTCCCCTTGTACTCGCCGAAAGGGAGTATGTATAGGGGACCATCAGGCAATTCTTGAGGTGCCGTGGGCTGTGACGAAGGGGGATATGACTGTTGTGTGCTAGGCGGTGGTGACGGCGAGCGAGAAGGCGAAGGAGGATTTGTGTATTTAGAGACATGCGTGCTCGTGATCGGAGGCTGTGATGATGGAGGAGAGGCCTGATAGGCTTGAGATGACGGCCGAGAGAGCGGCATCTTCGAAGATGTAGCTTGCGTTTGCGACGACATCGACATCTGCGACGCCTGCGCCTGCGATGCTTGTGATTGGGATGCTTGCGATTGCGACGCTTGCGATGCCGCCTTCCTCCCATTCTTCTTCTCCTCCTGCCACTCTTCCAACGCATATATCAACTCCATCGGCCTACTCGAAATCGGATTCCTAATCAACCACGTAATATAAGACGTCGGTATCTCCGCAAGCGTCCTGCCCTCATGTTTGCCAAACGTCAGGCGATAGGGTTCGGCATCTGATGATGAGGCCGAGGGCGGCGGCGTTGAGGCAGCTTGGTGCCATTGCTGAAGCGTGATTTCGTTTGATTTCTCATGGGATGACGGCGGGGTGACAGATGTATTGGTATTGAGTGGCTTTAGCGCAGGTCGTGGTATTTGCGCGGAGGAAGGGGGAGCTTGCTGCGACGAGACGATCTCGTCGACGACATCGGCGACGTCGGAGTCAATGTCCGATCCGTAGTCGGATGACATTGTGCGCATGCGATAAGTGTGATTCAGAACCAAAGCGGTTTGGGTATAGATGAGATGGTGGGTTGGTGGGTTGGTGGGTTGGTGGACTGATGACGTTGGGCTGCAGCAAACGTGTGGAGTTTGGGGGGTTTTCGGGATGACGGAAGGAGCTTCAACGGTTCAGGGTGGTGCACGGTTGCGTACTTCAGTTAGATCCCGCTGCCACTCGAGTTTTAGCAACACGATGTTCAGGAACAAAATCTTTTTATGAATCCAAATTTCAAGAATTACTTCTTGGCTCCTCTGTATCAAAACAATGCATGCGGTGCTCCGCAGTTCACCTCAACGCCCTTTCCTTACCGCGATTCACCTTCCTGCGCCCCTTCACACTCCCTAACCTCTCAAGCCACAGCCACCTTCTCCGTCTGACTAATAATATACCACGCGTGAATGACACCAGGGATCCAGCCGAGGATGCAGAGCGCGATGTTGATAAAGAGATCAGCGGCGCAACCACGCTTCATAGCGACGGGAAGGAAGGGGATCCATATTGCGAGGAAGTAGAGTAGGACTGTCGACTGCGATTGGTCAGATATGAGGGGGATGGTTGGGAGAGGGATGAAGAAGGGATGGGGATAGGGAGACTGACTGTGCTTGATGGCATTGTTTAGGTGGTGTGTGAATACTTTCGTGGTAAGAAGCTGCACTGTTTCTTTCTCGTGAAGATGCTCTCGTGGTTGTAGTAGGATTAGAAACTGGAGGTGTGGCTGTTCTTTGTGGCTGGACAAAAAGGTGGGCGAACCCTCATACATTTAACTGCTCCCCAGCCACAAACTCAAAGCAGCTTACGACGCAAACAAGGACCGAATACAGGGTATCGGCACATTCCTCGTCCATAAAATTCGACTAAGCCGCCGTACTAATCGTTCACCAAGACCATATTCATCGAGTGGGCAGCGAATAAGACAGCCATGCGCCACAGTGACGATGCATGTTGTGGCGCAGGTGTCAGTAAGGAGGCCGTGCATCGTGGTGTTGAGGCTAGACTGGGTGACAGGCTTCCGAGAAGTGCCGGTAGCCGTGATAGCTGCATATGCCGTGTCTATGTCGTGCTCGAGACTCTTTAGTTACGGGGTATAGGAAAACACGACTATTTGACGTACGACTATTAATCCCGATGCGCATTAATTCGAAGACGACATGATTGCGGATATAAGAATGCGAACTGTTGGTGGTTAGGTAGCGATATCGAAACTTCCGCGGCGCTGACGTGTAGAAGAGAAATGAGAATCCTAATTGTATTGCCATAGATCCTGGTTGGTGGGCTATATTTCACCTAACGTATCAGACTTGAGTTGTGCGGATTGAACGACCTCACAAGACTGGAGACATCCGCGATAAAGTGTTCTTCTCTGTTTCTTACTTCGGTAGTGTGTGTGAGAAGACGCGTTAGGTGTGTCTTCGAATAGATTATAACACTCGATATACCATAGTCCCATTAGATACGATCTTGTAAGCTGTTATCAGCCTAAACGAATAGTCCTCCTTTCCTTCAAGCGAAAACAAAGCGGCCAAGGTGTTGCAAAAGCAGAATCGCCTTTGTCTGCGAGCCACCGGTAGGACAAATACCTTATTAGCATATGTCCAACTCGTTCGTAATGATGCTCCCTCTTGTGAACGATCATGACAAAGATATCATCTCTGACATCATCAGATGGGAGAATTTCGCATCTACCTAACACGATACCTAACAGACTACCTTGTTGAAGGTCTGGCACGTAGCTTTGCTGTGTAGGAAAGACTTTGTCGTACTGCTGATGCAATAAATACAAGGGAAGCCGAAGTGTTCTCTGATCGTCTTGGAATGTGGCAAAGTACCCAGAGTAATTCCCATCATATCGATGTGCTTCACGAGATTTTTTCCAGTCGCCCATCTCGTCGTCAGAGAGGTACTGGATATCGATAGGTATTGTCCATGCTTCAATATGAATAAATTTGCTGGAGGAACCAGGTATGCCCATGTCTAACGAGACGTCGCTTTGCTCATCCATGTCTGAAAGTGATCCATCATAGTTTTCTATGAAGATCTTCAATGGTCTTTCGCTTTCGAGTTGGAGCCCTTGTCTACATGCAAGAGTCTCGTAATTGATTGGCACATTCCATCCAGCCCAGCTCCATGTAGGGAACAGGAAACGCCTGGTACCTGATGCTGTATTGCACCAGGAGAGCCCGGCAGCGAAAGCTTCGCCGTTACCACAGATTTTCAGGTCGTGATATCCTTCCCACCCTTCAGGCTTCGATGGCATGATGGGAATACCCAAATATTCATGAACGGGAAATTTCTTCTTCCTGAAGCTATGGAACACCCCTTGAAATGCGCGTATAGCATCGGAGCTGGCGGATAGTTCTCTCCCACAGAAATCCGTCAGACGAGAGCAGATATCCCAGGGACTACGCTTTTCGTCTCTCTTCTGGTCGTCGAAAATCCCTGTCCACCAATCGTTGGGATTCTCGACCGTCTCGTAAGCAAAGCCAGTACGACACTCATAGTACACTTGTTGCTCTGTGAAAACGATGCGTCGGGCTGAGAAAAAGCTCTCCTGATAGGTCCAGGCTCGATGCATCCATTTAGAGGCCTTGATGAGCGTCCGCGGGTCTGTTAGAGTTGATACAAGACATCGCCCTCCAATCCAGGCTTTTGGTTGAGGAATCCTCGGGGTAGCGCCAACGCCAGGTAGGCCGAAGTATGGATCAGCGCCTGCTGCAGCAATTATAGTTATGAACGCATTTTGGTATATGAGGTCCATCTGCTGTATCTGTAATCTTTTCTCATCATCGTTGTCTTGGTCGATGCAATATCTGTCGATCCATATATATCGAAGACCTAGCAGTTTGCTGACTTTCAGGGCATCTTCGATAGTACGTGGCAGGGTAGTTGGAAGTTCGTTGTGGACACACCCATCGTCGCCAGATCTGCTCGTGCCCCACACATAGCTGAGTGCTGAATACTCGTACGTCGGCAAAGCTGGCACGATCCGCCGCTGTTCGCAGTCGATCAACTTCAGCTCTTGTAGACTTGAAGCTGATGATTCGACTTGAGTGCACTGCTTTGTGTGCTCTCGACCACAATGCTGTATCCAATCGCGAATGATGTCGAAGTCGATCGAGACTGCATCAATGGAATATACATGCAATGAATGAATGCTAGGAGCCTTCCTTGACGCGCTTAAACATGCAATGAAGCCGCAAGACGCTCTATTCTTGAGCAGCATGAGCCTAGCCTCGTGCTTTCCTCGAATTACAGCTAGCACTGTTCCATTTTTGGTAGGGTTGGGCTGGTGGGGTTTAGGAGAACGCACGCAGTACAGAGCGTAGTTCTCGATTTTAGCGCTACCTTGTTGCCTCACCGCGTGGAAAAGGCGACATAGTGCGCATGACGACAGCTCAGCTTCTTTACCGAGTTCTCCAAGAGTCATCAATTCCTTCATGAGGTGTCCCTCCAGATCGACGAAAAGGCTATCGACATCAATGGACGAACATCGGGAACAAAGGCTGCTCGATTCTTGACGCACTGTTTCGTCACTTCTTTTGCATGTGTCCCCATGGCTCTGATCGGTGGCATCGGACAGGTCCGTAGATCGTTTTCGCTTCCTGGAGGAATCCTCAGATGCACTTAGAACTTGTGCTCGCTCCATGTCGTGATGGGACCTTTTGGGGACGATTGGGATAGATGATGAACGGAAGGTGGCATCTGTCTCGTTAGCTTCACGACCTTGGTGTTGCGACGCACTGGAACTGGGGAATAGACTTACTTGTTATTACGTTCCGTTGTCTGGTCCGCTATTGCCAGTGATGAGAAGTGGATGGTAAGAGGTGCGTGGTGGAAGTGCACCCAAGGCTGCTGCCTGCTGGATACCTGCTGCGCCTGCCAGATGGTAAGCGAAGTTTAGGTAAGCACATGCACGCTGCAGTCAGTGGCTTGCTTAGGCAACTGCTGTGATTACTACGATTACTTCTACAATCATTCCTACATCTCATATTCTTACAATGAGCTGTCTCCATATCAACTGCAGTCCAGCAAACAGCTCATCAGACACTGTGGCATGAATAGCGTGGGTTCGCAAAGTCGCACTTGCTGGGTGAGCTACTTTTTCTAGATGGGCAGTCGCAAAGTCGTCGACACTGGATTCAACCTGCCCAGGACGTACTACCAGTGGTTCCAAGAGGTATCTCCCACTCAGCCAGAGTGTATACCCGAGTTTGAAGGTGGCTGGTTCCACACTTGCTACGTGAGCTTCTTTGTTCAAACGGGCAGTCGCAAAATCGCACTTGCTAGTTGAGTTGCTTTGTCTAAACAGGCAGTCGCAATACTTTCGCGAGACTGTCATAATATTACGACGGCAGCACTTCGGACTCTTCAATAGCGAAGTGCAACGAGCATGCGATACAAGTTCGTCGGGTCGAGGTTGACAATGCGGTGAGTGCATCGATGCAAACTCTAGCCGGTCAGGTAGCAACATCGAAACTTCTCAACTTCGGCGACGATGACGATGACGTATGCAACCGGATTGGACGGCGAGGCTCTGTCGCAACAAGGTGAAACAAGGATAAACGCTGAACGAATTGACATGACAACGGGAACTAAAAAAGACACGATGAGCGGTGTGGGTGGTTGGTGAGAAGCGGTGACGGTCTTGACAAAACATTAGGCATACAGGCAAAATGGTGAACAGGGATATCTCGGCTTCGAATTTCTGATCTATTCTAGTCGATAGCCGCGCCTTACAAACAAGGTCATTGTCGCCTGGGGGGGATGGAAAATATTTTGAACTATCCTAGGTGTTGTCGTGGGCGAGATGAGGTGGGAAGGGGGGTATGATTGTAGGGGTTGTGTTGATTGAGTAGTGAAACTAAATGGGCTGAGCGGGATGGGGGGTTGTAGTGGAACGCTAAAAATGCCGGTACTAGAAGTCATGTCTTTCTTTTGTAGACAGACGAAACGAAGAGGAAGGAGATGGGCTATATAGTAATAACATAAGACATTCGGCATCATCGTGTCGCATTATCATGAGAAGGGGATTTGACGGACCAAAAAAAGCAAAGACAAATTTGTTGGAATCAGGGAAGATGGAAAAGGAACGCTGGAATCATAACAAACAAACAAACAAACAAACTTTGCGGTTCCCCGGCTATTGGGGTTGCGCGGCTCCGTCTTTTACCATTCGCTTCCGAAAGGCTTTGGCTTTGCTCGCTTGGTTCTTGCTCGCTTGTGCATCCAGATGACTTGCGGCGGTGAAGGCTTCGACGACGGCCATGGCATTGGCCTCTTCTTCCTCGTTGAATGTGATGAGGTCGAGGAATTGGCGGAGGACGATGGAGCCGAGCTTGGCGTGGGCTTGCTCGACGTAGTCGGTGTTGACGGTGTCGGCGGACGTTCGTGCGAGGACGCTCCAGCCGTCGGGCTTGAGGGATGCTTGTCGTGCTAGCAGGCGCTCACTTGACGCCAACAGGATGAAGGCCCTTATTACCGCTTCTTTGTTTGTGATGTTGTTCTCGGGTGATACGTCGAGAACCTCTAGGAAGTCGTCGAGAGATGCCGTGCCGATGAATGTGTGGCGGTGCTTGTACTCCAAGTCCCGCTCTTGCTGGATGGCCGAGGTGGGCCCGGTCTTCTTTGGTAGCTTCTTGGGGGTGGATGGGTGGAGGGAGCGGGTGGTCGGGCTGTGGTGGCGGGGGTTCTGGTCCTGCGCGTTGGCGGCTTTGATGGGGAGGCCGAGGGAGATGCGGCGTTGGTGGGTGTTGGCGGGGCGCTGCGGCTTGGAGGTGTTGGCTTGGAGTTGGAGCAGGCCTTCGTTGGTCTTGGCTCGGAGGGGAAGCGACCGCGATGCCCGTTGCGCACTGGCGAGGCGTGATTCGATGGTGGGGGTGGAGGGTGTGCGGAGGTGGGAGGGGCGGCGCTTGGTGACGGACACAGCTTCTTCGCTGTCGCCTTTGAGGGACGGCGACTTGGCGAGGTCGTCGTAGGCAAAGTAGTCGGGCGGGCCGTCTTCCTTTATTCGATCCAGCGAGTAGAGGAGCGGCTCTTCGAAGAGGGTGGCGTCGGTGGAGAGGCCCAGGGCATCGGCTGGGTCAATGGCTCTTGTGCGTGGGCTGGCGCGGGGACTGGCAAACTTCAGGCCGTTGACTTCCGGCGGCATGACCCAGTGCTGGACACCCTGCTGTTGGCGCATCTCGTGCTTGAGCTTGCCCTCGAGGGCGCTCTCCGTGTCGCTCGCCATGGAGAAGCGGCGCGAAGGTGATCGTGAAGGCGTGCCGGGCTGTTGTTGTGTGTCGTACCCCGCATTGCGCAGAGCGTTGAGGATGGAGCTGTCCCCGCGGTCGAGGTAGAGGAGGCCGGTTCTCCACATGGTCGTGGTCGTCGATGAGGGTTCCTGCTGTGTACGAGTAGCCGACGCAACAGTCACCCTCTAGAGTCTTGTCGGACGCGGACAGGGAGGCGCGATGTGCCGCTGCCCTAGCTTTAGTACTTGTTGACAGCATGCGGGTGATCGAGCTGGCCGGCGCTAGCACCCGCTTCACCGCCATTTTTCTCAATTTGGGACTCCGGTTGAAAAGTCTGTCGCTGCCGTGCCTCTTGCCTCGACTGGGTCTAATGCATGCATCACGATGCAGCAAGCCTTTTTTCACGTCGCACTGCCCAATCACTTTCTTCCTGTCATCGACTTTCGTTGGGCGCTGATTTGCTGTGCAGCCTCAAACATTCCTACACCCTGTACCTGCATCCGATCAGCAGGTTTGAGTGTAGCGTACGTACCCCCAACCATCCCGTATCATCCCGGCAACGGACGAAAGCGTCGAGATCGTGTCCTGCGCGGCTGGCGTGATCGCGAAGCATTCGACGGCATGACGTGGTAGTGGAGTCGGCGTGCTAGCTCCACTCCCGCAAGGCTGAATATATATCTCCAGAGCGTGGCATGGTCGAGATAGCCGCGGGTGGCATGCACGTTTTGCTGCACTGCCTGCAGCTGCCAGCGCAAAGGGTACTGTCGGCCGTCGGAGTGTGTTCGGACATGTTGAGGTTCAACAGACGCGGGGCGGGGTAAACCGCGACGCTAACATCACGTTTGATCAACATTTCATGTTTCAAAGCGGATATCGGAGCGGAGAGAAGACCACCGAAGTCAGCAGAAGGCCCAGTCACGCGTGCAGTGAGGAGGGATGAGGGTGTGAACGCAGCGCATGTGCAGCCCGTGTGATAAGAAGAGGCTGTCTACTATCCAACCTCCCACCACATGGGAGCTACATCCTGCACATGGGCACAGCAGCTGGTGAACGGTACCAGGTTTTTCAGTGCAGTGTGCCAACCTCTCGTCAGTGAGTGTGCCAACCTCTCGTCAGTGAGTGTGCCAAAATCTGCTGTTGGTGCTGTGGACCCAATCACTACTGGCGGGCTTCGCGCGATAAGACGACACGCACCGCACAACACCACCACTGTTCTCGGCCCTGGCTAGTGTACCTAACAATAAACCTTCTGGATTGTCTTCTGGCCTGTCCTGTTCGTCTCACAGGACTCGACCCCGCAGTGACACAGCTTCGGTTCGCTCGCTTCATGGCCAGCAGTTCGACACCCTGGCCCTCCCACCGTGAGGGTGCCACTATGAGGATGCCGCTATGAGGGTGCTGACAGCGCGCTCTGCACCAGCGATCAAAACACGTCCCTCTCCACTCCACCAATGCACGCAAACCCACCTCCCCACGCCTTCACCGAATCGCATGGTGACGCGTGCCATGCGTGGAGCTCACTTGGCCCTACGTGGAGTCTCGTTTGGTGAAAGCACACCGCTCGGCGATACTACGACTCCGCTTCTCACGCGTGACGTGTTGTTTATGCGCGTCGAGTGGGCAACAACACAGAACTTTCTTTTCCACTCCTCGCAATCACCACAACACTTAAGCGGCGGATGTCTGCGAGTAAAGCGTCTGGAGGACGTCTGGGTCGAACCGACTTTGATGTCATTCCCATGGTTTGGGAGGGCGTTGTGCAGTGTGGGAGCCATGCAGCGTCAACGGCCCGCACCCGCTAGCGAGCCATGTTTTCTTGGCGTAAACAAAGCTGGACCGCCGAGGAGCGCCCTCCGCAGCCGAATTATTATGAGGCCATTGGCACGCCGTAGATAGTTTGCAACCGTGTTCACAAACCCAATTGCCCTCTGCACAAAGCAAAAATTGATCTCCGCCGCACCCCACCTACACCGCCCCGCTGCCGTTCGCTCCATCTCGAGTCAGTGGAGCTGATGTTTTCTTGCACTGCCTCGCCCGACGACCTCCGCCGGTAGCAATTTCAGCTTCAATCTCCCCACGCAACGATCCCATAGCACCCAAACTCGTCGCCCTCGTGGGCCTACCCAACCATGGACGACGGTCCTCCACCTCCGCCGCCTCCGCATGGCGCAAACCCAAAGACTACAGGCGGCAGCCATGCACCTCCCGACCCCGGCCCAAGCGGCGGCCTGCCACCGGGCAACTACGACATCTTCATCATACCGCCGCACTCTTCAGGAGGCGGCTTCATATACCTACCCAGCATGGGCGTGCAGCAGAACAGCTTCATCGCGGGTGTGCTCAGCACCATCGCGAGCATCGTGCTGTGGAAGGCCGCCGAGCCTTACATGAAGCAATATTTCCTCATAGTCCGACATGGAGTCACGACTGGCGGCAATGGCGTCATACTGCTGGCGGTCTTGATGTTGGTTGCCGGATGGGCAGTTGGTCAGACACAAGCAGGGGGTCGCTTTAGCAGTGGCGGAGGGGGCTATGGCCGTGGTGGAGCAGGAGCTGGAGCTGGCACACATACACCAGGAGGAAGCTCAAGCTATCAACGAGCGCCTCCACCACCGCCTCCAAACGGCGGTTTCCCCGGCAGTCCTCCACCTCACGGCGGATGGGGTGGATACCGCCAATACGGGGCTGGCTCGCCACCACCACCACCTCAAGACGACGAACCTTCCTTCGACGAAGAGGCCGAGCGAGCCGAAGAGGAGCGGAAACAGGCAGAGGAGAAGGAGAAGCGGCGGAAAGAGAAGGAGGAGAAGAAACGACAAGAGGAGGAGGAGCGCAAACAGAAAGAGGAAGAGCGCAAGAAAGCTGAGGAAGCCAAGAAGAAGCAGGAAGAGGAAGAAGCCGAACGTAAGCGCGCCGAAGAGGCAGAGGAGAAGAAGAAACAGGAAGAGGAGCTTAGGAAGAAACAAGAGGCAGATCTCAAGAAGAAGCTCAAGAAGGAGCTCAAGGAGGCAGAGGAGGCTAAGCGGAGAGAGGAAGAAGAAGAGCGCAAGCGTGCTGAAGAAGCCAAACGGCAGGCCGAAGAAGAAGCTCGACGGCAGCGTGAAGCTGAAGAGCAGAGGCTAGCTGAAGAAGAGAGAAAGAAGCGTGAGGCTGAGGCACAAAGACTTGCCGAAGAAGAGAAGAAACGGCAAGAAGAAGCTGAGCGCCAACGCATCGCTGAAGAAGAACGCAAGGCCGAAGAGGAGCGCAAACTCGCCGAAGAGGCTCGCATACGCGCTGAAGAGGAGAAGAAGAAGAAGGACGAAGAGGACCGCAGACGAGCCTGGGAAGAACTCAAGCGCGCAGAAGAGGCCCGACAGAAGAAGGAGGCCGAAGAAAAGGCTAAAGCAGAGGCAGCCAAAGCCGCCAAAGCCAAAGCCGAAAAGGAGAAGTGGGAGCAGATGCGGAAGCGTGAGCGCGAGCAACGCGAACGTGAAGCCCGCGAGCGCCTCGCCAAAGAGAAAGCCCGCAAGGCACAAGAAGCCATTGAGAAAGAGAAGGCCGAACGAGAAGCTCGCGAGGCTGAGGTGCGTGCAGCAGTCGAGAAGGAGATCCGCGAGAAGCTCGAAGCGGAACAACGCGCCAAAGCCGCCGAGGAGGCCGCCAGAAAGGCAGAAGCAGAGAAGATTGCCGCCGAAGAGGCTGCCGCCAAAGCGAAGGCGGAAGCAGAGGCTGCTCTTGCGAAAGCGAAGACAGATGCTGAGCGCGCCGAACGCCTCAAAGCAGCCCGTGAGCGAGCTCAGAAGGACCGCGAAGCCCGCGAAGCAAAACTCAAAGCTGAAGCCGAACGCATCAAAGCCGAAGCTGCCACCGCAGCAGCCACAGCAGCGGTTCCAGACCTCACTGCCCGCCGCTCAACTACGTATGGTAATGTTGGTGGAGGCGAACGTCTCGATCCATATGCTGGAGCAAGAAACACACCACCACCCGCTGCATCCGTCACCTCAACCCACTCCTCCCCCATCAAAGCAACCGTCACACCCAAGAAACCATACGAACGACCAACCGCTGCATCCTACCTCGGCTCCGAATCTGACGCCGCGTCTTTCGTTCCACCCCGTACTGCCACGGGACCCGCCCGCAGCACAGCAACCCGGTCTCACGTCTCGAGCGCATACTCTGAGTCCTCGTACGCACCTTCACAGTCTACAACTCGCACATCGCCGCCTGCGTCGAGAAGTGGACCATATGCGACAGCCGACCCGAACAAGATCGTTATCAAAGCGGTGTATCTGTTCAATGATCTTTTCCCTAAGCCTGTCGCGCAGTTGGTGTCTAATGTGGGCAAGGTCACCGATGGCTTGATCCTCAAAATACAAAGTGAGGGCTTATTCATCGATGATGATGTCCGGGGCATTCCGCAGCGCGAGTGGGATGTCAAGGCTTGGACGCTGAAGATGGTTGAGGTATGTCATCTCTCCACTCCACATCTTTTCTCATCATTTGATGTATTGAGTACATACTAACAAACATAACAGACGGGCAAACAACCCACCAAAAACCTACACATCCTCCGCGCCTCGGTCCGCGATGCCGACGGCAAGAAATACGTCTTCCTGATTGACGAAACCGAGAGTTGGAAACTGGCTCTTGGATTGCAGAGACTGAGAAAGGGAAGTCAGGTGAGGAGTTTGCAGAGCGCGCAGATGGCGCCGAATGAGATGGCGAGGGTGTTGAATGCTGTGCCGCCTATTGCTTTGTAAATCATAAGATAAGCAATGGGTGAGGAGAGGTGGAAGGAGGGGAGAAAAAGAGGGAGAGTGTTGATACGATGGCATGGTAGTACGGCCAGCATGGGTGGTGGATTTGGATACCCACTTTCGTTCCGCATAAAGCATCAGCGGTGGAGTTGTTGTTGTTTGTTTAGCAACGCATTGTTACGAGCGCATCTTTGTACTCTTCTTTCTTTCGTTGTATATGCATCTTGGGGAAGTGGAAAAGAGGGAAGATGAAGTGGAAGTATATATCTCAACTACATATTGGCGCTGGGGAGGTGGTTAGAGATGGGTGTTTTGGGAGTATGTAGGATGGAGCAATGGATGTATGGCACATGATATGTACCTACAGCTTGAGAGTTGTGTGTCGTTATGTCGCGATTTCTATTCACTTAACGTGTCGTGAAGAGGAACTATCTCGTTAGTGAGAAGCGATTGCGTGGACTCCGCTAAAATGTGTCAAGGTAATGGTATATCTTCAACAACAGAGGATATCCCCATTGTAGATATCATCGTACCCCGTTGTCACTTCTTCCCTCACGTTCTCGCAAAACGATTCCCCTTGCAACAAGGCCCCCGTAGCGGCTATACAAACTCCCTCCTACGCAGCGCCTGCCTGAGTCCCTCCTTCCCCCAAACCCCCTCCTCCTCCCAAACCACCTCATCCATCCCTTATCTCCCAAACCCATTCTCCTTTGTACATCCAGCACACCCACTAATCTTCCCATTAATAACATTAAAGGTGCCGCCATCACCCGTGTTGCAACCTGCAGTAAAGGTACGAAGTCAGTATATATGTCTCACATGCACTTCGTAGAGTCAGAACTTACCAATGACGTCTGGATCGTTTGATGCTGTGCAGAAAGTTCCCTTGGGGACTCTGACGCCTGGATCGACCGGGCTGCCGGGTGCGGGGTTGGATCCGCGTTGTGGTTGTGGTGTTGGGGAAGCGACGACAGCGGCCGCAAGGGCGAAGAATGTGATGAAGGAGGTTGAGCGCATGATGGCTGAGGTTGTTTGGTGGAAGGTATGGTGGAAGGGGGGATAGTTGTGTGCTTTGAACTTGTGGAGTTGGTGGTGTGATGCGACTTCCGGAGTCGTTGGTTGACGTGAAGAGGGTAGTGGTGTGAAGGGGATGGTGATGGTGATGACAATGCTTTCTACGCCGTGGATGAAGGGCATCTATATATGCGCCGCCAGCCCTGCGAGGAAGTCCTCCTAGCCATCGACCCCAGCTTCATCTTCCAAACGTCGCATCATCCCATCTCGCTAGTCCAAAGGTAGAAAAAACGATTACACGAACAAATCGCCATGTTAGGCATCATGTCCGTTGTCCGCTCTCCTTCTCACTTCGCGCGTTTCAGTCTACGATGTTTCGGGGTACAGAGACTTGGCTCTACTCGCACGAGCCCGTGTACATGTAGTAACACTGTAGATTAGGCTAATCTCGGTAGAGTGACCTCGTCTAATCCCGTATTGCTATTTGCCCGGGGATAGCGCCGTGAGGAGAGCTGTCCAAGTCGCCAAGAGCCTTCCGATTGTAATAAATGAGTATATGGATCAAAACGTTTTCAAAACTGACACATACGACCATAGGATCATGAAAATTAGGCTTCCCGTCCGCTCAGCCATATACAAGCATGATACCGGCGGATTAGTAGTTAGGTGGGTGACCACTAGCGAATCCCCGCTGTTGTATGTTTTTTGCCTTCTTTTTTGCCGTTTTTTAGTGCCCTGGCTGGGGGAAGGCGTGGGTGTGGAGCTGAAGAGCATGTAGAGGAGAAGGAGAAAGTGCGGTGATTGATGGTGGCGTGGTCGCATATGAAAAGAGATAGCGGGTGCAGTTTGTCATGATTTCATTTTGCTGACCAGACTGTCAGTGAGTTAATCCCACTGTGGTGAGACAGATGGTAGGATGGTGTTGGATGTGACTCTTCCCTCCCTTCTCGCCCACTCTCTTGACATTCCAGTAGCCTGTATCACTATCTCCCGCACCCATCATACTCCTTGTTCTCCAACCCGGAAGACCCATCACCAATTGCCTCGTGAGCAGCGCACTGAACGCATTAGCATCCACATCGACAACGACAATGTCGCCACTCAATAGCAGCGGAAGGCTTACCCAGACGAGATCCACTTCAGGGATCCTGACCAATGCTCAACTTGATAGACACATCCAGACCAACAGAGAAGCAGGTCTTGGTTCCGTAGATCGGGAGGAGAGTGAAACCGCCGCCGCAGTTGGGCTTGGGGTAGGTGTTCACTATAACAACCAACGTTAGCAAAATCCATCCCATCAAACTCACTCCAGCCAAGAGTGCGTAGAATGCAGACGTACGAGCGTTATACTTAATATCCCCATCCTTGCCCACAACCCTGATGCTCTTCACCCCATCAGAAAGCCCATAGCAGACATTTGGATCAATCCAGAGGAACTCGTAGGCGCCGCCGCATTCGGCTTCTTTGAAGGTTTGGGCGCGGACTTGAGTCTGGACGCTGGGGTCTGCGGTGGTGGTGGGACTGGGTGTGGGCGTGGCGCTGGCCGCGGCGCTTCCCAAGAGGGCGCATAGGAGAATAGTGGTAAACATGGCGGCGAACATGTTGGTGGAGAGATTTTTGGCGGTGATTGACGGGTTGAGATCGTGGGTACGAGCGGGGAAGGTGGTGTTGGTGTGTTGTGTGAGATGGTTTGGTTTAGTGGGTGTGGGTTGATGGAGTGAGTGAGTGATGTGCGTGCGATGGTCTGGTCTGGTGTGTGAGTGACGTGAGAGTGAGTGAGTGCGTCTGGCTTGTTTTGCTTGAACAACCCGAATAGCATTGACGAAGGAGGGAGAAAAGGATAAAGGGCGAGCGAGCTGTTTATAACGCCCGCTTACCGTCCCCGAGACCTGAGCAAGTTACGTGGTTATCTGGTGCAAACGCGCCGAGGTAAAAGGATCCGGGGAAGCGACGCCTGACCGCGCGTCTCTAGGTGAAGGTACTCGGTGAGGGCAGTCGCGACCCTAGCTGCGGGGTTGATATCGTGGGGAAGTTGCGATCGCGGTGATCGCGGAGAAGGCGTGGTTGGCTGGTACACAAGATACGAGCAAACGGTATCGAGGGGAAGTGTGTCACCGCGAATTCGATGATTGGAGGTGAGATATTTAGCAAGATCGTAAGATGAGGTATCTGTTCGGACGGCGAAGGCAACAATGGCGGTCTGGGAGATGCGGTGTTGCTATAGAGCGGGATGGAGGTATATGGAAGTGAAAGTGAAGATCTAGTCACAGTCACACGGCGGAGGGATGATGTGTGGCGAACGGATAGCGACAGTAGCACTGAGTAACTTGGACAGAAATGAGCCAAAACATGTTGCACAATAGTCCTGGGTAGAGAAACCGATTTGGAACTGTGCTTCGAGCATTGTGGTTGAGGACATGCTATGGCTGATACGATCATGAGGCCGCATTGAAGCCCGCTAATGAACGAGATGAACGGCCACAGGAGCATAGAAGGATATCCAGGGTGTCAAACTTCCACCTTGGAATCAAAAAGGTTGATAGCATCGTTCGCGAGCACTCGTATCTCAACGACATCCATGACACCCAACCCCTCACTCATTAACAGGCTTAGCACCCAACATCCACCCAATTCCACTTGCCAACGCCCCCGTCGCAGCATTAGCCACCATATCCCTCCTTCTCACCCTCTCCTGCGCATCAATGCTACCGTTCTCACTGCCATCCATACTAACCCTGCCAGACCGCGATTCCGTACTCGGCGCAACCTGCATACTCCCACTGCTACTCCTGAGCGGAAACGCCGTTTTCGAAAACGCCGCCGCAGCTCCCCTCGCTACATCGAACAACCCCATTGGCGATTCTTCTACAGCGCCGCGGCCTACTTCGCGGCGCTGCGGCTGCACGGTGATGGAGTCGAGGTCGAAAGCGCCAGGCAGTTTGCGGTCGGCGGCGTCGTTGAAACGTTCTTCGGCTTCGGTTTCTTGGGCGAGGAGGTGCATCATTTCTGCTTCGCATTGTTGCCACACGCCGAGGACTTCTTCGAGGTGGTTGGGTGGGGCGAGCAGGAGGGCTTGGGAGAGGAGTTCCATGCGTTGTTCTAGGCGGCGGAGGTCGGGGCGTGCGGTGGAGCTGGATTGGGTCCAAGAGGTGGATGAGGAGAGGGAGGTGTTGTGTCGGCCGGCGCGGAGGGCGGCGCGCCAGGCTACGTCTTCGGCGTCGTCGTTGGCGTGGTCTTCGGTTTCTGTGGTTCCGAAGGAGAAGAAATTTGAGGACATTGGTGGTGTTGGTGACGGTGTTGAGGGGGTTAGTCGGTTGACGACGTATGAGTAGGCCGTCTCGAAGTCGTCTTCTTCCAGTGCAGCCTCGACAGCCATGCCAATCACTCGTTGCTCTGCCGCGGATTTCTTCCGCTCGATCGTGGCGGCATCCGTTGGCACGTTTCCTGAATCTTCATCCATGATGGTTGAGGGCATGGCAACTACCAAGTTCTGGCCGATCGAAACCAGGTCGTCGAGTTTGGTGTAACTTCCGCTATTTTGCGAAAGTAGCTTACGCACTAACGACAACGGATTGTGGCTCACTCGGATATTGACCGGCTGGAAAGGGACGCCATGCTGGAGTATGAGCGAGTAAAATGACATGGCGTGAGTTGCTGTGAGCAGTGCTTGAAATCGACGGAATCGCGACGAGGAAGGGAAGTGAGGAGCGAATGCATTGATGATATCAGCCGCACGCTTCATACCACCTCTGTTACGGTTACCGTTGCTGGCGTTGTCGTAGTGGTGCATGGCTGAGGCGAGCACGACCTGCTCCACATCCGAGGAGAGCAGCGGCTGCTCGCCAAATCCTGGTCTGATGTAGAGGTCTATCGCGAGTGAAAAGTGGTTGCTTTCCAAGAGAGCCTTCAATACCTCCGTCTCCAGAGTCTTCCGCTCCAGCAAACCAAAGACACCTTGGGCTCTTCGGTCTTCGTCGTGGTAGTCGGTACCCCAGTTCCAAAGCCACAGCAACTTTGACCGAATAGTGGCCCATTGCTCGCTGTCCTTTTTGGAGCCGCTGTTCAGCGTGTGCAGTATCTTTTGGAGTAATGATAGTTGCTCGGAGTAGTCATCCCGCAGAGACATCTTCGCAATCTCCCGTATAGATACTGGTTGCTGCAAAGTCGATAGGACACACGACGAGAAAATGATGAGCTCAATAATGCGAAACGCTTCAGCGCCAGGCTGTGTAATGACATTGTCAGGATCCAGTAGACGATCCTCTCTCAGTAGAGCAGTAGTCGAGTCCTGGAGCAGAGGATCCTTCAGGTCGTAGCTGGGTAACTGGGCGACTCCAATGCTAAGGTCTGGAGGCGGGTCATAATTGAGAAGCGTGCATATCCTCGTCAAGAGCGAATGCGCAGTCTGTAACGAGGTGATGTCACTCTTATCGACCAGGTAGAGACATGCGAGCGCTGTCCGTGCATATTTCATCTCCAGCTGCCGCTGTTGTTGGTCATCGACGTAGTCTCGTCCTTCTTCGTAGCCACCAAGGTCCATATCCTCGGGGCCGTCCCAGTCCGAGATGGCTGCCGTGACAAGCACCAAGTGTTCCTTCGATGCATGTAGCAGCCATTGGAACAGACAATCCCAGTCGTCTGGTTCCCGTGCTTGATCCTGGGCGATCGACGCTCTCCGACCTTCGTGTGCGATTTTCCGCCTCTTGCGATCGTTCGCTCCACATAGCCATGGGGCGACTACGCCCTTCAGATCCCGTGCCGCGTTGTGTGTATTGGTCTCGGTCGCGCTTCGAGCGTGGGAGAGTTGGTAATCGATGGCACGTCGCCCTTTGAGTACCGCAAACTCGTCGAGCGTGGTTGCAGTAGACTGTGGGTAGTACTCGTAGCTGAGACGTAGGAGTGGGAGGACGGTCGATATGAACCACGTGCGTAGGTATTCGGAGTGGCCCAGGAAGGGAACCACCAGCTGAGGCACGAGATCCAGGAGGCCCGTCTGCGCGTCTATTCGGTGGGCGCGGTGTATAAGGAAGTGACTAAAGAGATCAAGCTCTGTCTCTTCCGCATACAGAGGATGTACTACAGGCGGCAGATCCAGCGCATGTCTCCTCTTCTTCGCCCGTGAATTTGAGAGTTGTTCCACCGATGTTATGTCTAGCGATGCCCCAGGGTTCTCGCCGGGAAACCGCGATCCAGTCGCCAGATCATGCAGATATTCGTAGTACGACGCCGGGTCGCTCTCTTCGGGGAGGTAGTTGAGGAGAATGCTCAGGGTCAGCTCAAGCGGCAGATCCCCGTCCCGGAGTGCTGTCAGCGCCCGCAGCGCTAGGATGTTGGATTCGGTGGCATATTGTACGGCGAGCAGGACGCAATGCGGCTGCGACAGTTGCGACAGCTTCTGCAGGGCGGCCATGTCGAGAGTTTGCGGGCTGCTATCGGGATTCGACTCTCATCGTTGACGTGAAGCTTGGAAAGGACACGCCCGCAATGCGACAATTCGCTACGTCAACCGCCAAGCCCCGCCCTCGGGGGTCCGCTCTCAGGCAACCTTCACCATCCTTCACGACACCACATGACAGGACATTGTTCTGGAATGTGCTTCCTCAACACCGCTCAGTAGAGCTCTTCATACGAATAGCAGAGATCCCTAACGTCCATCACATCACTAATTGTCGCATCCCAGCCATTATAACCCAGCGAGAGCGGAAAGTCCAGCGTTACATTGCCGCCCTGCGCGTTGTTCCAATCTTGCAGCACCATGGGTCCAGATATGTCGCGCAATCTATTCCCCAGGTCCCTCGCCTGCCACGACCACCACACGCGGTCCAGATTGGCGTGATGAAGCCAGAAAATTGGGTCGGCAGGCGATGCGAACGGATCGCCCATCTGGCCATAGGTGCCACCAACACCAAAGCTGAGAAGACGACGTTAGCATTACCGCGAGGACCCTGCAAGGAAGAACACGTACTGCCCACCAGCGTGGATCTGACTATCGTCCCAGGCTGGACCACCTTCCATCGTCCGCGCGAACCATCCGTAATCCGCCTGCGCCATGACTGTGTCCAACTTACCTTTGCCCAGATACGTGGCGGCGTAGTCGGGCGCCAGGTCTCGCCGTAGACACTGGTCGTTTCTTGCGAGCGACGCAGCAGGGCCTAGATGAACCGTCATGTTGACGAAAGGCCCATCTTGTACGCAGCCGCCTCCAGTTCGCCCTGGCACTTCGTTGTTCGACGTGTTGACCGGCACAAGAGGGCCGTTCCCACCAAAGCCGTATGTTGCGTCGAATATGGGTGATTGAACAAAGTTGGCAGTTGGAGTATCCAATGTCCAGTCCCAATACGGCTGTGCGCCATGATATCCACACTCTTCACGCAATAAGCTCTCGTAATATGAGGTAAAGAGACGATGCCAGGGGAGGAAGTGACCCTTCATGGCGGTCAGCATCGTTTTGAATCAAATTATGCCGCACCTACCACAAAATGTATGGACATCGTCTGGTTGATGTGCGTCGCAACAAGATCATCATATCGCGAAAGCGCACCTGGTGCAGCAGCACTAGGAGTGACGGCTGGCTTTTCCAAAAGACATTGTACCGCAGCAATGTACTGCAGTTTCTCTGTTTTGTCAAGAGATCGCCTAACAGATTCGTAAGCTCCAACTTTTGTCTTACTCACATGTTTCTCCAAGGGCAGCCTACCATTCTTTCCGCACTATGGGATCGCGACAGCTTGCGAGTTTTGCAGCAACCTCGAAGCAGAGTGCTTGCACGAGGAACACCACTGCAAGAACGAGTCGCATGTTGCCAGCGAGCGGCGATGGGAAGTCCTGCACGCAACATCCGCTACCAGACGAGACTGCCCTCGTATATACATATCTCAAGCCTCATTCAGCTGAACTTCAGATACGAGCTTGTACGATGCTTTCATTAACTTAACCCAATGATGTTCCATCGACTGAGGCTTGAGTATGCATGTCGAACCTACCCGATTACCCGGTCATCCTGATCGATATCTGCTAGTAAGCTCCTCGGTATTCTGCCATATTTGACCACAAAAACGCTCGCCACGTCGTACAGTCAAGTCCAGGCATATCTGCGTGCTGCCGTGTGCCTGTACCGAGGTGCCAAGTGCCTGATCGACAGCGTTGCAAGCCCCTAGCCTAGCGTCCCCATCGTCCGACAACGCCTCCAACGACACCAGCCACGACCTGTCACCACCAAGCTTACGAGCCACCACCTCTGCGCTTTTTTTGCTCAGAGCAGTTCCGCCCTGAGATGCGACTGTTGATCACGCGTTGATAGTATCTAAACCTAAGTTCGGTCGAAACATCAAAAGGATGGGTTGCTAGAGATTCTGGAAGCAACGGCAGTTCGCTTGCACACACCCTCGCCAAGCCAACATCAAACATGCAGCGTTTCCAGCACCGAAACAAATCTGTAGCAGCACAATATGTAGGCCCAGCCCTTGGAGTTGCAGATCAAGCTTTGAATGCCTGAGCTTGGGATGATTACTTAGATCGATGGCTGCCTGGCCTCTTTCTTGACCTCCACACCCTCTTACTCTCCTTGTTGCTTGTACATTCTTGATACCCTGGTTCGGTCCATTCTTTGCGCGTGCGCACGTTACAATCTTTATTCAATACTCGTTCTTTTCTCAAAAACACTATTCGTTGACGGTCTCAACCGCGAATCATGTATATCGACACAGCATCAGCGAACAGTCGGTCCTCGAGGCCTCAGATTACCATCGAGCCATCGCCGTATAATGACCGCTCGACACCGCTTATGGAGGCTTTTGTGGGACAAGAGGCTGGGACGGATGAGAGGCCGCCGCCTACTTACCTTGAAGCCACTACGCCTGGTCTTTACACGAGTCGACTGAGTGGCGAAGAAGGCGCCAGGCTGCTCTCCTTTGATGGAAGAGAAGCCCAGGATGCGGCGTACAAGGAAGAACAATACGGAAGACGGAGTCTCAAGTCGCAATGCCTCAAGAAGACATGGTTGAAGGTGGTCGGCACAGTGCTTGCTATGATGCTCGTGTCTGCTATGTTGGCCCTCATGGTTGCTGCGGTGTCAGTCCGAAGGGACAGACAGGTTAGTAAATACTTCCAAGGAAGTACTTGATCATACTAACGTACCCGTCAAGAACTCCGCTACTACCTCCCTATCTTCAGCACAGTCCGCGCAGGGTGATGCCGCCCACCCCGAAGGCTTCATCGACGACGACTCCGACAAACCCAGTCTTATCGCCGTCCCATGGCCCTCACCATCCGCCGCAGCGCAACCCACCGCACCAAAACAATCCTTCCCCATTCGCTGGCCATCCAAGTGCGGGAAAGACTACAACGTCCGAACGGAGCACCACGACTTCGGTCAGACCAGCGAGCTCAGCATCCAAGAAGCTGTCCACCAACTCGACGGACCATACAGACGAGTAGCAGGCTGGATACACGTCGCAACCGCCCCTCCGGAGCAAGCCCCCGGCACCATCCAAGTAAAGACATCCTACGCCGTATCCGCCTCCGTCGACGTAAACGCCGTCCGATACGCCTCCACAGACAACAGCCTCACAATCGGCGACCCCTCCTTCCCCGACGGCTTCGACGGCGTACGCCCCGGGAAGGCCTGTCTGGGCATGTCCGTAGTAATCTACATGGCCCCCGGCGCCACCTTGTCAAAACTGCACATCGCAACAACCCACATGGGCATGCAAATCCACTCTGGCACAAACTTCACCGTCACAGACTCCACCTCCATCTCCCTTACCACCGGCACCCTCGACGCCATCGCCTTTTCCTCACGCCAAACATACCTCTCCACCATCTCTGGCTCCATCTCCGGCGCCTACGCCCTCTCCGACCTGCTCTCCGTGAAGACAAAGAGCGGCTCCGTGAACATCGACATCGAGCCCCAGCCCGCCGCAGAAGGCTCCACAAACCCTGCTGTCTTCAGCGTGGACTCGCTGAGCGGCAGCATCCGCACGGATTTCAAACGCAAACACATCCCCGAGCGCGACTACCAAACCTACATCAACACGACCGTCGGTTCTGTTGACGGAACTTTCATCCACGGGTCGCGCACGGAAATAAACAGTGTGGCTGGACTTTTTACCGCTGATCTTCTGCCGTTTAAATCAGGAGACTATCAAAGCGAGATTTACACGCACACGCACTCGGGCCAAACTTCTCTCACACTGCGCTCACCGTATAAGGCCAAGGGCGTGGCTATGTCTGGGTTGGTGAGTACGCATAAGAGCACAAGTGGCGGGTTGGATGTCACCTACCCGGAGGAATGGACGGGCAATGTGGATGGCACGTCATTGAGTGGTGCGCTGCATTTGCAAGGCAAGGAGTTGGAACTTTTGGGCGAGAATGATGAGCCGGGGAAGAATCATGTGGAGGCGAAGAAGGGGGATGGGAAGAGTAGTTTGAGCTTCGATACTGTGTCTGGGGGGTGTGAGATCAAAGTTGGGAAGCTGTAGATCGCACGATATACCTTTTGGTTTTGGTGTTGAGGGATTAGATGGTGGACTTCTCTTGCGCGAAATCGACTCCAATTGATGATTGCGACATTCCATTTGAAGACTGCCTTTGCGCATGGGATGGATATGTATTGCTGGATTTGTGAGACTCATTGCTCTGCGTCATCTTGAAATCGACTGATCGTACATGGAGAAGACGTGTCCTGCGTGGATGATGCCCAACTTCCCTCTCTCTCGTCAACTCAAACACGCCGTCTCTTCAGTCGCGCACGCATTCAATCCTACACTAACTGACTATTTGACTATGCGATAGCTTAACGTTTTCCTCCATAGTAGTGTCGTGGTGAGTTGTCGTCCGCGCGTCCCGCTCCCGCCAGCACCTCCCTGCCAGCCCTGTCAAAACCACTGTCTCGGCGCACATGGATGACCCCCGTTCCTTCACTTATGTTGTACACGTCGATCCTAGCTTCGGGGTCTTTAGGGCAGTAGGGCTGAAAGATGTGCGGTTGGGTTCGGGGGAGTTGCGACGCAGCTACGCTACACTACGACCGGGTGTGTTGGGTTAATTGAGGGTGTCATGTGTCGTTCGGGGCGTGGGTGAAGGCTACGTCATGGCGTAAGACTGAGTTTTGTGAGGGATGATTGCAGGGTTTGGGGGTGTTCTTGAGGTCGTGGTAAGATGCAGGGACTGGGTTGGTGGTGAGTGGGTGTCTTGGTTGTGTTGCGATACGCTGAGGCGGATGCGCTGTGCAACGCGCTGTGATAACAGATCTAGATATGAAATGTGGCCATGTCGAACAACACTGTCTATGACGTGTTCGAGGGGTCGCTGCAGAATCGTTTCGTACGAACCTAGCCTTTGCATGCAGAATCTACGGTGCACGGGTGGTGTGGTCTCATATGGCACATAAGATATGTGGTCATGATATGGTGCTGATGATCCCCAGATGGTAAAGCAGGGTCTCCTCTTTGGGACGATCGACGCCGCATAGGCACACTGCCTGGGCGACAGGATTCCCGTTTGCGACAATCCCAGGTATGTCTGTTGTTGGCCGAGAAGTACCGGACAGATCTTGACCTTAAAGACAAGAAGCTGTGGAGATGCCATTAGCACCAGGGGGCAAGGCAATATTTACTACTAATCGCATAATGGCAACGGCGATCTGTAGCGATTTTGAGTTCTTGAGAATTGAAATCATTCATAGTCGGCGTTTTATGCTCTTTTCGAGCCACGATGCTTACTGCTTGGGGTCGTTCCTTGTGGCGCATCATCTTGAACGATCCCGCACGGCACCCGAGGCAGGGCTGTAGTAGTTCGTGCTTCGGAATTCGAGCTCTCGGAAGATTGCAGGTAGCCTGGGTTGTCAAGTTCCGGTGGTAATTGTGCCCTGTTGACAAATGTGCGTTTGGGTTGGTGGTGGTACAAGACTGAGGCATGCATCGTAACGAAGCCACGAACCAGGGCAAGATTGCGAACCACTCCGCGGCCTCGTGATCTGAAGTTATTCCTCCATGCGTGCAAGGCCAAGTCCTGAGAATATTGAATTCAATCAACGACGTCTTGTAACGTTCAGACTAGCAGGTAATTTGGCGATCGGCCGCTGTCACTTGTCAACATGACTCAATGACGTGCAGAAGCTTGATAACCGTTGCACCGTGCTAACTACACACGACGGACGACAGACGAGAGGATGTTCCGTTGGCGCAAAGATGGCGCCATTCCGGGCAGAACGGAATGAAGTGGCTTCGCTTCGGTCATGGGCAGTTGACGATGCCACTGCTCGGCGATAACGCGGTGCGTCCGCGCAGTGAATAGCTGAATACGTCGACTTCACATGGAAATGCGGCCACAACTCCGCTGCACGACACAACCGAGGGCTCGTGTCGGCGAATCAATATAGAAAAAACCGAGAAAAGAGTCGATGGTGCGGTACACGTTGCGAGCAGGGTGGGTCTCAGGTTCCCCTGGACGTGTGTCAAGAGTGTTTCGGACCTGTCGCGACGCGGTAAAGAGACGTGGGGCCAGAGGAAGCGACTGCTGACTCAGCCCATCCCTCACCAAACTACGCGCCACATGCGATGATACACTGCCCACCCCCCCAATCAGCTGCTCCGTGCCATCAGAATCGCACTCGATTGAGACAAAACTTTTCCAGCTATGATGAAACTGGATCCCTAAACCTGGTAGTGGAGTTGATACAGCGGGAAGTTGCGTATCTCGCGGCCGACCTCTCCATCCTTCCATAAACGACATGCACCAGCCTGTTCGAGCGCTGAAACTCGACGCCGAGCTGCAACGAGTGATGGGATGCCCTTCCAGCTGAACTCCTCGACCAAGAGCTCCCTGTCAGAGGGTCGTCATGATGGCCGAGGGCAGCGCGGCATCCATGTCGACACCTCCGCCTCAGCAACATGGGGCACTTGGTGCGCAGGCGCGAGGAGCCTCTCCGAGCCAGCCGAGAGGATCATGGAGACAACGACTGGTGCGACCGTTCAGAGTGCGTCTAATCGCCTTTTGGCATCCCAGCAGCCTTGCGCCCGGTCCACCACCCACTACACCATCCCCGCCAGACGCTCTTTTGGGTGAACGCTTCTGCTGTGGCCGTTCCAGATCACCTGCAGCCAAGGCGCGTCCCGACACTTCTCTCAAACTTGCGCCCAAGCGGTTCCGTTGCGTCAATCACAGAGATCATTGCTCTTCGTTGTTCCTCTCGGATGTTGCAACCCCCGTGCATTCATCATATAGCCTAGCAACCCCTCCAACCGCCTTTCCTACTATTTGGCCCGTCACTCTTTAGGATCCTGCCCAACTACTATCTTCGTATACATTTCTTTCATTTGGAGCGGGCTCCATCCGCGCTGGCTGCGATTGAGAACTTTGTTCTCGTACACTCATTTGAGAAACTTACATCCAACCCGGCGCCACATCTGCTCAGCCATAGTCGCACAGCGCTATCGCCCTGCCACATTCCTTTCTGCAGCCATCTACTTTCGTTATCAATGTGAGTTTCCTAATTGAGTATTGCTCGATGTCACTCAGGGCTTCGACGGGTGATCCCTTGTCTAGCAGTATAGCCTAATCAGTCGCTAACCACGTTGCACTACAGACTACTTCCATAACATCTTACGGTCGTTGTATATAGAGAACGGAACCCAAGATGGAGTTCAATGCGGTTCAACAGTGAGTATTCTCAGTCATCTTTCCTTCGTGCGCGCATGCTGACGGCCTTTGTAGGTACCGTCCGTCACCTAATCGGCAGTACGCCATGGGGCATCCCTCCCCCTCCCCAGGGATGCAGTCAATGTACTCTTACGCAAGCCTTCCTCCTCATGAACAGCAACAACATCAACATCAACATCAACATCAGCAACAGCAACAGCAACAGCAACAGCAGCAACAGCAATCACAACATCAGCAACAGGGCCTTCACCCTATGTCAAGACCGTCGCCACCCCAGCCCACGTGGGCTGTGCCGCAAACTCAGCAGTACTATGCTACGCCGCGGGGTCCTGTTGTAGGCAACAGAGAGGACCAACGACAGTTTATGGGAAGACCGGACATGATGACTTCGCAACCGACTGTTACTAGTGGTGTTGTCTACAGCACCACCATGACTGCCCCGCAATCGCTTGCGACGACCGACTACTTTCCCGGAGTCATCGACACTAGTAAGCTTCTTCAGTAGCTGACATACATGTAATGCTAACGAACATAGGTCCATGGGGTCAGAAGGTGTGCGAAGAGTTGGAATCGTTTCCTTCTCTAGAGTCGGATGTGTCGGACTTCAGTCACGGCATGATGGGACACGATGAGAACACTCCGATCATTGATCTACGCCAATACAACAACATGGGCCAACAAGAACACGACAACATGGCCAACTTCAACCCAAATTCCACTCGGAGACTTTCTGAGTCGTCTTTCTCGATGTCTAGCACTGGCGGTGTGCTTCCAGAGCCGGCGTCCTACGAAGAGATGGGATCATCGGAACCAGTTTCATATCCGTCTGAGTATGAGACTTGGAACCACCCGGAGCCGAGTGCCAGTCATCTTCTGTCACCGCTTGCCTCACCACGACGACCTCAGTACGATGGCGTTGTTCGAACTGGAAGTCGCTCCCGCGTGTCGCCGACACCGCACAACAATGTCCGCTCATCACCATACACACTCGAAAGCACTCGGTTCAAGAGATGGTCTACTGGACAAGCGCCAACATCGACCCCAAACAACTCGCGCCCAATGTCACAGGTTTCGGATCGTTTTGCGCCATACGGTCCCCGCCTGAACCCGCACCACTCGCTGCCCGCTTACCCGCCAAGTGCCTACAACAACTTCGGGCTACCGACGCAGAACGTGTTGTACTCGCAATCGAATTCTCCATATGCAAACAACCAGCCATTCTTCGCCCACCAAGAGCAACAGCAGCATCATCTCGAGGTGCCTCGACCGCTACCTTCGCAGGGCCTGTTCCGCTTACTCCAAAGTAACGCGGATCGTCACGGAGGCTGCTCATCTCACTTTGCAGACCTCTCAGACCCACCCGATCTTTACTCCTCCCTGCACGAAGAGGCACTCAACCCACCGGAGTCCGACATGAACCCGTCCGATCCCGACCTTGTACCACACGAGCAGGATCTGCGCTTTGTTGGCGACCTGTACACCCCGCGTTGGGTTCGCGGTCATGGCAACAAACGAGAGGGCTGGTGCGGTCTCTGCAAGCCTGGCAGATGGCTTGTACTCAAGAATAGTGCTTTCTGGTACGACAAGTCCTTCACACACGGCGTCAGCGCAGCTACCGGCGCGGCATTCCAGGGCCCGCAAGACACGCGCCGGACGGAAGGCAATCTTGACGTCTGGGAAGGTCTTTGCGGAAGTTGCGGTGAATGGATTGCGCTCGTCAGCAACAAAAAGAAGGGAACGACGTGGTTCCGACATGCGTACAAGGTAAGTCATACGTCCTTCACATTCCACGGTGCTTGGCTATTGGTTCTCGGTACTCCTGATTCGCCTCGCCTCCAACTATTCTAAGATCGAGTATACTAACAATGCCGCAGTGTCACACACACCCCAAAGTCAAAGATGGCCCCAAGCGCCGTCGTGAGACACAGGCTGGGCGCGTTCGTGCAGCGTCGTCCGCGTCAGCGACCTCGTCTTCGTATCCAGTCAAGCCGGAGCTTTCGACGTCAGACGCGACATCTCACCGCCATTCTACACCAACACCCATACCCGGTAGTTCGTCGCTCCAGTCCTACGGCATGTCGAGCGGTCCGTCTCCCATGCCAACCTCCACACCAACATCCACCCCGCAAGTCAACACCTCCTGCTATCCCAGTACAGCGTACCCAACACCGACTTCGGGCACGCCCAACATGCACTCGCTTCGAACCCCGACTGCGACGTCATTTGGAGATGCGTATGGCGACCCTTCCAGCAGACACGAGCCCGTAGTTGGCATGTTCACCACGCCACTTCAAAGCTTGCAGAGCTTCTCCGGCCACCAGTACTCGCATTCGCCCAACCTCTCGCATCAAGTCAGCGAACCCGAGCTTGTGGGTATACGAACGACAACCACGGCACTCAACTCGATCGCAAGCATGATATGAGTCAAATTCGTCCTCTAGACTTTCTTTCACAAGCAACAATTGTGTCCTGGGTTATTCTCGGCGTCACCGGCTTCACGGTACATCAACGGAGGGGTAGCAACAAAATGACTATCGCACAGGTGGGTGTGGTACGGGTATCTGATCTTCCCTATTTTTGCGTCTAATCTTGCGTGCTGTGGCATGCGTCACTGCAACTCTTCCACCCCTTTCCAGCGTTCTTGTTTATAGCGTTCCATTCCCGCAGCAGCGTCACATCATCAATCTCGGCATTCACGAAGGCACGACTCCCAGCATTTTCAGTAGTAGCATAGCCTTTCTGTCATCATCTCTATCCCTCGACATGTCACACTGTCACACACACCAGCGATATCCCCACCCCTTTACTTTGCCAACCAACGTAGGTAGAACGTAGTTTAGTCCCGCCTTTTCTTGTTTGCGCAGCGCAAAAACGTTTATAGACTTGTTTTCTGCAGAACTTGCAACAAATCAGACAATGCGTTCAAGAGTTTTACCATCATAGACTTGGAAAGTGTTGAATTGGCTATATTTGGATGATGGAAAAATAGAAACTTGTTGAGCAAACGTGCTTAGGAAAATAAAAAGACGTTGGTTTTGGTCGACTGGGCCTGCGGCGAGCGGTGCGGGAACAAGCAAATGGGTACCCAACGCTCAGCCACATCCGACACTTTCGTCTTTTTCCCGCACTGCCACTTCACCAACTAACCGACTCACCCAAACATCAAAACCACAACCAAAACCACAACAACCACAACACATACCCTCTTACCAACACCCCACCTCCCACATCCCCTCCGCCCCATTCTACTCACCCAGCAACCACCCTCACTGTCAACATTTGCCGGTGAGACCCAAATAACGCCTCCGCCACATACGGTGTTTCAGCCTTTTTGCCGTTGGGTCTCAGATCCTGCAGCCCGAAACTGAGGCTGTGACGAGGCTGTGTAACGTGGATGAGGCCGAGGTTGTTGGGTGGGTGTCGCCGAGGAGGGGCGGTAGGTGGGGAGGGGCGATGTGTGTTGTGGATGTGGGAGGGGAAGTGGAGAAGAGATGTTGTTAATAATAGTTGGAGGGTATGAAATTTCACTGGTATAAGGAAGGTTCGATCGTGGTGATGTGGTTCTTGCTTCCCGAGTGGTATCGTAAAGGCCACGCGCGCTTTGCGCCTCCCAGCACGACCGTCGCCGTCCGCATCTAGTCTCCACCCTCCGAATTCCACACTTCTTCGAACATTATTGACACCCAGGAAATCACTCATGCGCAACGCTCTTCACAATGGCCCGCGATACGCTCTCGTATCCCGTAATCCCGTAATCCTAGCCTCGTATCCTGAGGCTGGGTCGAACTCAGGGTCCAAGCGATGCCGAACGGGATCTACGACGTGGCGTTATCCGGGTGTATGCACGACATCGTCCCTGATCGGTAAGGGTGGCTTTTGAGTTATATGAAGGACTGTTCGTCTGCCGCTCCTGGAAAGAGGACGGGTAGGGGGTGGGTGTGGAGATGGGAGATTATGCGGGATATGCGGATCTTGCGGGGGAGGTTGCTCTTTGGGAAGGCAGTGCGATTGGAGGAAAGGTGAGGTTTACGGTATGATATAGAGGTCTGACGTGAAATGGGGCATCAAGCTGAACATCCGCATCCGGGTTTGCCGTAGTGTTTGAAGTCGTCGTAGGCGGTTCTGACGATAGTCTCGACCGACTCTGATTTGAGTCCGAGTACATAGTTTGAGTTTCGATTCCTGAATGGTCTTGAAGCGTCTAGTTGTTCGTCATACAGCACGCTGCGCTCGAGCAGAAACATGCCAGAGTCGGGGAATCCTTTTTCTATTCTCTTCTCTCCCTCTGCAACGCACTCTTGAACATCGTGATTTCCGACGGTAAACTCACGGCCAGTCGTCTTTTCAGTAGATCTAAGGACCTCGTTGGCGGACGTTATGACGCCTGCAGCGTATATGTATTGGTTCCTGACTTGGTCCCAGTGTGAGATGACGCGTTCCACGACTCGGCCAACTCTCTCCAAGCTGGAAGCTGCGAAAGCTTCTGTACCGATGCCATGGATAGTCGCGCTATGCCATTCGAGATCAAAACCCATGTTGCCGCTGATAAGCTGGGTATCCAGCGTATAGCCTGTCGCAATCGCAGTCCATTCGAAATATGGGTAATCCTCCCGCATGCTTCTCAGATGAGCAATGACCTTCGCTCGGCCGGCATCTTTTGGAATGCGCGTCTGTATCTGCTTGTTCATGCTATCGTGACTGAATTCATCAGGGATGAAGCGCCTGACGCCGGCGGCGATGGCGGCGTTTATTATGCGGATTTGTTGCTCTGCATCTCCGCCTGACATTGTGCTTATGACCAAGTCTTGTCCAGTCATTACTGATTGCAGTGAAGCAGACGAGTAGCCGGATTTCTTGTGCTGTACATCGGAGGCCTTGACGTGAGGTGGCAGGCTGAGGGTTTGTGAAAGATAAGTGAGCACAGTGACTTGATATCTGGGTGTTCCTTGTCGTTTTTCCTGTGGGAAGAGGGCGTTGAGAATGGTGAGGCAAAGCTCCCAGTTCTGCGCATGTTAGCCATTCGATACCAGTCAGCCCATTCCGCGTCTTACTCCTAATATCATGATCTTCTCGATGGCCATGTTGGCGTTTTTGGAATCAAGGGCAGGTGAGGAAATGTCACACGAGTGCAGTAAGCTTCACCTTTACATAGGTTGGAAGGTGAGGCCCCCCGCACTTGACACGGTTGAAAGGAAGAGCCAACACTAGCTCATTTCGTCATATAAAATAGGACCAGAAATGAAGCTGTAGAGGTCTGTGATATCCATGCGGATAAGAGATCCGACATTCTCTACACCAATCATCATGTTGGGAGTACTGTGCAAACCTTAAACTCTAGTGTTAGGCAGTCCGGCGGCGTGCAGCAGGGGCGTTCCAGAACATGAACAAAGGCTATCGTGAAAGGGGATGCGCTGGGTGGAGGCGACAGTATAGGAGTCTCGAGAACTTCCAAAGACGCAACGTGTGATACAGATGAGTAGTCGTGGGGAAGTGCGGAGTTGGGAGAGGAAGTAGTGCCAAGCCAGCGCACGGACGCGGCAACTTCCGGGATCGCAGCTGTGCGAGCTTTTGCGGACGACGATAGCAACACCACCGAAACTCCCGCGACCGCAACACCATCTCCCCTCATCTCCCCAGGCTTCGACCATCGCGTCCAGTGCGTCAATTCCCCCTCTCGCAGGCTCAGCCCCGCCAATTGGATCCCCACAGCAGCGCGCTGACCCGCAAAACTCCAGATAGCCCATCATGAACGCCGCCCGCTTCCTCCGCCCCTTCTCCAGGGCCGCCGCTGCCCGCGCGCCCATGGCCGTCCGCCCCTCCGCTCTGGCGCGCCCCGCCTTCATTGCGAGCCAGAACAAGAAGACCGAGGTTGGCCCTCAGCAGATGGTGAGATTGGAGTCTTGGATAGATCTGGAAGGGACGAAGGAAGCTAATACAAGTAACAGACTATCCTCAAGTCGGCCATGCCCCAGCTCATCCCCTTCTTTTTCGTCAACGAGACCACCGTGGCCTTCATCCTCCTGCCATCGCTCATCTACATCTTCTCCAAGTACATCCTGCCCCAGCGTCTGCGCATGTTCGCTGCCCGTCTCTTCATCAGCAAGTTGTAAGCGAGGAATTGGAAGGACCAGAAAGAGCCGATGACACTGTATAAGTAGTGGGAATATGCTCATAGACAATTCAATGGCATTGCACGAAGGATGGTGATTTGTGGAGTGATGACTACAGGGCATTTTTCGATGTCTGACCGATGTCTCGAGCTCGCTCACGATAATTCGAGCAAGGACGCATGAGCTGGACAAGTTGCGGAGAGGACCCAGTGTGTTCAGAGCGACAACCCCGCATCTATCAACGGTAGCTGTGTTTATCAAAGCAGTGAAGAACGAACATGTGGGGCATCCCTTCAGCTTACCAAGCTCAAGCCTTCAAACATTAGTACTCCACAGACAGTCAATCTGCACGATCTACACCTACGGCAACAGCATCCTATGATCTGTTCTCGAGCGGCATTTCGAAAGCGCGTTTCGTCGGCACACAACCATGAGTCGACCTGCCAAGTTCTGATGCGTACCCAGCTACTTCTAGCAAGGTCCCCTTTCAATTTGGCGAGACTTGCTACTGCAGAAGCTGGACATTGATATTAGACGTGTTAGTACCCACGACCACCTGGAGTGTCTGTCCTATCTTTGCGTAGACTCAATCTTGAATCTTGCTTCCCTGCTTATCACCACGGCACTACAAGCACTTTCCTCACTCTTGATCTTCCGAATTTTCTTCACACTGCCTGATGTGAAATACCGATCAACAACATGCGCAGCAACTGCGGTCGTGATAGCGCGGCTGAAGAGGCTGTCTCGGATCACCTGCTTACATACCTCTTGGCAAGTCCGACATAAGACCGTGACAACGGACAGATCTGACAGATCTGGCATGCGCATGCATTCTTCCGTCCTTTTGCATGCTGTTTCTCTACTCACTACATCGCTTCCAGCACATAAGGGCCTATTTCGACGAAGTGCTTCATTTCATATGCAAGTGATCTGCTCCGAAGCACACATGCAGGTACCCATAATGGCGCAAACGCCCAAGACCGGGAAGACCCCGCGGCACAAACGTCGGGACATTACGCATCGTGGTGTACGTGGTATAAAGTGAGGCAGTGTAGCTTAGCTTCAGGTTATATACGTCGACTTCAATCCTGAACGCTTCATCCAAGTCTACTCACCATGAAGTCCACTATCATCACTGCCCTCCTGGGCTTTGCTTCTCTTGCGGTCTCCGCGCCTGCACAACTTGTCGAACGTCAAGGGACCCTCGAGCAGGTCACAGACAGCTACATGTTCGACATTTCCATTGCGGAATTCATTGCCAACCGTAACGGAAAGGTCGGCCCTCCAGAACTGAACTGGGACAGCAATGGTTGCACTGCTAGTCCAGATAACCCGTTTGGATTTGACTGTAAGTTCCCTTACCTGAATTCTTTCAAATTCCGTGTTCTCTCCAAGCTTCTCATGTACCAAATACACAACACTAATAATTGCAGTCATCAACTCATGCTACCGCCACGACTTCGGTTACCGCAACTACAAACAACAAGGCCGCTTCGATGCGATGAAGGCGCGCACCGATAGTAACTTCAAGACGGACATGTTCAACCAGTGTGCGACTGAGAAGGCAAAGGGACCGTGTGAAGCTACTGCTACGTTGTATTACGAGGCTGTCAAGGCGTTTGGAAAGCGGGAAGAGGAGATGGCGGAGTAAATGATGAATGTTTGATGCGTTCGAATGTCATGGTGTCACGTTAGAGAGTCATGAGAGTACCCAAAACGATAGTCATCAATCTCGGCAGTAATCGATAAGCCACCCTCGGCGCCTTCCCACTCCAGCGCCAATCCCAGCACCCCCATGAACCTTCCAATCAACAACGTCATGCCCTCAGGGTCCAAAACAATAGCTCAACCGCCCATCTAATCTTCCATACCTCCATCTGACATTTCCACACCATTCCATCATGCATCACTCTGTTGACTCTAACCCTTTCCCACTTACCCAAACCCGTTACTGCCCGCGACACCGACCGAGGTCATCCGAAGTCGCAGACCCTGTGATGCATGCGCGTGGGCTCGCTCTTGGCGCCCGACAATATGGCCGACCATGAGCACCAGGTATACGAGCTCACTGCAGCTACGTCTGCCTCAGAAACGGAACACGACACGATGCCGCCGGATGAGCTGGAGGAGACATGCGCTGTGGATGCGCGGTTGCACAAGAGGACGTTGAGGAAACTGGACTGTTTACTCTTGCCGTTTCTGGCGTTGCTGTTCCTGTTTAATGCGCTGGATAAGTCGAATGTACGTATACGCGTATTGTGGAGGCAGAACAGTTGCTAATGAATGCTAGATTGGAAATGCAGAGTCTGCGCACTTTACGGCGGATATCGGGTTGGACAAGGGAGCGCTGAACACGGCGGTTGCGCTGTTCTTCGCATTCTTCGTTGCGCTGCAACCGCTTGGTGCGGCGCTGGGGAGGAGATATGGCATGGTGCTTTGGGTGCCTAGTTGTATGCTTCTTTGGGGTGTCTGCACGGCGCTTCATGCGTGGGTGAGGCATAGGTGGCAGTTGTATACGCTGCGCATTCTCATCGGGTGTCTTGAAGGTAAGTCGCCTACCCAAATTCAACAGCGTCTCCGCCGCCGAGCACATGATTTCGCACTCATGGCAGTGATGGTACCCAAGAGACCAGCGAGAAATGGACCCAACGCTTGGACATTGCGCATTGCTCTTTCCTCCTTCGACCGTCGCTTCCTCTCCAGACTTCAAAGCTAACGTCTCTAGCCGGATTCTACCCAGTCACCGTCACCTACCTCTCCCTCTTCTACACGCGCTTCGAATTCGGCAGACGGCTCTCCTTCTTCTACGGTCAGGCGGCAGTTGGTGGTGCGCTTGGGGGCCTTATAAGCTACCTTGTGTTCTCCCACTTCGGAAACGACGATGGACGTTCAGACAAAGATTGGAGGCCGTGGCAGGTGCTCTTTCTACTGGAAGGCACTCTCACTATCGTGGTGGCATTCATCGGATACTTCTGGCTACCACACAGCGTGGAGACGGCATGGTTCCTCACACCTGAAGAGCGTCGATATGCGTCTTCACGTGTAGTGAGAGACAGAGACATACAGAATGCGCCGGCAGCAGTCCAAGAGGATGATCGAGAAGCGGAAGAAACCTACGATGAGGAGTCGCGCGGTCTTCTCGACTCATCCAAGCACTCGATCACCTCAGCCACGCCGTCGCGACAGCTGGTCGACGATCGTGGTCTAAGCCCTCACGACGTCCTTTCATCAGTGTTCAACACGAAGATATGGCACATCCTCGCCTGTAACGTTCTATCTGCGATCCCAGTCTATGCTTTCTCTGTCTTCCTCCCGCTTGTACTGGCACCATTGGCGAAGAAGGCGAATCCTGCGCTCATCAACTTGCTCACTGCACCGCCACACATTTGCGGAGCCATAGTACTGTACTTCGCAGCTAGCTACAGCGACAAACATCGCATACGGCTCAAGCCCATACTGCTCGGCCTATTCATCATGGTAACCGGCCTGGTAGTCGTGGTGCTGTTACCGTCCTCGTGGGCAATACCCCGCTACATTGCTCTCAACATCCTCCTCTCTGGTACCTACGTTGCCTCTCCGCTCACTGTAGCTTGGATTTCTGGTAACACCCCGTCACCTGGCAAGCGCGCGTTGCTGCTTGGTATCAATGGCTGGGGTAACCTTGCTGGAGTCATCTCAGCGATCCTTTTCCGACCAAAGTATGCTGCGGGTGGCTACATCGTGCCTTTCTGGTGGACGCTTGCATCTGTAGCATTAGCTGCTCTGGGTTACGTGCTTTTCCTTCGACGCTTGAAGGCTGAGAACGAGACGCGACAGAACATCTTGCGCAAGTGGAGCGAAGACGATGTCGAAGCGGAAAGGCTCCATGGCAAAGGCCCGGCGCCGCAGCAACGGCGGTGGCTTAGGCGAGCCATCAACGTGACGCGGTCGCATGCGAAGCTTGCTTGGCTGGCTGACTGGCTTGAAAAGGCTGCGCGATCTGGTAGGGAGGGTGACGATAGGCTCACGTTCGTCTACGGACTGTGAGGCGCAATTCGCAGCGCGACGCCATTAACGACTATCCTATTCAACACCTGGCTTAACATCATTCCATAGGCGAATGTGGAGTTAGCGACATGCACGTCTGTCAGCTTTCATGTCTCGAGCGGGGCGTTGGGCTATCGAGATGAGGTCCAGCCTCAGCCTCGTGACGCCACAGCCGCCACCATTCTGCCAGCTGAAAAGCGATTGACTGATAGTAAACCTAACCGATTCACTTCGATCTTCCCTTGTCTTACCACACTCACCGGCCAGCACAAGACAGAAGACGTTCCAAGCCTGTCTACCATCGCCAAGCAAACAGAAAAGGTCTCATCCATCGTACCGCGGGCGCGCGACCCGTACTCAGCTTTAGACAAGGCCGCAGACGAGACGACAAATACGACTATGCCCAACGGTACACAATACCACACATGGAAGCCAGAGCCTTTGGTTCGCGGCACATTTTCGATACTCTCGTCTTCTCTTTTGACGATGATCCTGTGTGTCTGGACATCCGTCCACTTGAACATCCCTGAGCACGAAACGGACAAGGTGAAGGCGCAAACCTGGCGAATCGCACCGCAAACCTGGCGGAAATTGCTCTGGATGGTTACAGCAATCTTTGCTCCAGAATGGGTGAGTCTGATCACTTTGCCGCACGGTTGGCCAACGTTGATTTCGATTCAAGGTCGTCTTTACTGCCTACTGTCAGCATGTAGCGGCAAACGAGATGGGGAAAACGATGAGGATGGCCTTCGGTCAGCCAGAATCTCCAAGTTTCATCACGACGTTACGGAGAAAACTCAATCTCGTCTTGCGATGGTTCTCTGATATCCTGAAATGGATTAAACTCAAGATAAGACCGATCGAACAAGTTAGGCAACCTATCCAGCAGGAGGATGTGGAGCTTGATTCCAAACCTAAGAGATACCCTTGGACACGGGCACACTCCCTATACGCCACGATGGGCGGCTTCGTCGTCGATACTCGGGATCTGGGTCTGAACTACCTTCCCGATGGTCGACAGAGGATAACACTAAAACGGCATGGTCTCAAGTTCCTCGCTGACAACACACCTGATATTGTCCCGGATCTACCCGAATCTGCGATAGTGGACAAGAGCAAGGCAAATGCATTCACGAAGCTTGTGACATGCGGACAAGCGCTATGGTTTGGCTTACAGTGTGTAACACGGTCGGCTCAAGGCCTTTCCATCTCGCTACTCGAGATCAACACCGCTGTACACGCTATCTGTACCTTGATCATGTACTTTCTTTTCTGGTGGCACAAGCCTCTTGATGTTGAAGAGCCGACCATTCTCACACATGCAGACACACATCCAGTGATTGCACTCCTACTTATTAGTCAGATGCATCGAGACGTTCACGTCTCACCCATGGACTTGGAGGACGACAACGCTCTTGGCTTATTCCCCGACTCTGGAACAGCGATCCACCACCCCAACTTGAACCATATCTTGCTCAAACCATCGAAGGACCCGAGATTTCCGCCGCCACTTTATGTCGTATATTACGGGTTTGCTATTCCCATGTCCAAATCTGTTTCGTTACAAATCGTCGATCATTTTACCGAATCAGACTTCAAACGCTTGAAGCTCGCTTCGGAAGCTATCAGAAAATATGGGTCGCACGATGAAACTCTCCGTCGCACGATTCCGTACGTAGGAAGAGACTACTACTTGAATGTACGTTCGCGCAATCGGCCCATTTCAACAAATACGGATTTGGACGTGGAACTTTTCCAGGCCGTCGGATTTCCTCTTGCTGGTCTCTTCTACGGCGGTGTACACCTTCTAGCTTGGAACCGGCCTTTTCGCAACGAGACAGAGAAGCTGCTGTGGAAGATAAGCAACTTCACCATTCTGTTATCAGGCATCCCAGTGGTGGTTCTGGTATGCTATTACGTTTTGCGTGTGAAGGTTCTCGGACGTCTCCCTAAACGGGTCCTTTCTGCCTTGCGAATATTTGGCCATTTATTCTTTTGGGTATTCACGCTGTTTTATGTTTTATGCAGGCTGTTCGTTATCGTAGAATGTTTTCTAGACGTCTTTCACCTCCCGGACTCGGCTTTCGAAGTTCCAAGGTGGTCGCAGTATTTCCCGCATGCATGAAGACAGAACGCATTCGTACACGGAACGAGTGATTGCTGTATTTCAATCTACTGGGTTTGTGCAATGTCGCACACATCTGTTTGAAACCGCTGTGAGCTGACTGACAGGAGAATCCCTCTGGAGACAGAGACATGATAATCACTTGGTGATGATGCCGAGACAAATCAGGGAGTTCGACTTACACAATGGCGCAGCTCGAGATCATGTCTTCTACTTTCTGGAATTCAAGCAGGGTGTTTACGTAGTCGGCGATGTTGCGCGAGCGGTATGTGCGATTCCCATCGTGTCCAACGCTGACGTTGCATGCCGGTGTGTGACAACCTTCAGCCCTAACAATGTGCGTAGGTACCCGTCTCGCAGTCCTCCAATGTCTTCACTCCCCCAAACCCTCTCGCGATTTATTCCTCGGTGCTCGGCAGCAGCAGCACTCTACACCTGGGCGGTGTAGTTCGGCTACCCGGCAGTTTCACACTCCTCCTCGCAACACGCAGAATCGCCCTCGACGAAACCAAAGCATCAGTGCCGCTTGCACTCAAACCAAGCTCTCCTCGGTCTTCACGCTCAACTCGTTCACGACCGTCATGCCTTGTGCGCCTAGAAGCGCCTGAACCTGCATGTCACAGACCTGTCGCCTAAATCAGCCGTTTAACCGCAGGTTCTTCTACGTTTTACATATTTCCCCAAGGTCCCGAGGTCCTCAAGGCCGCATGTTTGAGAAGGCAGCAAGTGTTTCAAGTGCAAGGCAGCGCTTCGGTTTCGCTTGTTCGACTCGGGTTTGACGGCACGCTTGCGGTTGTCTGGTGTGGCGTTGGTGAGAGATGGGGTGAGACGCGATTTTCGTACGCCACAACCAAGGTGTTAGTTCGGGAGAGAAGCGCATCGTAAGTACATTGTATCTCGAGAGACTGAGAATAACAGTACACGGTTCCTCCTCGGCCATACCCCCTACACACAAGAATCATTGTTTTGCCCGCGATCCCTCGGTTTGCCAGACCCGCCAGGGCCCGACCACCCGGCCAAAGGTTTGAGATGTGCATGATCGCCTGCCTGCGACTTGCCTCAGGATCACCGTCCCAGGATACCTTTTATGGAAAGCAGCGAAATAGGCATCAATGCTCTATACTCAGAAGAAGGAGAGCCTCTCATAGCAAGTATAAAGCTCGCATCTACGCCAGCCCATAGTTCCTTTCTCAAGCCAGTCTTCCAATTCACATCTACATTTATCCTTATTCACTACCCGCTGTGCGGATCAGATTACTTTCACTCACCTATCAACTATTTTCGAATAATCAGTTGCTTAATAACTCGAAACCAAACCAACAAACTTCGCCTACTTCGAAAAACCTCCCGCCAAAATGCAGTTCTCCATCACAGCCCTCCTCTTCGGCCTCGTCGCCGTCTCCTCCGCCGCCATCGCCGACGTAGAGAACGTCCGCAACACCCCCCGCGCTATACTTGAGAACCGTCAGGCTGCCAACGGCGCATGCTGTATCCCCGAACAATCGCTCAAGCAGGATGCTTGCACTGTTAATGGTGCGGCTGGAAAGTGTGTGCCTGGAGGACCTGCTGCGTGTACGTATATCCGAGACCCTAACACCCCGATGAGTTATTTCGAGAGAGAGGGGGTGTATGAGAGAGAGACATATACTGACATAAACTAAGGCAACGGCGCTCTCAACTGCGTAGCCAACGACCAGCTCGTATGCGACAACAACGTCCAGGAGCGATCCGGCAACTTGTGCCGTTTCCAGGCTGCGAACGGCAAGATTCAAGATGGTGCTCAGCAGATTAACAGTTTGGCTCAGGCTAAGGTTAACTAAGAGAGTGGAAGATGGGGGTTTGTGTTGGGAGTTGATGGGTGGATCTTTATAGCTAGGTGGATGGATAAATGTATTTGTGGATTGAAGAATTGTCTTGCGTGACTGGATGTTTGGAGTGATGTGGTAAATGCCAAGTCGCAGGTTGGAGCGGATGGCAGTGTGCTCACTAAAAGTTATTACGTCTTAGCTCTTTTGAAGCACATGGCTTCTATCGTATATTGGTTATTTTTAGTGTTTCGGTACACACGTACATATGCCTGAAGTCAGTTCAGAGACTCGTGCTCTGCAAGCCCCAGAGCACGTGTTACTATAAGCAGATATTTCTCTTCTGATGCGAAGCTCTTTCTTCTTAAAAGATATACTGCTCAAGCTCAGATGTATTGATCAATTCATATATTCGTGTATCATACCCCGTATATCTTCATCTGCCCGATAGGCCATAATTCATATCACATCCATCTACCGTCCCCACCCCGCAAACCGTCCAATCTCCTTAACCTCCCTCCTGCCGACAACACCCGCCGCAACAGCACACACCGCACCGACACCAACGAGCAGCGCGCGCGCCAAGTTCAAACTAGCCCACTTGTCCATCAATTCCTTGACTGTCTCGCCTTCCTTGGCAAACTGCTCGACGTGCTTGTCGCGCAGGGAGGCGTTGGCGAGTTCGTCTTTCTTGGCCATGAGTTTGTTGTTTGTGGGGCCGAGGACGAGGATCGTGAAGGGCACGATGGAGGGGAGGAGGAGGGTTGCGAGAGCGTTTAGGCGGAAGGGGGTGGAGGTGCGGTCTTCTGTTGGGGTATTAGATGTGTGACGGCTTGAGGTATGCATGGTGGGTGGATAGTGTGGGAGTTGGGGGTTGGAAGGGAGATAGAGATGAGTCAAAACGTACGGTGGTAAGCCAAATACCCCGTTGCCAGCGCCGAGATGGCAGCAAGAGGGCGGGCGATTGCGCCGCCGCGTGTGAAGATTGTGTACCACTGCTTTACGGCGAGGGGTGCGGGGGCCTGCATGGCGGCGGGAATGCCGACGACGGAGAGGGAGACGTTGGAGCCTGGTATACTTGTCAGTATCAATCCTCTTAAAGGTCTATCTTCCCATTGGCCGCGATTGAGATGGCCATTGAGTGCCAGAGTGTCTTACCAACCAGGAATACACTGCCTGTGATGCCCACCGCCTGCGCGATTGCCAGCGCCGTGGGCGTCTTTTGCGTGAGGATATCCATTGCGTATGTGTAGATGAAGATGAAGATGCTTCGATTGAGGTAGTTGAAGCGAAGTATTTGACTTGTCAAAGCGGTGGCCTGACTAACAGAATGAAGGTCGTGGTCGGCGTGATAGCTCGGAGACGCGCTGCAGGGCTTGGCCGTCAGGCTTCCCAGGTTCCCCGCGGATCCCGATCGCGTCCACTGAAGCTCCGCACTCCGATGCTTGCCATAGGTCAACCACCAAGCTCCGACTTCTTGCTTTTGCTGTCGATGTCATCACGGGGGGCTGGATGTGGCTTTCTTGTTGCACAAATCTTAATGTAGTTATATTCCTATTCCTAATTGTTGTGCCTGGGTGAGACGCGTCGCTTATTGCCGTGAAACTGTAGAAGCATCATCAACGAGCGCTCGACGTACATAAGACTAGCTTCTCTCGAGCTTCTCGCCGATAATTTTGCTTTTGGTCTTCGAGATTTACCATACTTACTATAATATACTCGTGCGCAATTTACACCAGGACTTACATAGAACAACATCCGCGCCGCAACCTGTGCCCCATCGCAACCCTCACCACCATCTAATCAACCATCAGACCAATCCACCAGCCATGTTCTGTACGTCTTCCACCCCTATTCCATACTCCCTCCCTAACAAACACCAGCTCTAAACACAACCGCGACCCTCCACCACGTAACGCACCTTCCGCGCTCCGTCTCCTTCGCGACAGCCGTCTCCCACCTCCACAACCACGTCCTCCTCATCCGCCTCGACCCCGAATACGCCTCGCACGAAGACCTACCCAGCGACCCCTCCACCCCAGACGCAAAATGCTACCGCATAACCGACCACATGAACGCGCTGCCCGCAGGCCTCTGGGACACAACCGTCAAGTTCGACGCACACATGACTGATCTCGACGACGGCGTATTATGGACTATCAAGGCGCCGTTGGGGCTCACACAGCAGACTACGTGGCGGTGTTTGAAGACGGAGGGGTTGAGTAAGGAGGATAGAGAGGGTGCTGAAGGGTGCGAGTGGAGTCTTGTGGAGGATGTGGAGATTAGGGCGAATAGGATGTTGGTGGGGACGGTCAAGGCGAAGTGTGAGGAGAATTGGCCGGGGGCGCATGGCAAGTTTTTGAAGTATTGTACGGGGGAAACGGCAGCATAGTGGGATATGGATGGGAGGGGGTCGTTCGGGTCTACAACATGCTGGAGTATCGCGACTTGGCCCTGGGGTATGAACATCCTGAGCACAGCGCAAGTCTGCATCATTAGATTTGCACCAGTTCTAGATGCGAACACTATCCCAGGTCTTTACGTTGAAATCTTCACGCTAAGATCAACGAACTCTTGTTGACAAACCTAATGGACAGACAGCTACAACGTGCTTGATGCAATCCTCACCCGCCCTTCAGGAAACATGGAGAAGCCCGGCTGAATGGTCCATGTGCCGTTGGGCCCAAGGACGTATTTTGCCTGGCGTCTGGGGCGAAAAGTATCAAGGCGGAGCCTCTGCATCTAGAAGACATCCAGATTGGCGGAATTTGTACCAGTGGCGGGTCGTGGATGTCGGCTAGACGCAAAAAGGCTGCTGCTGGTTGACCCTGCATAACACCAACTGCAGGTTGGAGACCTGACCCTGAATGCCGATGCCTTTGTCTTCATATCTTGAATCTGAAGCAAACGTCCATCTCGCAAGATGGGTGAGATGCCTGTAATCCAAGGCTCTTATCAGCTCACGCGACACTGCTTCAACGGTCAAGCGACCAATGTCTCTCTTCGGAGGTGCGCTGGTGACATCGGAGGCCGCACGTGGCGCGCCCCCGATCGGGCCTTCCGGATATACGCGATAGCAACGATAAGACATTGGACACCAGCAACTCGCTGCACATGAAAGAGCTGCACGTCGCTACTGCTGGCATCCTTCGCGTCACTTGGTCGCACACCATAAGCATCGCATCCAGATGCCCTCAAGTGATGCCCGCTCGCCTTGTCAGCCAACGGCCAAGACCCCTTCTTGAACCGAAAGGCTATTGATCGGCCTCACGCTCGCCGCATAACACGGGCCATATCCCCGCCTTTCTAGACTGCACTGAACTGCGCGTTCCGCCATCCGCTCAGCTATCAAAAACCGCGCACCCAACCACCGGGTCAGCGTCAGCTCCTCTTACGTTCGTTCCTTTTCGCTGGTACGGGTCTGTTCCCACCTTCTCTGCCTGCCATCTTGCTCCAGTAGACGTGACGATAACCTCACTTGGTCTTCGACTTCTTTGATCCTCCACCTTCCCCGCCCCGTCCCCCTTATCGCCGAGCACGCGTACCGCACAGCCACGCCCACCACGCTCACCATGGAGCCTTTATCCATCGACTCCGTGGTCGTCGACCACAGCGAAATGCGTCCCGCGCCGGGAACCCCACCTTCAGATGCCATCATGATCGAGCAGCCAAAGCTCAAGGGCAGACAGCGCCTTCTCATGGGTCTACAACGGATGGGCTCGTCCTCGAGCCTGGCGAACTTGGGTAGACCCCGCTCTCACAGTCTGAGAAGCGGCGGGAAGGCATCCATGTCTTGCGTCTCCCTCGCATCGCCTGGCTCGCCATATGGAAACTCATTTGGCAGTTCTTACTCCTCGGAACTGTCGAATGGCTTCTCTACAGCTCCTACCTCCGTCGCAAACAGCCCACCTGGCACACCCTTCTGGGATGAGAGGACTCGTCTGCGGATGAAGACACCAGATATCCCGTCCTCAGTGCCTCTTCCTTCTGCCCGACGACCCTACACTCGAGACGGCATCGAAGCCGAGAACGACTACTTCTCGCGACCCGTTCATAAGGTTCAGAGGCGGGCAAACTTCAACTTCTGGAGTGATATGCCCACTGAGATCCGCATGCAGATCCTGAGATACCTGGAGCCAAAGGAGGTTGTGCGTTGTTCGCGCGTCTCCAAGTCGTGGCATACAATGTGCTTTGACGGTCAACTGTGGAGTGACTTGGATACGAGCAAGTTCTACCGCGACATCTCCGCCAACGCATTGGTCAACATCATCACATCGGCGGGTCCGTTCGTGAAAGACTTGAACCTCAGAGGCTGCGTGCAGCTGAGAGAACACTGGGGCAAGGATGGCTTCATTGAGTCATGCCAGAACCTGGAGAACTTCTCGCTTCAGGGCTGCCGGATTGATCGGACATCTATCCACTGCTTCTTGCTTCAGAACAGTCGCCTTGTCCACGTCAATCTCTCGGGTCTTGCGGGCGCGACAAATGCGGCGATGAAGATCCTTGCTGCACATTGCCCGAAAGTCGAAGTCTTGAACATCTCATGGTGCAACAACATCGACAACCGAGGGTTGAAGAAGGTTGTTGAGGGATGCACGAAGCTGCGCGATCTCAGGGCAGGCGAGGTGCGAGGCTGGGACGATGTCGAGCTGATGGTCGCATTGTTCAAGCGCAATACTCTTGAGAGGCTTGACCTGAAGAACTGCGACAGTCTCAACGACGAGGCATTGGCTGCTTTGATTGAGGGCGTAGACGAAGAGGTTGACGTTCTTACCGATCGCCCAATCGTTCCACCAAGGAATCTCAAGCACCTGAACCTTACGCGCTGCCGCAGCATCACGGACGCTGGCCTGAAGACATTGGTACACAACGTCCCGTCTCTAGAAGGTCTTCAAGTCTCGAAATGCGGCGGCTTGACCGACGATGCCTTGACCAGCTTACTACCCACCGTTCCCGTCCTCACCCACCTAGACATCGAAGAAATCGACAACCTAACAAACGACGTCCTAAAGACCCTATCCGAATCCGCCTGCGCCCCCCACCTCCGCCACCTCTGCATCTCCTACTGCGAAAACCTAGGCGACGTCGGCATGCTGCCCGTCCTGAAAGCCTGCACCCGTCTCGCCTCCCTCGAAATGGACAACACACGCATCTCCGACCTCGTCCTCGCCGAAGCCGCCTCCGGCCTGCGCAACCGTAATCGTCTTGCCCGTGGTCTCACAAACTCCGAACGCCCCGAAGTAGGCCTCCGCATCGAAGCCTACGACTGCGCAAACGTAACCTGGACCGGCGTCCGCGAAGTCCTATCTCGAAACGCGGAAATCACAAGACCGAATTCGCGGTCCGCGAGTAAAGTCGCGACCTACCCAAGTGAAATCATCAAGTTGAAGTGCTTCCACAATTGGCAGCCGACTGTTGAGGAGCATACTAAACGTGTTCTGAGGGGTGACTTTTCGGCTGCGGCGAGGTTGGAGAGGAAGTGGGCGGATTGGATGATGTTGAATGAGGAGGCGGGGGTTGGTGGGGCGGGTGCGAGGCGTAGGAGGAGGAGGGCGAGAGAGGCGCAGATGATGCATGCGGATGAGGAGGAAGCAGGTGCGGGGGCTACGGGTGGGGGCGGGAGGAGACGCCGTGCACGAAGTGGCCCTGGTGGGTGTGCTGTGATGTGATTGTGTGGTTTTTGGTGTTGAGGCTTTCTCCACCGTAACTTTTTCTTGGGGGTCTATGGGTTGGCCCCAGGTTTGTGGGCTGATGCTGTGACGGTGGTTATGGCATGAGTATGATGAACATGAGTCTAGGATTTTCTTTTACGAGCGCGAACATTAGATCTCAACGAAGTTTTGGCCTTGGGTGTTTGGAGTTTGAGGCTGAGTACTCTTCTACATTCATAGATCAGCATGTGCTGCAGTACGGAGCTTCAATGTATCTCCATACCACTTTAACAACTGAATTCTCGAATCATACTGCGTCCCAACCTTGGAACGGGTTGAGTGATGTTAAGATCACCTTCCGCACGTGAGCGCGTGACTAGCTCGAACTGGCGACGCGTCGTTTACTGGTTGCGTTACATCATCTCGGACTCAACCCCATCTCGGACTCAATCCCATCCAACAAACATGCGCAAATCATCACAAGCTGGCAAGGCCACGGGTGGGTGGGGGAGGCGGAGGGGAGGCGGAGGGGAGGTGGTGGATAGCATGGATCGTGAGGATGGAGGAGTGAGTAAGGTCTTTTTGGAGGGTAGAGATCGGGGGATAGCGAGGAGGGAATGGGTTGTGTGATAACGAGAGTAGCGTCCGCACGTGAGCGCGCGACTACCTAGGTAGCTCGAAGCTCGAACTGGCGGCGCGTCGTCTGCTGGTTGCGTTACATCATCTCGGACTCAACCCCATTTCGGACTCAACCCCATCTAACAAAGATGCGCATATCATCACAATCTGGCAAGGCCGTCCACCATTCTTGCGTCAGTATCGAGCAAGCATACCTGGGTAATGTGCTCTCTAACCATAGATGACAGAACGGTTTCTCGGAACAAGATGTATCCGGACCAGAGGCGGCGTGGGTCTGCTTATGAGAGAAGCGCGGAAATCTTCCGAGGCACTAGGTAGCATTACGAAGGAGCTCGTTTCTAGTGTGTTGTAGAGTCTGTGCGGATTTTGGTGATAGCCTACAACACACCAAGAACGAGCTTCTTCGTAATCCGGCAATATATCTTGGCACTATTGTCATAGTAAAGCCTCTTCTCGCGATTGCTAAGCCGGTAGTATTGCAAAGCTGGTAGCCGAAGCATCAGACATGCATTGGATGAACGGTACCTGATCATGTGTTCAAGTAGGGAATATAAACACTCTGCCACCTCACGATACACGAACAAAGAAACTCACACTCAACACCTCTCTGACAGTCTCCAATCACTTCTTTCTCAGCATCTCAATGGCGGAATATCAGAACAAAGCGGCATGGCTACCAGGCGTAGGGAAGCAGGTCGAAATCGGTCCTGCCGACATCCCCGAACCGGGCCCAGAGGAACTTCTCATCGAGGTAAGGAATGTGAACGGGGAAGCCAGTTCATATTTCTGACAAACGACATGATGACAGGTCAAAGTGGTCGCTGCCCAGCCAGCAGAATACAAGATCCAAGAGGGAACACTCCCGTATCAGCTGAATTACCCCACTATTATTGGAAGTTAGTATCCGTTTCTAGCAGAGGGGCCTCCGCTATAGAACACGGTTGCTAAGCCGAGTGCAGTATCATTTTCTGGCGTGGTCGTCAAAGTTGGCACGGAGGTCAGCCGCTTCAAGAAGGGCGACCGCATCGTCACCAACAGCGCGGGAAGTATCCGCAACGATCCCCGATTTGGAGCATACCAGAAATATGCGGTTACCACGCAAGAAATGACAGCGAAGGTAAGGGGACGAGATGTCCAGCTCAAGGCTCGCGATGTAACCAACTGTCTGCTAACAACATGGCCTTGCAGATTGGACAAGTGTCCTTCGAAGCTGCGGTATCCATCTCCAGCCTGGCCTATCCTGCCAGTGCACTTTTCATACACCTGCACCTTGAGAAGCCAGCAGAACATCCCAACCCCGAGAACAAGAACAAGAAGGTGCTTATCTGGGGCGCTTCTTCTTCTTTCGGCGCCTATGCAACCTATCTGGCTGCTAGAGCAGGTTACACAGTAGTGGGCGTTGCGTCTTCCAAGAATGCGCAGCTTGTAAAGTCCTTCGGTGCTGTGCACTTTGTCGACAGGAAATCACCGACAGTAACGCAAGAGCTTATAGATATAGGACCTTTCGAGACCGTCTTGGCAGCTGCGGACGCTGCCCAGGATCAGTCTGTGTTGGGAGCTGTTCTGGCTGCGCACGGAGGGGGTTCTTTTCTGTCGACAATGGGCTTGCGGCCGGGTGTGGAGCTGCCCACTGGAGTTCAAGGAAACTTTGTGGCGATTATGGATGTCTACCTTGACCCCAAGACACGCGACTTTACCACGTGGGTGTGGTGGGATTTCTTGGAAAGGGAGCTCGCGACTGGGCGCCTGCAGCCTGTGCCCGTTCATGTTCTCGGTGGCCTGGATATGGTGCAAGAGGCGTGGAATCTGCTCAAGGCGGGGAAAGTAAGCGGTCAAAGACTGTTGATAGCACCTGGTCTTTAGTCACTTCGCACAGTGTGTTAATGGTTGCACACTCGCTCAATGCACGTACTTATGTTGGCTGCGCTTCTACCGTTCACCGAACCGTTGGCATGTTACTATGGAGGAAAATGTTGGCTTTCCTGCTACCGCGAATCTTGAGCCATAAGACCCCGTCAAGCCTCACGGCGTTTCCGTGCCTGTTACTCTGAAACTGATGCCGACACATTACGTGAGCTGAGTTCAAATGTTTGGGCTGGTATAATCACCTGAGCAGTCACAGCCCGTTGCAGCTACAAAATTGGCATGATTCATGACACCTTGAAAATTACATCAGATGGTGATATGAAACCCCGCAGACTTTATTGAACTGTTAATGTGCGTAACAATTATATTGCACTCCCATGTATTGTGTTGTGAAGCGTACCTAGGTAGCGTTCGCACGTGAGCGCGCGACTAGTTCAAATTGGCGGAGGCGCGTTCAAGGTTGTTTGCTAGGTAGCTGCATTACATCATTCTTCGACCCATGTCCATCCCACGAACATCATCATCTCTCCACGAGTTAGCAAGGCTGCCGACTGCCATTGAAAGTCACGTTGGTATCGAGTAATAATCATGTGCTCTTTGCCCCTAGATGACAGAACGGGTCTGAAGGCTTTTCGCATTGCGGGTCTACCGCCGGACTTCTACTATATCCCCAACTTCATTAGTCATGAGGAAGAGGCGTCGATATTGCAGAAGGTATGTTCTCTTCCCGCCTCTGATCTAGTCTACAGATTCGGATATCGCGTTGCACATGGGGAGTTTACTTACCCCGCTTACCACGTCTTTCCCCACATACAATCACCGCGCGTGACTACCACAACCCAGACCACAACTCCCAATCCCAAATTCCCCTTGACATCAACTAACTTCCCCCTCTCCCCAGATCCCCGCCCAAAGATGGACACACCTCACCCACCGCCGTCTCCAAGCCCTCCCCTCAACACTCACATCCAACAACACGCTCCTCGCCGCCCCTCTACCTACTTACCTGACAACACCAATCTTGCCCCGCTTCAAAGACTTGGGCATCTTCCAGCACACGCCGCATGGCCAACCGAATCACGTTCTTGTCAATGAGTATAAGCCCGGTGAGGGCATTATGCCGCATGAAGACGGTGGAGCGTACGCCGAGGTCGTTGCGACGGTTAGTCTGGGAGGGGGGTTGTGCTTGGACGTAATGGAGAAGGGTGGGGATGAGGGAGAGAACGAAGATGGCGGAGATGAACATCACTCTCAGTCTCTGAACGCAGACGCAGACGGAGAAGAGCAGGAAACCAAAGAAAACAAACTCACCCTTCCAACCCGCATCTTCCAGGAACCCCGCTCCCTACTCATCACCACGGGGCGAGCCTACAGGGAGCTTATGCATGGAATCTCTTCTATCAACATCGATGAAGATTTGAACGCCGAGACGGTGGCGAATTGGAAGTTGTTGAGTGAAGAAGGCAGGAAAGGGGTTGAAGAGGATAGCGGCAGGAATGTGAGGGGGACGAGGGTGAGTCTGACGTATAGGGACGTGATCAAGGTTAGTAGGGCGGCGAGTAGGGTTTTGGGGGGGATGGGCAGGCGGTAGGGGGGTAGGGGGGAGGATGGATGAGAAGGGAGGGAGAGGTGGTGTGGATGGATGGCAGATGGATGTTTGAACGTGTTCATGATCTCCTCTAACAACAAAGGAAATGCCAACTACACTTATATACACCACTCCCTCTTACTCAGCGCATACCCGCTTCCAACATCTCCACCAAGTCTTCAATCAGCAAGCTCCCTACTGCTGATTCTTAGCCGGCCTATAATGTCCCGCCAACTCCACATCCTCCGTACTCCTATCGCTCTCCCTCCTCTCCTCCTGCACCTTATCCGTCCTCTGCGCGTTCTTCGCCCTCACCGCCTTCTTCCTCCTAGCCTCACCCACAACCATCGCCGCAACCCACACTAGCCACATAACCGCCGCAATAACACCATACGCAATCGCGCCATCGCGCGAGTTATCCGCCAGCAACAATCCCAATCCACCGTTGATCATACCAAGCGTGATCGCAATCCGGCCAACCCAGATATGCGCGTAGGAAGTAAGAGTGCGACGCTGCGTCTTCTTGAACAAGATGTGGTGTAGGGTTCCGAGGAAGGGCATGAAGAAGACGAGGCAGAAAACGAGGATACCGATGATGGCGTGGTAGCTGGAAATGTAGTGACCGCCGCTAACGGGAAGAGCGAGCCAGATACCCATTCCGAATGCCGCGATGTATACCATGTAAGCCAAGATCTGGAAACCAGCGTGCAGCCACACGATGCCTGGGAAGGACGCCAGGCGAATGGCGATGGCGCCTGAGGGGAAGAGGATGACGAAGGCGAGGGAGGCGAGGACGCCGTGCGCGATTAACATGGTGCGTTTCTTGGAGGGGCTGACGGACGCGCCGGAGCTGATGGTTTGGACGGAGTTTCCGCCTGTGGCGCCGCCGTTGGGCAGGGTGTCGCAGTAGGGGAGGTCGTCGTCGTCGTCTTTGCCGCCTTTGTCGGGGGAGGGCGAGCGCTTGTCTCCTGGGGGGCCGTTGGGGCGCGATGTAGGACGAGAGGTTGGGCGGCCGTAGTTGTCGTCATCGTCGTCGTCGTCGTTGTTGCTGCTGGTCTGGCTTGGTCTAGCGTTACCTGTGCCTGCGGCGCCGGAGGGGCGCTGGCGGCAGTTGGTTGGTGTTGCGCCGCCTGTTGTGCCGGTTGGTGAGGTGTTGACAAGGGGGTTTACGCTTGAACCGCCCTTTGCTTGGGCGAACTGCCAGTCGAAGACACCTTGGTTGGAGTGCTGGTCGATTTGCGCAGAGGTGGAGTCATCGTTCTTGGGTCCGCCAGATGATTGGTAGGCGAAGATCCAGCTCCCGCTGTTTCTGGTGAAGTCCATGGTGCCGCCAGACCAGGAGTTGCAGTTTGAGCCTGCGTCACGTGTTAGCTTGTGTCCTTATTGTGGAAATAATGAGTCTTACATCTCACGTTCGCGGTCATGACACCGTTTGAAACACCAGAGCCTTCGAGTAGAGTGACTTGAGCAGCATCGTTGGGGCTCGGGGGCTGGTAGCTGGTAGTCGATCGCGGTGATAGTGTAACATTGTTGCCAGATCCTGAAGTGTACACGACGAAGATGTTGGAGTTGGGCATGCCGCTGCCTTGGCCGAGCGCAACCCACTCATAGTTGCTTGGGGCTGATATCTGGAAGAAGATGTCTCCTGATCCAGACGATGCTGTGCGCTCGGGTATGTTGAGGCCATAGCATACACCGGTAGAAGGGCAGACACTGGCTACTTGCGCTGTGGCTTGGGAGGCTAGATAGGGTTAGCACCGTGGTAAGATGGGGCCGTTGTTGGGGGCTTACCCAGAGCCAAGAGGCCCATGACCGAACTTGTTGTGCGCTTCATCTCTTGTGCTCTGAAACTGAAAGGTCGTTGAATGATGCTGGACACTCGAGGTTGCCAAAGGGCTCGATGTTTAAGGCTAGTAGACAGCGCCTAGCTGAAAGCGTGGCTTGATGGCGTCGTCTCTAGAGGCGATCACGAAGCTATTGATCTGAGTTCAAGTAGCCAAACCAATAGGAGAAGATGTCTTGAGGTGAGTAAGGGATATGCAGTTCGACAGTGATTCGGCAGCAGAGGACAAAGAGGTTTATAGATGGTGGAGCCCGGATCACCCGCCTTCCAAGATGCACCTCCAAGCCCCCAAGAGAGATGCTGACAGAAGCATGGCTACGTACACGCAACCTGGCTTAGTTTGGTGGAGGTAGGTACCTCGCAGGCACAGGTGAACCCAACGGTATTACTGCTGATGTGTGGTTGGACAAGCGTGGCCGAATGCGGCGGCTTTGCGGAGAGCCGTCAGTCACCGGCTGGGCATAGCAAAACACCGTGAGGACGTCGCGATATGACAACACAACTTGTGCAAGCAGTACGCGTCACGAACGCCAGAGGGCCGCGATAACAAGTGAGATCTCCCGCCTGTACATGGTGCAGGGTCTGGCGCAGAGAGGTGGTACCAGTGAGGGCCAGCGGACTCAACGTTCGGCGCGGCTTGGCTGGACGCGTCGTGGTGGCTATGTGCAGGGCCAAACAAGTAAGTTGCATCCGGGCGAATGACACGCCAGCTATTTTGCAAAAGTAATGTCCCGGCGCGGGGGCACGCTGGGAACGGCGGGCATGTCAGTTCACGTAAGGTTGGGAACAGATGTGGTCTCGACGGTCGCGGTCTTGGTGCCCGCTCTTGTGGGCCCTCCTGTCCCGCACGTCCCTCGCCTTGGATCTCCCAACACCCAATTCCAGCGACCGCAATTCCAAGACATGTCAGCAACATGCGTCGAGATCCAGACTCCCATGACTTCATCCTCGAGCTGGGCACACTCTTACAGGAGCATGCTGTCCAGGCTGTGCTCGTCACCGTCAGCCCTCGGTCATCGGCCTAGTCGAATTCCTCATCGGAGATTCGGCCTGTTTCTCATATTACGGTGTATACGCGACATTGTTACCACTGCATGGAATTGCCTTCTACTTTGGGATCCATCGCACTGCAGCTGCATGAAGTCCGGTCGGTTTCACGTGGCGCTGTTCATGTCTCGATAGGCGCAGGCTGGTGGCTTGCAAGCGTGGCAGCCTCAGCCCTGAGGGACCGCGTCAGCTCGGAGCGCGAAACCTTGGATTCCAGGAAGTAAAATCAACACCATCGGCGTCTTCTGGCAAGAACCACCGAGGCATCACGATGCCAAGCTAGCTGCTTTCTCTCAGCATACGTCGATGATGAGTTATCGACATCTTGTTGCGGGGTTGCTCGATCGCGAGAGCCTTCGGAGTTAAGTGTGAGGGCCGATAGTGAGTTGTCGCACGAAGTCAGCACCCGCCGCCCCAATCTTTCACATCAATCGTCTCACCTCCGCGCACCTCGCCGTCTCCTCGCAGTTTGTGCTCGAGTGCACGTCTCTCTTCTCGCTTGCAATTCACGATCAACGTGTTTTTCGATTCGGTTGTTTTCCTCTCCTAGCACCGACAAAGGCCCTTTTCCTCATCACAACAATCTTGCAGCAATCACGTGTTGTCTCCTGCACTGCCACTTCCAAGTTTCTTACTCACCCAGCCAATCAGCACCCCGGCAGCGTATGTCGGTCGAGAAAGGGCCGAGCAGAAATCTGGGGTATTACCGTCCGCTAAGGAGTAACATCCGGCCGTAGCGGTAGCGAGCAATGAGCATCATACGATGCCTGCGATTCCAAATTCACATTGCTGCGCCTCAGGCTTAGAGTACATTGGGAGTGAAGCTGCCAGAAGAAGAGCTAGGCTGACAACTGGAAGGCTGTGGTTGGTGGAAGCTCATGGTGGGTAGTTCATCTCCTTGTACATCGTCAAAGTGCTGTACAGTCATGATTGAGAATTCCTTAGTCATGGTCAACATGAGGGAGGTACACCTCTATGTGTCGTTGCGGTCACCGCAAATCGCTCGGCGTGACGGCGCGTCTTCATCTACGCCACGGTCGAATTTCATCAACGAGCACTCCACCTTCTCCTTCTGAACACCAGGTTCGGCGGTTCGAGTCTTTGAGAAAGTCAGAGGCGGTGAGCAGTCCTCCTTCCGTCGAGATTCGAGCGTTATGCTTTGGCCAACACTCTCCCAGTTGTCGCATGTACCTACTTCTTGAGTTCTGACATTTTCGTCCGTGCTACGATCAGGGCTAGCGGGTACCTGTCCCTCTGGAAGAGACTCTTTGGGTTTCGGAGTCTCTTCCGCACGTGCTATTGACTTTCACTTTGAACTTATTAGATGGATGCCGAAAACCAGAGCCGCTCGACGAGATCGCATAACTTCTAAACACCAAAGACCACTCCAAGCAATATACCTGTTGCATCTACGACGCGCTCAGTAGTCTGCACTAACTCCCCCGCATTCTTGCCTTTTCTCCGAGCGTGCATATTCTGCGTATATTAGCGATCATCCGGCAGCTGCATTTAGCCTTCCGCATAGTGACGGCTAGTCACACCAGATGTCGCCTGCATCACTCAAGATTTCCTTCTCTCCGCGACCCTCATTTGCGTCTAGAGTGCCTCAGGCGTCATGTTCATATGTTGTGAGAGATCGCATACAGTGCGATAGATGAGATGTCGCCAGGTCAATACCATCAAGACCACATAAAACGGCCAGCCACTTGTCCCCAACACCAACATGTAAACAAAGCATACACGTAGCTCCACAGCATCGCAACCACCACGATGTTACTCCCCACCCTCCTCTCCCTCGCCATCCTCCTCACAACCGCATCCGCCCAAACCACCAACCCCCCAATCCGCTACATGCCCTTCGGCGACTCCATAACCGAGATAATCTGCTGGCGCTCCAAGCTCTGGCAGCGCCTCCAAACCACGCCCTTCAGCTCCTCCACCGTCGACTTCGTCGGCAGCGGCAAAACCGAAAACAATTGCCGCGACACTACCTACGACCGCGACAACGAAGGCCACTCTGGTTTCCTCGCTATCGACATCGCGAATAAAGGGCAGTTGGATGGGTGGCTGAAAAGTAACCCTGCGGATGTGATCACGATGCATCTTGGCACGAATGATATTGTGCAGCAGAATAAAGCGGTGGCGGATATTATCAAGGCGTTTGGGACGCTGGTGGGGAGTATGAGGGGGGCGAATCCGAGGATGAAGATTGTGGTGAGTTTGTTCTTTTTTATGCTTGCGTGTGTGAGGTTGCGCTGTTGTAGAAGCGCTGTCTCGTCCCGCCGCATGTTTCTGGGCTTCACGCTCGAGCCTGAAGTGTTCTCGCGAGTAATCTTGGGTGGTCTTATCGTATACCGATCGCTTACTCACTCACCCTCGTAGGTCGCGCAAATCATACCCATGGGCTTTGGCAGCTACAACACCAAGATCCAAGATCTGAATCGCGCAATCGTTCCTTGGGCTCAGGGTCTCAATACGACGGAAAGCCCCATCTGGGTTGTGGACCAGTATACCGGGTTCAGTGGGACGGCGGATTTGAGGGATGGAATACATCCGAACGATAGTGGGGATGTCAAGATGGCGAATGTATGGTTCCCGGCGGTTGTCAAGGCTTTTGAAGCGGTGAGGGCGGATAGGGGCACAGCAGTCGCTATGATTGAGAGGGAGTTTGTTGGGTAGATGGCAATGCTACCAGAGACTGGCAAGGTGTGAGACTGTGTAGTCAAGGACCGCACCATAGAACTACCATTGACGAATGCACGATGAAGTTAAGTTCTGGATGCTTCGTAGGGCAATCGCGACCAGACGAGACGATTGCACGTGACGCCAGCGCCATGACCTGACGCTAAAATCTCCAGCGTGGGGCAGCGGCGCCCAAATTGTCAACTCCCCGACTCGACGGCGCATCAACAAATAACAGCACTCACGCCCACCGCCTGCAACGCCACCCTTCACCACGGACACTTCGGGCTGCATGCTTTTATCTCGTCGCTGATCGCCCAAAACAAACCCTTAGACGCCTGCACATAGATAGCCGCCATGGGAGAATCAAGGTAGGCACCGGGCCCGAGGGGTTAGGCTGCGGCCATCTGCGCAGACACCTTCACCACGACCACACACTGACAGCGACACGTGAACAGACAAGAACTCGTCGCCTGGTTGAACAACCTCCTTCAGCTTAACATCACCAAAGTCGAACAATGCGGTACCGGGTACGTTGCGCGCGCCGAGGATAGAGGGGCACCCCTGGCCTCGAGGAGTGAGGACGTGTACTGACATGGCGGACAGAGCAGCGCTGTGCCAAGTCTTCGACAGCATATTCTGTAAGTCCTTCACCTCAGCTAGGCGCGGATGAGATTAAGACTAACAGCGTGCAGACGATGTGCCCATGTCGCGAGTCAAGTTCAATGCGAACACTGAGTATGCATACCTGCAGAATTTCAAGGTATTACAGAGTAAGTCTCCTCTTCTACCATCACTTTCTCCCGCTAACCATCCAGACACGTTCGCCAAGCACCATGTCGACAAGCCCATCCGCGTCGAGTCGCTCGTAAAGTGCAAGATGCAGGACAACCTCGAGTTCCTCCAATTCGTCAAGCAGTACTGGGACCAGCATTTCCCCGGCCACGAGTACGACCCCGTCGCCCGCCGCAAGGGTCAAGGCGGTGTCGCGACCGGAGCCACACCTGCACCCCGCGCCGCAGCATCGACTGCCCGAAGAGCACCAGCTGCTAGCAACACGGCTGCGCCTAGGACACGCACACCGCTTGCCTCTGGGGGAGGAGCTGCCAGCGCCGCTCTGCGCGAGGAGAACAGTGCTCTCAAAGAGACTGTCACGGGCCTCGAGCGCGAGAGGGACTTTTACTTCAGCAAGCTGCGCGACATCGAGCTGCTGATTCAGCAAGCAATGGAGGCCGACCCCGAGCTCGAGAAGGATGAGGGGCTGCTCAAGCAGATCCAAAACATTCTCTACTCCACCGAAGAGGGCTTCGAGATTCCACCGGAGGCTGAGGGTGAGGGTGCGGAGGAGGAGACGTTCTAGCCGAACGTCAGTACTCTTTCTGATGCTCCGACAGCCAGTTCAGACGTGCAGCTTGACAACATTATCTCCGCTGCGCATATGTTATTGGAAGCGGCCAAACGTACGAAGACTCGTCGATCTGCGGGGCTCGATAGACCTACAGAGCGCGCTGAAAGTACTGGACCTTCCCAAACCCTCGTATCCGCAAAGCCTGTGAAGTATACACCGTGTGCGGAGCCTATTACTGCCAATCTTTCAGGCTCTTTTATGTTTGTCTCTGAGCCCACTCGGGTTGTCACTGCGCAGTCTGCTGAGTCGTCGGAGAGTGAAGTGTTCTAAAGGTGGGTATGGTCATGATTGCATTTGGAAGCGAGGATACCATCTTTCTAGGGAGTTTAGCTTCCTATTGTTCAATACACGATGTTTATGAGTTGTGTTTGATGTTTGAAGTGTCTGCTGATAAGATTGTGTTGCGACCTACATGAGGGGGCGCAACGTTACTTCTGTCAGACGTTTCCTTGACGAACATCACAAGCCGAGCACGCTGAACCACCGCTTTATACCTGCGCGCTTCTCCGTGCTCCCAGTTCTCATCCATATCATGTCACTCATCACATCCTCCGCCGTACTCTCCGCATCAATACTCCATCCACATGAATAATCCGGGTTGCTCGGATCCACTGGTGCCTATGTATACCCTCAATTAACTTCTCGTACCTCTACAAGACGGATGCAACGTTACATACCCCTTCGATGCAACATGCCCACCCCCTAGGATAAAGATCCACCGTGCAATCTGTCAAGTTGGCGACGGGTATGGGCGTATAACATGGTGGCCCGTTGTGGGAAAGTAGTTCGGTGCAGCAGGCATCGATGTAGGTGGGGCCGAAGTAGGTTTGGCATAGGCTTAGGGGAGGATCTGCCTGCGCAAGGACGGAGTTGATGAGAGGGAGGAGGAAGACGGTTATGGTTGTGGTGGAGGGAAGGGTGAGCATTGTTGTTTGTTTTGCTTTTGGTTGATACGGATTACGGTGAGATTAGGGGGGAGATGGTAGATGGTATAGTGATCAGGATATGAGGGTAATAGTTGGTATTTATATTCGAAGTAAACAGCCTCTCATTCCCGCTTCTAAGAACCCCGGGTACAACACACCAATCCAATGTTACCCAATTCCTCCACTGACTAGTCCCGCTGACCCCCAAAAGTTCACATGTACTCCAAACGAGTGACAGAGCCATGCAACGTACCACCCATCCGTCATACCTGAATCCACACCAACTGCCTAGCCATGTGCGGTACGGTACACCATCATCCCCACTCAACCATCCTTCTTCGCAGCAACAGCCTTAGCCATAGTCTCACCCATAGCATTGGAACTGAAGTAATCCCAGTACACCTGCTCTAGATCCTCAAGAGTCATGTATTCAGACACGATGCCGCTGGGTCCGTGGCCGAAGAGAGGGCCGGATGCGGGATAGGCGGGCTCCTGCTTAAGCGTTAGTCCCATGCCCGATTCTGATCACAACACCATCACATTCTTTCCCCTCTCCCCGCCCACCAAGCTTCCCCAGAATTACTAGGACAAATCATACCTTCTCAACACAAACAGCCCACCCCGTCGGATAGTGATACGTAGAGCACTCGGTCAAGTTGCTGACATACTCGATATCAGTGCAAGGTGCGTTGATTCCGCGGCTGATGACGGTGTGGCAGCAGGCGTCGGTGTAGTCGGTCCCGTAGAGGAATCCGCAGATTGTGTCGTCGGGGCCCATCTGGGCGGTGGTCAGGAGGGGGAGAGACGCTGCGAGAGCGAGGGTAGCATTGATAGGGGTGGTGAAGCGCATTTTTGGGGTTGCTGGTTGTTGAGTGGGGGTTGGGGGGTGGGTGTGGGAAGGTGGTTAGGGTGGCTGTGGTGGGAGGTGAGGGGTGAGGGTCTCCGTGGGTTCTTATGTGGTGACGGAGATTTGCTGGATCAGTAATAGAGATGAAGATGCGCTCGTTGAGGACGTTTTGGTACTGCAGATGCACCATCCCGTCTTCTTTCCTTCCGTATGGCAAGAGTGTGTACCCGTGGGTGTTCCTCGGATGGACATAGAAGTCCGCATCGTGGTATGCTTCTGGAACGATTTTGAGCCATGGAAGGCGGATGACCTTTTCGTGTGACGCTGGCATGATTGACCGGACGGAAAAAGCTTAGGAAACGGCATGATAGTCCCAAGGGTCGATGATTCCGGGGTCTTGCATATGCCGTGGACGCAGATGACATGTCAAGATTTCCTAATCTGTCGAAACCTTCGCGGATGATGTCTGTTGCTTTCCGTTTCAGCCTTGACCTATATGGGTAAGATTTTTTATTTCCTTGTCGCTTACCGAGGTATCGATGATATGCGAATTTGTCTAAGATAGTCGAGCAGCAAACATACCTATGTGCAACAGTCGCACTCGAGGCTTGGGGGTTGGAGAATGAGGTAGGAGGCAGGGCATGCTAGTAATGGATGTGTTGAATGAGAACGGGGACATGCATATCGTCTTGATCAAAACCTTCCTTGGTTCCATCAAGAAACATCATCAAGCCAGCTCTGAAAATTCACCCCTTCATCAATCTCAAGATCCCTCATCCAAAGCCACGCTTCAAGATCATGCCACCAAGGTCCATTCGGAACTTCATCAAGGTTTGTGAGCCCCTGCATCGATACGCCACTAAATTTATAAACCGTAGGATCATGGCGTAGCCGCCGGTGTTCTCTCACATATCGACTGTCCTTACCCATGAAAGTCGTGCGGACAGGCACGAGTCTATCTGCGAACACTCTAGCCCTAGCGAAATCACCATTCGCCTTTGTGATCTGGAAAGCGAGGTAGTATGCATCAGCCAGGCCGACTGGATTCGGGCTATGGTCGTGTCGCTTCCATAGCTGAACCATTTCCTCAATGAGGCAGAGCAGGTTCTCAGGTGTTTCGCTGATGCCGCGCGGCCCGCGACCAGCTTCATCTGAGATGATGTTGTCTATTTCGTTAATGCGATTCAGAATCAAGTCGCTCTCGATGGACTGCTGAGATAGTAGCGAGCAAAGTTGACATTGACAGGTGAAATGAAACCGCCTCTGGAGTTCCTCTTGTCGCTCGTTCCGATCGAAGGCGCCCCCTAGGTAAGATATCGTAATCTCTTCTCCCTTGGAGATATCTCGTATAGCATGTACTGTTAGTCGGTTGCAATCATCGTGCCAGCAGTGAGCAGCATTGTGATCGCACGCGTGGTTGATGCGGCATGCTGTGGAGAAGATACCACTGAGCTCTAACTTTGAACCGACGGGTAGAGCGTTTGTGTACAAAATACCGATCCATTGCGCCTCATAATCGTTGAAAGGGTGGATATTGCTCATGGAAAGAAACTCGCCTCTTTCATGTTGGTTCAAAGACGTGACTCGGTCTGCTAATTCTGTCTCAACTGGTTCTCCTACCGCGAAGACGGGTTTCTCAGATATGATCTTTGTACCTTTGGGGATATCTCTAGTCGCGACAAGGCCCTTACCTTTTCCAGGTATATCTTGGATGGCGTACGTGAGTGGAGTGGCTGAAGCATGCACGTTACCGATGAGTGCTTGCCGTGCGGGATGCATCTTGTTCTGGCTGAAAGTCAAACCCCGGTATGATGGACGCCTTGTAATTTGCTGGAAGGTTCGTAGAACCTCGTGAGGATGAGATATCTATATAAGTAAGTAGCGCAGGTCACGCTCAGGGTGTCATGCTGGAACCCGCAAATTATCGGGGACAAACGGTTGTTTGCTGATAACACATGAGGCTCTGCCTTGGGTAGAAGTGAAATTGTGCTACCCGCAACGTCGCAAACAAGAGCTTTCATTCTGTGGAATAATAGCCGTTGAGAGCGCAGTCAGCATAATTTTGTGGGTGGCCAGCCCGGTGGATCGCTGAAGTATCGCCCTGAGTGAGCTGATATGAACTTGCCGCTATCCGCTGCGCAGTCTCGATGCGCGCTAAGGTCAGTGATCATGGCTCAAGAAAGCAACACTTTGAATGTTTGCTGAGACACCTGAAGACGTGCAAATCACGGAAGTTGTTGAGATGGGAGTTCCTCGGCTGACGTTCACATACCGTAACCAACACTCCGCAATCGGACCAGAGGAGCTTTGCCGATGATCTTCAGCTGATCATTTCGAGATTGCGACATCTATCGTCAGGGCAGCACTGATTAAGGCGATGAAGCATGAGTTGACGGCCGCGGCTTTGCATGTGGTTCGTAATAATTGAGGCTTGCTCGGAAATGGGTTTGGAGCGTTGTGGGGAACGATCGCCTTCCCTGCCAGCGGCTTGGCGACCGCGCTAGTGGGGTTAACGTGTCTCGCGCGCGTCCGGCTTGCTTGATCAACACTCCCCGCGTCTCCTCATAGCATGCATCATCAGCTAGCCGCCCAAATCTGGTCTGGGTCAACAGCGAGCTCACCGGAACCATGACGAGCGACAGTCGAGACATGCGCCCACGTGTGCCGCACCCCGCATTACTTCTACCCCTCCTGGCACCATAGCTCCATAGCTAGCTCTGGGCGATACCGGGGTTATGCGTTGCTATATGTGTAGAGCGCGCCGTCGGCATGCTTGCGCATCATTTCTGCCCTCCTCTGCCTCTCTTGATCCAATTCCTTTCCTCTGTTAAGTTCTCGCATTCGTCGCGTTGCAACGAGTCATTGCACGCCCAAAACCACCATGTCTGACTGGTCTGATCTTACCGCGGCTCTGAAAGGGAGCTTGGACAAGCTTTCCAAGCTTCTCCAATCCGATGCACAGCTCAAAGCCTTTACGACTTCGAATGCCATTGACAAGGATGTGACTTTCGGCATCAAGTCAAGCGGTTCTGACAACACCCTCCTTGTCACAGTCACCAATGGCAGCGCAAAAGCCAGCACCGGCTCTTCGAAAGATGCCCTGTTCACGCTCTCTGCTCTGCCTGAGCAATGGGAACAGCACTTCAAGGCAGTCCCGGCGATGCCGTACCAGAGTTACTGGGGCATGTTTGGTATGAACATCAAGCAGAAAGGCATTGAAGTCCTGGGCGATCAGACAGCCTTCGCACAATGGACACATGTCTGGAGGCGCGTCCTCGAACTCACACACGACGCGCATTGTGGCCCGATGAAGGAGGACGAGCAAGCCGAACCCGAGCGCGACTTCCTTACTGGCAAGTACCTGTACCTCGAAGCTCCAGTGTGGGGTAGGTGCAAAACCTTCTACGAGTACTCTGGTGAGGGAAAGCAACCCATCGTCTTTCTGCATACCGCTGGCAGCGATAGCCGGCAATACCACAGTGTCATGAACGACGCGAAGATGCGCAAGAAGTGCATCATGTACGCATTCGACTTGCCAGGACATGGACGCAGCTTTCCTTCGAAGAATTACTCCCCAGGCGCACATACAAACACCGAAGATAGTTACGTGGGCATCATCACGGCTTTCGTGAAGGCCCTGGGTCTGCGAAGACCAATCATTTGCGGCGCAAGCATGGCTGGTCAAGTTTGTCTGGCAGTCGCGATCCGCCATAGGGAGGTTGGCGCTGCAGGTGTCATTCCGTTGCAAGGGTATGTGAGACATTGGGGTTAAAGTAGCGATGCTAACGATTGTAGTTCTGAGTACCTCAACATGGAGCGACAATGGCATGATCGCTCTCCAGTCGTGAACCAGTCGCTATTCAACCCTGAATGGATCTATGGCGTATGTTAAATAGAGTCTTTAACAAGAGAGCGTTGCTAACATGCAGTAGATGATGTCTCCCACCACGCCTCATGCGAACAAGCAGCTCATATGGCACACCTACAGCGCGCAAGCCTACGGCGTAAGCACACCCCCAAAACCAAACCCTCACACCACCCTCCTCTAACCCATCCACAGATCTTCCACGGCGACCTCGACTTCTACTTCGGAGGTTGGGACGGACGATCCCGCGTAGCCTCGATCGATACCCAGAACTGTCCCGTATACATGTTGACCGGCGAGTACGATTGGTCCAACACCCCAGAGATGGGACAGAAGACGGCGGACAAGATACCCGGAGCGATGCACAAGGCGATGCCGGATCTTGGTCATTTTCCAGCGACGGAAAATCCAGCGAAGTTTGTGCCGCATCTTATTGAGGCGGTTGATCATATATTGAAGATAAGGTCGGATAATTTGAGTACTATGCGGTTGGGTGATGGTACGGACTAGAGGTATGTCGTTGTGGGGATGTATGGATGATAGCGATAATGCATTGTTTCTATGCGAATATAACAACTTTTTGTCGGAGTTCAGTTGATCTTTTCACATCCATTGAAGGGAAAATCTGAACATGTGCCCCGAAGTCTACATCGCCATGAAAACCTGCGTCTGTAATTTTTTTTAAGGCGATATAACCTTCTTAGCTTCTTTTAGTCAATTTTGCTTCGTAGACATGGATGTCTAGCTTTTCCATTGAGTGAGGCGACTTTTCCTACGACGTTCCTCATTTTTCATCCCACTCAAGGAGAATACTGAACATCTTAGAGCCTACATCAATGCTGAGCCTTCCGATTAGCGGAGTGAGAGGGGAAAGAGAGGGAGTTGCTTGAGCGACGACAGGGATAACGGGACGATTCGAGCATACTGGCATAATCTTTCATGAGCTGGGTTTGGTTTGGAGGGTTTGGTTTGCGGACATGGTATGAGAGAGTTTGCAATCACTTGCCATGTTCTGGGCGAAAGACAGGACGGTAGTATGCTCATGCATTACTTCGACGGATGGAGATACGCAATTGATATTCGTATCTCACATGCACATTGACCCTCCCATCCAAAGAAAGGGTATCGTACTCAGATTATCCATCCCAAAACCATGACAAAAACGCCAAGTGCCAAAAGAGCATACTCCAACGCCTATATTACAACCCAAAACCACCGCAAGTCCACCCCATCCCCCCTCTCATGCCCATCCCCAGTTACCTAATCTTATCAACCCTCTTCTTCGCAATCCTTATCTTCCCATCCACCCTCTCCACATCCTCCTCAAACAAGCCCAACATGGCATTCTGCTCCACAATCTCCGTATTAATCTGCACACCCATCTCCTTCATCCTTCTTACAACAGTCGACAAATCAACCAGATCCTCGTCTTGCTCTTGGATGATTTGTTGTTGGAGCTGCAGCACGCCTTCATTATCCAACTCGCGGGTTTTGTCTGTTTCTTGGGCGGGCGGGCCGCCGAAGACGCGGCGGCTGCTGGAGGATTTGGCATTGGAAGTGTTTCTGGAGGAGAACAGTCCGGCTTTCTGGCTTTCGGTGACGGCGGCGCTGGAGGAGGTCGAGGGTGTGGAGGAGGTTCCGGAACCGGAGATTGCGGCTTTGACGGCCATGCTGTTGAGGACGGAGTCGAGGCCATCGCGTTCTTTGCGCAGACCGCTTATCATGTCTTTTCTTCGTCGGATCTCGCCGTCGCCTAGTTTGTCGCCGGACCAGTCGTCGGAGGTTTTGTTGTTGCTGCCGCCGAGACGGCTTAGGCCTTCCTCGAGCGCAGAGATGAGCGTACCGGCTCTGACGAGGCTTTTCTTCGCGTTGGCCGCGGCTTCGTGTTGCGCCGTCGCAGCGGTGGCTTGTTCGCGTTTCGTCAACCACCTCCTCGCATCTTGCAGGTTGGATTTAAGCTCCGCGTGCTTGTCCAGCCAATCTGAACTATCCCTCACTCTATCCTTGCCGAATTGGCTACCCGGGAACCCAGCTGCCTTTTTCCCGTTCGCGCCATCCTTCTCTCCTAGTTCTAGAAACTGTTTGTAGCACTTGGAAACGCGCCAGCGCCCGTCTTCTGCGCTTTCTATCGCGCGGAGGTAGGCTTCTAGACCGGAACGTCGCTTCTCGATGGCTTCGGGGGAGGTGGTTGAGCCTACGCCTAGGAGGCCGCCGAGCCAGGACTTTGGTGGGAGGGGCGCTGGTGGTGCGGAACCGACCTCTGAGCGGAGCGACGAGTCGAGGGCGGAGAATTCGGAGTAGCGCTTTTGTATGCTGGTCGCGGCGCGTGGGAAGGGGTGCTCGATTTTGATGGTGTAGGAAGTGTAGGCCTTGCCGTTCTCGGGTGTTTGCTCTTGCGTCGTCGGTATCGAGATCTTGAGAGGCGCCATGCTTGCGATCTATGCGATACAAGTTCTAGGAAGTAAAGCTGGTATTGGGGTGATTCGGCGGCAGGCGGCCGTCTTGTGTTAGGCCGATGCCTGGCGCGGTCGCGTGCACTGTATTCGCGGCAATAGCGTTGATTTGCGGGTCCAAGCTGAGTGTATGCGCGTGATGTCCTTTGGGTTTATTGATTATGGGAATGAGACGCGTTGAATCCAAAAGCAAAAGAGCGACGCTGCAGCAAGATCCAGGGTCCATGCCTTGGTTGACGTCGTTGCTGCAGCTGCGGCACGCTAGCGCCACGTGCGTCACTAGAGCCTGACGTTGTGAGGTTTGCGAAACTCCATGTCTTCTATCATGATCATCTCATCCAACACCAGACGGCCACAATGACCTGCCATCGAAGCAGCTATTCGTAACATGATTCTATGCCTGCCATGCTGTTACGCGTCGCGACCTAAATGCCCACCCAACCCATTCGGCCTATAAGCTCAGCTTTACGGCATCCTGTTCGGTTTGCACATAGGTGACCGGCTGCTATGTACAGGAGTCATTGAAGCGCTACATTCATACTGATGTCACTTCCTCCTTCAGAGTATTCAGAACCCAGTTGCAGTTGTTCTGTCGAACATTTTGCTCGCATATGCAGATCGTGCATCCCAAGACCTGGACTCCAGCATGCACAGCTCAGTATAGCAGCTACTTGATCTCACATCTTCCCCTGGTTCAAGCTGATGTCGTATCGCAGTATCTCAGTATCTTCTGTCTATTAGCATTCGTTTTATCAGATATGCGCATGCTGCCGCCATACACACACTCAACCCGTGTCCCTAGACTCCGGCACCCACGACTCAGCATAACAGCTATTCAGTCTTAAATCTCGATTCGCCCTGTCGCCCACTACCTTGGACACCAAAATGGCGCCTTAGTCTCACAGGTTCTCTCTTCTGGTTCTGGTGCCGCCTCTACAGGGCGCATCGTCATCATTAGTCACTGCACACTCGTCGTTTCATCCTTTCTCTGCTCTTCGGATTTTGCGACCCATATCTACCGATCGACATCTTTGAGTTTCTTTCAAGAAGGTCGGCTGCAGAATGTTTGACGGCGACACCCTCATGGTGCCTTCCCTCCGGAGCGCAGCGTCGTCGAAAGTCAATGCATAGTCGTCGTCCCATATCATGTCCTTTCTTCTCCGCGGGCTTCAAGGCCCATATACATGGCTCGAAATCACCTTCCGTCTCTTCAAAAAGAGCTTCCAGGTGATGTGTCGACGCAATACACTGCATCGCGGGCATTTGGCGTGACGCATCACGGGCGTCCTGTTCAGCCAGTAGGGGCTAGGCTTCCCGTATATGACCTGAAATTACCGCCGACGCCCTCTAGCCTCGTAATTATATCAGTAATGTTTTACAAGGTGGTCCGAGCCATCGCTGTCGGTCGAGTGTCTCGTAGATAGAGGAGGTATCAGTGAATAGCTGGACGCGTTGCGGTCGGACGCTTTCCCTGAAGCGAGAGGGCACCCCACCACATTTTGGACTGAGGCCACTGAACGCACGCGACTTCCTCCTCTTTTCTTCTCATCGAAAGTAGACGGTGCTCCAGAGCGACATCGACGACGGTACATTATGTCGGACCTTTATTTCCCCCCGGAGTTGGTCAACAACACCATCAGCGACTTCATGTACACCTACGGGTTCGCAGAGGCGAGTCTGCTTCGCGGAGTCAGCAGTAAGTACTCATCTGGCGGGGCATGTATGCATATCGCCCAGAGTCTCCTCCAGTCCCCAGGCGACGCAGAGACAAGGATGATATAAGCGGCCAAACTGACAACGCTTCTTCAGGGACCTGGAAGGCCGCCATCGACGCCCGCATTGCAGTACTACCAATCGAGGCCTTTGTCCCACTGAACGTCATGACCCGCGCCATATTCAAGAGCGTCCGCGTACCCTATCTCGCTAATCGGGCGTGCGAGGACTGGACTGTGCTCACTGGCGAGCGCGACACCCTTCCTAAGTACATCAAGTCATGGGTCAACTGGCTCATCAACATCGACGTAGTGAGCGCAGGAGATGAGTATGCGACCGCGCTCATGCTGAGCAAGCAGTTGCATATCGCGTGCAAGTCTGCTTTCGAGATGGCGAGTTACAGGAAGTCGAGCAAGACATTTCAGCGTGTGTTGCCATACTTCACCGACAACGGCGCGGGAATTCAGCTTGCTGTTATAGCGGCGGTTGGTAACCTCGATGCCCTTAAATCTGCTGTCAACTCATACGGCTCCGATCTGCTCTGGGACGTCTCATACACCTTTGGATCTTCGCTCGCTGCAGCCGCTGGTGGTGGTCACGATGACGTCGTCCAATACCTCCTGGATTACTTCGTGACGAACCACCGTATGTATCCCAGGGAGCAGTACGAGTCAGCCTTTAGAGGCGCCATCGCTGCAACCCTGCGTCAAGGTAATACAGACATGTCGGTACGGCTCCTCCATGTATATCACCAATACTTCCCCGCGGTCCCCAAGCTCTTGCTTAGCAGTTGGATTGCTATGGCGGCCAAACATCCGGACGATCGCGTCTCTGTAAGGTTGTTGGAACTTCGCACCGAGCCCGGTCTTCGCGAGTGTCTCGGAAAGTTCAAGCTCGTCTGTAAGACCAACAGCAAGCCCGTGTTCGATGCTTTCCTCAGGCTACGTTCCATGAACCTCAACCAAGGATACCTCGAGAAGAAGGTCGCTTTCCGGTGTCCTCTTTCCGAGGCCGTGGGTGTGGGCCATTTTAGTCCGGTCAGGTCACTCCTCTACCACGGAGCACACGCGGATGGGGTACCGACTTGTCGGCCTTGCGATCTTCCTCTCTGGCTCGCCGTCCAGGGTAATAGCCTCGAGATCGTCGCCTTGCTCTTATCCTATGGCGCTGATCTTGAATCCATCGGCCAGTTGTGGAACGACAGCGATGACCAGTTCAAGGAGGAGCGCGGCGCCATTGTGATGCACCTCAACCTGGTACAACAACAGCGTATCGCTCAATGGGACGCTGCCATGGGCGGTCCCCAGCAGTCGTAGGTGGTGGTAGCGCGGCGAGGGGGCTGCCGAGGAGGTTGCCGGCTACATACCAGTCTTGGATCGCGAAGAGCTGCGTGTAGGGGCAACGTCGGCCCCAAAGTCCGTGCTTGACCGGTGCACGGATAGGCGCCACGACAACAAACTTCAGCTCGCACCTTCACTCCTGTGGCTAGAACGCCCTCCTCCATCACGTCACCGTCCACGTCCCTCGAAAAGCGACTGATAAAAGAGCATGGGCTTCATGTAGGCGAGAACCTGGGTCTTCATCGACCAGGGACTCAGGATACTCGGGCCTTCGATTGGGATGATCATCGAGTATCAGAGTATGGGGCTAAGTAGGGTCTTTGGGCGTTGTGGAATTGTTTTTCCAGAAGCTCAAGTCTTAGATCGGATGGCTTTTACCAACTCATGAAAATTACAAACTTCAGTCAAAAGATGCTTGTGATTGTTCATCGTGCTCAATGTCCTGAAGGGTAATGCCTGTGTAAGTACGATATCAAATGTGTACACGAAAGAACGAGACCACTTCATAAGCCTCCTAACATTGCCATCTTCAAGAACACCCAGCTCTCGTTCTCAAAACTCTCAAGACCCTCCTCCTCACACCTCCTCAAGCCCAACCATCCCAAAGCTCTCCTTCCACAACCTCTCCTCCCCGTCCTCATCATACGCCCACGCCGCATACCCCTCATTAGCACTCTCATACATCCCCTCCTTCCCCGCCTCCTCCTCCCTACTCCCCATCTCCGCCAAACTAGCCAAATACCTGCCCCCCTTATCCCTCCACTCCCTCCCCACCGCCGCATAAACCTGCGTCGCAGCCCCCTGCCCCACATCCTTAAACGTCCTCAGCACCTCCGGGTCCCCAAACATCGCTTGTTTGGTTTCTTCGGAGACATGCACCCCCAGTCCAGATCCCTCGATAATACCGCCTGGATGCACGGATGTAGCGTGCAGATGGTGGGATGAGTAGTGTCGCTCGATGGAGTTTGCGAACCAGATGTTTGCTGTTTTGGACTGGGCGTAGGCGTTCCACGGTTCGTATGGGGTGTTCTCGTAGTTGTAGTCGGAGAGGTGCACCGTGGACCAGATGTGCGCCATGCTGCTGAGGCTGACGTAGCGGCTGGGGTACTCGGGCGTTGCGGAGGAGAGTAAGGCGTCTTTGAGCAGGTGGAAGAGGAGGAAGTGGCCGAGGTGGTTGGTGCCGAATTGGGTTTCGTAGCCGTCGACGGTTTTGCCATAGGGTGTCGCCATGACGCCTGCGTTGCCAATGACTACATTAAGCTTCCCGCCGGTAATGTTGAGGATTTCTTTGGCGGCTTTGCGGATGCTGGAGAAGCTGTCGAGTTCCATCTCGATTAGGTCGATCTTCCCGCCTCCATTGTGTTTCTCGGACAGGATTTTGTCGACGACAGCTTGGCCTTTTGGTATGTTGCGCACGGTTCCAATAACGTGGGCGCCGGTCGTGTGCAGCGAACGAAGGGTTTCGATGCCTAGGCCGGAAGACACTCCTGTGATGAGGAAGACTTTGTCGGTCAACTTGCCGGTCAGACCCTCGTCGCGAATGACTTGGAGGGCTGTAGGACGAGCGTCGCCTGCGCCACGAAGATTCGCGATTTTGTGAACCTCGGCGTATTGGGCCATTGCTGGAATGATGGTTGTTTGGGGAACGGGACCGGACTTAATGAGGTGCTTCTCGACGAAGCCGAAGGTAACGGACGTTGATGAAGTAGGTCTTGTATGATGAGCTGTGGATTTGAGCGTTTCCAAAGGCTCTCCGTTGCTGTATAAATACTACGGTCTGTGAAAGACATTTGATAACACATGTTAGCACCTGCGCTTCTTCGTTTATCTCCACGTTCAACTCTTAACTCCATCGCATAATGGCCCGAATACGTCTTGCCTCATGGACAGATTTTGGTCCGTCTCGAACGGCGAGAAAGATCGTAGACTGTTTGACCCAGTAGATGCAGGATTTGCCTCATTGCCCAGGCTGAAGAACTCACCTGCAGATAGTTGAATGGGCTTTCCCGCTTAGAGTAACACGGTGTATCCGGTGTTGTCGAGGCTTGTAAACGATGACGTCAAAGCGAGCGAATCGCGAGTTGATGCGAGTTTCGCCCGAAGCCACACGCGCTGACCAGCATTATCTGAGCTCTCATCTCATGCATTCTAATTCGGGGCAAAGTACCGAAGATGGGAATTGATGCGATGAGACTTGTTTGTAATCAGAATCAACATCCTTCTTTGTTCTTCAATTGAAGTTACTGTATCTCGTGCCTACTACTTTCATTGTCTTGCATTGTCCCCCAATTACCGCATCTTGATCATCTCTACACGCTTCCAAAACTCTCCCTCTTGACTGCCAAGAAGGTCAAACTCCATAGCTGGCGGATATTGCTCTCAGTCGCGGTCAACGAGCCCAGCTGCTCGATCTGATAGCCGTTGTCGTATTTCCAACTCCATACCTCATGGCTCAGCTGGTCGCGGTTGGCGTCAATTGTGTCCCAAAGGCTGTTGTATGCGGAGAGGACCTTGTCATAGACCGTGGAGTCTGCGCAGAAGTCTACGATGCTGAGTTAGCAATCACATGATGGAGAAACGTGAGAATGCATCCGGATATCGACTTACCAGGCGCACCCTCTTTATCGCATCGACCAAGCTGTCGCGCGAGTCCAGCGCCCATCATGGCAAGCTACCAACTCCAGACTACAGTGCCGTGGTAGTCGTCCGTTGAGAAACCTGCTTCGAAGGTCGCATTTTCAGCGTACGCAGGGTTCGCAACGAATAGTCCAATGTCGCTCGATAGGCCAACCGGGAAAGGTTGAAGGATGTGATCGGCGGTCTGGCTGATGTATGCCGTCAGCTGGGTTTGATTCGTGGTGTCGAGGAGGAAGTGGCGGAAGCAGTCATCGCTATTGATGACTGGCACAATGGGTGCACCGACTTCGCCGTCAAGGGCGACGCCGTAGTATGTAACATCGCTTGTGATCTTGTCGACATTTGTTGGCAGAGTAAGGTTGGCGTTCGAGACATAGTCCTCAACAAGAGATTTGGCGTCGGCCTGCGGGACGGTGACTTCGAAAAAGCGTAACGTTTCGTCCTCCCAAATCTGGGCGTACTCATCGGCCTTTTCGCACCAGTCCGGGTGGTCGGAGAAGAAGCCCGCGCGGCTCAAACTTGCGATAGCCCGGAGTCCTGCAGGGACAAGCGCGGTGTTGACGTTATACGGGATGCGACCTCCTCCGAGGCCATTACTAGAGTCGCGCCACTCGCCGACTATCTCGCCTTCTTTGAGGTGAATGAGGTTCTCTTTTACTTGACTCTGCGCAAATGGTGCAGCAATCCGCATGATCTTTTCGGCGGTGAACTGAGCCAGCTCAGAATACGCCAGTCCGTCGTTCTCGACTAGGAATGTTGCGGTCCTGCTGAAGAAAGCATCCGATCGATCCTTTCCAGCATCTGTATCTACGAAGTAGCTGTTCATGGAAATTGGAAGCATGAAGTCTGTGTCGATCATCTTGTAGTCACAGCCAGGTGCACTGGAGTTGATTCCCTTCTTCTTGTTCAGCCAAGTCGCGTAGTCGCCGAGGACCTCCTCGTGACACACAGTACCATCAGTGCGATTGACTCGCTCGAGAACAGCTCCGATGACGGCTTCGATGGCCGCTTCGCTGAGAACGGGCTGCATCAACAGCAGCGAGAGCATACTGTCTCGACCGAAGTAGGTGAGGAAACGCCATGTGCCAGCCAGTAGCTTGTTCGAGTATGAGAGGAATGACAAAGAGGTGGTTTGGTCCGGGTTCTCTGCAATCAAGCCGGAAGACGCATCGTTGAGAACTTCTTGAGGACTGAGCTGCTCCAGTTGCGGATAGTTGTAAGAGGCTTCGAAGCGATAGCTACCTTCGCCGAATGTCAAAGTCCAATTCGCCTCGCGATTCAGCGTAATGGCTTGAGCACCATTCAGCGGCGAGAACGTCAGCGTCGTAGTAGTCACACCGTCAAACCAGGTACGGTTGATGGAGGCGCTCCCGTCATCGTTGATCGCGAAACCGAAATTGTTCTGGAAGTCTTGACTAACGCCTGAGCCTTCGGTCTGGTCGCGAATAGCCCGTATACTGCCAAGAATAGGTTGCGTTAATCTAGCAGTAGTGTTGAACTTGATCGACCCTGACACCCCAACACGATCCGAGGCGCTCACTGCCTCTACCGTCTCTCCGTTGTCAGACGTCTCTAGGCTGATGTTCAGACTGCCTTGACCGCTCTCAGGCGCGAAGTACGCCATAGCTCCACTGTTACCAGCAGGCCATGCCACGATAAGCCGAGGCTTGACGACACTGGTGTTGCTATCAGGCCGGGGACTTGTAACGATGACATGGGCGCTGGCGTGACAATCAGAATAGAGGTAGTTCTTCTGAGGTCCGTCCTCTAGATAGAGTCTTGAGGCTGCTTCTTCGCATGGTGATGAGAGATCATCGGTCGACGGAGGCGAATACGTTGTTGAACTTTGAGGGTAAGCCAGTACGGTAGCTGCCAGGGCCGCTGACCCCAATACCGTAATTGCGACCATAGCAACTCTGAACCTGTTAGTTGATAGATCTTGCATGAATATGAACTTCATAGATGAGGCTTCATTACTTACTTAGTGGTTCAGAAGATAGTCCAATGACTTTGGGTGTGGTGAGTAGCTTTTACGCGTGCCGTACGTGATAGGAACGACTCGCAATGATTGAAGAGCCGTGTATTACGGATAAATCAAATTCATTAGCCCGTGTACAAACGACAGCCTGTCAACATCACTTCTTTTCTGGTTTTTGGTGGCCTTATGTACCTAGGTACGCCGTGTTCCTTCGGCCCTATACGTCTTCTTAGCGACACATTGGCAAGGCACAGTGCTTACTCGACGTCATGGTTGGAGGTTAGTACTCTAAGCCGTTCATACTCCAAACTGTTATTACTCCAAGCCCCGCGTCCGGTCCAACTATCCTGGGTACGGGTTGCGGGGTCGCTTCGATGTCTTGTTGTGGAGTAGAGGATCGGCGGTTCGTTAGTCTTTGTCCCGGTGAGCTCGCTTGGCTAGCGCTAGGACGCATCTGGTTGAGAGCGTCTCCAGCTCCTGCCAGGGTAGGTGAACATATATCGCGTTGGCACACGAACGAGTGACTGTACCTAACAACGAAACCGTTTGCGAAATAACCGTGATTGGGACAAGGGCGGAGAGGTTCCACTGGGCGGGCATGTGCCAAGGTCGGGGATATCTCTGCTCTGACGCATCGCAGAGTCCTCACAATTCTTGCAACTGCTAAACAACGCTTCCAATGACCAAGTTGACACCTTCAAGCTTGCCATGAATCTTCGAGCTAGGTGCTTGCTTTTGCCTAACTATACACTCGATCCCTTTTCCAGATCTTGGTTTTGTGATGCTCAGGTTCTTGTCACATGTGTAGGCTCAACCTTGGAAGTTCGCGCAGGCGCCTGACAGACGTGTACAATTATTACAGCAGCAAGGTTTCTGTCTACTTATCCACGAACAATCCCAAGACTAGCGCGTGAGTCTTACCGTTCAGGACCTATCCCGCGCAAACAGCGTGTGTTGCCCAGATCCCTAGGTGTGCGCGACCACGCTGCGATCCGCTGTTCAGCAGTTTGTACCGTCGATATAGTATGTTGGATCGCTCATTCTTCCACATACGACCATAGGATCATGAAAATTAGGCTTCCCGTCCGCTCAGCCATATACAAGCATGATACCGGCGGATTAGTAGTTAGGTGGGTGACCACTAGCGAATCCCCGCTGTTGTATGTTTTTGCCAAAAAAGTCTTCTTTTTGCCCATCACGACTTACGCGCCAGTCGAGCACCGATGAGCTCACTCGTACAGGATGTGGCGCGGTTGCTCAGTCCTTCATGTGCGGTGCCGGGGGCGATGATGGCCTCCGCTTTTTGCACCACGGTAGCAGACCCCAAGCGCATGCCTCACCAACCTTCACATGAACATATGCATAAACACCATGGTATCATTCATTCCCATCTACTTCAACTCAACAACCTTCTTCCCCTTCTTCTTCGCCTCAAGCACCGCATCCCTCCACTCCTTAACCCCGTCCAACGCGCCCTCCGGATCCGCCTTCTTCTGCAGTAGATACCCTTGTATCTCCGCAGGCGAAAACACGCCCTCTGGAAGCGCTTCCGCGAACTGCTTCGCCATCTCCGCAAGCTTTTCTGGCGGTAGCGTCGCAAAGTTGGGCTTTGATGGCAGAGCGCCGCTAGTGAGAGGCGAGGAGGTACCACTCGATGGTCTAGCTTTCCTCTTCTTCGTTTTGGAAGAAGGGGATTTGGCTTTGTCGTCATCGCTCTTCTTCTGTGTCTGCGTTGCCAGGTCCTCTTCGCGACTGTACATGCGACGGAAGATCTCCTGTATTTGCGTGTTGGTGGCGAGTGTGAATTTGATCTGCAGGTCTACGCGCCCGGGGCGAATGAGTGCCGAGTCGAGCTTTTCGGGGTAGTTTGTTGTCATTATCAGAACGCGGCCTTCGCTTGAGGCAGCGCCGTCGATGATGTTGAGGAGACCGGCGAGGGAGATCTTGCTTTTGCTGCCTTCTTCGTCGGTGGGAGAGGGGACTGGTGGTGGAGGAGGGGGAGGTGTGGGCTTCACGCTAGGTGCTTTTATGCTGGGCGTCTTTACGCTGGGTGCTCGGACGGATGATGCTGCATCGTCTGTGACGAGGGTGGTGGTTTCGCTATCTGGTTTGGTGATTTTTCGCGGGCGTAGTGTTTGGGCAAGTCTTCGGCGGAAAGACTTCTTCTTCTCTATGTCGGTGATGGACTTTTGTTTCTCCTCGACTTTCTGCTGCTTTTTGTTCTCGGGTTTCTCATCTTTGCTTTCGATCTTCTCTTCCTTCTCTGCCACGGTATCCTTCGCTTCAGTGGGTGACTTGGCCTCCTCTTCCACCTCCGAGACGCGATCTGATGCTGGTATCTCAGAGGACTTGTCTCGACGGATACCCGCGCTGTCAATGTCTTCTAATAAAACGATGCACCGATTTGGCAGCTGACTGAACAGCATCGCAAGATCCGACTCAGTCATGTCACGCTCACTCAAAGAAGCGCAGTAGACGCTAAGCCCAAAGATTCCAGCCACTGCAAAGCTCAAGGATGTTTTGCCGGTACCGGGCGGTCCGTGGAATAGGTATCCTCGTCTGTGGGGAATACCGCGAGCGGCGTACCACCTGGCTGTCGCTGGGTGGAGGTATTCGTTAATATCTGCAACGACTTTGTCCTTTTGCGTTTCGTCCAAGGTCACTGTGCTAATAGGTCGTGAGGGTCGGCTGGACTGGGTAGACCAATAACCGCCGTGTTTAGTCTCCGCTCGCATAATCTCAGTTGTGCTATTACTCTTGTGCGATGACCATTCCTTGACGTGATCTATCAACTCCTTGACGGGCTTCGTACTGCGACCCATGCAACGGATGATGACAAAGTACTCAATCCGTTCGGCGTATTTGTTTTCTTGGGAATCCTTCCTGAATTGGAAATAATGGCCATTGTGGGTGAAGCTGTCGTCGCCAAGATTAGGCTCGTAGTACACTGGACTGGTACCTTTGTACTTGTCGTAGTTAAAGATTCCAGACTCGTCCAAGACGTCTTCATCGTCCGACTCGGGCTCGTCATCAGAGTCCGCGCTATATCGGGTCTTTGGCTTTCTCGAGGTAGCTTTCAAGTCTCTGCTGACTTCCGTCATGCGCTGTTCCGATATCCAGGATATGAACTGGGGGTATAAATCATCATCGTCGTCTATCCGGATGGCAGAGGTGCCATAATCTCTGCATGAACTGTTAGCAGACCGCAGTTGACTGGTAGAATTGCTGACTTACTGCATCCATGTACGTCCCCTGTTGTACAGGAACATGGCTCCTTGGAAGATACCAAATAATAACAGGTATAGAGACATCGTGCTGCCAACATCAAAACCAATTTTGTTGAGGACCAGCTGGACAATAGCACCGAAGCCAGGAATGTTGATGGCTGCATCTGCGAGGCCAGGAGGTAGCGATTCCTTTAGGTTCTCCATGATTATACCAGGCCGGTGGCTTAATCCGCACGTCGAAGGAGGTTTAAAAGTGGATGTGTCTTGAATGAATCCCGATGCGTTTGCTGCGTAACAAAGCCCCCGGATTAGATGTGTTCACAGCGAATGTCGATGATTGTTGTAAAGTCGTAGTAGTCCAAGACGAGACCTGTGATATACTTATTTGTCGCAAGCGCAATCCAGCAGGCACCCAGATGATGTATTTCGATTTACCTAATAGCTTTCATCGTTATGACTTGAGGTTGAGAAAAAGGGCGGTGGGATGGCAGCCTGAGCTAAGGCGTGGCTGTGCATATTGTAAAGCCGGTCCAATGCAATCAGCTTCGACATCAGCCTCTCAAGGCTCTGTTAGGAGAAAGATTCCTCGCTGGGGTAATGGTCACCTGCATGATGCGTCCAGTGAGTGGAGACCGCATGTGTCCAAAGTGCAGTGGCATCGCTAGGTCGAATGAGAGCGTTCGCGCGCAAACAGCGTGGCTCCAAGCAAGGCTGAGTGGCGTTCACTCTGAATTTTGGGATTAAGATCCTTTGCGCACGAAGGGCGACTGAAGTGGCTGAGATGCATGCTGCTGTGGATACGGACGCATCATTACCGACTCTGGTGAGAAGAACCGGCGACGCCGGTCGTGAAGTGCGGGCTAGCCGGTGAGTCAAACGCCCACCATGGTACCGTAGGGAGGGCGCTGACTCGAAAGCTTAGCGAGGTAGCAGCAAGGCAGCCGCAGGGTCGAGGTGTGACGGGGTTGGTTCATTTGCAGATGGCGAAGTGAGGGCTGTGGCGCACCGGTGGGCAGCAATCCTCCGCATGTTCGGGTTAGCGTGTTCTTCTATATGGTCTTGGCACTATACAGCATCACCACGCGGGCTGGGAATTCGCCCCGAAGACTCACTGGTTGTTCGCGACTTAGGGTAGTGTTAAACAATCGTTCGTGTGTGATGGTGTCACAGAGCAGAATGATGTAGAAGTGGTGATGAGATTTCATTGGTAGACATGCCGTCTGGATATCAAACGCCCCTACGCCCTTTCTTTTGCCGTACATCTATGCTAGCCCTAGTTACCCAACCAGTCTAGAAACTCTGGCGTGAAGTAGCTGACCACTATTGAAGCTCCCGCTCGGAGTATGCCCTGCGTAGCCTCTTCCGCCATCTGCCTCAAGTCGAACACACCTGCAGCTGCGGCCGCGTGGATCATAGCGTATTCTCCAGACACCTGGTACGCTGCAATGGGCATGTCCTTGCCAATTTCCTTCGCGTCGCTAATGATGTCGAGGTACTGGCTCGCAGGCTTGACCATAATGATATCCGCACCCTCACCAATATCTCTGACAATGGCTCGTCGTGCCAGACCGCGGCCGCCGGGAGGTAATTGGTAGCATCTTCGGTCGCCGAACGAGGGCACTGAGCCTGCAGCGTCGCGGAACGGACCGTATAAACATCCTGAGAACTTGGCGGCATACGACATCAGCACGACCTGGTGCGAGATGCCGGCTTCGATGAGCCTCAGCTTAATGGCGCGTATGCGACCGTCGTTCATGTCCGAAGGCGCCACGCAATGCGCGCCGGCATTGGCATATGAGAGCGCCACATCCGCGATTCGCTCTACTGACAATGCATTGTTCAAGCTACCATCCTCCTTGAGGATACCGCAATGACCGTGTGAGGTGTATTCGCAGAGGCAGACGTCGGCAACGATGAAGAGGTCGGGGAATGCTCGTCGCAGCAGACGGATGGCTTTGATCACGGGGCCCTTGGGGTCGTCTGCGTTGGTACCCAAGGCGTCCTTTGCTGAGGGTGCGAGTGGTACTCCGAACAGTATGACCGACTTCAGGCCCTTCGCGACGAGCGGGGTGAGGTATGGCACGACCTTGTTCAGGCCTCGGCGGTGGATGTTCGGTAGGGAGGGAATGAGGATTTCTTCATCGGGCTGGTCGGAAATGAAGAGGGGGTAGATGAGCATCGACTGCACTGCATGTTAGCTTCCGTCATAGGCTCATGGCGTCATTCCTCTCACCTTTGTGAGTTGTCGCTCGGCCTGCCATGCTCGTGACAGAGGGTGGCTGTATCCTCCATGCAATTGGCTCTTGATATCTCCGGATATGCTCACGCTCGTCGCGGCAGTGCTGGCGTAGGATCGGGTGGAACGCGCTTCCGATATTTGAGAGCGCAGGTCGGGTCGCTCTGGCCGCTCCGAATTGTTCCGGTATGCGATGTCTGAGACGAGCGAGGAGAACGACATGGCAGAGAGAAAGCAATAATGTCTTGTAGGTTGGTGAAGGAATCGAAAAGTTCAAGTCCCGCCTGTGCAAAGAAAGTGGAATGCCGCTGACGTTGGCGTCGGGGAAAGGTGGCGTTCGTAGTAAATGCGGACAGCCGAGGCGTCAAGTTTCACTCCGACTATAGCGATCGCACTTTGAGTTTCAGAAAATCGGAGAACGGACAAACGCAGAGACGAGATGGGGGTATCGGAATGAAGAGAACAATTTGAAGCGCAATTCCTTAAAAGATTGTGAAATCTACACGGTTTGCGACGACTACTATACGCATGTCAGCTGCAAATTGTCTCCGGTGTCCAATCAGATGCGCAGGATTACTGAGAATCAGATGTGGCCTAGCGTCGGATGGTGTTAGTCAGCTTCCAGGTCGAGAAGTCGGGACAGTCTCGGGAATCTTGGAAGCGCATCGAGCTTCATCACATGATGCATCGCCGAAGTAAACACCTGCGCAGTCGCGCTCCAAGCGCACACGATCGATCCTCAGCCTCTTCCACGACAAGATGATGTCGTTGTTTCGAGTCGCGAGAACCCAGCGGGGCGCATGCCTTTTATGACGATGTGGCTGGCTCTCAATTTCCCGTATCTGGCCGTCTGTCTACCCACCATCGCAACTTCCACCCTTTCATCGGCCCGTCTACAATGGAGTCTTACTTTTGTCTTATACAGTCGCCATCGTTCAGTAATCGGGATATCTGTCGCCGCCGCTGATCAACATCAATCTCAACATGACCGGACATGGCTGCTTTGCAAAGTTACTCCTCAACTCAACAATGTGAACGCGCAGTATGCGATGCGAGCCAGCACCAACATTAACATGGTACCGCAGTATCCAATTCAGATGCAGACGCCAGGCAGATAACGCCACGTACGAAGTCTCTGTCGTATACCCACCAAAACCAATACGGACAGGACCCTCAAAGCAAAAAGCAACACCAGAAAACGAAAACATCAGCTTCGGAATGCGATGCGTTGAGACGAAGGGCAAAGCGGGGTCGCCTTCTCAACCTATGAGCACTTTCGATAACCCACTGTATTCGCTTACGGCTCGCATGGACACAACGTGTATACCGACGTCGTGCTTTCTTTTTCCGACATCCCAAGACCCCGCTGCCCCTAGCTTGAACCCTAACGTCGAAAACAAACATCACAAAGCAAAACCTCTATACCTAGCGACCACAGCCAGCACTCGGTTAGGCTAAGAAGAGAGACTCCGTCCAATAGTGCTACACCATCATTTTCATTATTCCTACTAGTCTAGGAGCACTGGGCGCTACTCCGAGTGCCGCGTCGCTCCCTTGACGGTTTTCACTGCAAGCCGACAGAAACGGCAGTCCACAATCACTGTACTGACATGGATGATTGCGCGCCGTCAGCGCGGGGCAGCTAACGTTAGACCCCGTAGGCCGTTCATCATCTCGGTGTTGCGCATATCACGACAAACAAAGTATAAGCCGTGCGTCTTGTGAAAGATAAACACCAGGTATATATGTAGAGGGCATGCAAGGCACACGAATCCTTCCTCACCCCTGCAAACATCACAACTCAACTCAACTCGGTGACTCGATTGTCTGTTTCAATCATGTCTGACCTACGCGCCCCCACCGTTGCTGTCAACTTGACACTGATTGTTTTGACTTCACTCGCTATTAGCTGTCGTGTTGGGAGAAAAATTAAGATAATGAGCAGCTTTGGCTGGCATGATGGTGAGCTCAGTCCATTTATTTCCACACGAGTCATCATACTAACTGACATGAAGCTCTTGCTGTCTTTGCCGGAACTTGCGCCATCGTTCTATCGTGTATCCAGATGTATGCGACACGTCTGGGAGCTGGTCTGCACGAGGCAGACATCGACCCGGCCAACATGGAGATGCTCCTCAAGGTACATCAAACCCAACCCACAATCACCATCTTCCACTTACTGACTCAACACCCCAGATGGTCATGGCCGCCCTCATCTTCTACTTCTCCGTCAACTGGGCCGTCAAGCACTCGCTACTGATCTTCTACACCGAGCTCACCTTCGAGCCGTGGGCCCGCCGCTGCATCTTCATCATGCACATCGTCGCCTTCTCCTTCGGTCTCACCTGCGTCGTAACCAGCATCTTCCAATGCGTCCCCGTGGCAAAATGGTGGGACCCAACCATCGAGGGCTACTGCATCAACCTGAGCGATTTCTCCTACTTCAACTCAGTCTTCATGGTGGCCTGCGATGCCGTCCTTTATATTCTCCCCGTCATCTTCACCTGGAATGTCAAGCTCAGGCGCCACCACCGCATCGCCGTCAACTTTCTCTTCGCCTTGGGCGGACTCGTCCTCGCTGCGAGCGCAACTCGCGTCTACTTCGTCCACCGACTCGCCGTCATGGGGGACTTCCCCTTCCAATACGCTGCGTCTATGATTTGCGCCGTTGTGGAGAACCATCTCGCCGTCATCGTTGCCTGCGCACCGAGCATCAAGGCCGTCCTCATCCGCTACTACCCCAGCCTGCAAAGCAAGTTCGAACGCATCATCAGCGACGAGGGCTCCGGCTCAAAAGGCAAAGCATACCGGACTGGGAGCAGCGATCGTGCTACATATGACCCTGAGGCTGGAACCAATGGCAGCGAAGATGTCAAGCTGCAGATTGTTAAGACGCAGGATGTCAAGATTGAAAGGCCAGATGCGAACCGCATGATTACAGGTAGCAGTGGCAAGAGTGAAGGTAGTCTGCTAGGACGCTGGTGGCGGGCACCTAACAACTGGAACGTCAGCGTCGAGAGCCAAGGGAAATAAGTTGGAAGATTTTGTATATTCGTAGTCGTCTCGAGGTTGATTCCCCCTTGCTTCTGTTCAGTATCATACCCATGTAGTCCTCAACCACCAAGTTCATCTTCACATCCACTACTTCTCACACCTCCGTCCTCCTCCACGCCCCCTCATCATCTCCTAATCTCACCCCCAAACCACCCCGAATACCTCCCGCCCTCATTCCACATCCTCCCACTCCTCATCCCCACCCCCAACCCTCGGCACCCCACCCGGCCCCAACAACGGCCTATTCCCTCCCGTCCCAATATGTACGAAGCCAAAAGGCTCACCAATGCACATCTCCCTCTCCTCCTCATACTCCACTTCCCTTTCACCGAAACCAAGCGCAATCTTGATCTTAGCCCACAATCTCTTCCAAAAACCGTCTGACTCCGGGATCTCGGCTTCGGTGACAGGCTGCGGCAGCGCGGTGATGCTGGTGTCTTGCGCGTCTTTGAGGTTGGCGAGTGTGGGGTTCGCGAGGTGGTGGGATGTGTTTGGCCGTGAAGAGGAATTGGCGTCGGCGAAGAGGATGGAGGTCATGGGGAGGAGGTGCTTTGAGTCGTTTTGGGCCATTTTGTTTTGGGGCGCGAAAGCGTGTAGTGTAGGTGTAGTGTGTATAGTGTGATGTGCTTTGTGCGCTGGTGTCTGTCAGTGGCTGTATTGCAAGGCTTTGCAATGCGAGTGTAGAGGTACGGCGAGGTTGCAGCTGGCTACGAGTCTGAGGGACGAGAGACGTCTCTTTGTTGTGATCGTGGCGCGTGTCTCAGTTCGTTTGTTCGGAGGTTGCGTCATTGCGCAAACGGTGGGTTGGATGCGATGGCGAACGCGAGTTGCGTACGCGGGGTACGGGCGCGCTCATAGTGGTCTGATTGTTGGGCTGAATAAAGCCTTCATATTGTTATGAGCAGAGTTATTCTCCACGGACTGTGTTATGCGCTGGAGTAAAGTGCGAGCTCCCATCGAATCCGTGTACTACTACAACGCGACTGTCCCGTCATCTGGGCCGGATGGCGACGGCTCTTGATCTATTCAGCGGTACAGACTTTGTGCGGTGTACCATTTGATGCGAGAACCTATAGTCTGGCCTGATGGCCTGTTCATAACCAATTATCGTGAGCTGCATAGGAACATAGCTCAGGCCTTGGGTCAAATCATACTGCAAACGCGCTCACCGTCTCCTTGGCTTGGGCATCACAGCCGATCCCAGGCAGAACTGGACCTCATTCCTTGCTCTTGAACAATTGTATAGTGCTATCACAACATCTAGGGAGTAGCGGCAAACGAGCTAGGGTGTGTTTCGTATATCGAGGAAGGCGCGGTGGTACTTCGGTTGTCGTCGCGTCCACTCCAAGGCTTGTTCGTTGTTGCTGCCCGTACGCGATCAGAATTGTATAAAATCCCAGAATCTTGCCTAAAAAAAGAGAGAAAAAAGTCGCATATGAAAGAGCGTTCGAGGTGGAAGAATGCGCGTTCAAGAAGGTCGAGCCAAGAAGGACGTTGGCAGTCGCCGCGCGGCGCGACTACCTAAGTAATCAATCGGGCTTACTTTGTATGTACCTCAAACCCAAGCAACCCGAGATCAATCCCCGGTCGCATCCGTCCGCTTGACAAAACATCGAGATCAGATCTACTTCAACATCGCTTCCCCAGATTCCGTTGCCGATGGTTAAACAATCTGGGGTAAAGTTGTCCACGGAAGGATTTCTGCCACCAATCACACGATACAACACCAACGATGCTTCCTCCACACTTCCCCGCAAAGTCACGATGGCAATGGCAAACAGCGCGCATGTTCGATAGTCGGCCCGTAGAGGTAAGCGCGACGGAATAATTACAGACTGTAGTAATCGCGTAAAGGGGTGCATTTCGTCAATCTAGTATAAGTACCCGGCCGTTCCGATGGACGGGTTCCCGAATACCAGGTCAATCGTTCTCTGCCGATCAACATGGTGTCTCGTCTGATGCAGTTCCTTGCATTTGCAAGTGCCCTTTCTGTGGTGTCTGCCGACAAGTACACAAGAACAAAGCCCGACCGGGGTGCATTAGTCGTCGATGCATCCGGCGCAACCAACGGCAGCTACCCCAGCATCAGTGCCGCAGTAGACGCACTGCATAACAAGACCGATGCCCAGAAGATCTTTGTCGTCGCCGGAACATACAACGAACAAGTCTACGTCCCCCCTCATGCCGGCCCCATCACCATACAAGGTTCCACGAAGGACGCTCGCGGCTACAAGGACAACGAAGCCACCTTGACATACAATCTCTCGCGCCAAACACCTGGACTTGCCAACAACGACGCAACAGCTACCCTCCGCTTGAACACAACGAACATTCGCATTTACAACCTCAACGTCGCCAACACCTTCGGCGCAGCTGAGAAGAATGGCCAAGCCCTCGCACTGAGCGCGCAGAAGACGAACCAAGGATTCTACGGCTGCAAGTTCACTGGCTACCAAGACACCATCTACGCCAACATCGGGCGCCAGATCTACGCAAAGTCTTTCGTCAATGGCGCGGTGGACTTCATCTTCGGTCTACGCGCCATCGCGTGGTTCGACAAGATCGACATCGAGTCCATCGGCCCCGGTTGGGTCACCGCCAATGGTCGCGAAGCTGAGAACAACACGAGCATCTACGTCTTCAACCAGGTCAACGTCTCCGGTACCAACGGCACGAACTCGACCTTCCTTGGCAGGCCGTGGAGACCTTACTCCAGGGTGGTCTTCCAGGACAGCTATTTGAGTGATGTGGTGAAACCGGAGGGGTGGGCAAGATGGGACGATGTACAGAGTGTGGACAATATTGTTTACCAGGAGTACAAGAACTATGGGCCTGGCGCAAATCCAGAGGCAAGGGCAAACTTCTCCTCGCAGCGGGACTCGCGGATCAAGGCGTCGGATGTGTTTGGGATGAACTTTGAGAAGGAGAACTGGGTTGACGCGGACTACTTGTAGATGTCTCATAGAATCCGAGAGAAGCAGCGTTGTACGATAGACTTGAAAGAGCTAGTAATTATACCACTTGGTGTGCTTCAACCACGGGCCTTATGGCATTGCGTGTTGCGGACATGACGACAATTAATGCCAAAGACACTCATGAAAGGAATGCCTGCATCTGCTGTATATCCAGCATGCCGTTGAAGATCGTGTATTGAAGTGAGTGGTTGTGAACGAAGGCGGTTGGCAGGGTCGGAAAGTCCGATGGCCGGAAGTGGGGCATCCCGTGACCCTGTGCAATAGCCCGTGAGCGCGTTAATTCACGCCCTTCAACTTCGCGCAGAGAAAAGTCACTATGGTGTAGCCAAACATCTCGAATCGTCGATAAGTTCTACTCGCTGCGACGTCTGTATTCGCGATTTGGGAGTTCTCGTCGAAGTCGATGCTGCCCAGGTCGTATCACACAACTTATGGTATACGTCATCATCCGTCTTGGTCGCACACGCTCTACTGCGCATGCACACATTTACAACGGCGATGGAGGCGCTGAGCTTTTTTTTTGCATCTTCCTACAGCTGTCATAGATTAGTAAGAGTGGATTCGTACGGGAAGCAGATGCCGCATCCCCAGAGATCGGCTCTGCGGCTTAATGATGACGTTTTGGCAACATCAGAGGCACGTCAAGGAGGGTGTCTGATAAACGTGCGTAGACATTTCGCTGTGACTCTTTGAAAAGTGCCACTTCATACCTGTGAATTCCCCCAATAGACTCGAAATACACAAAAAACCAAATGGCATCAAGATTCCTCCAGAGCTTCTCGCGCTCAGCGCCCATCGCGAGCCGCTCGCTCCAGCAACGGAGCGAAGGTGACTACCCTCATTCCAAAATAAAAGAACGACAACTAACACCTTCCCTCTCAGTCCTCGCACCAGTCATCACCCGCACATACGCCAGCAGCGCCGCACCCGGCCAATCATCCAACGTCTCCAACCCGCAAGCAAGCAGCGCCGAGAGCCAGTCCATCAACAAGAGCGCCTCAGTCGGCCAGACTGACAAGAACGATGGCGACCACGCATCGATACAAAACCCAGTCAGCCACCCGGAGCAAGACCGAGCAGGCGCGACGGAGGAGACAACGGAGAGTCAGGATAACATGAAGCATGACCCGAAGGAGTCGGATGCGAAGAAGAGGGAGAAGACGCTGAACTATGGGCAGAATAAGCCGCTGGATGCGGCTGATAAGTAGAGCTTTGTAAAAGAAATGGATGGTAATCTGGCGACTCTATGTAGGGTTGGGAAGTGGAAGAACATTTAGAACGATGCTGATGCGACCATGACGCTAAGACCCGTGTGGTGATGATATGAAGGGGCCATTGCTGTTTGAAATCATCTTCCAAGTAGTGGTCATCATTTGCATATACGATGCGGTCAATCATCTCTTTGACGTCTTCGTTGTTGCTCCCAACCTTTTCCGATGGCTGACTATCGGGATTTCTGTACAGGGTAGTGCTGTTCATCGAATGAGTATCGAACTGAAATAGCAATGGTCGGCTTAGCTACATCAGCACATTGTTATGGAGCGCTCTCCATCAGTGAACAACGATTGCCATTCCGTCCCGATGTCGCGGTCGAATGGTGCCCGGAATTGCCCCAGTCTCTCGTATACTCTGTCTTCGTACATGTTTATCTCTCTCAGCAACAAGCCCACCACTATATTGTCTGCATGGACAAGTGCCGCAAGTAGAAACATGCTTCCGTTTTCGGGCTTCTCATTCGGCTCATCCATAGTGACATAGAGACGTTCAAAACCCTCCTCTTTCAAACTTTCTGTGTTTTCATAGCCGATCGGCCCACCCAGCGTCCATTTGATAGGTCTAGACCAGGCTCGAATGGTCAGCAGTATCATCTTCTCCATAAATGGTGTTCGCTCGTTCTTATCCAGTGGAGAAAGCCTGTACTCTTCTGCGATTGCTATAACCGTCGAAGACACTCCAACAAATGGTCGCGTTCTCAGTCGTCCATTCATCGATGCCCAGCTCCATGTTGGCGTGACCACCCAGCTGCCATCCAACATCTGGCTAGAGGACCTGGGCAGCCTTTGTGGTGGCCTTTCATCAGTACGGAATGAATGTCCAGGTGCACGATTTGCTCTCCAGTTCAGACTTTGTGGGAGCGTTTTCCAGAAATGGCCAGCAAGATACGTGTCGTTTAATGCGCAATGCATGCAGCTTGCGATAGCCGAAATAGCAATCAACTTGTCTGCTTGGGGATATGTGAGCTGCCTCGCACTGTAATCCACAAGGATCTTAGACCAAGTATCCTCTAAAGTCCGGCTGTCTAAGGCCTGCGGAATGGAAGTTATTTGAAGACCCAGCGCTTCACTCAGAACTGCCCTCGTAGGATCAGAACAAAGTTCGAAGCCGCGTGGAAGAGATTCGCTTGCGTTTGGGACCCGTGCACAGTCCCAGAAAAGTTCTCCATGGCCAATGCTCAAGACGCGAGTAGCCAACAGGCGTTCTTGTAGGACCCATGCGCGACTTCCGAGGGGCTGTTGATAAAGCGAATGTTGGAAGTACTGGCTTGGTATGACAGTGAAGGCAGGAGGTGTGCCGGTAAAGTCCCCACTCATTCCTCGCATAGCCATAGTTGTAGTGAAAGGCAGATTCGCTTTACGATTATAACCTCCCATACAGCTTTGGTCCGGGTGCGCAGCCTGTACCAAAGAAATGTTGATGATGCAATTCGAGTACACTTCTTGCATGCGACTGCACTCCAATTGCCAGTCTTCACTACTCCCCCTGCCAGACTGTATGATACAGAGAGCATCGATCCAGAGGTAGCGAACTCCGAGCCCTTCTACGAAGCAAATTGCCTCTTGGAAAGCAATGGGTAAATCTGAATGGGTTATTCCGAGCCGAAAATCTTGCATGTTATCGGCCGTTAGCCGGATGAAGCTAGGATTTGGGCCCCAGCAGTAACTCAAAGCAGCATACGGGCCCGATAGTTCCTCTTCCTGTGATAGTACTAGTCGCACTTTGTGGCTGCCAAGTTCGAGGAGACGTGTCGGATATGTACGCGGTTGTTTGTGTTTCTGACACTGCTCATGGGTGTCTAGACAAGTTCTCATCCACTTTTGCGCAGCCTGTAAGGATTCTGCCATGGGTATTGTGGACCATCTGCCGTATGTACCGACATTTACTGGGACGTTCGCTGTAGGTACTGCGACAAATCTCCGCGGGTCGAGCTTTTTCGGAAAACCGTGGGCAACACTTTTCTTTCTTCCCCACGTGGATAAAGAGGAATAGCTAACCATATGTTCTTCTGGTAGAGTACGGGAAACTCGAGAATAAGTATCTGGAATCTGACCGATGATGAAGTGACTTTTCAGGTCGTCCCTCAAGTGACCAGTTTCTGGCCTTACAGATTCCCACAAGGGAGTACAGATGTAGCATCCGGCTGTTGCTGCTTTGGTGAGAGAGGCAAGGCTCGAATGATGCTTGCGGTCGCCGCGTGAGAATACACGTACGCATTCTTCGCAAAGCATCTCCGTCAATATTCAAACACAACAAGCTCCTCCTTCCGTTGGGCCAAGGCGCCGATACAGTGGTGGGAAAAGTGTGAGCGTGAGCTGGACACTAGAGGGACAAATCGTGGCGCTTCTCGTCGTGCATACTGTGGAACCACAACAAATTACCTATCAGGATGTGCGAGGTCGCTATGAGGGTTGCGCGATTGCGGATGACAGTAGAGGTGGTTGCGGTGGCAGGGCGTGAGATGTAGATGCGGAGTGAGTCGCAGCTTCGTTGATCTGAATCGAATTGTTTACGACGCCGCATGTTGGCTGTGCCACGCACGTGATGTCCACACAAAACTTTGGAAGCACAGCCTTCGAAGTTAGCTTAATGATAACAGGTCTGCTCAACACTCAGTACTGGAGTCCTCGGATGTCGTAGATACGCGCACGAATAACTGCAATCGTACTAGTTCGCCCTCTAGTTCTAATCGCAGTGAATCATGTTCTTCACGCCACATCGCAATGCCCCAGCGTATAGCGCCACAAAACGCATCCGTATCCAGAAAGCCGATTACTGTTCGGAGGAAATGAAAAGCAAGGACAAAGGCAGTTTGTTTCGCAGTTTCGAAACTGTTAAACGCGGAACAGCGGACACTAGTGTTTTGGCACGGGCGATCCGCCAATGAGCAGCTCCGCAGCCGGCTTAGCGCCTCGGCAACGTCTCCTGTCGTTCATGCCGCGGTCCCTAACCTCCACAATAGTCCTAGGCCTAACGGCGAAGATGCCTCGCTTGGGCGAAAACACCAGGAGGTTTGAAACTTTGGTGGACGCCCCGAGGGAAGGATGCCCTAGGCTGTGGCATGGTGGGCACGAGGCGCGAGCCTCAGGCATAAGTACCACGAGCGCTCCTCGCGTTACTGTTTCTTCATCGCGCTCCATTCTCTTACCAACTTCACTATCTTTTCAACTTCTTCTATCATTTATTACATTCGTTACTAAGGCACAGGATGTCTCTTTACACTCTTTTTGCTGCGGGTCTGCTCGCTCAGTTCGCCAACGCGTACACCGTCATCCAGATTCCTCCCCCTTTCATGGAGAAGAACATCGATCCCATTGTCTACCCTGGAGAGTTCGACAAGTCGCATCTTCACTCCTTCTACGGCTCCGACGCCGTTGTCGCCGGCACCAAGACTAGCGCTGAACTCCAAAAAGGCTGCACCACCGCCGAGAACCCCAACGACTTGTCGAGCTACTGGGTGCCCACTTTCCTATACACCAAAGATGGCAAGAACTACGAGCCCGTTCCCGTCTTCCGCTTCAGCGCATACTACAACTTGGGCGAGACCCCTGCTGAGGTCGCCATCCCACAAGACTTGCAGATGGTTGCCGGCAAAGCCGACGCCATGACACCAGACGCTATGGACGTCAACGCAAAGGCCTCATGGGGCTGCGAGAGCGAAGACATCCCTCTCGACGCCAACGGCTTCCCCACCAATACCTGCTCGACCCACATCCAGCAACTCCTCTTCTTCCCCCAGTGTGTCAACGAAGAGACCCTCGAGACCGGCTACAAGAGCCGCGACAACGGAACGCCCAACTGGTGCCCCAAGGGCATGAAGTCTATGCCCCAGCTCCGCTTCTCCATCCGCTACGACATGCGCAAGGCCTTGCCCAACGGCTGGTCTGGTACCACCGCGCCGTTTAAGTTGGCCTGCGGACCTGCGTGGTGCTCGCACGGTGACTTCATCAACGGTTGGGTTCCTGAGGCTGCGAAGAACATGGTCGGCACGACCAGCGAGAAGCAGCACTTTGCTGCCGTCGAGGGTCCCCTTGGTGGCCCTTCGGATGGCGCTTCTTGCAAGGCTAAGGATGCTGATCCCAGCCACGGCACGAACAACTATGCTAAGAGCGTTGCTGCTATGGCTAAGCGCAGTGTTGGCACTTGGGGCTGGGAGACCAGATCCAGGCTCGCTCGCTTGGTCAATAGCGCCTAAGTTGCCAGGAGGGATGGTATCATGGTCTCGTACCTGACGGGAGTCGAAAAGACCTTCATGTATATATTTAAAACGAGGACTCTGCGTGGCGTTAACGAAACGTACACATGGTAGCAGCAGTAATCAGCAATTCATTCACATATCCACATCAATATCCTCACCAGTCCAGTCGTGACGTGACGTCTTTCCGTTATAGGATCAGATGGAAAGTGGAAACCAGATTGGAGGTATCATTTCATTCAAATTCGTTCAAGAGGTCGTATGGCTACTGTAGCATCTTCCCTAGTGCAGGAACTCATTGAAGAAGTTCACAGCACTCCTCTTCGCCCTCTCCAGACCATCCTTCTGCTTCTGGTCGTTGGGGTTACCACGCGCAGCAAAGCCGTGGTTCAGACCAGGGAAGTAAATGTACTCCCACTGGACACCAGTCTTCGGCAGCGTCTCCAACGTAGCCTTCTTCAGCTCCTCAGTGTACATTTGGTCGTTCTCAGGGGAAAGGACCTGGACGGGGACCTTGACGTTCTCGATCTCCGACTTCTCGAGCATGGAGGGGTGGGCTGTCGAGATGGCATCGACGAGCGAGGGGTCGGCGCCGAGCTTGAAGGCGGCCCATCCGCCGTAGCAGAAGCCGATGGCGGCAACCTTCTTGTATTGCGACTTGAGGGTCTGGGCGTGCTGCTTGATCTCGGGGTAGCGGATCTCCTTGTTGTTGCGGCCGATGAAGGCCATGACGTCGAATTTCTTAGCCTTCTCGGGGTCGGACATCGCGTCGGGGTCTACGACTTCGCCGCCGAATCTGTGTGATGGCTGTTAGTCCCATGGTTGCATTGCGCTGAATGTATGCGTCGCGTCGCGTAGCTGCTTACACATCGGGAACGTAGACGGTCGCATTGGCTTCCTTTGCGTAGTGGTCTGCCAGAATGCGGATGTTGGGAAGAGTCCAGCCGAAGACATCGGTGATGATAAGGATAGCGGCATCCTTGTTGTCGCCGGTTACATAGCAGTCGATGTTGTCGAGCTTGGCTTCCTTGCCAACGGACTCAGCGCCCCACTTGAAGCCGGTCTTGCAGTTATCGCAGGCCATATTGGAGGTTTGTAAGAGGAATTGATGGATGTAGAGGGAGTTTGGAGTGACGTTTGATGCCGGCTGCGAAATTTGGCGGGGTGGAAGGGCCTTAAGTCGTTCAAGCTTCAGGTGGGGTCGGCTCCATCATCTCAGCCGTTTCCGTGCATGAAGACAGAGAAGATAGCCCGGCATTCTAGCCCATTCTGTCGAGAGAGCCAATCATGACGCCATGGCGTTACACTGCATTGGCTTGATTCCCGGTGCTGTCGTGATGAGAACGATGACGACGATAGCCGGCGCCGGAATTTGTGTTCGCGCATTGCTAAATCCGGGCTTCGTTCGCCGATGTCCGCCGCGACGCCGACGAAGACGAAACAATTCTCTACATCACGGCTCTCGTCAGGCATTCTATCATCCGGTCTCCGATATTTCTTCAACGAACCTATCAAGCCTATATGTTGTAGTAAGCACTAGAACTCTCTCCTCAAAGCGTAGACATGGGAAGGGTCTTCCGGCGTGACCTACGCAAGGATTCTGGAAGAAGAAGCTCTAGGTGAACTTCAGGCTTCCCATGGGCAATCGCAAAGATGGCTAAGCACATTCAGCTCGGACTTATGACTAAATTCTAGCTGTATCGCTCAACTATCTAATAAGTCATCGCAGTTCCGTGCCGACAAATTAATAACAAGTCAATAACTATCTGTATATTTGGTGACCGCAACAGTTGCATCTCAACCCCCTCAAACTTCCCACCCGCACCTCAGCCTATTTCTGGACTGATTTGTGACGTTTCTCGAGTATTGTGGCGTCTACACGATTGTCTGGGTAAAGAGGTCGATGAACCTGCACTCCGTGCGGATTTCTCTCGTAGATGATCATGAAGGCTTGGCCGAGAGCAGGAGGTTCAAACCTGTTTGCTTGCACCCATCGCGCCTTAAGCGTTTCCCAGACATCTTGCTGGAACCAAGAGATTACCCAGTGCATGGGAACGTCGTGGAAGGAGGCGATGAAGTAGAGCGCGTCGCTGCTCAGTGTCCATTTCGCACCACGAAAGTTTCCGCCGTTTACAACAGGCCATTTGCGATGGTGTCCGGAAGCATCTCGTGTCGTGAACTCTGCACGTGAATTGCCCTTGAGATAGAGGAGAACCTTAAGACGTTCATCAGCGCTTGATGGAACTTCCAGCATGCGGATCGCGTGTAGTTCGTGGAATTGGCCGTCTAACCCACTCCTACCGGTAGGCATCGGTACATGACCTAACACGTTCAGTTCCCACGAGAAGCCTAGTTCTGGGGCCTTCTCATCTCCAGTCCACAGTGGCTCAGGACTGATATGATGGAACATGTGGTACCCATGCGCAACTTCATGGCACAGAACAGTGGCGAGCATGAAAAGGGTTCTGTATCGTTCGTTTTCACTTATACTCGTCGACTGAAGGGCTTTGACGAAGCCCCTTGTAAGGGCGATGCAAGGCTTTTGAACACCCTTACTAGAGACAGCAAGTGGAAAGTCAGCGGACTTGAACTCGTTAAAGTATGGCAACGATTCTTTCTGACGATATGTACAGCCGAAATAGTTGTTTCTCACACTAGGATGGTAAAACAAGAAAAAGTTCGTTTTTCCAAATTCGATTAGGTTCGCCTTGACAGTAGCAAGGGCTCCCAGGGTCTTATAATGAGAATTTCTCTCCAGGTACACTTGGCCGGCCGCATTATGGCGACGATGTCCAAAGGTCAAGTGACTGAACCAAAGCAGGGGCATGTCTTCGGTGAGCCATAGTGACGCAAGTTGCAAGGCAGGTCGCATGCTGCGGTAGAGTTGTAGGGTGTCTTGCCCTGGACCAGTGGCCCAGCGATCCAAAGCAAACATTGGGTGAATAGGATTCGTAAGAGATGGCGCACGATATGTCTCCAATCCTCTGTGCTGTCGCATATGCCAGTCAAACTCGCGTTTGATAAAATAAAGAAAGTGTAAGGCATCCATCGCTGAAGCTGTCAAAAGCTCGTGCAAACTTTGGTAGGTTTCGGTAAGGATAAAACCTAGTTGTTAAGCGCCACGATGGTTGCAAAGAGATAGAGGGAGTCCCTTGTGTATTAAATATTTGTTGGTGAGACCACCTGCTGGCGCTGTGAAGAGACCGTCATGGAAGTCGCATTGCCTACGCATGCGCTTCGTTGGAAGAATGTGACGAAGACCACCCTCTGTCACTACTGGTGTACGATCCCCGCAACACACAAGAGATACACGATGACTGAATCCGCCCACTAAATAATGGAAGGGATGAGAAAGAGGTCACTACCGGCGTCCATGAAGCCGAGCGATCTGCTCATCTGAGAAATTCTCCTTCGTCTCTTTGACATACGTTTCAAACTGACCGGCTACCTCAACAACATGCTTCAGATGCGCATACGACAGCTCCTTCTTTTGAAACTTTGCGAGCTGCCTTCCGATCGTAATCGCGTTGCGAATCTGTCGACCATTGAGCTCCTCGTCCGCCAATTCCAATACATTGCACTCGATGTCATCGAAGTCGATACCCGGCTCTTTCAGCGCTTTGAGGCGGTTCAGGAAGTTCTTCCAGATACGGCATCGTTGCGACTTGCCCAAGTTGGGGTAATGCAGGGCAAGTGAGATCCTGGATTTGAAGGCTTCGTCGAATGTGCCGACGCGATTGGATGTGAGGATAAGAATGCCGTCGTAGTACTCCAGCACACGGAGGAAGACGGAAACTAGGGCATTGCGTGCTAGATCAGCTATCCCTCGCTCCTCAAGGAACACGTCAGCTTCATCGAGGAGCACTACACAATCCCAGAGGCTACCTAGGTATAACACTGCAGTGGTGGACGTGCAAAGTCAGAAATTGGCTCATGTGCATTTCTTGCAACTGGAACTTACCTGATTCGAGGTATTTCTCGACTTGTTCTGGTTCGGTACCAATGTCACCACACGTAACAGGATACAATGGTTTCTCAGCCAGCTCGGCGACACTCTCTGCGGTAAAAGTCTTGCCGGTGCCAGGGCCTCCGTGAAGAAGAATGATGAGTCCATTGCCTTTGCCCTGGATGATGTCGGTGTTTCTTTCGCTAGAGATTCGGTCGGCCACCAGAGCGTGGACAAGCTCTTTCGTCTTGTCGTCAGCGACTAGATGGTTGAAGGCCTCTTTGTTCCATGAGATGTCGACTATCTTGTCGACCACCAGATCGACTATGGGTAGTCAGCTTTTTTGCATGATAGATGTTAAGAGAACTCATACTCCACACTTTGCGGCGCAGGGAGAATCCAGGTATAGTTGGCGGAAACAGATATATGTCGGGCGCTTGAGGAGGATCATCTTCGTCCATTCTTTTCACAAATAATGACGTTCTGTCTTTGCTACCACTCATGAACACGGGGCCTTGGTTTCGTTTCGATTTCTGATCATTGTCGTGGAGCTTCTTGAAGGTTTTGTTGTCGATTACGTATCGCTCGCCGTACTATAGCATGTTTTAGCTTTGCTTAAAGCAAAGATTTGATTGAGCGCTTTGTTCCTACCGTATGCGACGTCTCTTCATCCCCACCCTCATAAGAGATCGGGCGTTTGACACGACATGACCAGAATGTACGGCCTCTCTGCAAGAGTTGGTTCTGTAGATTCTTACTGACGAATGGCAAGGGGATTATGCTCAACTGAGCAATGTCGACTTCTTGATCGTGACTGTCGGCGACCAATTTAAGTGTGAGCGTCTCATTTTGACGATAGAACTGGCCATCGTAAACGATAGTCGAACATGACATATCCCAAGCCCATGCTTCGTTGGCCTTATTCCTTTCATCCGCCCTTGATCCTACACGCGACGATTTCTCAAATTGATGCGAATCATGGTTACGTCCGTAAGCCCTTTGTAACGTCGGCATGTCTCGCAATCGATAGGCCTGAGTCTTGTTGCCATTTTGGTCAACAACGACATCGCCTGGGAAGAATAGATATTCAGTGAATGCATGAGATATGCGCCCACGAGATTTCATCTCTTCGAACTGGTCAAACTTGGCGGCGTAATTGCGTTCAATCCAATCGAAAAGTAGCTTCAAATGCGCTTGGTGCTTGGGAAGCTGATTCGACACAGTCTGTCCCTTTGATCTGCCACGGTACCAGAACAGGTAGGGAGCCTGTAGATTATCCAAGACCGAAGGTAGCTGTGTCTCATCAAGCGTGCACGCTGATTTGAGAAATATCTGCAAAGCCACGCGAAGCTCTTCGGACATGATCGTGATGGTCTCATTCGACGGTTGTGGGGCAGGGAGTACGCCTGTTTCAAGACCCTCGGCCAAATCAATAGCGCTGACTCTAGGTGTTGCGTATGACTTGTATACCAAGAAAGAGATGTCGTCGTTCTTTCGTAGATGGGTTTTCAAGTCAGCTAGTGGTGACTCCGCTCTCAGCTGCAGACCTCCCCCCTTTCCGAGAGCCCAAGTCGGCTCTTGAAGACAAACACTGCCATTTACATCATCCAATATATGGAGCACCTGGAAGCGTGGAGGACTGATACCCTGCCCCAGTGGATGTTCCGATCCTTTAATGCTTCTCTCCAAATCATCGATCCGTTTCAACAGCCGGCTGACAAGCTCTGACTCACCGGCATTGGCGTGGATCTGTGTCGATGCTTCCATTGAGTGAGCGATGGGTGGGTTTCGGATGGTAAGCAAGGGTGGCTGTTGCATGTCGAGAGGCATGAAATATGGAGAGCTGGGTTCGGGGGCTTTGCCGAGACGGGAGCTTCCAGGAAATGATTGGTTAGGGATGTCAGATGGCGTCTTGTCTTGTTCTTGTTGCGCCATGAGCACTCGCTTTTTGTTCTGCTGCTCCAAAAGCATAAGCTGTATTTGATAGTCTTGAAGAGCGTTATTGCCTTGAGAGGGAGATGGTGGTGGCAAAAATTCGAAGGGTACTTTTTCCGTCAAAACTTCCAGGTTCGCAGCGATCGCCAAAAGTTTCTGTGTCGCGAAGTTGCTAGATTCTGTTTGATCTCGTGATATGGTCAATTTCTTTACGATATTGAAGAGCTTCTCGTCCGCTTCCGCTTCTGCTTCTGCTTCTAGTTTTTCTTTCTGGTCGGATTGCTCGTTGCCCCCAAGATACAAGGGTCGACGAACACCTGAAAATGCAGATTCAGAACCGGGACTAGATGAACCCGGGCTGGACGTTTCGTACTCTGCACTGTCTATCTGGGATGCATCCTCATCAGTGCGGAATGTTGGACCCTGACCGTCACACGAGCCCTCAGTCTGGTCCCCGCCAGCCTCGTCCCCACCAGACTCTTCAACCTCGTGATCAGAGTCTTCAGCCTCGTCGCTGTAGTCTCTCGCTTTTGTTGAGCCTGCAGTGGGTATGGAATGGAAGGGGCGAGCAGGATCGCTTTTGCGACCTCTTTTGGGTCTAAGTGGTTTGGTGAACATCTGCAACAGATAGGCTGGGAAGGATGGTAGCGCATAGATAGCAGGACCCCGCACGACGACAGGAGTCTGTAGGTAAGACGACAGGGTCTAACCACAACGAGGTTGGTACAAAAGCCACCTGCTTGGCAGCTGAACGCTGCAGCCTGGAAACTGGGTGAGAAACTGCGTCATTTCTCCAGACCGACGACGAGAACATAAAATGACGACGCAACAGCAGCAACTGAGTGAAGGATGGGTCGGCTGTTCTAGTACAACGTATGCAGCCCGCCATGACCCTAGGGCAGTCCCGCGGCGAAGCGCCTCCCTAGGTCGTAGCTGCATTAGCCTTCACGCTAACATTTCGCAGTACACCAGGAAGCAGTGCAGAAAGCTCATACAAGCTCGCGTCTCTTCATTTTTCTTCTGAATTGACACAAGATAAGCGCAAGGTCGATTTCGCCAATCAGTCGGCCACTTTGCAAGGCTTGGAAAACGTCGTAAAGATCGCGTGCAATAATTACGCATCCTCTCGCAGCAACAAAGCAGGGAAATGGCTAGAACGGTTTTCCAGCCGCTTGATACATTATGGAAACATATTCGACATACTGGCGCAGCATCATCCAGAGTATGTCGCCCTAGCTTGGGGCGCAATGAAATTTCTCTTCGTAGTGAGTCGCCCCGGCCATAGCATGAGATATCGAGATCGATTCGATGTTGACAACGCAACAACAAGGCCTTTTTGAACCATGAAGGTGTCATTGCAAGCATAGCAAAGGGTCTCGCTCGTATCGCAGATGCTCTTCCTCGCATTGAACTAGCGACAATCTTGTACCCAACGACGAGAATGACAGATGCTGTAGAAGCATTGTATGCACAGATCATCCGGTTCTTGATCCGCGCCCATGATTGGTACCAAGAGGGTACTCTGCGTCACATCGTGCATTCTGTTACGCGTCCTGCCGAGCTACGCTACCATGATGTTCTGGAAAATATCGAGGCGGGCTCACGGAATATCGAGCAGCTAGCCATTGCGGGGTCTCATGTGGAGCTGAGACAGATGCACACGATCGTGAAGTTGATGGCTGATCGAGTGGAGAGGTCTGAAAGCACCATCCTTGAGATGAGATGCATGATGATCAGTACGTCAACAGTGTTCATATGACGAGGTCAACGCCTGCTTACTGTACATAGATCACCAAGCCATCAATTCATCCTCACTCGTGGATACAAACGACAAGGTATCGGATTTGCAATTCTCGGAAATGGTGCGAATCGCAGCGGAGCTATCATCATTTGATCCAATTGAGAGCTACAGTCAGGCCGTCATGGTACGAAATCTGCGCCGACGAACTCAGCAGGTCAACATTCCAAATGCTTTTTGGCAATCCCAGACGTTGAAAAGGTTTGCAGAGTACTCAGAGCCGTCACTCATGCTGGTCAAAGGTACTTTCCAGGAACGAGGGGCGTTGCGCGACGCGGCCGTCAGAGTAACTGAAGAATTGAAGAGCAAAAACATCACAACACTTTGGGCAGTAAACGTACAACTGTCTGATCGAGCCACCAGAACCCCGAACGCGCTGGACATTCTCAAGTCACTTGCCGCTCAGGCGCTTACATTGGGCGACTCAGCGCACTCTCAGAAATCGACGGCGCTAAGCTGCACGCAGCTTCGCAACGCTACCACGGCGAAGGAGTGGCTTGAGATCCTTGGGGCTACCCTCGAAAACGTTTGTCGGGAAGTGTACATCGTTGTCGAGTTAGACATTTTGATTTCTTCTGTCCCCGCAACATCGTCAACCGATGAGGTTATTGCGCTTTTCTGCAATCTGCTGAAAGAATTGACGGGCCGCGCAAAGAGGTCTATTGCCAAAGTATTGATTATAACGAGCAGACCATGGACACCTTTATCGAAGACAACGAATATTTTCGTGGAGACTATGCTATCAGGTCCCCCTCGACGCGCGAAGCCGCATGCAAACCTTCGAAGGAAGCAAGGAGGTACCTCGACGTACAAAGCAGCACTGAGAACACTAAGAAGATAAGTGCGCTAAAATACTGAGCACGAGGAAGCTCTTTTGCAATTGTGTAATGTTATTTTACTTGCTACTTTACTTGAACACGTTCTGTAGCCCCTGCGCCATTGCCCTATGATCTTTGTTCCGTCATGACAACGAAAGGGCCCACTATCATTGCAATGGAATGGTACAGTTACTTTTCGTTTATGCGATGATGAGCCGTAAACATCTAGATATGCGCTATGGCGAACATACGTTGATCATTCATCTCGATCGAAATGACGCGCAGAAAAATGTTCGGTACGATAAGCCCGAAAGATCAAAGCTTCGCCAAGGTCTTCGGAGATCGCGCGTCCCATTCCTGTACTCCTGAACGCCGATGATAATCTGCAGGGAAGAAGCGAGGCCCAAGAATTTTTTTTTGCACTTTGCCTGTAACTGTCTTCGGAAATTCCCCATCTGCAATCCTTAGGAGCGTGGGTAGCTTATACCCAGCTAGCCTTTCCCGTAGATCTCGTCGCAAGTCTTTGATCGTCAAGACATATTGAGAACCATCGCTGGAAGCCGAGAAAGGAGCAGACATTTCCTCATTCTGCAGCGAGACTAGTGCGGCGACCCGTTGCCCGTACTCCTCGTCGGGTACACCAACCACCATGGCTTCGGCTACATATGGTAGACTCAGCAGCTCGCGCTCGACGTCCAGAGCCGAGATCTTGTATCCGCCTGACTTGATGATGTCTAGAGACGCTCGACCGATAATGAAGTAATATTTGCCCTCTCGTCGCGCAATGTCGCCGCTTCGGAAGTATCCATCTCGATCATGAGCTTTTGCAGTTCCTTCAGGATCGCGCAGGTACTTGGAGAACATGTGCTGAAGTTGCTTAGTGCATCCTATCAAAACGACACATGTAAGACTTACTGGGCTTTTGACGAGCACCTCTCCCTCGTCTCCCTCGGATAGCTTGACATCAACGCCGCTGGCAAGTTCACCAACTGAACCTTCTGGCACGCTCTCGTCGCCGAGGCGCATCTTGAAGATAGCCCCAAACTCAGTAGCGCCGTATCTTTGCAGGATCGGCTTTTGCATCAGATCCCTCCAGAAGTCATCGAGTGGCTGCGGCAGTGCTGACGTTCCGCATAAGCAGGCTCGAAACTGTCTCGCGCCCGCGACGTACTTCGCCATCTCATCTGCAGGTAACTTGCTTATTTGTTGTTGATAGTACCGTCTCATTCTCATGTATATAGTGGGTACACCAGAGAAGACAGTCAGTCGTCGTCTGTTGTCGGAAGCGCCCTGTTTCCATCGCTGCCACATTTTCTCTTCGTCAAAGCCTCCGCTGCGGAACTCGATACGGCTACCAGCCACGAGAGATGGAAAGAAGTTGATGCCAACACCGGTCGCATGATGCACCGGAAGAACGTGGAGAGCGACATCATCTTCCGTCAGCTGGTAATGATCTGCCACTTCGAGCGCACAATCGAAGATGTAAGATCTTCGCATAACTGCACCCTTAGGTGGTCCAGTCGTCCCGCTGGTGAAGATGACTACAGCGGGCGCATTCTCATCCAAAGTCCGGTCGGAAGAGATGATGATGTCTCCAGCGTGGAGGGTAGGACACGAATTCGTTGGCTGAATGCTTATGGCTTGGAAGCTCTTGTTACTCACCGATGCAACCCGGGTTTCCAGGTCGCGACATTTCCTCATATTCGATGAGCTGGCAAGAACGAGCACTGATCTTGACTTCTCGATGAAGTAGACTGCCTCTTCTACGGGTAGGGCTGGGGTCAGTGGCACTACAGCAGCTCCAAGAGCAAGTATCGCCAACACCGCTACTGCGTATTCATAGCCTCCAGGTGCTATGACAGCGATGTATACTTCTTCCCGTCTTTCTAGTGCCTCACGAGTCGCACTTGTCAACGTGCTGAGAAGCCTTTCTCTCAGGGCTAGCACATCCGAGAGTAACTCCAGATGGGTCTTTTGCAAGTTCAACCGAACGTCGTCAATAGCTATACGCGCAGGTCTCCGGTTGGCAAATCGGAGAAGCCGACTGAAGAGAGGCTAGGATATGTTCAGCACCACGTCATGAGCATATCTGCACACACGCTTACACTATTCGGCAGCACGTTACGCCCAGAGTGCTTCGGTACCATACAACATCGGTCTTCCATCATCGTATTGCTCGGTTCCTGCCCAAGCATCTGGGACTTGACCGCCAATGCTCCGTAACCACTCTTCGTACCTGGGTATCGAGGTGTTGTACTACATGATGAGCCGGCTACAAACGCTCGGATATAACGACTCGCATGCGGGGTTTCATCAAGAGTATAATTCCTTAGCCGATCGTATCACAAGATTCGCGGGGAAGTATTCCGCGAAACCCCGCAACGCTTTCACTCCCGGCGCTAATGGCTGTGCAAGGCCCCGCCGCACGCTCGTAGCCGTAATGATGGCCCAAGGTCACCGGCAATCTCGATAATAAGGCGATGCAGATTCGCATAACGTTGGCATCAATTAGTTGCATGCGGCACAGCTTCAACACACCGTTCGGCTCTTCCGCCCGCGTTCGATGCATGAAATGAGGGCCGTCACGCGAGTCGTTGTGCCGATGGTCACTGCTCCTTCACCGTTCATGGACTAGCAGAGAGGTCTGTCACCGGTCGGCACGGCTTCTTGGACAGAACCACTCAACGTGCAATTCTCAGAATGCCATCACATCAGACCTCCGGGGTTTCCGTTACGCGCCGGCCCTGAGCGTGTCACTACACGCGTGTCACAATCTCATAACTTTGCACGAAGGATGCGATCAATTCCCCAGGTCGCATGGTTGCCGCGGCTGCATGATATCAAGCCCGACTCGATCCACATTTCCAGTTTTTACTTCCTCAGGCGCCTATGCCCCCGTACGTTCAATCACAAATTCGTTGTTTTCTCCCGCCCAACGCTGTTCCGGGTCGTCTACCCGGCCTTGCATACCGCCGTTCGCTGTGCGACGGCCTACAAACCTTAATCCTACGGTGTCGCCTAGATAGTCCCTCAATGCAAGAGGCTACAAGGCGCATGGAAGCCTTGATAGCTCTGCAAATATTTCCGCAATGCAGCTGCCTGGAACGAGCCCGATTGATCAGAAGAGCATGCTATTTCCTTTTCGAAAGGCGCTGCATGCATGGCGCTTGTCGCTTATTGGGCAGCGCCGTCGCACATAACGTGGGGCTTATTGCATCAGTCAGCCACAATGGCTGCAGCCGCATCGACATCTATCTTCGTCATCTTACTGCCGACAAGGGTTCTGTTTGATTGTTCCTTAGCGATGCTGATGGTATTTGCTGGCATTTCGCGCTGGTAACGACCCACTAACCGAAGGACCGCCGGCGACGTGTCTCCTCAAAGGCCTTACCGATCATATGACGCATCATTGTTTACACTCACAGCCTGCTCAGAGGCGCTGCATCACACCGCTATCTGTCAGATGCTATTTGGAGTGTCACCATGGTAGCTAGCTTCGGTGAGCTCTCAATACTGCGGCGAGACTGGTTTGTCGAAGGCAGTCATGAAAAACGTGTTCACATCGACTGGGACGTTGAAAGCAACTATGTGCTAGCGCTGGCTCCTTGGTTTCGCGGATCCCTCCAGGCTGCCATGACACGCTCAGCGCTGCTAAACGCGGATGCATTTCTGTCGCAAAAGTGGTTCGGGCACACAAGCATCCAAGCGCCTGGTCATAGGGCTGCAATTTGACCTTGCTTGAGGCGCACACCGACTAAAGAAAGGCAACACTTCCGGTGTATTGATTTGCCTGCAGTTAGTTTGGTATCGATGATCAAACAATGCCTCGTGGCATCCTGGTCACATGGGCCATTCAGGATGAAGAGCAGCCAAACCCGCAATTTCAGATACGATCGGAATGTCACGCTGTGCCGCGACAAGTCCCGCAGCGACAGCACGATCGAAGGACGTGGATGACAGCCTGATTTTGACAGTCGACAAACAAGGACAACTCCTATGCGCCCCACCCTTGTCGCCAGGGGCATAGACGTCACAGAATAGCAAATTGATGTTTTTCGAGCTGCATACTGTCGCTAACCTCAGCCTCGAAAGGCGAGGATTGGCGAGATGGAAAAGCAACGCATACGAACGGTCCTAGTCGTGCCCATCTCGTTTGTCGGCGGGAACCCTCTCTGAACGTTGCCGCATCGGCTGCACCTCATCCGTTACGCGAGGTTTGGTAACTCAGGCACGGTCGAGCAAAGCGGACGGGGAAGACGGCACGAGACACGTTTGGCGCACGTCAAGGGTTGAGTGTGAATCACGAATAAGCAGACAGGCGGGGAAGGCGGGAATGAGCGTGGCTTACGCGCACAGATGTTTCCGCATGCGGTCATAGTCCTTCTCGGCCCGTAGTGGGCCAATGCCTCCCGTCACACCAGGCGCAGCTCAATGGGGCCTTTTGCGGTGAAGGGGGTAAAATCATCTCGTGCTTCACATGCCTGGGTGTTTGCTCACCCAATTCGTCGTATGTGTGACTCTTCATCGCTCCGGTATATATACTGACTACGCAAAAGCCACGACCATGTCCCTTGAATTACCCCTAGTATCGCGCAACGGCCGGCTTTTTGATCCCATCACTAGCACCATTCCCCGCTTCCTCGAGATGCTGGCCAAACCACACGTTCCGCCCATACCGATGAAGTCGTTTCATCTCTCATGTCTAGACCAAAATGTAGTGCGCGTTTACATACAGACTCTGTGCATCTTTCCCGTATGTTCTCCCGAATCATTTGTTGTATTGACAGAAATTGACGTTATCCGCAGTTTCCCGATCAGAATCTCGCCGAGGATGCCATACAGTCTTTGAGTGCTGGGCTTCGCCTCACACTCAACAAATTTCCCTTTCTGGCTGGCACTCTCACACTTGCCGACCGAGAAGCGGGTAAGCTTGCTCTCCACTATCCAGCGGAGATCACAAGCAAGCATCTGAGTCGCGTCTTTCGATCGAAGCAAGTTCCGTACCATGAGAAGAACTTTCCACACACCTACGAGCAACTCAAAAGAGATGGCATGCCACCTAGTGCATTCGAGTCATCGATGTTCGTGCCGGAAGATCTCGCAGAGTATCCTGGTATTCCAAGAGACGGCGAGGGCAAGGTAGACTTCAACACTAGCGATGCACCGGCAATGAGAACCCAGGCTTTCTTCATACCTGGCGGTCTTGTGCTGTCGATGTATATGCATCACAGTGTCTTTGACTTCTCCGGTGTGACTCTTTTCTGGCAAACATTCGCCGAGAACGTTTCGAGCCTTTCGAAGCAGCAACTCTTCGAAGAACACAAAATCATGCGTAAGACCCCTCACTGCATTCTTAAGCTGTGACTAACCACAACAGACATGGAAAGCGTCGCCGACCAGCAGTCTCAGATGCGGAAAGCCGTTGACGAGCAGATCAAGCCACCACAAGGCAGCGCCAGCGCAGACTGCTACTGTGATGGCCCACCCCGGTATCTTCAAACCTTACCTAAAGAGACGAAATGTACCCAGAGGCTCTTCGTCATTCCAGCATCACGAGTACGCGAGTACAGGGAAACCCTACGTACCCAGTTTCCCGAGAACACCCCTCCGACAATGTGCAACGTGCTTGCAGCCTTGGTCTGGACGCATGTTACCCGCGCTAGAGCAAGTCGCTTGACCAAGTGCGGCTTGACAGAGACTAGCATCGGAATTGCGACGGACTTGCGAAGACGGCAGCGACCTCCGGTATCCACAGACTACACAGGAAACATGGCTTTGTTCTCGCGAGGTACAATGAACGTCTCAGACCTCACAAAAGAGGACCGGTGAGTCTAGCCCCTACTACCATATGATCGCATGTCACACTGTGTGGCGCCCTGAACCTTGCACTCGCAAATCTTGAGCAACGCGATTAAGTTTGAGAACCCCAGCTGACAAATAACGGCAGTGTAACCAAGTCGACAATCATCAACGTCATAAACACCATCAAGAGCACGATCCTCGACGTCGACGACGAATGGGTGAACCGCCACCTCACCTTCTTCAAGTCGATCGAGCAGATTACCGACACCGAGGTCGCACTGGCCTTGAAGTTCGGCTCCGACATATACATCTCGTCGTGGCTCAACTTCGGCGCTGATATCAGCTGGGGCATACCTGGTACGGATCTAGGCAAGGACTCCCTGGCTGGTCGACCCGAGTTCATCAGACGATCTTACGGTCCGGGTGATGGCGGCATGATCTTCCTTCCCCGGCGGAGGCAAACTGCGAACCAAGAGGAGGCGCCGTTTGAGATACTCGTGCGACTTGCTGAAGAGGACATGACGCGTGTGCTGGAAGAGGAGGGCGGATTGAGCTCTTGGGCCGACGCGGTGATTGAATGAACGGTGAATCCCATCGTTTGTTCTTTGGTATGTTGTGGTTGCCTTCTTCTGGGCAATGCGAGTTTGGTGCACCGGTACACCAATCTGTTGATGACGCTTACGGTCTTTCGTTTCGAAACGATGGTTTAGGGTATGATTATCTGGTGTTGAATTTCGGTTAACGACTTGGGTCGGGCATTTGATATCCTGTACAATTAGCTTGCATTGGGTGGTATCTCAAAATCGGGGGGCGTTTTTCTATAGTTGGGATGGATTTCGTTAATGGTTGCTCTTCTGGTGTTTGGGTTTGGGTTTGATGGCGTATGGTAGCATGATCACGCTGGCCATTATCATGTAATACTATAATGCTTTCCGATCTGCATCGTAGTGTTAACGAGTGGCCCTGACCTAAACTTGGTGATGTTTGTTCGTTAGTCAGATGTTTCTAGTCGATAGCAATGCTGCCATTCCACGGCCACCGAGCCCTGCGACCCCGCATTTCGACGCCCCGCAGCTTTGCGCCATCAACCTTCTCCGCGCGACATCTACGGCTTCTGCCCACCACACATGATCCGCGTATACCGAGGCAGTGATGCAGCTTACATCTCCGCGTTATTGCCGGCGCGTTGAGGTTCACGATGCGAGCTTGTCTCCAATGTCCGGCGGCCAGCTCAGTCGGCTTCAACAGCACTCGCCCACCTCGCTTCGAAACGCCTGCGACTGACTCTGTTGGTCAAGCAAACAATTGACGACCAGCCAATCGCATCATGGCAGACTTCACCGATCATCTCAAGCCCGCACACGATGGCACAGCAACCCTCCAAGCCGAACGCGACGGCTCGGGCATTGACGTCCACCAACTCGCACAGCACCTTCTAGACCGTGATGACTTCCTGAAGCGGCAAGAAAAGGTCCTCCGCGTGTTGAGCAAGGAGAAGCTTTTCAGTAAAGATCAGCAGCTGAATCTGTCGCGACCAGAGCGGTACCACCTAGGCCTGGCAAGAGCGAAAGCCATCCAGCGATTGATGAGACGCGAAGGCTGGAACCATGAAGACTACCAGATGGCGGAATACCTGACTGATGAAATGAGCCCATACTTCTTGCATATGAGCATGTTCGGTGAGTCAACGGAAGGTTGCAGCTGAGAAAGATGTCGTGCATAATCGTACCACCGGGGCGCTGGGAGCTGACATGCACCGCATCGCACAGTCACAACGGTACGCGAGCAAGCCTCAGAAGAACAGCAAAAGTATTGGATGCCCAAGATCCTCAACTACAACATCATCGGCTGCTATGCGCAAACTGAGCTAGGCCATGGTAGTAACGTACGCGGCCTGGAAACCGTCGCAAAGTGGGACCCGATGAAGAAAGAGTTCGAGATCCACAGCCCAACTCTCACGGCGAGCAAATGGTGGAATGGGTCGATGGGGAGGACCGCCACACATGCAGTACGTATTCAGCCCCTTCTCGTGCGACTGTTCCAGAACTTTATGTCTGCCTTGGGCGTTCGCTAACGTAGCCGCGTATAGATTGTGGTCGCACAATTGCTCTTGCCGAAAACGTCCTCCATAGCCGAAGGATCCAAAAAGGCCGGCCGAAAAGACCAGAAGATCGAGTATGCCTCTCACGGGCCGCAAACCTTCATCCTGCAGATTCGGGATGCGAAGACCCATCAACCTTTGCAAGGGATTGCGGTAGGCGATATCGGTCCGAAATACGGGTATGCAAGTATGGATAATGGATATATGCTCTTCGACCACTTCCGCGTACCCAAGTCGGCTATGCTGAGCCGCTATGCGGAGGTTTCGGACGAGACAGGCGCATTCATTCGGACTGGACATCCGGCTGTCGTATATGGAAGTCTGACGTTCGTACGCGGACAGATCATAATGCATGCAAGGCTGGTGCTTGCGCGGGCTGTTACCGTCGCTGTGCGATACTGCGCTATCCGGCGACAATTCAAAGACCGCGATTCTGCCAATTCTTCAGACGGCGAGATGAAGGTTCTGGACTACCCTACCGTACAGATACGGATCTTGCCGTTGCTTGCGACTACTTTCGCGTTGCATTATACTGGCGAGTACATGTACAAGCTGTACCACAAGTCGAGAGAAGATATCGAGAAAGGCGATTTTGGACCCTTGGCGGAGTTGCACAGCGCAAGCTCAGGACTGAAGAGCCTGTGTACGACGCTTGCTGCGGATGGTATCGAGACCTGTCGACGCGCAATGGGCGGCCATGGCTTCGGTGGTGGGAGTGGGCTGGTAGGGCTAAACGGTGACTACCTCTCCAAGCCAACTGTGGAGGGCGACAACTGGATGATTACCCAACAGGTTGCTGCGTACCTCATCAAGAAGATGTCGAATGCGGTCAAGGACCCAGACTCACCGGCCAAGGATCCAACGGACGAGCTCTTCCAGTTTTATCTTCGCAACAAAGACCATCGCTTACCTCAGAACGTCTTGAAAGACGGTGTTGTAGATGACCAAGGTATAGTCGACGTGTTCCAGTGGCGTGCGGCTGATCTCTCCTACCGCGCTTATCAAGCACGTGTTGTCGAGAAGAAGCCGTGGACACGTCTGATGATCCAACTTCATAACCTCAGCCGCGCATACTCGGAGCAAATTCTCGTCACGAACTTCTACAACAGCCTCACCTCCATAGCTCCGCCTGCATCGCCCGCCCTACGCACATGCTTCCAGCTGTACGCGCTTTACACCCTCGACCAATTCGCCTCCTCATTTACAATGACGGCCGCCGTGCCGCCCGAGTCGGTCTTTGCCTTGCAGGATGGGATCATCGACCTTATGGCCGAATTGAGACCACATGCGGTGAAGCTGGTGGACGCCTGGTCGATACCAGATTGGCTGTTGAACAGTGCGTTGGGCAGAAATGATGGTAGGGTATATGAGGAACTTTTCGACATGGCGCATCGCAGAAATCCGCTCAACAAGGTAACGTTCAATCCGGACTGGCGCAGCGAGGAGATTGTGTTGGGAAGTGAGGATGGTGGTCGGCACCTGCTGGCGAAGCTATAGCATGAGCGCATCTCGTCGTTGAAAATTACTGTCTGTGCATGCGCGTAGTGTTGGCTTCGCTACTCCTGTGGTTTTGGTGCGGACACCTGTCAGATGTTAATGTGGACGAAATTGAAACTCGGGGTAGCGTGAAACAAAGTCTCCCAATGTATGCGGTTACCCCTTTATGCTTCCGGCACCGGTGAGAAAACTTCGCAATGTTCAAGACACAAGCGCATTGGCACATCATAGTAGAGGCGAGCTGTCAAGAGACTTGGGTGAATACTCCGCAATTCATAGTGGTTTCCAAACCTTAAATTCGCGGAGCGGTCCAGTCAATCTTACTAGTCGCCCGTTGGAAGAGGGCCGATTACTGATTGCTGTCAACGCCCAATGATAAGTTGATGTCATGGTTTTAGGCCTCCGAACGCTGGAGCCGTTGAAAATGACATGCCATCTTTCCCTGCTAGACGACCGTTGAAACATTGGCATCGCGTGTTCGCGATGATCGGGTGCGTATCGGGAGTTGTTGGTCGGCGTATTTGAGGCGCTCCGAAAGTAGGCGGCCTGCATCGACCTTGCAGACTAATACTGGAGTTCAGGATAGGTTATGAGATAGATACACCAGAAAGAGTAAGAATTTCGACACTAAGAAGTCTAAAGCTTATCTGGCTGTGCCTCGAAACATGCATGGAGTTGAACGCCTCGTCTGGTGTTGCAGCATCGTCGCAGTCGGCAAGCGGGAGGCCGCTGAGCGCCAAGACACCACTAAGTCATGAGTCAGCAACGAGAGATGCCTGTCGCTTGTGACGCAGTTATGCAGTCTACGGCACATCAACCCACTATGCAGCACCGTTTTCCCGAGCACCGGGCCTGACCCCATGCCCTTCGATCTCTGCCATTCAACCCTTATGGTCCATCTTCCGCCAGTCACCGGGCGCTCCATTCCAAGCTCGTAAAAGCGCGGCCTGGGTTTCAGCCTGATCGCCGCTACGCCTTTTCTGGCTCAGGACCCTTCGGATGACCACGCAGCACATTCGCGGACCGGAGAGGAGACATAGTTATTAGACTTGACGTTCTTTGTTCTGTGCAATCGGATGCCCGCGCTAGTGTTTGCTTCGTAGGAACCTTACCTGAGCCTGAACAGCAGCGACTGCGGAGCTTGCCGCCCTTTCGTCTTACCGCCTCATCGCCTCCAGAGCATAAGCATGTCCTATCGTGGCCGACCCAGTAAGGGATGCGAGGCTTGCAGAGCCCGTAAAGTCAAGGTACGCATCTCTTTCTGTTCAATTCCGCGAATTGCCCTACTCTCATGCTGCACCACGCGCAGGGCAACGACGGCCATGCGGACAAGGCTGATGCCAGAGTAGTGCGATGAGGGTAGACCAGCTTGCAGTCGATGTAGCAAGGCAGGTCATGAATGCAAATATCGAGACCAAGCCGACATCCTCTTTCGGAACCAAACGGCATCGGCTGCGCAAAGAGCAGAAGAGTCGTGGCGGAAGCGATCAAAGTCAAACCAACGTGCTACCGTTGCCGAAAGTAGCAACGCCTACAGCAACACCTATAATAACACCTATATCAAAACGCCACCAAGCGACGAGTCAACACCACCCCATCTGGATGACACGCGCTCGTCCAGCGGTAGTGTACATTCTCCTGGTGGCTCTGTGGATGACCCGGCTCAAGAATCATCAAGCGTTGCGTCCGCAACCATCGATCTAAGTCGGCTGACTATTACTCCGTCGCTCAATCCGGACTTCCGTAGAAGAGCTTTTGAGCGCTTTGTGTACGACTTTGTGCTGCCCGACTCGCCGAACCGACCAGCCGACCAACCAGATGAAGCCCTGTGGACATTTATCCCGCTTTTGTATCAAGACGCCCCGGAGAACTCATTGATCGCGACAGCGGTTGACGCAGTATCTTACGTCAACTTCGCTAATAGATACAATGATTCTCATGCGCAAGCACTAGGTGAGGAATGCGTAGGAAGGGCCCTTCCGATGTTGACAAAGGCAATCGCGGACAAGAAGCAGGCAGCCACGAATGTTGCGCTTTGCTCAGTACATCTGATGGGCATCTACGAGGTACGCCCGTTCGTTACAGTTTGATGATATGCACAAAATCTAACGTGATGAACAGAATCTTACCAGCGTGCAGCGGAAAGGAACATTTCTGGCTCACAACCAGGGCGCAAATGCTATGCTTCAATTGCGGACGGTTGAGGAGTTCTACAGCGACATCATATCAGCGAGACTTTACGAAGTCATCTATGCACATCTGGTAATTGCCGTCATAGATGAACACCTTTTTTCCGCGGATAGCTAACCTTGCGACAGCTATTAGGTAACTTACAGGCAGCAAGACGTCCCCAAATACCCACGAGGGATGTGGTCAAAGTAGACGAATTACTTCCAAGTCTATACAAGAACTCCAACGCCTTTGTCATTCGTCTAATATGGCGAGCGGCAATGCTACATGCCAGATGGCACGAGACCAAGCAAAGTCCAAACCCACCAACCAACCGCATGGCCTTGCAAGAACTTCTACAGAGCGCGCTCGAACTAGAGAGCGATTACGAAGCTTGGGAGGCAAATGTTACACCGGCTTGGAACTACCACATGACACCCAACACACCGGAGGCTCGGTCGACCTACGACGCCAAGTTGCAAAAGCTTTTCTTGGGTTGTCCAGGCGCACCGGAAGAGATTCACATATACCCGAGCTTGAAGCGCGTCTGGATCTGGGGCTTCTACCGTACAAGCCGCATACTTGTTCTACGTGACCTGCTCGAGATGTTGAACTGGATGTTGAGATTCCGGGACCCTTGCCTATCTTTCCGCCCTCAAGAAGCCCCGGGGCAGTCTATGCCTACTGCTCTAAGTAATGCAAATCTCCGGATGCATCACTCGGTCGCTACCGCCCGCCTAGTCGAGGTCATCGAGAAGAACTGTTCTTCCATACTTGGCAGCTTTACTGTACCGATAGATACTAAGTCTGCGACCGATATTTGTGGCATGCGGGGCTATATCTGCATATGGCCCCTGGGTACGATGGATTCAGTACTCAGCTCAGGTCTTGTGCCGGATAGCAATACAGGCAAGCATCCGCACAGCGCTACTCACCTGCCAACACCACCGCCAGTTTACTCGCAACCACATCTGGCTACATCCACTTCCAACGCGTCTTCCTCAAGCGAGCCGTCGACGGCTCTGGAATCCTACGAGGCAGCACCGGCATTTTCCGAACTCCGCAACATTCGGACCAAGTCGGAAAGCGGCCAATCTCCTGGCGCGAGTCCGCCATCGAACACCCCGCTCTTGGATCAAAATGCAAAGAAGAATCATATCTTCGATCCCAACCCCGCGCACCCATACGATCACCCGCTAGACCTACCTCCACTGGACCACAGGGTAGAGCCCAGGAGGATAGACATTGCAGCGCGACGAGAATGGATAAACCGCCTAATGTACTACATGGCCACAGAACTGGGGCTGAAGAAGGCGCTCTGGTGCCCAGTCATGCAAGGCTACATGCCTACCGTGAAACCCATGGTTGACGAGATTCTCAGCCAAGAAAGAGGTTTCTAAAAACTCGAATTACGCATTTGGCAACGGAGTATAAGCAACAAGGGCATCTCGTTGGCGTTTTTGAGATTATGTCTTTTGCATTTACGAAGGGAAATGTTTGGTCGGATGCACGATTTGGTAACATATTTGTTCACGTACATATATTTCGGTTCGAAGCTGTTTGGATATATACGAAAGTTATGGCTTGTATTTTGGATCATGAGGGTATTGTTGAGTGATTGGGAGTGAATTGTGAGCTGACTCGGTTAGGATAAGCGTTCACGACTACTGCCTTAGTTAAGTGTGGGTAAGCAATGGCTCGATGGAGCCCTGACATTCACGGCTCGGTCTATATACCCATAGCCCATTAGGTTCAGCTGCAATTGCGATTCAGTGCAACCAACCAGCCACCAACCAATTTCCGCCGGAGAAATCCCCAAACTCAAATGGGCGGACACAGGATGGATTACGTCGCAACTCTGCCTTCCATCCCCGAGGAGGCCGTCGACAAGCACGACCTTATGTAGGTACATTCTCTGGAACTCTCGCTGCAAATGTTCGCTCGACCCGCTGACATGCACAGCACAGAAGCCAATGCCAAGAACTCGCCATTGCTGCGCCTTCCAGGCGAGCTGCGCAACAAAATTTACGGCTACGCTCTCGCCGACTCTTCCATTGAACCACTGCTGCGCCCGCGGACTGCCTCAACACACGCTCGAACAAGCTCGGGCCGACCCATGTCCCCCACCGTCTCACTCCTTCGAACATGTCGTCAGACCCGGTCCGAGTCCGAGTCTCTCTTCTTTTCCCACACAACGTTCGGCTTCAATTATGCGCGATATGACTTCCATCGTTTCCTGGGACACATTGGGCGTGAAAAGAGGGAACTCATCACGTCGATCGCCATGCTATTCTCTACGCTTGAATTGCTTGAGCAATACGAGGGGCGGTATAAGCTTCCACGGCTGGAGTACGTTTACGTGAGGGTGTCTGCTGAATATCATGAATATTATCACAAGGGAAACACGCAAACACTACAGAGGCTTGCTGGGACAATGGGAAAGAAATTGGGATGTGAGACGGCTACGTTCGTTCCGAAAGTATATGTTTGTCCGTGTGATCGATGTCAAGTAGATAGGAGTGGTGGTAGATTCGGTTTGAGACAAGGAGATGACTCGTGTCTTCAGGCAGGCTCGGGTCGCGAGGACGTCACCTCGTCCTCGAGATGCAGCCTCATGTAGTTAGCGCTAAGTTGCAGTCACCATCACCGTTTGTCTTCATGCAGACCTTGTACTAGCGTCGCGGCCGGCATTGACTGACAGCTCCCCTACCCACTACTCGACATCTCGCTCTCATAACCGTCGTTGAAACGCAAGACTGCTGTCGCACCGCCGGCACACTGACGATGCTTCGCCTCTCCGACCTAGGTTCCATGAAGCCTGGCATCTTACCTCCAGACCAAAAAGACGACCGCGACGAAGACCTCCGCGACGTCGACGACGTCTTCAACAACGACTACCACATACAAAGCAACATCAACCCCATCTTCCCAAAGAAGCAAAACAGAGACAAAACGTACACTCACCCCTCACCACCACTGTCTTACGTCCTAACACCCCCAGCACCCACACCAACCAACCCCCCTCCCCTCTCCTCCTCCTCCCCGCCGAACTCCGCAACAAGATCTACAAATTCGTCTTCCTAAACACCACCATCAACATCAACAAGCTCCTTATCAAAAAAGACGTGCTCGGCCACTACCCCAGCGTCCGCGCGGTCCTCTACACCTGCCGCCAGATCTACATCGAAGCCAGCGCCTTGTCCTTCACGCTCTGCACCTTCGTTCCTAGCTACTTCGCCCTCCGCTTCTTCTCCTCGTCTAATCTACCCGCCGCGGGCTTCGGAAGGATCGAGCGTCTGTGGTTGACAAAGGGGAATGGGCAAGCTATCATTGAAGGACAGGATGAAATAAAGGGTGCCTATCTCAAAGAATGGTTTGCGTCATTGAAGCTCTTGGAGATAGAAGTGTGGCGTCTGAAAGTAAACTTGACGGACGCTCAGGCAAGAGAGAAGGTGAGGGATGCGTTTGGGCTGCCGGATCTGCTTGTTGTGGGGAGGCGCGTGGGTGAGGATGGGGTGGTTGCTGGTTGATGGCTTGGATGGGATGGGATTCTAGCGTATGGAGAATGATCGGAATTGAGCTTGGAGCTTGATGGCTTAATGTCATGTTTCCAAAGGAGTTCTTGAGCTTCCTGAGGAATGAGGAAAGTCGCGTTCGGCGTTTAGCCCCGCGCTAGAATCTAATCCCCGACCTCGGGACTCCACAAGTCCTGCTTACATAACGCACTCGCCCTCTTCCATCACCAAACCGCCTTCCAGAGTCCAGATTGCCAGCCCCATCGCTCATCCCCCCATCCGCATTCGCATTAGCGCTGCGACTTCCAAGTACACCCGTACCATTTCAATCCCAATCCAATCCCAATACTCCCTCGTCAATCAAAGACGTAAGGAAACGCAAAGTCGGTATTACAGAGAAAGAGCTAGGAACCACCACACACACCACACACACACCACACGAAAATGGATATCCGCGTCCTACGCCCATCGGACATTCCGCATGTCCAGCTTGCGAATATTACGAACTTGCCCGAGAACTACTTTTGCAAGTATTACTTGTATCATGCGATGAGTTGGCCGCAGTTGAGCTATGTGGCTGTTGATGTAAGTTTCTTGTGTTTGTGTTTGTGTTTGGGGGAGAGCTAGGAACCTGTGTGAAGAGGACGAATCAGAGAATAAGCAGCTGCGATTGCTGCGCTTGGCTCGTGTATGAGATAATGGTTGAGCAACGGGGAGTCGTATGCGTGGAACACGTGACGATCTGGTGTTTACTTGTCCCTTCGATATTGGATCACACATTGATACGTTTTGCACGTTACTAACACCACCTCTCAGGTATCCCGCCCCCCCAAAACCCCCTACGACCCCCCCAAAATCGTCGGCTACGTCCTCGCCAAGATGGAGGAAGAGCCCACCGACGGCGTCCAACACGGCCACATAACCTCCCTATCCGTAATGCGCACGCACCGCCGCCTCGGTCTAGCTGAGAAACTCATGAGACAATCCCAACGCGCCATGGCAGAAACCTTCAACGCCCACTACGTCTCCCTACACGTCCGCGTCTCCAACAACGCAGCCCTGCACCTCTACCGCGAGACCCTCGGTTTCACCGTCGACAAGATCGAAGCGAAATACTATGCTGATGGTGAGGATGCGTATAGTATGAGGATTGAGCTGGCGGATTTGAAGGAGCAGTTGAGGGATGAGGAGGAGGATATTTTTGGGAGTGAGGGGGTTGATGAGGGGGATGCGGTGGGGAGTGAGGGGGTTAAGGTATGTTTATCTGGTAGGAAGGGGGGATGTGTGCTAACGATTGATACAGGAGAAGAAGCCCGCGAAGAAGACAAAGGTCAAGGTGGGTAGGGGGAAGGGTGTTGTTGATCTTGTGGAGAAGAATGAGGCGGCTGCTGCTTAGGAGGCGGGGGTTGCCATTGCTGAGATTCATACGAGGATACGTCTGGGGATGTGGAGGGGATGTGGAGGGGATGAGGGAGGATGTTGAACGGCTGGCGCTGGGATTGAGAGAGAATGCGAGTGTGTTGGCATTACTTGATAGCACATTCGTTGTGCTATAAAAGCCCTAGAAGAGGTACGCTATCCAGCGTGTATCCATATCTCACCTTCTCATGCTATGCTATACCATGCCATATGCTACCGTATATTCTAAATTCTCAACTCCAATTCCATGCAAGAAGGAAGTAGCCAACCAAAAGAAGAAGAAAGATAGAAAGAAAGAAAGAAAACGCCCATCCGTATACCTTGTTGGATATCATAAAATGCCCAGATCATAATTGCCCGCCACATAAATCATCATCTCCCCCATCTCATCTCCTACATCAACCCCCCCAGTACAACCTTTCCCACACCCCCAACCTCACTCTTAAGCCCCGCCCGACAACTATCCTCAAACTCGCGCACAACCCCCGCAAGAATAATCTTCCTCACCCGCGCATCCGCCTTGTTGAATAAATCGCCCACCAAACTAGGCACCCCACCCCCCGCACTCGCCACACTCTCAGGCGTACTAAGCATACTAAGTATCTTCGTATAACAATCAATCAAGACATCGCACAGCGTCGCAAACGTGCTGAAGAAATCGGGGTCGAAAGGCAGACTCGGCGTCTGGAGATGCGTGTAGCTTTCATTCGGAAGCAAGGAATCGTCTGTTGTAGGCGGGGAGTCGAAGCCGCCACCCATGCCACCACTCGTTTCCGACCCAGTGAAACTATTGCTTGGAGTGAGCAACGGGAAATCGCCGTTCGCGCTGCTGGACCGCCGGCCTTTACTCCCCATTGACATGCCCATGCCCATGCCCATGCCCATGTTTGCGCGCTTGAACATCTGGGGGAGGCGGGCGCGGGAGAGCGAGGAGGGGGTGGAGCCGTCGGCGGGGTGGATGGATTGGTATTGTTCGAATTCTAGTAAGAGGGCGTTGAGGGCTTTGAGGTAGTCGGAGGGCGAATTGGCGTTTAGATCGAGGATTGTGGGGAGCGAGAAGCCGAGGAGCAGGTAGTGGGTGGCGCGCCGGGCTTGGTTGCGCGTTGTGAAGGAGGGGAGGCGCGTGAGGTCGGTTTTGGAGAAGAGGAGCGTGTTGAACCAGTAGATGCGGCCTTCGTGGCTGGGGGGTGTTAGTGAGAGTTGATATAGAAGAGGGAAAGTAGAAGGACTCACGCCTTCCGCAGGTAGTCGAGGGTGGATATGCGCTTTGAGGCGAGCTCGTGGATGTGCTGGAAGACGAGGTTGGGGTTGGAGCCGTTGGGGACGGGGATGGGCGCGGCAGGAGCTAATGTGCGATTGGACTGCTGGTTTGCCTGGAGGATCTCCTTCTGGGAGGGCGGATGGCGCAGCGGGATGGGGACAGCCATGTTGCCGAAGGGAGTCTTGGGCTTGTCGACGGCGCTGAGGGGGCTCTTCTCGTAGACCTGCGCCTGGGGCTGTTGGACACTGCCACCCTCGGTCTTGACGTTCTCGCTGCTTTTTTGCTTGCTGCGCGAAAAGGTGGAGATGGAGAGGGCGGGCCGCGAGGCATTCGTCACACTGGCGGGCACGGGGGCCTTCTCGGGGGAGTAGGTGAGGGCCAGGGTGGCCGAGGGGGTCCTCTTATGCGAGGACGAGGCCGACGCGTTGGTGCGAAGCGAGGCGGACCGTGACCTCCGCAGCGTGGACCCGAGATCGGTGACGGACGAGGCGATGCTGTGCCTGCTGCTGGCGTGCCTGCGTCGTGGTGGCGTCGCTGCGAGGCGGGCGGGAAACTCGTATTGGTCGAGTTGGAGAGGGGGTGTCTTTAGCCCGGGGGTGGCCGCGGGGGTGATGTTGAGGGCGGGCGGCGCGAGGGTCGAGTTTGTTTGCTTGTGTCCTTGTCCCTTGGTCTTGCCGCCGAAAAACGAGGGGCGGCGGGAGAAGAGGCCCTGGCTGGAGTTGTCGGCCATGCTGGTAGCCCATGTGCTTTCCCAGACGTGTGGGGCTACCGAGCGATCAGGGGCTGTTTCACCACGGACCCTGATAACATTGCGGCGTTGCGTTTCTAGAAGACGTGTGCTACTCGTAAATATACTACGTAGTCTTTGTTAAAATGTAGGTGAGGAAACACGCAGACGGGACTGCACGCTATAAGGTAGATACTGGCGCGCAAAACGAAAACGTGTTTCGATTCGCGGCTACAGCTGATACCGTGAGAACCTATCCCGACGCAGGAACAAGCCGCCCGAGGCCCATCCCTGCCCACCGCCTCTGCCCCTGTCGCCTACATTGCCATAGCTTCACTGACTATGCCATTTGCCCACGTGCGGCTATCAGCACGTTAGGCTGAATCCAGAGTGGCAGGTGCTGCTTCCAAGCTCCAAGCTTCCAAGCTTTCCAGTCCCACGGTTCAGACTCGACACCGTCCGACTCTCTCCTAGACACTCCATTGCAACCAGGTTCCGCTATATTGTTGTGTGTTGCGCCAGCCCCGCCAACTACCCCACGTCACGATGCAGCGCAGACAGAGCGCACGAGTACGCACCACCACGACATTCATATCCGCGCAACACTGACGAAACACAGGGAGAGTGGATTCCCTCAGAGGGACAGTGGCCCGTGGATCCTCAGGAAGACGTCGAGGTTTCGGACGAGCGCATATGGGTCGATGGTTGTTTCGACTTTGCTCACCACGGTATGCCGGCTGCCGGAGTTGAGGTATTCAGCGCTTACAGAGACAGGCCATGCGGGCGCCATGCTGCAGGCGCGCCAGCTGGGCAACGAGCTGTTCGTTGGTGTGCACTCGGATGAGTCCATCATGGAGAACAAGGGCCCGACGGTGATGCGCCTCGACGAACGGTGCGCACAGCCATGACGAATGCGCCGCCTTTATAGCTAACAACATCAGTGTCGCCGCGGTCGAAGCCTGCCGATGGGCTACCAAAGCCGTCCCGAGGGCGCCCTACGTAACCTCGCTACCCTGGATCACCCACTACGGCTGCCAATACGTCGTCCACGGCGATGACATCACCTCCGACAGCGACGGAAAGGACTGCTACCGCTATGTCAAGGCAGCGGGAAGGTTCAAGGTGGTTAAGCGCACACCTGGCATCTCGACGACCGACCTCGTGGGCCGCATGCTGCTGTGCACCAAGTCGCACTTTATACCATCGCTGGAGAAGAGGCTGTCCGGAGACGAGGGCCCGGGTGACGAGAAGGAGCGGTTAAAGACAGGAGAGGAGATGCTTCAGCGCATCAAGGACTATGCGACCGACGCCTCAGGTCGCGCGCCTGGCTGCGACGTGTGGTACTGGCATGCTTCCCGACCCGTCAAGCTGCGGAGGACAACCACCAGCAACACCGTAACCTCGCCTACCTCACCCACTGCGCCGCGCCCTGGCACCGTCCGTCAGGCCTCAACCGCCTCAGCACTCGGACCCGTCAAGGAAGAAAAGGGCAAGTTCCACGAGCTGGTCAAAGGCAAGGGCGTCAAGCCCGGCCAAAAGGTCATCTACGTCGACGGAGGCTGGGACCTCTTCTCTTCGGGCCACATCGAGTTCCTCCGCCTCGTCAAACAGTCCGAAGAGGAAAGCGCCAAGGAGGGCGGCTGGTACACGGACGAAGCAAAGGCAGCGCGCATAGAAAAGTCCGGCGAGGACTACGGCCCCATCTTCCTCATCGCCGGCATCCATGACGACGAAGTCATCAACCACTGGAAAGGCATCAACTACCCTATTATGAACATCTTCGAGCGCGGCCTCTGCGTCCTGCAGTGCAAAGTACGTCTCCCCCACCTGACTTCCATTCAATGCTATAACTAATCTCTGATGTTTAGTACGTCCACGCCGCCATCTTCGGCGCCCCCTTCTCCCTCTCCAAAGCCTTCCTGCACACGCTCCCCTACGCCCAACCCCTCACCGTCTACCACGGCAAAACCACCTTCATGCCCCTCGCCTTCGACCCCTACGCCGTCCCCAAGGCCCTCAACATATACCGCGAAATCGCTAACCACGACTTCCAAAACGTAAACGCCGCGGAGATTGTGGCGCGGATTATGAAGGGGAGAGCGTTGTATGAGGAGAGGCAGCGCAAGAAGGGCGAGAAGGGCATGACGGAGGAGGTGGAGAGGATTCGCCAGGAGATGGAGAGGGAGCAGAAGAGGAGGGAGGTGGAGGGGCAGTTTGGGTTGTAGATGAGTGTGAATGAGCATATGGAGGTGTGGTGTGAGGCGGGAAGAGTACAAGCAGGACTGTGATATTACTAGCGTGTCCGACGTTATATACCAATCTTCAACAGATATTCATATCCTCTCCACACTGTACAAGACACCGTTCAGACCACAGTTCAGCTGACTTGCTTCAGTAACGCCACACCCAAATGAGCGGCCCCGAATCGCCGTCTATCAAAGCCAGCTTTCAGCGCTCCACCGAAATCCCCCGAAGCGAGAAAGGTGATTCAACAGCCTCGTCATACTTGTCCTCCGTCTCCCCCAACAACATCTCAAAGCAGACCCCTCAACCTCAAACCACACCTTCAACGCCTTGCGGGCGTCCTTCCATTCCCTCAACCATCCCTTCACATACACCCTCTCTAGTCTCGGCGCGTAAATCTCAGGTAAACGGCCTCGCACCGGATATCTATAGTTCCTCTTGATGACCTCGGTAAATTCATTTGAAGTTCTAAGCGAAGTGGTGAGGGCGGAGACCGAAGACCTTGAGCTTGAGGCTACGGGGTGGCTGGCATGAGTTAGAGGACTTGGGTATGTTGTTGAGTGGGTGTAGAATGGTGTGGTGGCTTTGTGGTGGGTTTGCTTGCAGGCGCTTAGGAGGGGTGGGGGATAGATGGACATTTTGATCTTGACAATTGCTCGTTTTCGCCTACAAAATCCTACCCAATAGTCATTCCAGTCCACCCGCGTTCTAGCATCTCTACCCACTGCCTCTTTCCTTATCAGCCACACAAAAGAATGTGTTGAGCTTCACCCTCTTTCCATAAACGTCCAATGTCTGACCAACAGCTCCTTTGACGGAAAATACTTCTCACCCAACCTCTCCTCAACCACCACATCCAATCCATCATCCCCAAACCACTTCCTTATCGCTTCCTTTGTCGAATCGCCCTGATAGTGGCCAGATGGCCAATTCCTGAACATGACGCACACACGCTCCAAGCGCGGTAAGTGCAAGGTACACGCTTTGGTAGCTTGTGAGTTTGTCTCGCGCTTATCAACCTCCTGTTCCATGAGGTCAAGGAAGACCTCGCTGATTCGGAGGGAAGTTATGTAGGCGCAGAGGCTGTGTGAGTGTTTCGAATATAGCAAGTACCACGCGTCGCCGGGGAGGGTGTCGATAGTAGTTTGGGCGTATACGAGTGCGGTAGCTTCGTGGCGAGTTTGTTGGCAGGTGGAGAGGAGCCCCGGCAGGTGGAGTTGCATGGTGAATATGGATGTTGGATCGTCAGGGCTTGCATCGGTGATGGTCGCGGCGATATGGATCTGTTCAGAGCGGCCTACGTAGGTGTAGATCCTGTTGCGCAATTCGGCCGGGAGGCGGAGAAGAGGGGATGTGAGTGTGTCGGTAAGGGTACTAGGCGTGTGCGTTAGTAGGTGGATAATGGTGTTTAGAGACAGCGCAGGTGGCGGAGGCATACATTTCGGACATGGCAGTGGCGACTCCAACGGCCGTGGAAGATGCAGGTTCCATTATGTGTTGGTTGGTTGGAGAATGTAGGGTGTATTGGTCTCGGCTAGTGGGTAGTTGACTGAACAAGGTGAAGGACTTAGAGGGAATAAACAGTTCACTGTGATTCGCATAACCCAGACTAGTGCAGTTAGAGCACAAATAGTGCTGCTAGCGTGATTGCCGTTCCAAGGTTGTACCACCCACTGTTCAAAATGAACAAACCCAGCATCCACTACTTACCCACCACGGAGACTACAGCCACAACCGCGACCACACCTGCGGCTCCCCAAATCAACAGCGCGATGTCCGCCATGTACGCATCCTCTTACAAACCTTGGAATCCATTAACTTGTACTAATCAGCCACCCAGCACTCATCCCACATCCCCAATCCTCCGCCTACCCGCCGAACTCCGCAACAAAATCTACACTTTCATCGGTCTCTCAACCTGCGTAGGGTTCTTCAAAATGCAGGGATACTCCAAACACCCATTCACGCACACCATTCCCCCCTTCCTGCGCACGTGCAAACAAATCTGCATCGAAGCTACCGCTCTAGTCTACGCAAACGCCACCTTCAACATGACCCGCAGAAACGACTTCGCCTGGATCGCGTGTTGCGCGGGGGCAAAGAGCTGTACTACTTTACAGATTTCCTGGGTGGTTTCGGTGCAAATCGCGGGATACATTGACGCGGATAGAAACAGCTTTGCTGTGTGTCCGCTGCAGAAGCTGGAGAGGGTGGAGGTTATGTGCGCATCGAAGAAGGCAAGTGAGAGGTTCAGAGTTGCGCTGAGGAATTGGTTCGGAAAGGAGGACTTGGTGGTTGAGTTTAGGGATCTTAGGGGGGTATTGATGGCTTGGTAGAGATTTGGAGGTTGAGGTTGACAGAAGGAAGTAGAGGACTCGAAGAGAGCGATCCATTCATTGTGTGATGTACTACTCAGCCAACGCCAACTACTTCAGTCCGTCTTTCCCTGAACTAGTCAACCCTCGTAACGTCTAAAAGTCCCCTTTCCCAGCCCATCGCACATCTCCCAAACCCTCCACCCCAAAACTAACCTCCAAATCCCCCTTCCCGCACCAAACCTTCAGCGCCCTCCTCACACTATCTTCCCACGGCCGCCTCGTTTCGCAAGGCCCAACATACACCTTCTTCAGATTCGGAAGCTGGTAGTTCGAATACTTGAGCTCTCTGAGGTCTCTGGAGTTTACAATCTTGAGTGTAATCTTGATTGCAAGACACCTTAAAATCCTAATTAAGGTAATTGCTTTGTTAAGTATGCTAGTGCAGAAATGCAAGCACAACGTAGTTAAGTAATATAGTATTTAATTATAATATAAGTATATTTTTTAAATACTTTATTTTATAGTATATAGTAGTATATATTTTTTTAAAAGTTTTAGAGATTAAAACTAAGCTATAAAGTTTAATACTCTTAAACTTTATATAAAAGTATAAAGATAAGAAGCTAGAATTTAGTCTAGATAAGAAAGGTAGTATATAAGTATTCTACGCACTCTATATACCTCTAGAAAGGTATTATAAAAAAGTCTTATATATATAATTATACTAGACTCTTTAGCTATAGTTATAGAAAAGTAAAAATATTTACTTTTTCTTTACCTCTTTTCTTTTATCTTCTTTATCTACTATATTTTTTATATTTTCTATATCTTTTATATCTTCTATATTTTCTATAGCTTCTATATCTTTTATATTTTTTATTTACTTATTAATATAGTAATATTAACTATAAAAGCTTTTATTATTTCTAAAATATATATAAGCTATTTTATATTTATTATAACTAAAACTACTATAGTTATTACTAAGTATAAAATAAGTAAGTTTAATCTTATAAACTATTTTATAAAAGTCTACTAGTTTAAAAAAAATAATACTTAAAATATACTATTATACTAGATTATTCTCTAAGTTTAATATAAATAATATAGTATAATACTATATATCTAATATATTTAAAAGTATTAATATTTACTACTTAAGCTTTATCTTTATTATACTAATAAGTAGTCTTATAAAAAAGTATACTAAAGTATAGTATATATACTAGCTAAACTTTATTACTACTAGTAAAAGTTCTAAATAAACTAATTATTAGAAAAACTTTATAAACTATAAAGTACTTATTTATTAATATAAAAATTAAATACTAAATATTTTAACTATAGTAGAGAAGCTATTTAAGTTTAAAGCTAAAAGGTTTCTTACTCTCTTTACTATTATTCTACTTACTACTATACTTTAAGCTATACTTATAGTAGCTTTTATATAAACTAGTAATTAATAATAATAATAACTATAATCTTATAATTAAACTAATTTATTAGTAAACTAATTTTATAATATAAACTAGTCTAAAAAGAGTAAGATCTATTACTAGTATATAAAAAGACGTATTTCTAAAAAGGTTAAAATTCTATATTTAGAGGTGTAAGTATTAGATAAACTAAAGCTTAGGTTTTTAGTACTACTACTTTTAGCGTAGTTAAAGCTTTTAAAATTTAGAGTAGTAAGATAACTATTTTATAAATACTAATATTTATTTATAGTAAGTAGAATTATAATATAATTATATATTTTTAATAGCTTATAACTAATAAAACTATAAATTATAAAGTAATAATAAATACTAAAATATTTAGTAAGTAAAATTATACTTCTATATATATACTCTTTATTCTCTATCTCTATCTTTATCTCTATTCTTATTTTATAGCTTATAGTAAATTAGAAATCTAAGACTTATTAAAAATATAAATAGTAGCTTAAATCTAATACTAAAGCTACACTATAAATAATCTCTTAACTATATTTTTACTCTTTTATAAGTTTTCTTAGTATTAGTAAGTCTAAAGCTAATTTTATTACTAGTTATATTACCTTTCTTTATACTTATATTAATTATATTTTTATACTATATTATATTACTACTTATTAAAGCTTCTATAAACTACTTTAAGACTACTACTAAAAAAAAAGCTCTTAATTAAACTATTCTAGTAATTATTATATAGACTATTATTAAGGCTATTATAAAGGCTATTATTAGAGCTCTTAAAGCTTACTTTACTTATCTTATATTATATTTTAAAACTACTAAAACTATTACTACTATTAATACTATTAAGATTATTATACTACTACTATAAAAACTTCTAATATATAAACTAAGACCTTTTATAGTTCTTTATTATAGCTAAGCCTTTAAGTAACTTACTAGTAATATATAAGAGTTTTTTTATAAGCTATATCTACTTTAAGAGAAGTAATAAAATAGTTATTATATTACTAGTGTTACTTTTTTTACCTAAAGTAATTTATTAATTATTTATACTATATATACTTATAACTTTATATATAAGATTAGGCTATAAATAGCTTTACTTATAAAGATAAAAGTAGCTATTATATACTAGCGTAAGGCGTTTATTAGAATTTTTAGCTAAAGTAATAATAAATAAACTAAAGAGAATAAGGTGTTTAAAGTCTACTTTTAGTATAATAATACTATTAAATAAATAGTAGCTATATTAGTGTTTTACTATTATAGTTACTTTTAAGAACTAAGCTATAATAAAGTAGTTATTTTTATTAGCTTAAGTTATATTATATTAATAGCTAAAGATTAAATATAGTAAAACGTTAATACTATAAGTATTACTTAATATAAAGTTTCTCTTCTTAGTAAGGCTTTAAAAGTAATATATTATTAGTTTATATAGAAGCCTTAGTGCTAATAGTAATATATACTAAATATATTAAAATCTTAAAATCTTCTAGTAGTTCTAGAATAAAAGCTAGACGTTTTTTAATATCTTTTTACTAAATAGAGTCTATAAAATTAAGTATAAGGCACTAATAATTAAACTAATAATATAAGTAAAATAAATAATTTAAATAATAAAGTTTATTAGTAAACTAATTTTATAGTATAAACTAGTCTAAAAAAAGTAAAGTCTATTACTAGTATATAAAAAAACGTATTTCTAAAAAAGTTAAAATTTTATATTTAAAAGTATAGATATTAAGTAAACTAAGACTTAAGTTCTTAGTACTACTACTTTTAGTATAGTAGTTAAAGCTTTTAAAATTTAGAGTAGTAAAGTAACTATTTTATAAATACTAATATTTATTTATACTATAGTAAAAAGAATTATAATATAATTATATATTTTTAATAGCTTATAACTAACTAAGCTATAAATTATAAAGTAATAAACTACTAAAATTTTAGCTTATAAAATTATACTTCTATATATATACTTTCTATTCTCTATCTCTATTTTTATTTCTATTTTTATTTTTATTTTTATTCTATAGCTTATAGTAAATTAGAGATCTAAAAACTTATTAAAAATATAAATAGTAGCTTAAATCTAATACTAAAGCTATACTAATATATATACTAAATAAGCTTTTAACTATATTACTAATACCTCTTTTATAAGTTCTTCTAGTATTAGTAAGTTTACTTAAAGCTAATCTTATTACTAGTTATATTACTTTACTTACTAAAGCTTAATTAAGCTTCTTATTATTACTATATTAATTACTTTTTTTTTAAATATATTACTACTTCTATAAGTTCTCTTAAAGTTATTATTTTAAAAGCTATTATAAAAGCTACTATAAACTACTTTATTTTAGCTATACTAGAGGCTATTATAAGCGCTTTATAGCGCTACTTTACTAGTACTTTAAAGCTATATACTAGGTCTATTAATATTTCTATTATCTTTAGTTTTATTATCTCTATTTTTATTATTTTTATTTCTATTATTTTTATTATTTTTATTACCTTTATTATATATATAACTAGTATAAAGCTTTTTATTATTTTTTTCTCTAGCTTTACTTTTTAGAAGCTTATTAGTAAAATATATAAGCTTTTTAGTAAGTATAATATTAGTTTTTTACTTACTATAATAAAATAGTAATACTACTTTATTATAAGACTTACTAGTACTAAGCTCTAGAATACTTATACTATTCTTATTTATAACTTTATATATATAGTAAAGCTAAAAATAATACTACTACTATTTTTAGCTATTAAAAAGGCTATATATTTATAATATAATATCTTAGCTAGAATACTTTATAAAAGTTCTAAAATATAAAATAAAAAGAATATAATATTTATAGCTTATCTTTTATAGAAAAATACTATTTACTAAATAGTAAATATAATAAACTACTATAAGTTTTATTAATACTTAGAGAAATAGTTATTATATTATAGTTATTAGAAAATATATACTATAAAGCTATTAATAAATTTATAGTACTAGTATTTTTATTACTACTATATTATATAGTTTTTAATTACTACTTAAGCTTCTAAAAGTATATAAATATATATAGTTATAGTTTATATAAGTATTAGTACTAATAGTAATATATACTAAATATCTTAAAATCTTAAAATCTTCTAGCTATCTTAAGATAATCTAAAAGCTAGGCGTTATTTAATATCTTTTTACTAAATAGAGTCTATAAAATTAGGTATAAAGTACTATAAATAATAAAGTAATACTAATAGCTTATTAATAAGCTTATAATAGAATATATAACTAGTCTAATAAACTATAAGTATATTTAAAATCTTTCTAGAGTATTTAGCTAGCGTATTAAGCTATAGAAAATATATAGCTTTTTTATAGTACTATAAATATATTACTACTAATTCTAGAATTTTCTAAAGCTTTTAGATAATTATAACTATAATAAAAGTAGTAGTAGTACTTACTTTTAAGAAGAACTATATATAATATAGTAGTACTACTACTACTAAGTATTATTTATATATTATTAGTAGTACTACTACTACTAAGTATTATTTATATATTATTAGTAGTAATAAATAAGTTAATATAAATTATAAGTCTTTATTATAAATATATAAGAAAGAAAAGTATAAGTAAGTAGTAAAAGGCGTTTAAGTTTATTAGGCTTAGTTTTAATAGCTTAAAAGTTTATTTATTAGTTATAACATAGTATAATGTTATAAGACATAACGCAGTAGGCCCTGTCTCTAAAGCCTAGGGGGCTAATCGAGGTGATAAATCCGCTGATCTCGTGGTGGCAGGTGCTAATTGGTGGCCACGAGAACAAGTTAAACACGTTGAAATCGAAGAGGGCGTGCGCGTATATGAGGGGGGTGGCTTCTTGTCGGATTTGCGCCGAGGCTGAGAGGAGGCCTGGGAGTTCGAGGGCGTACTTGATGGGGGCGGTGTTGGCGGTGTTTGTAGTTTCCAATCTGTAGGGCCGGATAATAGTCGCGAGACCAACGTAGGTGTAGACTATGTTCCGCAGTTCGGCAGGGAGACGAAGAAGGGGTGATGTTTGTTGGTTGGTGAGGGTACTAGGCGCGTTAGTTAGTGGGTGGTGTTGAGTGAATGGCGAGGGGCTTACGTTTGGGACATGGCGGTGGCGGATACAACGGCTGTAGACGGAGTTTCCATTCTTTGGACGGACGGAGAAGTAGAGTGTAATGATTTTGGCTAGCGTGTAGTTGAAGGAACTGAATAGGTAATTTGAACTGAGTGCTTCTGAGGTCGATTTATCTGCAATGCGCTAGCTGCCTAGCCAAGGGCTGATACTGCAATCCACTTCTCTTTTAACTAGCTAGCTCTCTGACGTCTAGAAATACCCTCTTCCTGCCCACCGCCCATTCTCTCAGTCACACAAAGATGATTTGCATGGTATTCTTCTTGCACAACACCTCCATTGCTGTCCCTGTAGTAAATCCCCACTGTTGCATACATGCGTCATACTTGATGTAAATTTTCTGCACGTTCGGCAGCCATTTGGTCGGAAATTGCAGTCCTTCATAGCTCCTACCTTTTCCAATATAGTGGGAAACGAGGCATGCCACTTGACCCCCAATCTTAATCGAGGTAACGAACTCGCCGATTGAGTGGTCGCAGCTGCCGTTCAGCCAGACACCCGTGTTACACTGGGTGAAATCGAAGAGGGCTGATCTGTATACTATTGAGGTGGCTTCGTGACGGATTTGTTTGCACGCCTTGAGTTGTTCTGGAACCTGGAAGCTGCATGTGAGAGACCCTTCAGGTTGAATGGCTTTAATGATAGTAGAGAGGCCGACGAAGGTGTAGATCTGGTTTCGCAGCTCAGCGGGCAGGCGAAGGAGTGGAGAGCTGATTTGATTGGCGGATGTACTGTGAAGGATGTCAGTGGGAAGTGCGGGGAATGGTAGTGGACGTACATTTTTGACATGACGGTGTTGAGTTCATCGGGTGTAGATGGCGTTGCCATTTTGCGTGTGTGGGGGGGAATATAGGGTATGTTGATTTGAGCTGCTCGGTGGGGGTCGGAACTAAGTAGTAAGCTCGAAAAAGTGTGATAGATTCATCATGTATTTTGCTAGCTCGCCAAGAGCTAGTCGCGTGATTCAATCGGAAGCTTGGACTACCCAAGGTCACTATTGTTTCCAACAAGATACGTAGGTAACGTGACTTTAAAGGTTCCTCCTTTCCTTCTGTGAAGCTGCTTTTCATTGGTCTTGATATACGATCGTTCCCATCGCTACGCTGCTATGGGAAAGACACCTCCCCGTGGTCAAGTCTAGTATTACACCGAGCGCCAAGTTGCTATGAGGGAGTAAAAAGCACCAGGAACGGGCTCAGCTCAGCGATCGAAGTGACTCCTTAGTCGTAGTCTTCTTTCCACTCACCAGCCCAATATTTGGTCCCATTTCCGTCCCGCCAATAGAGAAGGTCCTCGAAGATGACTTTCAGATTATCTTGCTTGCACCAGAGCCTCAAGCCCGACTTTATCTTCTCGCTGTCCTCAAAGGGCCTCCACCCCCACGATTTGACATGAACCTTCTCTAGGCTTGGTAGCCAGCTTGTAGGAGACGTTTTTGCTCGTATGGTCTGGCCAAGGTATAGAGAAGAAACGCCTGAAGCAACCTCAGCAAACTCGTAATCAATTCTAACTGAGGTGATGAGCTCGCTGAACTTGTTCTTGCAACGGGGCTCTAGCCATGAGCGGGGGTCTATCTTCGAGAGATCGAGGATGGCAGATTTGCCTATCAAAGAAGTGGCTTCTTGTCGGATCTGTTTACAAGTACTGAGGAGGCCGGGAAGCCCGACTTTGAGCTTTGCCGAACCCCAATCCTTGGCTTGTGGCATATGATTTGCAATAACAATAACTTCAATCGTAGTGGAAAGACCGACGTGGGTGTAGATCTTGTTTCGCAGCTCAGCGGGCAGGCGGAGAAGCGGCGACTCGAGCTGGTTTCTGAGAGTGCTTGGCTCATGTGTTAGTACGTGCGACTGGGCGAGAGAGAGCGAGCTTACATGTTTGCTTCAGTCTCTTCGCCCAGGAAGGCTGCGGGGTAAGCGTCGGCCTCCATGTCGCAGGAGCGCGTAGATTGGCGGCGCTTGACTCTGGTTGTTGGTGGTGGGCGGAGAGAGATGGAAAGATTGAGAAGCGAAGGCAGTGTTTACTGCGCTTTCTCAAAAGGCTCTAGTGCGGAAATCGACTACCTGGGTATCTCTTGTGACTAATCAGGCCCATTGGCCTCTAAGGGCACTCACTAGGCCTTGGGTCCCTTGAGTTGCTCGAGAAGGACTGCTGGATGCTTCATTCTCGTGGCCGACAAGCTCGCAGCGAATGGGTATACGATCTATCAGCAGTGCATGAAACTGAAACAAAATTCTCATTGTGCAAAATGTATCTTTGATTACTATCAACTTCTTAATCAGCACAGTCTTCTCGTGGACTGTGAGCGTCCACTATCCCAGCCAGCTTATTTCTCAAAGATGATCTCGAGTGATTCATCTCCAAACCACTTCCTCAGAGCTGCTAGATCCTTCATGTTCTTCCATCCACAGTATATCTTCTGTACATACACGCTCTTCAGACTTGGCAGGCATCCTGCTGGTGTCCTGTTTTCTATCCAAGAACGTGGTACGGAATCGGACTTGAACATTACGGAACGAGCCCAGTAACCAGACATCCTGATTGAGGTAATGAGACTGCAGATGTTGCGATTGAATGTTCTATCTAGCAAGAAAGCCCCGCTGTGGCTGGTGATGTCGAAAATGGCTAGGCTGTAGAGCAACGTGGTGGCTTCGTGCTGTATCTGCTTGCAACTTCTAACAAGACCTGGGGCTCTCAAGCAGAGGATGCATTTCAAAATGCTGCTCTCGGAGGCTTCTGTCACTTTGATGGTCGTGGAGAGCGAGACGAAGGTGTAGATCTTGTTGCGGATCTCGGCGGGCAGGCGAAGAAGAGGTGAGTTGAGCTGATTTCTGAGCGTACTAGCCGGAGTTTCAGCTTTTGTGCGCGTGCATTTGAGGGCGCTGTGCTTACATTTCCGACATTGCGTTGTCGCAGGGCAAGGCTGCGCATGCGAGATCGCTCTGCATCGCGAGTATCGCGCAGGAAGGAGGTGATGTTGTGTAACAAAGGCAAGAAGTGATTGTAGTTAAAAGACAAGGACTGGAGTGTGTTGAGAAGCGATGTGAGTGTAACCCCGGGTAACTGTTGCATTCGAGTAGAGGAGGCGACTATCTAGTGGCCATTACCCTTTTGGGTAGCAGCAAACGCTATGACGTACAAGCCGCGCTCTCACCTTCCAAAGCTCTTCGCACGGATTCAGGATGGGCTTCAAAGATGACCTTCAAGTTCGCATTCCCCGCCCAGACCCGCAGCTTTTCCCGTATACTATCGACATCATCTAGTGGCCAGATACCGGAAACATAGACTCGCACTAAAGCCGGAAAACTCAAGATCGTCGTGCCTTCCAAATCATTCGCACCCCAACGGGGTATGCGAATGGATGTAATAAGTTGACAGACCGCCAGTTTAGCGATATCCCGGAGGAGCCGCATATCATCCCAGGCCCTTTCGAAGATATGGTAGATCGCTCTAGCGAAGAACATTGTACGGGCTTCGAAACGGAGTTGAGAACAGGCTGATATGAGAGCCGTAGATCTCTTGTAGGAGTAGGAACTTAAAGAGTGTATATGGATCTGGATGTTGATGAATGTGTACTCGTAGATCTTGTTGCGTATCTCTCCGGGGAGTTTGAGAAGCGGGGATGTGAGTTGGTTCTTGATTGCTCTAAATAGCGTGTCAGCGAGAGTGGGGGAGGTTAAGTATGTGGAACATGGCTGACTGACAGGTCGGACAGGACTTCGTTGTTATGCATCGTTGTTGTTGAGAGATTGATATCCATTTCGCGTTCAGGAGAACTAGGGGTGTTTTGATTATGGAAGTGAGCGGGACACAGAAGTAGGTGGAAGGCTTGGGAAGCGAATATTAATTATCTAGCGTGTATTACGCGACTATTACATTTCTCCATTGCAGAGCTATTTATGACGTATCGAAACTCTCGCTATTCCCTTGTGCAGCACTTCCACGCGTGAAAGTTCCTAGAAGGCTGAGCTGTGGGCCACTTGCAAGTCCGCATTTCCCGCCCAAGTTCGTAGCGCGTCAACCCCCAAACTATCCTTTGGCATGCGCGATTTACTCCAACCAGCGACATATACTCGTTCCAGTTCCGGGAAGAGTTTAGCTCCCTGTCGTTCCGCTACAAAATGCTCATCCTCCCGTAGGAGCCTTGTAATCCGCTGCGATCGTAGATGGATGGAAGTGACGAGCTGGTAGTCCGCGTGTGGAAGATTCTCTGGGAACTCCGAGAACAGGAGCGCCCTCAGATCTAATGTCGCATGCGCGAAGAAGATGGCGTGGGCTTCATGGCGCATCTGAGAACAGGTGGATATGATGGCTGTGGACTTGCGGGCTCGAGGACTGTTGTTGAAGACGGCTTGAGTGCGGGAAACCGCGTACACGTAGATCTTGTTGCGTATTTCCCCTGGCAGCCGCAAGAGAGGTGAGCCGAGCTGATTCTGAAGAGTGCTGGATACATGTTAGCAGATGCTCGTCGTCTCGATATGGCTGAATGGTCCAGGTACTTACATCTCGCGAGCTTCTTTGGAAGTGAGCACGCGACGCTGACGTGAGGTGACTGTCTGTCGTGACATATTGCTACGCGGGGTCAGGAGCCAAACCCAGGAAGTGTTCAATGGCGCAGAACGCTTACCCAGGTACGTGTGTTCGGGGATTTATGGGCTACACCAATCAGTCAGCGTACCTAGGTAGTTGCTCACGAGACTGGATGAGCTGATGGCTTACTGAGAACAATCTGTGGGAAGACAAGAGAAGAGGACTGGTTTCGGCGATCAAGGTGTTTTATATACAGAGGGTACGTGCGGGGGTGGTTGCAAGACCGGGATTAGACCCTCGAGATCACGCGCCGGATCACGTGCATAGGGCCGAGGATGTTTCTTGATCCATTTCTAATGTGTTGCTATAAATGACACTTTGTATATCCATCAGAACTTCTGCACCGTTCTCAGGTCCATGCGCTCCCAACTTAACCGAAATCGCTTCCTCATGTACATAGGTATCCAGCTACTCATGAGTAAGAGAAGCTAAATTGGGAAAGAATGCGCTAGCAGCGATAAGTCCCAGGCTGCATTGAACGCTTTTGCATAACCAGGAGCCAATATGGATCTGTGATCTCCTCGTCGGTGACCTGTAGGTTCGGCTTTCCAAACAGTCCTCGTAGCGCATCGATGCATATATCAGTCGCCCTAACGGGTTGCTTCAAAAGGACCCTCTCAACCCCAGGTAGATCAGGTTTAGCCCTTATACCAGCTTTGAATTCCCAAGCCTTCCGTATCGCAGTGGTGAGATAACCACCGTCCATATACAGCGAGGAAATGAGGTTGCGATATTTGGGGTTGAGGCTCACGTGAGCTGCCCACCCTCGAAATCCAGACAACTCGAACGTGGCGTGGGTATACAAGAGTGCGATGGCCTCGCAGAAGATCTGTTTGCAGGTGAGGAGGAAGGTTTGGGTGAAGAGACACGACCTTTCGGAGACTTCTGGGCGCTTCCCGTGCTTGACTGTAATGGATTGGCAGACGTAGGTGTAGATGTGATTGCGGATTTCGCCAGGTAGACGAAGTAGGGGCGAGTTGAACTGGTTTGCTGTGGCGCTGTTTCGATCAGCTAGTGTATTGTGGATGAAGTAAGCGCTCTATTCAGCGGCTTACATCTTGTCAGATTCCTCAGGCGTAGTTGCACGCTTGAGCAATCCCTCCCACTCTTTGTAGGCCTTCTCGCGGTCCCAGAAGGCTGTCGCCATAATGTGGACTCGGGTATCGGGTTGGGTTTGAGAATTCGATGGAGACTCGGCGTAGATTTGTTGCAAAGACGTTGTTGTGGCGGACTCACAAGAGAATTGCCTTCTCTAAATAGTTGCAGGCCCAGGCTAGGCAGCGGTGAGGTTAGCTTGGAGTCACGTGTGGGTTCAGAGTGCATAGCCCTGGAGGGCCCTGAAAATAGGTCATATCTGGATGGCGTAGCAAGGTCAGTGAGACTTTGAAAAGATAGATATCTTAGAACAATCTTAAGTATTCGATCCAATATGTACATTAAACAGAAACCGCGTACTTTACACTCGGTCAGCTCTACCACATTTAGGCCTTGGGACCATGAGGCTTCTTCATGTAGGTTGGCGCCAGAGGCGGGTCAGCGTTCTTGACCAGCATCTGCACGTACTCGTCGAACCAAGCACCAGCAGCCGGTGCGCCAGTAAGACCGCACTTTCCGTCACTCTCACCACCAGGCTTGATCCAGACAAGAGAGTCGACGTTGGTGTTGTTCTGCTTGGAACCAGGTAGAGGACCAAATCCGGCAGGCTCAACGTTGCACCACTCACCCCACTCCTCACGAGCACCGGGAAGGGCGACGCGGCCCTGGTCGATGATGAAGTGGGATGGCAGACCCTCGGCCTCGAGGTAAGGAGCGAGCGATGTGGCGTAGTGGCTCTCGTCCCAGGATGGCGAGTACTCGGTGTAGTTCTCGCGGACCTTGGCTTGGAAGGAGTTGTAGTTCGAGACATTGGTCGAAAACCCCCGGATCTTAGCCATGGGGTTGAGCTTCTTGGCCATGGCAACAACCCTGCCGAAGACCTCAGCAGTCGGCTTCAGGTTGTCTGCCCAACCGAGCCAGCCGCCGTGCGCAGCATCGATGTACAGATGTACGTTGGGGAACTGCAACTTGGAGATCGCATACGCAATACCCTCCTCGTAGATTGGAGTGGCGTTGGCGCAGAAAGGAACGCCCTGGTTAGTGACGGCGTTGCCCAGACTGTCGGGCTCCAGAACGATGGCGAAGTCGAGATCCCTGGCCTCAGAAACAAGCTTGGCGTACTTGTCGACAAACTCCTTCTTGTAGATCTGGAGACCGTTGTTGGCGGAGCTGAGCTCACCGGCAGACTCGCCAGCAGAGCAATCACGGTCGGGCAGATTGTACAGAACTAGTCCGACGATCATCTTCTTTGGGCCCTTCTTCTGCTGACGAGCCTCCTTGATGGCTTGGGGAATGAGGCTGAGACCATCGCGTGTGGTGACCCAAGTGAAAGTCGAGATCTTCTGGGCGACTGTGCGAGTGCGCGCCGCATTGAGAGTGTCGTTCTGGGCCGTGAAGGTTGCAATCGTCTGTTCGAGCTTCTTGCCGTAGCTTTGAACAACATAGCGGTCTTTGCCAGTCCAAGGGTTGACGTTGGGGCCTGGGGGTGGCTTAGGAGCTGCGGACGCAGCCCCAGCGAGGGCGGCAGTTGCCAAAACGAACTGTGTGAGTTGCACCATGATGAAACGAGAGGCTTGGAATTGACTCGAGGTGGTGATGAACCGTACCGTGGACTACCTGGGGCTTTTATAGAACGCCATGAAGATTTGCGCCGCGGAAAAGACCCATCCAATCATCCCTTTCTCTTTCAGCAGGCTTGGTACAGGTTTGCCCTTACGTTCACGTGGCTGTCTTTAGACTTGGTCAACGGTACCGTCGGCCCGTTGTACATTCTAACAGCACTCAAGACGGTCCAAGTCCTTGGAGAAAAAGCATTGACATCTCGCATACAAAGCGCCACGGCGGCGTTGCTGTAGTGCTTCATCGATGGCGTACTGTGCGCTTTCTTTGGCGAATGTAAGGAACGGTCGTTCGCCCCTAGATTGGCATGTAGTCCTGTTAACAGTAAATTAGCCAAGGTAAAGTCTACCGGGGCTGTTGCGGGTAGTCAATATATCTGAGCTGTTTACCCGGCTTCTACCCCAGCTTCGTTGAAACGACGACCCCGCAATCCGGCTCGTGATATTGCGATTCCGAAAAGCGCCCTGCAGATTGGACGGAGTGGTCAAGCTAATGCTGTGTATATTGCACATAAAGTACTGTGGGGATCTTGTGTCATTTCGGACTGCAGCTCGCCATCTGCAGGCACTGTACAGAAGATTCGTTGCGTCTTCTAGCGCGGGTGTGAGCGGCTGTACCCTGAGGCTGAGTTGGATGTAGATGCTGCACGCACGATGCAGGAGCTCCAACACAAGATAGATGTCGAAAGTGATATGGCGAGCTTAGGCACTGGGGTTGAGACGATCGCGCAGATTGAAGGCCTATGGCATACAAACGTGTAGGTCAATTTCCTTGCACCTGGACGCGCGCCCTACGTGGGACATGTGATAATGGCCGTAGGACGACACAGTGAATTGCCTGATCGCATATCGACATCCAGACATCCCGAGATCTGGCTGAAGGCGCATTTTACGGATGGAGCGCGAAAAGGCACGAAAATGATGGTGCTGTGCGACGCGCGCGGCGTGCATGATACCCGAAGTCGAGCGAACCGCCCTTCAAAGGACAACGCGTCGATATCTCGAGAACGCAGTAGTCGCGTAGTCGCTCGCGTCGGTTGAATTGGGATGGGGTGCAGTCGGACGCGTGACATTTCGTAGTGAACGCGACGCGGGTGCCGGGGCGGGAAGCTGGTTTCCTTGCCGTTAGCGTCTTGGCAGTAGTCGTCGTGGTTTCCGTTGCACGTTCCAAATGTTGGAAGTCCTTTCACTCCGCTGCAATGTCGAACGCTACAGTCGCGAGAGATAAGCTCCTTCCCGATATCAGAAGATATGTTCTTACGAGATAGGAATGCGACCACGGATGCAGGACAAGAAGAAAGCTTCAAGTTGATGCGTTCGTCGTTGTGGCTTCAGAGTAAAGAGGTTGAGATGGAGGAGACAAGGATGTGGAGGATAGCGGCGAGTGCGCATCGATTGTGAGCGAGGCAGAGATCGATGCGGTAACGACCCATGTTTCGCAACTTTGCGGAGTTGACCAGCTGCTGGTCGTTGCGAGGCGAAAGAGCTGGTATACAGCTTCAACATTCACGAGAACCAGCATCTGGAAGATCAAAATCTAGGAGTAAAAATGTACATTGAATCGAATCTAGTCTACAAACTATTCATAAGGAGTGCCATGTCGTCGTATCGTATCATGTTGTTATTACAAAGGAACGGCTCGTCTCAGCGACGATGAAGAAGAAGAAGTAGGTGGTGTTCACATCCGACACCTTCTAGACTCACTTGATGATGATTCATGATCAACACAAGGTCTCAGCCACCAACGCTAACAATCTAGCACTGGCGGACGTACATGCCAAGGGGGCTTGGGTTGTAGTCCTGGAAGTAATCCATGGAGAAGTCACCGCTGCCACAAATCATGTAGGTGACGGTCTTGCCAGCCTCGCAGTCACCAGTCTCGATGGGGTAGGTGTTGCCAGGGGTCATCTCCATGTGGGCAACATCCTTCTCCTTGGCGGGCATGTTCTTGTAGGTAGTCATCGCATCGGCAGGGCCCTTGAGCTTGCTGACGGTGCACTCTCCGTGACCAGACATGGTGTAGTCGGAGGTCTCGAGGTCCTCCTTCTTGGGAAGCATGAACATGGCAGAGCACTTCTTGCCAGCCATGGAGGCGGGGATGTCGAAGTTGAAGATGGTGCAGGTGTGGCTATCAATCTTGCCGTTGTAGGAGGTGTCGTGGGCCTTGTCGGATTGCTCGGAGTCGACAGGTACGATGAGGTGGGGGTACTCGTAGTTGCCGTTGAGGTCCTGGGGGCATGAGCCCTCACCGCCGTTGTTAACGCCGTCGTCTGGGTTCTCTGGTGTTTCAGCGGGCTTGCTTCCTGCTGGAGGAGCGGGCATGGTCGCGGAAGCAGCGGGATAGGTCTCGGCGGGAGGAGCGGGGTGCGTCTCAGCGGGAGGAGCAGGGTGAGTCTCGGCGGGAGGAGCGGGGTGCGTCTCAGCGGGAGGGGCTGGCTTGGTCTCAGAGGGGGCGGGGTTGGTTCCAGCGGGAGGAGCAGCAGGCGCAGTTACAGTGACGGTAACGACGCTTGGAACGCACTCAGACTCTTGAGGGACACCAGGTGCGGGCTGGGAGGGCTTCATGCCTTCAGACATGGCGGGGTAGCCCGGCTTGCCTGATTGCTGAGGCTTTCCAGGTTGGCCGGGGTACTCGGGCATGCCAGAAGGCATTCCGGGCATACCGGAGGGCTTTCCAGGCATACCGGAAGGCTTTCCAGGCATATCAGAAGGCTTCCCAGGCATACCAGAAGGCTTTCCAGCAGGAGGTGTACCGGCGGGTGGTGTACCAGCAGGAGGTGTGCCAGCAGGTACAGTAGCAGTAGCGACGGGAGGTGTGCCGGCGGGAGGTGTTCCAGCAGGGTATGTGCCAGCAGGAGGTGTACCAGCAGGTACAGTGGCGGTAGCGACAGGGGGTGTGCCGGCAGGTCCAGTCGCGGTGGCTACGGGAGGTGTGCCAGCAGGCTGAGAGCCAGCGGGTTGTGTAGCGCCAGCTCCGCAAGAACCAGCTGAGCCAAGAGAGATCTCGACGCACTTCTCTTGGCCAGGGGCAGGTGTTGTGTAGACGTTGTACTCGCCGTTGTCGTTGACGGGGCAAGCGTAGAACTTGCCGGAGCCGTTGTATGTAACGCCACCGTTGGGACCGACCGCAAAGCCGTTGGTGGGAGTGGCACCAACATCGCACTGGAACTGGGTGGTGGGAGGAGTTAGGATGCAACCACGTCCATTGGAATCAGTGAAGCCACCGTTGCCGTCCAGGCAGTAGCAGCCGGTAGGCAGACCACCGTTACCGACACGGTTCTGGCCGTCGTCGAGTTGGCCAAGTACGCCTGATGCGCCGCCTGACGCCTCAAGCTTGAAGCACTGTGTAGCCTGACGAACGACAAGGGCGTTGGCTCCGAGGCCGAACGCGATGGGAGCGAAAGCGTATCTCATACTGGAAAACTGAGCGACTGTGGGATGAGGTGGAATTCGAGGATGCCCTCCAACACGTTCGAACTGGGTGCCTCTTATACTGGCCTGTGGCTCAGGGACTATGACAGCCGGTACTGCTAAAGACTCCTAGCGACTTCCAGTGTTGCGGCATCGGCTTACGTTGTTGGGATTCTAGCAGGCCTCGCGTCTGGTTCTCATCGTCATCTCGAGAACGATGATATCAGCAGACGAATGCCTGTACAAGCATTTGTGGAGACTGCTATCCAAGCCTGTAATGCTTGAGGCTTTCCGCTGCCTGGTAGTAGCCGTGTGGCCCGCGTTAACGTTCAAAAATGTCGCGCTTTCAAGTAACACCAACCGCAATGATTGGCCAGAAGTCAAAAGACGTTCTGGGAACTGTGGTTCTCGACGTACGCCAGACCCGATTTTGTGGGGTAAGATCGACAGGAACACGTTGCTCTACCCCATGCAATGTACACAACTCGACCTCAAGAAGGATATCAACGAGAGGTATCGTTGGTGTTGTACGTTGAGACTGGTCGCAAATGTGGCTGCAACTTTGAAGTCAGCAAGATGAACTGCATCGCTATACGTGAGCTTTCCGATCTTGAGATGGCAGACGATGAGCTCTTCGAAAGTAAGACGGAGCTTGATGCGTTGCGGAGTCCGTTCCGACGGCAAGGTCGGCGTCGTCTAGAGAGTTGAGACTATTGGCATGAGCCTTGGCGGTGAACAACGAAGAGCAAAGTTACTCAACATAGTAACAAACCGTTGCCGAGTGTTCCGCTACGGTCGTTTGATATGCAAGATGAGCAAATAAGCGATGTGGTGCTTTTTACCCCAGACATCTGTAGACTTGGAATTCATGGGGTACGTCGGCAGCCAGACCAGCCTGGGAGATCACGTGAAAGCCGCGTACCATGCTCGTAGCCAGCCCGTATGGTCTATACTAGAGACGAAAGGTTGAATTGGCGAGCAGTATGGAAGGCAGACATGTCAACATGATAGTCTTCGATGCGATCCAGTTTAAAGCTGACGATATCTGTAGACCAGGCTGCGCACTTGCATAGTGCCCACTGCATAGCGGGAGCTGTCAAGGCTGACGGATGTTGTCTCCATCTGGAAACGGTCAAACAAATCATTTGCAAGTCGAGTACACGCTGTCTAGCTGGGAAAGAACGGCGCAGTGTGGAGGCCTTTCGTCACTTTGACATGATCACATCCGAAAGCTCCAGTGTCGGCGAAATTTCACCGTGCAGAGATTGGTGGAGACTTTGGTATGGAGATCGGAGCCCTTCTCTTGTATTTCTAGTGCTGAGTGGCATTTGTGAATACCGGTTGTCCCGGTGGCGCAGAAGAGTCGAAGCAACGCGGGTCCCTGGGCAGGTCTCCGGGCGACCAGAGGTAGACTTTGCGTCTTGCGCGCGTCGTCAGATGTGGGCTGTGTTCAGCTGTTTGCTGACGCGCACACGCAGAAGTACCACAGCGGGATTATGTCGGAAAGTCGATCGTTATTTCTGGTGTTCTGGTCCACCTTAGCTGGCCCTCGGTCGTGGTAGGTTGGTGGGTCGGTCGCGCGACGTTCGCTCCTAGGGTTCGTCTCAAGGGGTCTGGATGCTGGAGGTCCGCAGGGAGTACGCCTGTGCCATCAGGAACGGCGTGAGAAGATTTCGAGCCCTACGGCATGGAGGCGATGGTCATTGGACGCTGCGGCGAACGCGTCGTACGCAAAGGGGGTTTGGAGGTTGGGATGCTATCCTGTCGCGACCTGGTTTTCGCGTTACGTCACTTGTGACTAATGCCCACTTAGCTTAGTGGCATCCGCTTTGGGCCGAGACCCACTTGCCATCTCGTCCCGCCTCCTCCGAAGCCTTCCATCAGGGTACGATACCACGACAGCGCAGCCATTTATCAAGTCTTTCCCATAACTCTAATGTCCAGTCTCTGAAGGAAACTACAAATGTCCCCGTCGAGGCTTCTAGCTACTCTACCAGAGCAACCCTAGACGCATGCGAAGTGCTGAGCTTCTATCCCGAGTACCAAAATGGGGGGTCACGCACTCAACGACCATATCGACTGCTACAAAGGTTGCAAGTCGATTCTCATCCGCCAGTGCCAACTTCACTGCATCTGAGGACCTTGTCGGATACAATATACGCGATTACCAGCAAAATAAGTAGTTGCAGAAGCGCGCCCACTGTCGCTCCTGTGCGAACCTTTGGCATCCTATGTACTGGGAGTAACCCACTGTAACGGGTTCGTTAATAATCAGGTTTTGCGCGGTTGTATGCAAATAGAATGATGAAGATTGAACAGATTGAGATGTAAAGTCAGAGGAAAGTGCTAAATCTATGGCATTTTTAGAGCGATCAAAGGCTGAGGATCAAACATTCACGCGTATATCGAAGACCTTGTGAAACGCCGATGAATTATGCTACCTCTATACGATGAAATTCGCATTACGTTGCGTATCGTCTTCCCCTGCAACTGCACCAAAAGATCGTCGCATTTCGACACCCAATCAGCAACATTTTGATCAGACCAAAGGTGTGCCACAATGATGCGGTAGGACAATATGGCTCACTGAGAAGTGGTGCGAACATCTTCGCCGAGTTATGTTGGCATTAACGCGATCTAAGCGCTATCGCAATGTATAAGCCGCCTCATCAGGGCAGATGACATTTCTCCATTTTTGGTGTTGACTAGGGTACCCAGGATCGCTGATGAACGCGTGGAGACCTGCTAAACTAAAATCATGCGATCCAGGCTTCGAAGGTACTAGAACTGCGTAAACAGCCGTATGAGATGGGATGTATATGGAAGAAATGGCGAACGGTATATGAAGCGCACATGGAGAGGTCGTGGTCATTTGTCGCCGCTACTAAGTGTCGGGACAACTGGACACAATGCCACAGTAATCTTTGCACGACTTGTTCAATTTGATACATCACGACAATACACGCGTTGGCCGTCATGAAACAAGATGACGGGGAATTTTGAACGCGTTGACTGACACATGTTGTGACGATCATCTTGATTCCGGCTCCGCTGCCAATAATAACAGTTGAACGGACTTGAATTGTTCGCGGTCTTTGAAGATGAACAATCCCGCCTGCAAAACATTGACGCATGATACACTGTCTTCGTATTCAAAGGATGATGGCATGAACCACGAGAAATAACCACTTTACTTGTGACATAGCGTGCGATACTATGCGGGGAAGATGGTAAAACCACAGTGAAGCTTGTACGTACACAATCCATTTGTGTGACTTCGTCACGTCTCGTTCTCTTGCTTCACAGCGAGCGAGAGATTAATAGTTATGCGTTGTTAGTACTCTAACAACACTGCTAAGAGAAGTTTTCCAGTCGCTGCCTCTAACCCCCGATACATTGCAACGCATCGGTACCAATCATGCAGGGCCTGTGTCGCAAAACTACAAGCACAAGATCTAGTCCCACTCGCAGCCCCGAACTCGCTTGTCAAAAAATGCGTCCAGCGGAGCAATGTATGCCTGCAGATGATGGCGAAGGATCTGACACGTCAATCGCAGAGCCTGAGGATAGCGAACTGAGCGATTGGGATAGTCTCGAAATCGACGATGAGGAGTACACAGACGAGGATCTAAAGGATTTTGGACGACCGGGACGACGGCGCCATGTCGGAGATCAAGATTCGTCGCTCTTCGGCAACATGCAGGAGATGAGGCATACATGCAGCCAGAGGCGTAGATGCGTTGATGAAGATGGTCGGAGTGCAGGTGGCCGAGAGAAAGTTGGTCACGAGGATCGCCAACAACGAGATAACGCAGTGGAAGTACTGAAGCTTCGACTGAAACGAGCGGGAAACGTTGCAATGTGTCGCGGTAGATCGCGAAGCACGTGTAGTACGTGTGGACGCAGAAGACTGTAAAGCAGGGGAAGTAGACCCTGAAGTCGGTAGTGAGGAGAAACTTTCGAGAAAGCCGAGGAGAACCATTTTTGGTTGAGAAACAGGCGTCAACCGTGAAAAAGCTGTAAACTTAGTCGCTGCAAACTGACTGCAAATCCCATTCCCACTGATAAACTCAGAGCACATCAAAACATCGCGATCACTGCATCCCTTTCCCATGCGCCAACACACCTGCACCCCAAACTCTGTATCCCATCCCAAAGTTCGCCTGCCCCCCTCCCATCTCCGCCTTGCCCATCCCCTCGATCGACGTTGGCCACCCCCCATTCCTCGCAGATCGTTCCCTCGTCATCGCGCGCTGGTGCTCCAGAAGCGTTCCACGATACAAGTTCGCAGGGACGGGCTAATTCGTTTCCGTGTCTCAACGACCCGTTTGCAGTTAGTGGAGACCGCTCCGCGCCGGGGGATACTTTGGAAATCAGCCACTGGACTGGGAAAATCTGCGCACGGTGCGAAGCGATCATGATGGAAGACGTTTCCGTTTGTGGGTTCATCGGATAGGCGAGGTCGTTGGTACCCGCATTGCGATTGCGATCGTGTTCATGGGGAAGAATCAGACGCCGGGCCGCAAGGCGAACAGCACTCTCCTCGATAACCTTGGAAGTCGTAGATCCTCTGCATGTTGAGAATAGAAATTGTGACGAACGCGCATTACGCCCTCAGCCCCCCATAACCCACAGACTGCCAAAGGGATGAAGATCTGGAGAAATAAAGTTACGCATGACATCACACCTGCTAGCTCAAGTCCCTTGCTGCCCACATCCAGTCTAGCGCTCGCTTCTAGCCCCGGGGCGATCTGAACTGCCCCCTCCCCGACGCCAGATCTACAGCATCACGAACACCCAGCCATTCACACTGCAGGGGGGCTGCCGCATCATGCACCGATTACCCCCTCCGCGAAATCCGTGGATCGGGGATAAGGGTTTCAATGCAGGGATACCTGATTACCGACCTGCCGTGGCTTGAACGTGCTGAACACCGTGATCGTGGCCCTCGCGCAGTAATCGCAAAGATGTGAGACGGTGCGTGCTGCGTTATTGGAACGCCCGTAACGCCATCGAACGCCATCACGGGTGAACCGTCAGTCTCACTTGTATGCACCCAAGTACGGACGCAACGCGGGTCTACGTCAGTACGCCCCCCCGCCCGAGCGCCGCCGCACGACTATTATGGCGTCGGGGCTTGGAGAAAGGACGTCAATGTCTGTTAAGGAAAGGCTGGGTGGTTTCTTTAGTTTGGTTTTTGGGTTTTAACTCTCAGTCGTCCGGGGGGGCTACGCAACCTTGGTTTTCTTCTTGGTCCAGTTCTTCGTCTTCTCTGTCTGTCAGTCAGCCTTTTGGGCATCTTGTTTTTGGATTTGCGTAGCGTATAGCTCGCTGTTTTGGTATACCAGTACTACTACTACTTACTATCTCGAGTCTTGTCACCTTGTTCAACAGTCTAGGCTGTCGAGATGGCGCTCAAGAATATCTTACCGTTGCACAAGAAGGAGTCGGTATCGCGGCTTCAGGGCACTCCTCACAGCCATGCCACTCATATCCACCGTCCTCAGAAGGCAAAGAGCTTTATGCCTAACAAGTGGCGCAATGAGCTTGTTGCCGCTGCAGCAGAGTTCGCCGGCACGTTTATGTTTCTGTTCTTTGCGTTTGGTGGAACGAGTGTAGCCAACACTGCGGCAACATACAGCAATCGGGTCACTTCTGGACAGGACAACAACAGTATTACACAGGCGCCAGACACAAGTGTGCTGCTGTACATCAGTTTGATCTTCGGCTTCAGTTTGATGGTAAATGTCTGGGTGTTCTTCCGAGTGAGCGGAGGACTCTTCAACCCTGCCGTAAGCCAGCCTTCCCAATCAAAAGCCCGCGAACAACAACTAACAACAACCACAGGTAACACTAGGTCTCTGGCTCATCGGCGCCGTCCCAACCATCCGAGCATGCCTCTGCTTCGTCTCTCAAATGCTCGCGGGCATGGCCGCCGCCGGCGTAATCCAAGCCATCATCCCGGGCCCCCTCAACGTCTCCACGACCCTCGGCGCAGGCGTCTCCGCCGCCCGCGGCGTCTTCCTCGAAATGTTCCTCACCTCCCTCCTCGTCTTCACCATCTTCATGCTCGCAGCCGAGAAGCACAAAGCCACCTTCCTCGCCCCGATCGGCATCGGCCTCGCCCTCTTCGTCGCAGAAATGGTCGGCGTGTTCTTCACCGGCGGCAGCCTGAACCCTGCGAGGAGCTTTGGACCTTGCGTAGCTACGCACAATTTCCCGGGGTACCATTACATTTACTGGTTTGGGCCGCTGATGGGTACGCTGCTGGCGTTTGGCATGTATCGTATTGTGAAGTTGGTGGAGTATGAGACTGTCAACCCGGGTCAGGACTTTGATGACCATGAGGCTGCGTTGTTTAATCCCCCTGAGGACCCGGAGCATGCGGGGCAGGTTGAACGGCCGAATGTTGCGGCTCATGCTATGGCGGATGCGATTCGCAGGACTAACTCTGGGTTCAATGAGAATGGCCAGTTTGGCATCGACTCGATGCTGGAGAGTAAGGACGACGAGAAGTCCACACCGCCGCGGTCTCCGCAGAAGGAACAGGAGCTGTTAGAAAGAACGGGCCATGCTCCAGCTGCCAACGGCGAACGCCACGAGTGCTGTTAACCCTCGCCTCCTACACAACCGCCAGTGTGTGCGTCGTGGTAGTAATATGTTTCCATTTCCATTCTAGCGTTTATAGCGGGTGCGTGTCCTCATTTACAATCAATAGCGAATCTCATTTTCTTACACTTATGCTGCGCATAAGCATAACCTCATCTCTCCCCCTTGCATGATGCCGCGCCGTGCTTCTCCTAATCTGGCTTCGGTCTTGTATACGAGGAACCAGGCTAGACAGTGCGCAATGAGGATTGCGAAGAGTAGGATGAAGAGGAGGAAGGCTAGGATGGCGACGCATGTCCAGAGGGCGGACATGGCGCTGGGTTTGCGCTTGCTTTTCGGCTTTGGTGGTGGGGGGTCTGAGACGGTGTCGTAGGTAACGTCCTGCGGGGCTCGAGGAGACGTTTGTGTCGGTCCGGGAGTGGTCTCGCGATTCGGTTCGGGTATCCCATCTTTGTGCTCCCGGTCATACGTATACTCGCCCTCCCCATCCGGAGGAAACAATCGAATCGCCACGCCCTTAGCTTCCATCTCCCTCCCCGTCTTCTTCGGTGGCGAACTCGGGACATCAAACCCCTCACTCCCCATCCCCACTCTCATACCCATCCCGAATCCCCTCCGTCCCATCCCCATCCTCCTCACAGGCGGATCCCAAGGTTTCCTCCCACTCTCCCTCCCATCCGCCCTCTCCTTCCCCTTCTCACTCCCCTCCACTTTCAATACCTTCCCCGACTGTCGATGGATCTCCTCTGACCCCGTTCCCGTCTCCCCTCCCTCTCCCCACTCTTCCGCCTCCTCTGATCTGGCTCCACTATCCGCACCGTCCGTCGCTTGCCCTCCCCCTTGTTGTTCTTGACTTCGCGGCGTTGGGGCTGGCCTTCGCGGTCGTAGGCGCCGTCGTAGGGATGGTGGCCGTTGGTGTAGCGGGGATCGGTTTTCTGCAAGGATGTCTGAGCGCGGAAGGAGGAAATGGGGGAGATGGAGGTGGAGATGGGGGAATAGGCGGGGGGGTTGTACCGAGAGGATTGGGAGACAGATTGCTAGGAGGCAGGCTAGGAAGAGGATGCTCATTGCTACCAAAACTTGGGGCGGCGCGGGTGGTAGGTTGGTGTGAGTGTGGGCGCGTGTAGGTATGTTATTCGTTGTGTAGGTGGTTATAGTGAGGACGTGTAATGTAGGTTGTTCAGAGGAATTGTGTAGTGATAACTCGAAGGGCGTCGTAGTGTGAGAGTTTTGTCGCTCGATATGGTTTGAGGCGAGGTGAGAAAGTCCGCACGTGAGGTTTGTGCCGTTCTTGCCTTTGAAGACTGCGCCATGTGTTGTAGTAGCTTGCGACTGCCATACTGCGGCGCTGATACTTCTGCCACTCCTTCTTCACAAACCTGGCTTACCTCACTCATCTCTCAAATCTTCAACCCACAACAGTCTCTCTCACCTATCACCCAATGCCCTCGCATCTTCAAGTAACAGTCGGCACACACACACCGGCAGATCCTCCTGTCTCAGCACTATCTTAAACTATTCTTTAGCTACTGCAGCAATGTCGTGAGCTGCGTCACCATATCCATCGTCTTCGCGCTTAGCTATCGCTCCATGTGCGTGTCCATAATCAAGCTTCTCGTTTCCGCCCTGTAGACCACGTTAGGCAATCACAGGCAGTGACCCCTTCTCGTCTTCCACGTGGCACGCACTACATTCTTCCTAGATCGGGATGAGCATATTCACCGGCTACTCAGCAAATCGAGGATCAAAGACGTCTGAGATGAAGACGTGTGGGTGTCGCAGGTTGTGTCTGCGCATGCGGCCGGGTAAATGCCATGGACAGTCGGAAGTGTTTCATGTGCGTTGCGATGGGTAAGTGGGAGAGCTGAGGGAATGTCGTTGTACCGGCCGTGCGAGGGAAGTATTTGGTTAAACCGAGATAGAGTGTAGGGTATAGTATCTTAGCGGGAGTGCATTTGGTGCGATGAGAGGTCGTCGTATTGTTCTTGGCGGAGTGCAGCATCTCGATCACGCGCTGGGAAAGGGATGTGATACTGGCAAGGGTATACGAAGTAGTACAATGTTAGTCTACCACACCGACTTCCATAACTCTGAATACGGCGCTCTTGAAGGATGAGTCCTAGTCTTCCATCTTGTCATCGTCCGCTTCATCGTATTCGACCTCCGCTGTATCACCCTCTTCATACCCACCACCCTCACCATCCTCATCCTCACTGTCCGACCCCGAGCCTTCGCTCTCGCCCTCACTGCCAGGATCAAAGTCGTCATCCTCTTCCTCATCGTCTTCTTGATCCTGCAATTCCCTCTCCGCCTTCTGCAGTTCGCTCTCCTCTTCCTCGCCGCCAGCTTCTTCCACCGCAGCGCCGTTCTCCTTCTTGCCGCCCACCTTGTTGACATTGAGCTTCTTTGCGCGTCGGTCTGCGGCCAGACTGGCATCTTGCAGACCGTGTTTCTGGACGTATTCGTTTATGCCAGCAAAGTCTGCTTGGTCGAGCATGCTGAATTCGATGTCGCCCGAATTGGGTGTGGTGAAGACGACGTTGAATGTGTTGCGCAGCACATTGGTGTAGGATATGCTTTCTATAGAGGCGAAGTCGAAGAAAGCGAGGGGCTTTTTGAAGCCGTAGAGGATGCCTACGGAGGTGAAGAAGAGGTAGCCTGGAGTGTGTTAGCAGACATTGTGCTGCAGAGTTCAGGTATAGCGTACCCTCTTTGCTGCCCCTGTGCGCCTTGACGTGGTATGCCTTCTCGCCCTTCCTGTGGCTTTCTGGTACCGCGCTCGCGAACTCATCAGCGTCAGGGAAGATAACCTCCTTCCCGGTGCCTGCTTGTATTAAGCAGTGGTGTATCGCCTCAGCCATGGGTGTTGGCCCTGGGTCTTCGCCTTCGACGATGTTCTTCCCTGTCGCCTCCTCGAAGGTCCATACGATTGGCTCTGGTGGGGAGCCCTTCATTTCTTCTGGCACGGGCGCCACTCCATCGCCGTGCACTGGTATAATGACGAAATGATGCTGTTTCTTCGCCTTCTCGGGTATAGGCAGGCAGAAGACCTGGTCGACGTCCTTCCACGCGATGGCAAATTCGACGTTGCCATTTGCGCCAATGGCTCTTATGCCACCATCCTTCTTGTCGAGTAGTTCGAGGGTGAACTTCTTTCGCTGTGGTATCGAGAAGCTGACCGCTGGGTATGCCTTGAATGCTTTCGTCGAAGTGCTCGTGAGACTGCCTCCTGTTTTCGATGCGCCGTTCTGCGCGGCAACGCTCTCTTCGATCTTGCGCTTCTTCGTCGCTGGCTCAGCGGCGGGTTGCGAAGTTTGATTGAGGATGTATGTCGAAATGTCGCGGAAAAGTGAACTTTGGGTAGGGTTTTGATCTTGGGGCATATTAGTGGAATTCCAGTATTTGTCAGATATCGCATACCTATCGCGGCGTGTACGCGCTTGCGCAGCTCATGATTGCTAGCGAAAGCGACATCAATTTCCTGTGGATGGGGTACGGGCGTCGGTGCTGCTGCCGGCGCAGGGGCAGGCGCAGATTGTGCAGGTGCTTGCACGGGTACAATGGGTGCCGATGGCTTGTTGTTGAGCGCTGTAAAGGCCATGGTGGGTTGCAGAGGGGAATTGTTGTTGTTGGTTGAAATGTCTCGTGGACGCGTCGACGGCTGATCGCGACTCCTCGACATTTAGCGCCCATGGTCTGACATCACCGCCGCTCGCCATCCTTCACCACTGCCACCTCACTCTTCTCTTCACATCCCACATCTACGGCTGACTCCCCACTCTGATTTCACATGCTGTACGCGCAGCGCAACATGCACAATGCACAATATACCGATCTCTAGCAACATCAAGAGTCTGCTCGCCACAGCGTCGCCCTCGACTGAAACTCTCCATAGACCCTCACTATAGCCTACAGTTTGTACCGTCTCATCTGACTGACGATTACTGAACTCGTGGACAATAATGGATACAGGACGCGTCTTCTCGACGCAAATCGTTATGCGGAGGATCGACACAGCGTGCTGGGTATTCCATGCGCGTTCCATGCGACCCATGGACAAATCAACCTCTATCGACTTTGATATATGGTCAACACCCGCTTCAATCGCCATGAAAACTACGCGAATACCCAAGCGATATCTCTAACACATAATAGTCGGTGTTATTGCGACGTGCGAGAACCATCATCGGTGCAGTGGGTGGAGCGTGCGCGTTGCGCATCTCACACACTTCCCGTCGCGACACATCATGACGACCAATACACGATGAACCGACCGTTTGACACCTGTCAGTTGCATTGCGATTCATCTACAACAGGCCGGAAATGTACTGGACCGTTCAAGCAAATCCTTGACAGCTGCCACGAAGCAGCCCTATGCCGGCAGGATAGCATTGACAGGCCGATATTCTCTCAGCCGACATCATAATCATAGGTAAGAGACGATGCGGTACGGGCGACTATCCAAGCATGCGTATCTTGGGACCAATGTCTCGGCGGTGAGCCGATGTTATGTTAATCTTCTGTCTCCTTGACATCAGTCAATCAACGCCTAATACTCTCGCTCGTAGCATACTTACCTTTCTCCACTTCGTCCTTCTGTGAAGGGTTGAAACGGAATTACCGCCAAGATGACGAAAGTCAAATTCACCCTCCCGCCAGCAGCCGACAAGGTCACATCGCTCTTCCACACCAAGCAGATCAAGGAGGATGATCCACCAGTTTTCAACCAGCCGCTCAATACCAGCTCATGTCCGCACCACCGCATCGCAAGGCTGCTATACAGCGTCTCCCTCTCTTCACTACTCATTATCGCAGTCCCGGTCATTGCCCTCAAGGCATTGACCTATAGCTTCATCGAGGACAATCGTATGACAGGCTTTGAATTCCAGACAACAAGACGAAATGGCGACCCCGGCGAAGACATCATCATGGCTGCTCTACCTCGGATGCTTTATGCAGTGCCAGCAAAGCTCGCTATCATCGCCGGTACAGTCAGCATATGCCTAGCCGCCGCACATCTCGGATTCGTCTTCACAGATTGGAAAAAGGGCAACAGGGTACGTCTACTCCTACACAAGACGAAAAACCGCTTCCAACTAACATCCGTACAGACGCAATCATACGCCTTCCGTCGCAACATAATGTTCCTCCACATCACCAACGCCATCCTCGTCCTCTTCGCCCTCGTGTCCATTTACGTAACCCACAAAAACACCTCCCACTTCCGCGAAGGCTTCGTCAACTTCCGCGCTTCCCGCATGAACGACACTGCCTCCACCTCCACCTCCACCCAACAATCCCCCGCCTTCTTCCGCTACAACTTCGGTACCTTTGATCTCGAAACCTGGTCCTGCGAGCTCGCGGATGTCGAGGGTGCTGGTATGGTCAGGGAAGACTATGGCATGCAATGCGGGATTGAGATCGCTGGAAGGGCGGTCATGATTCCTTTTGTGGTTGTCGCATGGGGTGTTGCGGCTATTGGGCTTTGGGGGTTTGTGGGAGGTGGACGGAGGGGCCCGGATGGGGAGAGGATGAAGACTGATGAGGTGGGGTTGGAGATGGGGAAGATGAATGCTACGGACGACTGATCGTCGTTCTATCTGCTCTTACGGCCTCGGAAGGTATGGCAATATCTTTCCATTCTCGGCACATCTGGCGTTTGGCAGTTCTTTCACATCGTTTCTCGGTAATGTTTTCCTCTTCCTTTCCTTGCCTCGCGCATACACGACAGCGACGATACCCTTTACTTTCTTCCTTCCGGCTGTTCTTCGCATCCAACCCTTTTGCTGGTCAAAAGTCTCATCTCTTCTTTTTCCGGTTGTTTGGATCAAACGTCGCCAAGTGCTGGGGCGTTTCATATTTTGTTTTATTGCATGGCATGGCATAATGATCAGTTTGATATACACCACCACTTCATCTCATTGCTACCTCATGCGAGATCCTTTCTACTAGAGCGATGGGCTGTGGCTCACCTGGCTCATCTGGAGAACTATGGGAGGACCTTTCGTCCCATTCATTCCTCGCACGATCGGCTCGACCTGTTAACCGACTGAATGAAGACTAGTTGGGCACTTCTTTTCTTAAGTTGGCGCTATTGCTCATTCGGGGAGACTTGAGTAGATGGGTGTGGTGTGGATTTCGCAAGTCGTGAAAGGCTCCTCGGCGATGGCACATTGCTACCTCGCGTGGAACGCTTCCTTCTACTACGGCTGACGGTTTGGTCAAGGCTCTTACCGGAGATGGTCTTTTTGTTGGGTTCACCTTTCGCACGACCGTCTCAACGCGTCGACAAACTGAGCCATGAGGCTCGGTAGCCACTCCAAGAAGGAGATCACGATCGTGGTTCGATGGGAGACCGCTTGTCGAGGCCTACAGTCACGTGTATGCCTTTGCAATAACCTTGGTACTCTCGTTCCACCGCGACGCTGCCACCAAGCCGCCTTCAAGACACCACGGCGTGTACGGTCACCATAGTGTGAAGCAATTATAGGACAAACTCGATTGATTGGAGAAGATGATCAGTATCAAGAGTAAGTCGACAAACACGCGCCACACTCCATCCCAGTCCAGTACGCCGGCCCAGTCCCAGACTCCTACCCGCGCGAAAAGCAGTATACTCAAGCTCTCCCCATTAACAGAGAGCTGCAGAGTACAAACAAAGAAACAAAGTAGCAATCAAAATCTTCCGTCCACGTCAACCTAGGAAAAATCCGAACAGGTCTGCAGCCTACATCAACATGGAAACATGCAAAGTAGATGACCCAGCGTCGATGTAGACTCCCGGCCTGCTCAGCAGCCGTTAATCCCGAGCTTCATCCGCCGCACCCGAACGATCTCAGTTTATCCCCGCCGCCGCATACGTAGCGATGGAAGCATAGCTACCCGTCAAAAACACCGCGGTCTCAGTAGGCGTACCCAGACTCGGCATCTCAACAGTTACCTCTCTCGCGTCGACCCACACATGATCGGTGAAGCTTTTGGTCACCACATTGCCAGTCCCACTTGCAGCCGCACCTCCACCTCCGGCTCCAGTAGGTGTAGCAGCCAAAGGACTCAACGGATTAGCTGTCTGGCTCATGCGGCCCTTGATCGTGGTCGTCCTCGTAGCGACTGGTCCTGGGAAGCAATGGATGCCGTGTTGGCCGTTCTTGCCACCTCCGCCGCATACACATGCTTGTCGTTTGTCGTGCATCTTGAGCCATGCTTTGAATGCTTTCATGGCTTCGTTGTCGGGTTTCTTCTTGTCTTGGCTGTCGGGGGAGGTGCCGTTGTTTGGAGCGCCGTTGTCGCCGGGAGTTGTACCGTCGTTTTGGGTCTTGTCGTTGCCCGGGGTTGTACCGTTGCCTTTGGGGTTCTCCTGGATGAAGTCCTCGTACTCGTCGTCGTCTGGACCGACCTCTTCACGATCCCATTCTGCGTCTTCCTTAGCCTTGGCCTCTTCACTGTCGTCATCGTCATCGCGGAAATCGCAAAGATCGTGCGCGGATTGTTCAACGCACTTGTCGTTGCCAGGATAGCAACCGTATTCGCCGTTTTGGACCGAGGAGTCGACGGTGTAGTTGAAGTGTGACTCCCGGATTTCGTAAACGACGTCCACGATGCAGTATGGCCCGTTGCATGCGCCTTGCGACGTTATGTTTTTGGGCGTGTTCTTCGGGTACCGCGTCTCCTCGTTGAGGAGCTGGGTGGTAACTTGCATGATGGGCTCTCGGGTTGGTGTTGGCGCCTGCGTTGGGTCGCAACCTGGTGATACGGATGATGAGCTTGTCGAGTTGGGATTGGTAAGCTGTGGTGGCCCCAGGTCATGTTCCTTGTGATGATTTGGGTCGCAGTCGTGAAGCCAAGCCTTCTTCATATGCTTCGCTGGCTCTTCCTCGTCGTCAAGTTCTAACAGTGCCTTCCAACTTACATCCATCCTGTCACAGTCGTGGCACTTCTTTCCGAAGCTGTCGAAGTTGTACAAGCCGCTGTCTTTGATGAACTTCTTGGTTGCTGCCATGGTCCAGTTCGTGGGCGCTTCCCACGAGGCTGCGTAGATGGGATTGATGGGATCGCATAGGCAAGGCGCATTGTTGTGGTCCGTGCTCTTCGTGCTGGAGATAGCTTCACCCATCCAGCTGCGACATACCGCGATGTCAAAGGCGTTGGGGGCGTTGCCATAGTCGTCCAGACGCTTTCTAGCGCCCGGAGGTAAAGTGGAGTTCGAGCCCAATGAGTGCGTGACGTTGGTGTCCGGACGTCCCTTGCCGTCCAGATTCACCGGCTCCAGGGCCGGCGAATCCTGCAGCAGATCGTTGTTGTTTGATGGGCAGGTGCCTGAAGCTGTGGAATTCCGTTCACGTTCCTCCTTCTCGCGTTCAGGCCAATAGACCTCTTCTTGCCAAAGAGCAGCTCGGACCACGTCACTAGCGAAGAGGCCGTGGAAACCCTCATCACTGGTGAGGTACTCCCATCCGGGTGGACTACGATTCTTCTTGTCTTTGTAATTTGTCATTGCGTACACCCAGTACGATATATCTGGACGTTCCGGAAGACAGATCTTGTTCTCGGCTGGTCCACGATTGTCTCGGTCGCAGTCGCCGCCTTCTTTAGTCCAGGTCTCCACGACGTAGACGCCTTCCGTTTTCCACAAGGCGCTTATGATAGTCGCATAAGTCCTCATTCCGACCACGAAGTCGACATAAGCTCGAAAGTCGACATTGGCGCCGTAAAAGAAGTCCTTGTCATAGAGGTCGACAATGTTGTGGCCATCGCGACTTCTGCCGCCCAACGCAAGGATTGGCATTCCGGCTCTGGCTTCGTCGATATCATTGGTATCGAGTTCGACTAGCTCTGCACGCACCGCTTCCAGAGTCTTGTCAAATCCTTTCCTGCTTTCTGTTAGGACCTCTACTGTCGAATGTACAGTACGCGCAACTTACAAATCCTTCTTGTGGTCAATCTTCTTGACTACTTCTTTGGTCAACCCCTGCACCCCGAGATAACCTCCGCTAGTGATGGTCCACAGCTCTACTTGATATTAGATCACTCTTTCATGTCGAAGGCCAGAACTTACTCTGCAGGTTCTCGATCGACTTATCCCTGAGGAAACCTGACGGATCCGGGGGTGGACCGCCGTTCTCCCCCTCTGGAACTCTCCTGGAATGCAGCTTCTTGGCTAACGAGCTACCTGGAATCTTGCTCTTGCTCGCCCATGACAGAGTTCGTTGCCACTTTGTACCCAACTTCTTGAACACAGCAATTTCGTTGATGTATTTGTTGATGATCTCCGGTCTGAAGTTGAAGATGTTGGCGGCTGTGGTGAATAGTTGAAAGACTGCCGTGATGATTCCGAACGCCAACTCCATAGCAGCTAGTGCCTTCTTCTTCTTCTCATCCTTCTTGATAGCCGCTTCTTGTTGTTCGTCCGCATACGTGAACATCCGGGTGAGTTGATCGATGTCTTCGAGAATATGCCGCCAATGGTCCTGGAGAGCTTCGCTGGTAATGTGGAAGGAGTGGTCGAGACCCGATACGAATTCGAGGAACAACATGGCTGCGCGTTTTTCTCCAGGCCGGAGCTTTTCTCCAATGTCTTTACAGCTTGGAGCCTAGTTATGGTGTTAATAATAGCAGAATTCGAAGTTGGAATGAAATACTCACTCTGCACATTCCCAAGCCATCACAGAGCATACTACTGGGTGGTAAGTTGGGAGCGTATCGCTTCGCCATGTAGGCAGGAAAGGTGAGTTCGTCGCTTGGAGTTTTCCATGGGTTCATCTTGAGTTGTTCGTAATGCCTGAGTTTCTCCCTCAAGAATGCTGTGTCTTCGGCTCGGTTGTTGAACCATAGGGCATAGTTGATCCTGGGAAGGTCTGGGCAGTCATTGTCCCAATCGTAGTCGCCAGTAACCCCGGTGTCATCACAATAAGGACTCGCCTTACAGTCATTTTCGGCATAGCTCCAGACTGACAGGGTTCCGTTTCCTGAAGTCGTATTTGACCACGCAACGCTTGCAGAGCCCTTGACAACATCGAAGACATGGAAGGTGGTGAGTAACCACGCGGAAAATCGCATGGTGACGATTTGTTAATTGGACAGCAAGCGTAGCATGAGCACTGTGGGTGGTCGGAATGATTTCTGGTGATTTTTGGCAAAGTAAAATTGATGTGGCTTCTTTTCGTCGTGTTGGAGGATAATATTAAAGACATCTGCTCAGTATCGTTGAATATCAACGCCATGTGAGATCGTTTGGACCACGGTATCTCAACACTCCAAACAACGATCATCACGAAGATCAATAACCAATGGTCCACCATCCCCGCACCTCGTTCAAGTGTCTGTTGTTCTCGGCCCTCTCACAGACTTGTTTGGCAACGGCAACAATGCTCAGTGCCTCAACAGCTCATGGACCCTTTTCGATCTAGTCGTCACTCTGAACAGAGTAGCGTGTATCAATATACCTGTCGATAGTTTAAACAGTTGTCTTACCAAGAGACGACGAGTATGCCCCGTAGCTTGAGATTGCTACACTGCATCATCGCATCCCCATGCTCTCCGTCCGGTGGTCATTGCAGGTCCATTGCGAACCGTGCAAGCTTGTGAACCAACCATCTGCGCACGCTCTAGGACATTTCTTATCATGAGGGAACAGTGACATGGAAACTATGCCCCTCGGACTTCTAATGCATCATCGTGTACGTAGCCTTACAAGTTCAAATCAGCACAGTTACAGCATCGAAATCGTCAACCGCGCGACCTGAGCCTTCATTGGCAATATGGTATGTAGCTACTTGAGACTGCTCCAAGGTCATCTTCTGGCAGCTTGACCGGCCTGAAGAAAGGCCGCATCTCCAATATTGTCAACGATGTAGGATGAAGTCCTGAATCAACCTGCATACATATTTTGGTTGATTCTAAGACTAAAGTGGCTGTGATACCCTCTCCGTTCATTTGGCTGAGGCGGACCCCCAGGTTTTCGTGATTACACTGATTCTCGTCTTCCAGAGTCTACCCCCTCATCCGAAGCAGTTCCGTTGAGGTCGTGCCATGATCTAAGTGCGATAGAAGAGAGCCCTGAATAGTGTCCGGGGTTCAAGAAAACACTTCCTTCCGTCCGTGGTTTATTACCGCTGCAACTTTCGGGGTTAGCGAGGTCTGGCTAATGACCAAGATCGCTGGGCCTTGTGCTTGACCTCAGTGGCTGACAGGCGCGCTCAAGGCGATCATTATTAGTGGGTCTGACTGCGCAGGTCAAATGAACCCTTACAGAAATGACCAGTACATGTCAATCGGGTCCAAATTCGTGTTTGAAGGGTCTCGGAATCCCCGGATTGCGTGTGGGCACCAACCGCTATATAAGACAAACCTGGCTGGACGATGAGTGATTTCCACAACACACACTTCTGATTCGATCATCTACCTACTCCACCATCTCAACCATTTTCAATCCCTGAACACTTTCCTCTGTCTTCACAATCTCAGCACCATCCAACATATTCAGCATCGGCAGTCAGGTCTCGGTACTATCACTCGCCCGTGCGTTACGATGATTCTGTCCGCGTATTTGACGGTGGCCTTCGGTAGCCTTGTGGCTACCGCTGCCCTGATTCCTCGTGTCCCCTCCGGCTCACCCGAGGTTTGTATTGAATGCCTACTACTCTGTGTTCATCATCTAACTTTACTGCTTCAGCGACCTGTCGTCGTTACGTCTGACTTGCCTATCCCTGTCGCCCCTTCCGCTCCTGAGAAGACCGTCCGTCAAGATAGTCAAGATACCGAGGACAATGCCATGGATGCCATGTACGCCGATGCCATGTACGCCGATGCCGATTTCAAAGCCACTGAAAAGGACCGCCACCCTTCCCAGAAGTACAGCGAGTTCATCCTCAATGAGGACTTGAAGGGTTGCATCAGCCGGTACGGCTCTGACCCTGCCAAAATCTCTGGCCAGTCCTCCATTAGCGGAACTATCATTACCAACGTCAGATATTTCCAATGCAACCAAGCACTCATTAAATGCAACAACGACGCTTTGGAGGCCCAGGCACAATTCATTCCGGGATGGCCAGCACACCTCAACGATCCCTCGCCTGTTATGAGGACCACATCCGTCGAACGTGGTATGATCAAGTGTAACCGAATAGCTTCCAACAACCAAGATCCAGTCTGGCCTGACTCCAACATGAACAAAGAGACTTTTGAGCTTCGCGGTACAGTGGCAATGTGCAACGTGCCGCTTATTGCCTGCCTTGAGACTGTCCAGGACAACTGGGAAGAGTTGAAAATCAAGTGGGATATGGCTTATCCTTACTGATCCACGGGTTTATCCGTTCGGTAACATCGTTTGTAACATCTTCGTTGGGGAGGCTCTCTTGGTGCGATAAGAGAGCAGCGACGAGACTGTTTGGTCCATCTGGCATTTATTCTGTACTTGATCTGGTCTCCACATCCTTGGATTTCGTTTCACTTCCATTCATTGAATAGTTCTTGTTATTTGTAGTCAATATAACCCACACTCATTAAAAACCTGCTTTGTCTTGCATGCTTGATCCATTTCGCCTACCTCGTGGTAGCACCTTATTCAAGGAAAACCTGGACACCCTGGAGCCTACGTCAACGTTGGGTCAACCACTTTGCACAGTTTTGTCTTGATGTAGTCTGCAAACCTGTTCAGGATCTTCTTGCAAGTGATGGGCAGGCCGTCTCACATTTGCTTTAGCAGATTCGTTTCGCGAATCTGGCATGCATCACGAAGCTCTTGTTATCTGTAGTCAATATACCCCACGCTCATTAAAAACCAGCTTTGCCTTGCATACTGGACCCACTTCGCGTACCTTGTGGTTGCACTTCATTCGAGAAAAACCTCAACACCCGGGAGCCTACGTCAACGCTAGGTCGCTAGCTTTGTCTGTTTTCATCTTGATGTAGGCTGCACGAGGGCGGATTTTCTACCTCACCCTCAAAGCTACGTTGACATCAAGTATCCAATCGTCAACCCAAAGTACTAGTTCAGCTTTTTGATCTCATACGGATACGCCAACTACACTGCACAGATCGAAGTACCCGCCTTAATAAGGATTAATTACCATGACTTCATGTTAGCTAAAGACCATCTTAAGGAGGAACAAGAGTATGAGTATTGGCACATCGACACACGCGAATGTGGAAGCAATGTTGACGTAGTTCGCAATGTTCTCTTTCCTGACGCATGTTGGGTCGATCTCTAGGCTCTGGTATCTGATCCGCCGTCTCCACCACAGGTTCTATGTCATGACCCGCGACCCGCTGATTGTGACGTACCTGTTGCACCTCAATTGGCAACGGGTGAACTCCACCCCTCTTTCGACCGCCAGCATCATGCCGCGACATGAAGGCTTGCGGTCGTGTTGCGACATAGCTTGGCGTCCTGACCAAATCTGCGTATGAACAATCCGAACAGGCCTGGAGCCTACATCGACATTGTATCACCTACTTCGCATGTTTCCATACTGATGTAGGCCCCAGACCCGTTCAGTATTTTTCTTGTACGAGGTGCGATTTTGCTTTTGCAGATCCGTCCAGCCATTCTTGGTTCAGGGGCGCCATTTGCTTTTGCGGTCGCCTCCACTCTTCCCCTGTTGAACAACAATGCACCCCGCAAACTGACAAAAGACCAGCGAAGCTAGAAGCCTCTGAAACCGTACCTGCATTCCAAGATGGCTATGCATGCTATCCGCCGCGGGAAGGGCTTGCTTGCCTCAAGTGGGCCCCCTGAGAAGATCATGGCGATCACCCGCATTAAGGTGTCGCATCCAGAACGCCTTCATCTTGGTTGTAGGGGCTCTGCTGTTGCGCAGGGCTGACTAGGTGTGTGAGGGTCGCGCGGGGTCGAAATGTGACGAGCAGTCATGACGATATGTTGAGCTGCGCTGTCGGGCCGGCGACTGACCTTGGGATGCTATCGAACTCTCTGAACTATAGCATGATGCAGATGCGAATCGCGACGTCTTTGTACTTTCAGTCGAGGGCCTCTTGCAACGAATGCATAACTGGGTTTGTTGTGACGGGACAAGCAAGTGGCGAGGCGAAGACATGCCATTCACATGATGCGTATATCTGAGCACGTCAGTAATCCTGTCACGCTAGAGCCAAGGCCCACTTGCTTTTCCGTCCTCTTCTCATCGCCAACATCCTCCACCAGCTTTTCTGAGTGTCTGAGACGTCACTCCGCGTCATGCTCCATCATCTGCATCAAATTCACTTTCGAAAGAAATCTTTACAGCCCTCTGACATGTTGCCTGATGTGTCTCGGCAGAACTCAATGATCTCGCAGCGCCGGTCGGCTCCCCAGCGTAATCACCGTCCTCATTGTCGCTTATGTCGCTGACTTTGCATAACCTTGCACACAACACGAGGGTCGCTGCAGTGCATACATGCAACATAACGAAGCTACCCACCTCTGACAGCTCAGGGTCTACCCGGTTCATATTAATAGACGCCATCGGACGCGCACGAAAAGCTCTGTGGCGTAAAGCCAAGTTGTGCAACATCGGTGGTTTTGGAACTGGCGCTCCGATGCTTTTGATGGCTGTAGGTGGTGTGCGAGAAGCATGTCACATTCGCCAGAGGTAATCGCCGTCTGACTGCACCGTTGCGCCTCATGGTCGTGCTGCGGATGCGACTGCGGAATATTTCTTGGTCTGTTAGATGTGTTACTGAGATGTGCTTCTTGTTTGGACTGTTCATGCAACGTTCATGCAAAGATTCGACGTATGTCTATGACTATATTACTCTTCACCCCTATAGCTCATGTCCGTACATCTCTGCATATTGTTACCGTCTCGTTTCTTTGGACCTCTCGTACGTTCGGCTGCAAGCAACAAATCGGGCTTCAGCGCACGCACCCAATATATCCGGATTGATACCTAAGGCTTACTCTGGAGACTTGGAACATCATGGCGGCGCCTCCTCCGTCCATATCGAAGTACCGAGGGGCACGCCCCGCCGCGCTCTCCATCATTGGATCTATATCATCACGCCCATCTACACAAGCTACACAATCTACACACGAGCTCAGATGGCACGCTCGCACCAACTCGGAAGAGCGCAGCTTGATCTCTGATATCCTCCAAGATCTGGCTGACAACTGCGAGACTGCGTTCGATCGAGCAACCGACCAAGCAAGGTTAGGCACAGCCTCATATATCTCTTACAACGCACAAGGACAAGATCTCGCCCAAGATCTTGCCCAGTCACAACCATACTCGCAGAGGCGGGATTGCGCTACCTCCTACACAACCAACAACCTACGAGAAGATCTACAAGAAATCCGACCTTACCTGCGGGCAAGCACTCTAATGGCACTAGAAGGGATATTGCGGCTGAATGAAGCCAACGAGGCTAATGCAGCCAACCCAGCTTTCCGCCGGAACACGATAAGACGGGTTTCAACATCCGAGGATGGCGATCACGTACCAGTCATAATGGACCCATACGACGATACAAATTACTCCAGTCCCACAAGCTTCAAGTTCGACGACGAGAGCATCATGGATGGACCTCTCAGCCCAGCCATGGGCAAATACCCAGACCGAAACTACCGCAGGAGTAATCTCCGGGATGCGCATTCGATGAGCGACGAACGTTTTGATGAGCCACCGACCGTTTACGACATCGAACGACAAAGAGGAGCGCCGAAGGCACCATCTCCATACCCATCCACTGCGAAGACAGCAATCATAATGCTCTCATTGTACATCTCCATCTTCCTTGTCGCTCTTGACCGAACTATCATCGGTCCAGCGATTCCCGCCATCACGAACGAGTTCAGCAGTATTGGCGATATCGGGTGGTACGGTAGTGCGTACATGCTCACAGCAGCCGGATTCATCTTGCTGTATGGCCGGATATACACCTTCTTTCCCACCAAGCCAGTCTTCCTATCCGGCATCTTCTTATTCGAACTCGGGAGTATTATCTGTGGCGCTGCGCGGAACAGCAATATGCTTATCGTCGGACGTGCCGTTGCGGGCCTGGGGAGTAGCGGTATCTTCACCGGCGCGATCCTGATCATGTTCAACACTGTGCCGCTGGCTAAGCGACCCATGCTGCAGGGTCTCTTCGGCGCATGCTTTGGCGTCGCAAGTGTGGCCGGCCCCTTGCTAGGCGGTGCGTTCACTAGCAGCAGCGCAACCTGGAGGTTAGTAGCAGCGCCAACAAATCGCATATGAAACAGATACTAACATCACCCAGATGGTGCTTCTACATCAACCTCCCGCTCGGTGGTTTTACTCTCCTTGTAGTGTGCTTGCTGCTGAAGCTGGATGAAAAGAAGCCGCAACTCAAAACGTGGGGAGAGACGATACGACAACTTGATCCCTTGGGCACCGCATTGTTCCTTCCATCGATCACCTGTCTCTTGCTAGCATTGGAGTGGGGCGCAGCCGACTACCCTTGGACCTCACCGCGGATGGTTATACTTCTTGTCACTTTCGCAATGCTGCTGATAGCGTTCGTGTTGTGGCAATACGTCACCAGGCATACCACTGCGACTCTACCAGCAAGGATCATCTTCCAGCGTAGCGTTACGTTCGGTAGTGCATCCCAGTTCTGTGTAGGCGCGACCATGCTCACGGTCTCCATCTACGTTCCTCTTTGGTTCCAGGCCATCAAAGGTGCATCTGCGATGCAATCCGGCATCAACACCATTCCGCTCGTTCTTTCGGTTGTCTTCGGTTCGATCATGTCTGGAGCTCTGGTACAGCGCATCGGGTACTACACTCCATTCATGATCCTTGGCTCAGGCATGATGGCTATCGGAGCTGGTCTCATTACCACTTGGGAGATGACCACCGATAACGCCATGTGGATTGGAACGCAGATCGTTGTGGGCTTCGGCGTTGGCTGCACCATGCAACATCCCAACATCGCCGTGCAAACCATACTGCCCAAGGAGGATGTTCCAACCGGGACGGCAGTACTCTCGCTGTTCCAAACACTCGGTGGCGCAGTCTTCACAGCCGTCGGCCAGAATTTATACATACACAAGTTCTCGTCTGGTCTGGAGCAAATCGGAGGCCTGGACCCTCAGAAGATCCTAGACGCAGGGGCCACCAACCTGACAGCTGGTGTAACTCCAGCCATCAAGGCACTGATACTGGCAGCCTACAACGACTCGCTGACACATGGAACGTTCTTTGCGGCACTCGTCATAGCCTGCCTTGCGATACCAGCTGCTGTAGGCATGGAGTGGAGAAGCGTCAAAGCAAAGCCAGACACGTCCGTACAGCGACACGATGAGAAGCGGGATCAAAAGCCACAGCAGCCCCGTGGTATCCTGAAAGCTCCAGCCAATGGTGCGGGTCGGCAAGAAGGGGGCCAGCCGGCGGTGGCGGAGCCCGCGCCAGCTTTGAAGAAGATGTTCCGCCAAAGTGGTCAATTTGCGTCGTATTTGACAGCCACCATTAACCCCGACCTCCGTGATCAACTGGGCCCGGGGAAGCAAGTTCGCAGGTGACGAAGCTGGCTCTTCTTTCCCGGAATTAGATCTATGGATGAATGCGAGGTCTTTTAGCGTGTAATGATGATAGGGCAGATACCATATCGCTTCGTATCTCTGCCATTAATGCATAATGTATTAGCCATTAGTTCTACCTTCCCGTTGTTGTTTGCTTGAAGCTTGTCGTCTTTGGCGCTGATTACAAGCGTCCCACGTGCTGTGAGTTGTGAGGGGCAAAAATGCGCAAGCTTACAACACGTTCCTTGATTTTCGCAAGGAAGCAGACTTCGGGGCCTTTCCGATTCGCAGCTCACCAAACAGGTAATGCGTAAGCGAAGCCACCAAGCCATGTCGCTGATCATCCCACGTCCAGGACGAGCAATCAAGCAAAGCCGAGATCTAGCGAAGCTTTATTAACCATACGCATGTTTGAGCCCCACTTTTGCGATATCATTTCTGCTTGATTAAGATGATACACGGTTGGGGTCGGTGTCGCTATCAGGCTCCAACGTGCATCTGCTCCGCCAACACGGGCGCGATTATCGCCGTGAAGCCGCCCTTCTCGCGGTGAAACCACACTTCGGTGGTTTTGGGGGTCGGATAGGTGCGTCATCCGGGCCAGCTCCGAGATTGCGTGTATACCATTGGTTGTTCGTAAACCTAAAGCTTGCTGACAAGCACCACCAGGTCGTACTCAGGCAGACAGTCTGCTGTGCAATCTGTAAGAACCAACAACCAGATTATCGATGCGCATGGCATACCAATGGCGTTGCCAGACGCCTCATCTCGCCGCGCACGGTTCGTCAGCCCACGTATTCCACTCGCAGCTGGCGCGAAGGTGGCCGTACTACATGTCAGATGCTCGAACGCAATTAGTGATCCGATCTCACAAAGGACCGAATGTAATGTCGATACCGGATCGCACTTCCCACGGTTCCCCACAGCTGTCGGGCGTCGTACCATGGTCATCCACGTAGCTGGGTCGGTCTGAAGTAATGCTCAGCGTTGGGCTGGCCATCGTATAGCAGTTACGAGCTTCCACACAGATGGTGAGCTGACGCTGATAAGCTCTGGCATGGTGAGAATGAGCCGCAGCTGTACAATGCGGCTCATGTCGGACCTGTTGTTTCGGAGATCATAGAGGAGAGACGAATATGATCGACGCCGCATTTAGAGAATGGTGCATATCTGCATGGCGACGTCCATGGTGTTTTGTATAAGAGCCGTATTGACACCAGGACACCTTGAAACCCAGTCAGTACTGGAAGGCTAATCGTCGTTACTGTTCAACCTTCTCTTCTGCGATAAGAGGTGCAACATCGGGCACTATGGCTTCCCAACAGGTTCACATCGTGCTCAGCGTAGCATGGCAAGACGCTGGAGATACGACACGTGCCATTGCGATGGCTATCGCGTTGCGCGATATGTGCCCGTCCAATATCAATCTGCGAATCGACTTCCTGTCCTGTGGCGCGCGGTTCGAATATCAAATCACGGACGCTGGCTTCAACATTGTCCCAGCTCAACCACGCGTGAAGGGGATCTCCGTTGCGCATGACCTCGGATGGGACTGGCCCGAGTTTTTCGGTTCAGAAGAGATCGCAAAGTCATTCATCGACGGTCAACTCGCAGCGTTCAAGGAACTGAAGCCTGATATTGTGTTCCATGGCATGTGGGCTCCAGCGTCTATTGCTGCGCGACTCCTTGGTATCCGAACGATCAACTTCCTCCCGGTTCCGTTGCATCCTGGAGCCTTTGCTCACGGCCTGATCCGCGATCTTCCAGATATGATGCCATTGTTCACACGGCTTCCACGACCGGTCCGACAGCGCATGGCATGGTGGGCCAGCGGCCTGATGGTGAACGCTCCTATCTTCCGACAGAAGCGCCTAGGAGCTGCTGCAGCAGCCTGCGGATGGCCAGTCACGGGCCCCATCTCCCTCTTCGACATGAACATGGCCGATCTCAACTTGGTCAACGACCACCCCGTATTCCATCAAGAATATCTGCACCGCCTCCCAAAGAACATAGTCCTCACAGGTCCTTTGTACGCGCGAAACGACTCGAAGCTGGACGAGGACATATCGGCACATCTGACAAAGGGTCCTGGCCCATCGATCCTAGTCACAATGGGCAGCTCGGGAACGGAAGAGTTCTTGTTCGAAGCGATCAAGGCTCTACGATTGAACCCTGACGATAACTGGAACGCAGTCGTGCTGGCTTCGAAATCCATCTGCGACATCGACAAGGCAATTGAGATCGCTGGCGGAGATGCGCGACTTCTGGTGACTGATCGGTTCATCCCAGCACCGGCTGCCAATGCGCTCGCCGACCTCATCGTCACACATGGAGGTCAAGGGACTGTCCAATGCGCCTTGGCTGCAGGAAAGCCTATTGTCGGTGTCGCGCTACAAGTCGAGCAGCAAACGAATCTGGACAACGCCATGAATGCTGGAGCAGGCATTCGCGTGCAGAAACAGTTCTGGAAGGCCAAGAACATTCGCAGCACGGTGTTGACGGTGCTCAAGGATCCTTCATATGCAGCGAGCGCGCGGATGCTAGCAGAGACGTTGAATTCCATGGACGGCGCAAAGACGGCGGCAGAGGTGATGTGGAAGTTTATCGTTGAGGAACAGACGGAGAAGGTCAAAGTTCAGGTTTGACAAGCAAGCGTGTCATGGTGTCATGACGCTGGCGCGCTAGGTTCGACGGCTGAGAACGCGACGCGTTTTGGTTGGCCAGGTCGTTGTTGCTGACGCCGGGCCGTCCGCGTAGAGACATTTTCCATATCCTGGTGTACTTTGGAGGTTCAGAATTCCTCTTCATAGCAATGCAACCCTTAGGAGTGCAACGGTGACGGGTCAACAACGCGTTGTATCTCGGGGGGAGGAGGGGAGACACGTGAGAAGCATGCCGACGCGTGCCGTGGTGTTAGCGGCTTGGCACGCTCATAGCACTTCCCAAATATGCGGCCGCCCCTGGACGCTCTTCCCATCCTCTTTTCTCCGGCGCCATCTCGCGCGCCTATACTATTGAGGCCTCATGCATATCCTCTCTATTTATGTGCGAAGATGCATATCTTGCGAATGCTCTCATATTCGAGTTACGACCAATCCCTAGAAGGACCACAAGGGTTCTTCGCGCTGTAACAAGGCCTCGTATCACAGAAACCTCCGCTGTTCGCTGGAGTCTCGCCATGCATACAAGTTGGTAGTCATCGCATTTACATAAGCATTGGCCAACACTACTGATACACCGGTCAGCTTGGAGCATTCCTGTCATGTTGAAAGGTTTCTTTAGTGGTGTCTAGGCATTGTCGATGCAATCTCCTACTAACAAATAATTTAACGCCAGCAAAGGCTCGTCCATCAGCCAGCCGCTCCTTCGGTCTCCACCATTATTCATAGAGCCTTTTAATGGTCGTCTCATGCCCCCGCAAACGTCCGTTACGTTCCCCTTCACATATCTGCACAAGTCCGACACGCATGCTGATCTTTCTTTCCTCGCACTCCTTCGTCAACCATAGTCCCAAACCGCGTAGCGCTCTCTCATTGGACTGATCTTTACATATGCAGACGTTGGGACTGAACTCAGTCAACGTGAGATATCGCAGAGTAGTGCACTCGAGTAGTTTCTCCAACCTGTACTTCTGCACTATTATCGCCACGGAGTCTGCTGTTGGCTCATTGACTCTGTACTCGACTCGCGCCAACACACTTGTACACATTCCGATACCGAGGCGCTGGAGCGCTGGGAACTTGTCTATGTGACTGAGCAAAGTTCTGATGTTGTGCATGCCTCCTAATATTAACGATCTTAGGCTGCCAAAAGCGTTGTTGGCTGAGAGAAGCGTAGTAAGTCGATGTATGTTACGATAGCCTCGGACTTGGACATGGGATCTACCGAGGACGACCGGTGTGATATCTTTCCTGATTGCGGACGATACTTGGGAAATGCATGCTGGGGCGGAGTAAGGTCTCGGGTGGTAGGCTCTGATGTCGGCGTTTTCCCCAGGAACGTTGACAAACATAACTACGTATTTTCCGACTGCACCCGCAAGCACTGCTTCATAGACAATATCTCTTAGCTCTCTTGGAAGTTTGCCAAGATCTCCAAGGCCGGTGGTGGGTGCGAGATCATTTTTGTCTCTAGAATTGAGGAAGATTGCGAGGCTACTCATGTTCTTGGTTGAGTAAGAAAGTGAGACCAGTGGTTGTCAGTTCAGCGCATTCTCATAGCCGGTGCGAACTCATAAGCGCAGGGAGTCATACATTCACGTCAAAGTGACAAGCAGGCCAGTCCTGTTGGCTTCACTATACCTATCGCAATTACTAGGGTTGCTAAGGAAAATAAGAAGGATGGTTTGCTGCCTAAACACCATGGTCGAGGTAGAAAAGCCGACCGTGCACTCCAAATTCACTCGACGAAGTATCCCTGGAGGTCTAGCCCGAGTATTATATCTTGGCTAACGCGACTATGCAGGATAGAGACTTCGACGAAGACCCTTTCTTATCTCCATCGCCTGCCCAACATCCGATGGAACAAGCTACACCTACTCGATCTCGCCGAGCGCAATCCACCCCCGGTTATTCATTGCCTGCACCGCCTCCAGCGACCCCTAGCGAGTCTTTCGAGGCGACCCATACTCTAGAAAGCAGCCCACTCTCTCATATGACCCCCCTACCGGCCTCTGGTCTGTGGCAATGGACAGCCCAAATGGAAGGTCGACCCACGTCTCTACCAATGTTACCGTTCACGACTCGAGGATTTCGCAACCCCGATGCGGTTCCGGCTTTCCATCGCTTTGAGACAACCATCTCAGCAAATCTCTCCTTCGGTATTCGATTCATGTGCGACGACTACGAACATTCAGGGGTAAGCTTCGGTTTAGCTGCGCTGCAGATCCTACTCACACAGCTCACTGGTACCGACGACTTCGTGATCGGCCTGGGTCGAGCTTTGAAGGGCAAGGGCGATACTATGCCAGTGCATTTCAAGGGCGACTCGCAACACACCTCCAACGAACTCTTGGAGCAGACTAAGGCGACCATGGGCGTGTCTAGACGGTATCTCCATGTACCAGTCAACAACTTGTTATCCGAGTTGAACATTTCGAAGCAGACACTTCTCCATCAAGTTACCTTTGACTGGATTGCTAGTGCATATCCTACTTCTCCGACTACCGATATGTACTTCGAGCATGCTCAAGACCTCGTCTTAATTGTACGCGAAGACCTCGACCGCAACCTAGTCGTATTCGTTGGCCTAGACGAGAAGACCTACGATAAAGAACATGCTGAAGTTGTGGCGGAGATGTACATCCAAGCAATGACGCAAATGGTAGCTCAGAGCCAGACTACTAGTATCGTCGATATGAATCTTATACCCCAAGAAGAGCGTGAGCAAGCTATGGCGCATGGCGCGGGACCTGAGCACCAAGTCTCCTTCAACAGCGTCCTCGAGAAGCTTCAAGAAATCGCAACCACGACTCCCGATCGTGTCGCTGTAAAGGACGAACAAAACCAAAAGATGACCTACGTCAACCTCGTACGTCGCGCGGTCGCCATGTCTTCCGATCTGAAGAAGCACGAAGTCGGTCGTGGTACTCCTGTGTGCGTGCTCGGTCCACCAACCATCGATCTTCTTTGCAGTATCGTCGCGATATGGTGCGCTGGCGGCGTCTACGTTCCGATAGATTACCGCCTGTCCGTTGATGACAACCTTCCCATCGCTAAGAACTCCGACACTATGTTTTGCATCGTCAGCACGCCAGATCTAGTTGACTACGCACTGAAACTCCAACTTGGTACAGTGTTCTTCTGCGGCGACATGGTCTTCACGGAAGGTTTCGACAACATCGAGGAGCCGCTGCCAGACGATCTTGCTGTGGGACTGCATCTTCCGTCGTCCGATGGTCTGCCAAAAGGCGTCGTTTTGACACACGAGAATTTGAAGGTGCTTGTGGCTTCCACTGCCTACTACTTCGAAGACGAGAAGCCGATTGTATTGCAGCACAGCAATTGGACGTCGGAGATGTCGCTCTTTCAGATCTTGTTCGCCCTAACGTCTGGAGGCACACTCTTCCTAGCCGCAGACTCATCTCCCGCCAATGTGACCAAAGTCATGGTGCACCAGAAGATCACCATTACTATTGCTACACCATCCGACTACTCACTTTGGTTCCAACATCCTCGTCACATGCTCAAAGATTGCAAATCTTGGAAATTCGCGTTGAGTGGCGGAGAAAACATCTCATCGAGCGTTATTCGCAACTTCACTGAGCTTCAACTCGACAACCTGGTGCTTGCAAGCTTTTACGGATCGACTGAGACGACAATCGCTTCCTCCATGAGCTTTGTCGACTACAAGGCATACGCGAGCAACAAAGAAGGCCAGCTCATCCCTGTGGGAACCGCGTTGCCGAACAACCACATCTGGGTAGGCGACCATCTGGGCAGGCCGCTTCCTGTAGCTTGGACTGGTGATATCTGGGTCGCTAGTCCAGGTGTTGGGCCATGCTACTTTGGCTCTAAGGCCGACGACCATCGTTTCCAGAAAGATCCTGCAACTGGTGTGAAGTGTTTTCGGACAGGAGACTGGGGTTTCATCAACGATACTGGGGTACTTTTCGTTACCTCGCGACGCTTGGACGAGTCAACCGCGCAAGTAGGCGGGTTTCACATTGAGCTGGGAGATGTCTCGCGGACAATTGTTGATCAGGCCAAAGGGAGAGTGGTGGAAGCGGCCGTGATTCTTCACAGCAACGAAGAGCAGGAAGAACCGCAGATCCTGGCTGTTGTTGTCATGACCGGGACACTCAACGCTGCATCGCGCCGGTATCTGCTCAAGTTGCTTCGCGGTCTCAATCTTCCCGCTTACATGCGTCCGACCCGTGCCGTGATATGGCAGCAGCTGCCACGCACGTCTGGAGGAAAGATTGATCGTCGTGCCGTGATGGCAACTGTGATACAAGATACCGACATTATCCGGGTCATGTAACCGATAAGCTTCCTCAATGAGTGAGTCATCAGGGCGTTGGGGTTCTACGCAAGCGTTGGATATTCTGGGTGTGTGGGAGAAAGCTGTGATTCATAGAGGCATGTACCTAGAAACCTCAACACCTTTGTATTGTTAGCCAGAGAAGCAATGTGACGTGTTTCGAAAAACGAGGGGCTAAAGTGAGAAGAACATGCCCCTCCTCCCCCTCCAGAGCACCCATCACCCCTCCATCTCCGCCTCACACGACCCATCGCGGCTCGCGCCGCATATTGCATGCCGCAAAGAATGCATCCATGACCAGAACACAGCCCGCCAGCTCATGACCTTCTGTATGCTTCCGGTGACTTCCAACACCAAGGCAGCGTATGAGCCCAACTCCCCCACATGCCCAGCCAATCAGAACCTGCCATCTTTCGCACCGGCGGCGTCACCGTACTTTGGGCCATGCAGATGCAAAACAACTAGCTAGCGCTGCGCGGGAGCCCAAAACAACGCGTTTTCTTAAATGTTAGGATCCCCAGATTTTTTTGTCGTTTAGTAATTTCCCTGCCTTTTGGTGATTGCGTGACGTTTGCCAGTTCTGAAGATGGCGGAATTAGTTGTTGCGAGCCCGCCTGCCCCACCTCCGATGACGTTTCGCGATCGGTTGTCGCAGTTTAGGATTCTGGAGGAGAAGAGGTGTGAGCTTATTGAGGTATGCTGCTGATGGCGTCCTGGGTATGAGCAAGGTTTTGACGATGGAGTAGGAACTCCTGGACAAGCTCGAAAAGACAGAAGCACGCCTCGCACAGTGTGAACTCGACCTCGGCTCCGAACAGAATGTCAGGCGGACGTTGCAAGCGGAAATCGCAGATGTCACGCGGACAATGCAAGGGCAGCTGTCCGAGTCAAAGGCGAAAGAAGAAGCTCTAGTGCAGTCGCAGTCCAAACGGCCGTTCGTTATGGTGCTCATAGATGCCGATGCCGAAGGCTTCCTGGTATGTGTTGTAGTATACTTCTAGTCGTGCATCTTAGCTGACCGTCCCAGTTCCAAGACAAATACATAACACGAAAAGCTCAAGGCGGCGAAGCATTAGCAGACGAACTGAACATACGGATAAGGGAATACTTGCGGGAGCTGTACGAAGATGCTGACTCACTCGACATCATTGTTCGCATATATGCCAACTTGGAGGGTATGGCCAACTACCTTGTACGACTTGAGAAGGTTCGGAACCTGGGTCAGCTACGAGCCTTCTCGACTGGCTTCTGCGGCAGGATAACGAGCTTCGACTGGATCGACACTGGAGTCGGCAAGGAAGGCGGAGCAGGAAGAAAAGTGCGAGGTATGTATATACGCATGCTCGAGGTGGAAGGTCACGAAGTCGCTAACATGACACAGAAAACTTGTCTTTCTTCGCATCGAACACGCACCTACGGCACACGATAGTCGCATGCTCGCCCGTCGACCTACCCGCTTCTCTCCTCACCTCCATACCACTCGAGAAGCTGACGCTGATCGAATCTCTCCCGCTACCTTCTTCGCTTACAACACTACCTCTGAAAACCGCCAAGTTCCCCTCTCTTTTCCCTCCCCCGCCACCCACCAAGAACGCAAAGCCCAGTCGAGAGCGCGGCCGAAACGAGCGAGGATTAAGCGAAACCGACGTGAGAAGAGGAGACAGGGACATGCGAAGAGGAGATGAAAGAGGCGCAGGACCACAACTGCAGCTCATGGAACAAGAGCATGAAGGTGGAGGCTCGACATGGCTGGTCATACAACCTGAGAGGAGTAAGAGCCAGGCTGTTAGCGGGAGGGACAGGGACAGGGACAGGAGGAGGGCTCCAAGCGAAGATGATACTAGCAGTCTAAGCATCAGCATCGGGCCAGACAATACTGTCAGTGTTGACAGCGGAAGGCGGCGGAGATTGATGGGTTAGTCTCAGTTTGGCATACAGAGTCTGGTATCTCTGCTGCGAGGGGAAGCTGTCACGTCGCGTACTATTTGATGAGTTTGATAGCATGGCATAGCATAGCGTAGCGGCATATATTCGTAGTGTTCATCGTACGCAGGCATAGTGGCGGGCAGTACAACCCCAAATTTACAGCGTTTGTCGGAAGCCTTCTTGGCCCTCCAGGATCCTCTCTCCGCGATCAGCCTGGCGATTAACGCGTGAGTAAACCCAGAAGTTCTTCAGTACGTGCAGAATGCTTAGTACTTGAGTCGCGACGACGACAGCCATGGCGGGTCTGTACAAGTCAGTTTCGTGTCACATCCGACGTGATGCACGGGACTTACATGTACTTCGGCGCATCCTGTTGTCGAAAGATGTTCGAGGCTGCGATACCTCCACAAGCTCCACCTCCGATCAACAACGCACTCGCAACACTCCTCTTCATCTGACCCACGATGTTGTTATGCATGTAGCTCAATATGCTCGGCACATTCGCGTTCGCACCACTGACACCCAGAAAGACTCCGGCATACCGTGCGCGGGTGTTACTGAGGAAAGCCATCATGCACACTCCCAAAACGGCCCATGCGCAGTTGAACACGATGATCGCTCCGCGCATTCTGTATCGGTCGGCGATCCATGCCGTACCAAACATCCAAGCTGCAGCCAGGACATATGGCGGGAAAGACAGGATCTGGCTCATGGCGACAGAGTAACCCATGTCGTTGCGGAGGATGATTGGCAGGAAGTATCCCCAGCTGTATGCGACGACGTTATTGAGGAAGTAGAGCCATGCAAACTCCCAGATCTTCCAGTCGCGAAGATGTTTGGCGATGGTTGAACGGGTAAGTTTATCGGCGACCGCATCGCCACGGTCGCGTTGGATGCGGGCCAGGACTATGTTGGCTTCCGCATCGGTCAGGAAAGGGCGTTTTGTGATGGGACTGGGTTGGCTGGCTTTATCGGGGAAGTCGATAATGGTTACGTAGCCGAGGAAGCCCAGCAACATGGTGATGGCACCCTCCTATAATCTGTCAGCAACTGGTAGAGAGTATAAAGGGGTTAACATACGATCGCAAAGATCCATTGCCACCCATTCAGGCCCCCTAGTCCTCTCATCTCGCTGAGTCCCCAAGCCAAGATGTTGGAGAAACCACTTGCAAGAAGTGCTAGCAGGTAGAAACCGCTGAATCTCTTCTGTACCTCGAATCTCACGTACCAGCAACTCAATAAGAAGACGCAGCCAGGGTAGTAGCCTGCTTCGAGCACGCCCAGTATAATTCGGCATCCGAGTGCTTGCGTCCAGTCGTTCGTAAAGCCCATGCCAATCGTGACAGCGCCCCAGCAAACGACCAAGGAGGGTAGCCATACGGCAGGGCCGAGCTTTCGAATGATGATGTTGGCAGGGAACTGGAAGATGATATAAGGTATAAAGAAGATCATGGTGAGGATGGAGTAGCGTGAGCCGATGGAGAGACCCAGGTCCTCGTCCATGCCTGCGATACGCGCCTAGAATCTGAGTCAGTATACGGCTTACAAAGACGACTGAGGATATGCAGTACATTCGGAAGGTTGACGCGGTCGATGAGTGCGAAGGCATAAATGACAGCGAGTGTTGGTAAGAGCCTGAGATCTATCTTTCGAATGATGCGACGTGTTTCCTTGTCGTCCCTTTCGATGGGTAACGAAGCTGGTCCCGAGGAGTCATTTGCTGGATCTATAGCATCATCGACGTTGATACGATCGTCTCTACCGCCATAGCTCCTCTCATCGAATGAGATCTTCTGTCGTCAGCGCATCATTTTAGTAGAGCTTGAATGGACACTGACATGCTCCTTTCGCTCGGCTTCAAGATCCTTCTCCTTTAGCGACATGTTGATCTGTGGTAAAGTGACTGGAATTCCTTGCACTCAGCACGCCCCCAGCACTCTTATCGCTGCATCTCCTCCGATTCTCCAACGATAGATCCCCGCCAAACGTCTCCCGAATCGCGGGGTGCAGCGCACATCTTTACTCAATCCGGCTATGACAGACCGTTTGTTAGAGTAAGAGCTCGCTTCGCGGGCTTAGCTTCATGCATTGTTACCTACGAAATTCAGCTTCGGCAGCGGAGTGGAGGCTTGGCTGTTGAGATGTTCGGATGAATGAAGTTCGCGGATGACGTATGTTGACTCGACCTTGCGATGTCAGCGTCGGGAAAGGGAAGGGCGCATGCTTGAGTGAACGATGCATTCGCTTATTTGCTGGGTCCTCTGGATGGTGTCTGCACCTGCCGTGGCGAAATTATGGTTTGCGCCATGAACATAAGCGTGCCGTCCGTGAATAGGGAGTCGTAGCTGCGGTTGGCACTCGTGGGGCACGGCACCTCTGTGATGCGGTTCTCATATCGCGATCATCGATAGAACAGTTGCGTTATCATCAAAGGGGAGCAAAGTACGTGCAGGTGCAAGGCGGAGAGCAATGCGACGTCGACGCGATTGATGATGGATGCTGACCACGTGACTGTACCCAGCTGGGACTAGCTCATCGCGAATCTTCCACGCTAAACTTCAGCGCGTTCCTGGCATCGACGCCTCACTCTTCCATCATACCCCGCGATGCCCGCCTTCTTAGATGATAGTATCGCAAAGAAGCGATCCTTGACTTGAAACCCAAAGCACTCTTCCGTCTACGTCGCAATTGCTCCTAGTTAAGATGGACGGATGCCGAACGTATGCGCGTCCACATGGAGCACCCACTCATCGAAGATCATCGCTGCTGGCTTGCTGACAACGAAGCAAATCTGTTTGAGGTCTCGGTCCTCCAGAACTTCTCTATTGATGGTTCCATAACTTCTTACGCTAGATCTCTGGTTGCAACTAGAACACCGCCAATACCGCACCACTTTGATGTGTTGTTCTCAATCGCTTCGACCATCTTCCCATGCCTTGTTCACGGTGCAGCTGCGAGTTTGAGGACGAGCTTGTCTCATTGCTAACGCGTCATTTCCTTACCAGAACGGAGTAAAAGACTCGGAGAAACAAGTAAACTCTTTAACCAACATTAACCGCGGATGTGGCACTGATCGATCAATATCCAACATCCAACATCCAATGTCGTACAAAGAGTCACCGTACACCAACGTAGCTTGAGCCAAGCCCTACGTATTCTCATGCGCCGCAAAAGACCATGGTGCGAACCTGAATTTCCTCTCGACCGCGAAATGCCGCCTCAACCTGATGTAAGGGTCAATGCATCGATGGCTGCGTTTGCTTCGATTACGTGCAGTCGATGCAAACGCACAGCGACGCGGGATCCGAGTCGCTACACCTGCGTGCATTTTACTCACGACCTCATCCTACCATTCCGCAATGGCTTCCAATCGCGCTCGAGTGCCTGACCAGGCCTCTCCAATCCACCGGCTGGCGATCAAGCCTCTCTTCGACAGCCTCCCACCTCGCGACAAGCTCTACGCTCACTATCTCTCGCAAGCAGCCTGGAAAGGAGCACGCATCATCCTGCGCCAGACTTCTTTAGAATCCGAAGCCATCTTCAACTTCATCATAGAGGCCTATCGTGCATGCGAGGGCGAGTGGAGCCAGTTCGAGGAAGTATGCGCGGTAACCGGCGATGAAGTCAAGGCCTTTTTGAGCTATGCTGGGCTATTCCTGTACAATCTCGGGAACTTTTATGTAAGTGTCAGCAGTTGTGAGAGAAGACAAGATTATGTGCTGACCATGTAGGGTGAGGGAGGCCAGAAGTTTGTGCCTGATCTTCGCAAAGAGTCTCTGGAGAAGATCGTGGGATGCGTGGGTATGACAGGATCTGCTGCTGAGAACTTAGTTGAGGGTATGACTGCAGTAACTCCGCAGAATACAGGATATCCAAGCGATACTGCTGTGTCGAGCTACTACCTGGGCGACCGCATTACGCGCACAGAGATCAAAGAAGTCCAGCTATACATGCAGGAACAAGGCGTTGAGCCAGAGAATACGCGAGTGCGAAAGACGATCCATAACGGCAACGCCATCTTGGACATTCTCCAGGCATCGACTCAGACTGGCAGCGGCAAGCTTACTACAGCTACACAACTTGGTGGCCCGAGATTCAGACCCATGAAAGGGGATCATCAGGACGAGATCTCTACTATCTCCGCACAGTAGGTCTATCTCTATCCTGCTATCTTCCAACCATCGATGACAGCATCAAGATCTGCTAGCCTGGCAATAAGACTAACGAAATTTCACAGCCTCCAGAGGGCCAGTATGTACGCACAGAATCAAAATCAGAAGGACATACTCGATTGCCACATGTACAGCTTCAACACCGGAGATCTCCGAGAATATCGACGAGGCCAGGAGATCTGGGTCAAAGACAAATCCCCATCAATCGAACACATTCTCGGCTTCGTTGAAACCTATCGCGATCCCCATGGCGTACGAGCGGAATGGGAGGGCGTGGTGTGTATCGCAGACCCAGAAGAAACAAAGAAGATGGAAATCTTCGTGGCTAGTGCAGCGAAGTTCTGTACATTGTTACCTTGGGCGACGGCGGAGAACGAGGGCAAGGGCTTATTCGAGAAGGATGTGGTTACCATACCCCAATGTGCTATTGTGCATGGTGAGTGCCGGCCCTCTCCGTACATAAACCCATGCTAACGCTGATGATGCAGCTCTAGCAGTCTGCTGCCCGTATGTTTGGGAAGCGTCAAACCTGCCCAACGTAAGTCGTCATAACTGTCCTCCACACTTCAATGTTCTAGTCACTAACCTTCAATTGCTCAGTACAACGACATCCGCGAAAATCACGGCTCAAAGAACATCATCATTGCTAACCGAATGAGCGCGAATCGCAACTCCTCCGGCGCATCCATCTACCTCCAACCCTCAGACCGCCAACTCTACCGCCAAAACCTGCATACCATCCGCTTCGTCGCAACAGTCATCCACGAACTCCTCGGCCACGGCACCGGAAAACTCCTGAGCGAAACAGCCCCCGGTATCTTCAACTTCGATGTCACAAACCCGCCAATTGACCCTTTGACGAGCCAATCGGTGGCTTCCTGCTACCGCCCCAACGAAACATACTGGAGCATATTCGAAGACATTGCCAATTCAGTTGAAGAGTGTAGGGCTATACTCATGTCAGCATACCTCGTCGATAACAAAGACATTCTCGCCATCTTCGGGTATGATGAGAAGACTGAGTTGACGGCTGATCACTTGGTCTACCTTTCTTACCTGCACCTCGGTGTCGAGGGTCTCCGTTCGCTCGAACACTACAACCCCGATGACAAGAAGTGGACCCAAGCACACAGCCAAGGCTACTTCGCCATCTTCAAACACCTCCTCATGGAGGGAGACGGCGTCCTCATAGTCCACCACGACGCCAGCACCTCTGCCCTCCACGTTACCGTCGACCGCACCAAAATCATTCCCAACGGAAAACCCGCACTGGGTCGCTTGATGTGCAAATTGCATATCTGGCGATGCACAGCCGATATCGAGGCGTGTCGACCGTTTTATGAGAGCCTGACGAGTGTAGATGGGGTGTATGAGGCGTGGAGGAGCGTTGTGGCGACGAGGCCAGAGCGGAAGGCCAAGTTCGTGCAGGGTAATACGTTCCTGAAGAAGAATGGGGAGATGGAATATAGGGAGTACGAGGAGAGTGATGAGGGAATCATAAGGTCTTGGGCTGAGAGGGGGCCTCTATGAGGTAGTTTGTAGGGGGGTGTTTGGGGTAGGCGGGTAGGCGGGTAGGCGATTCTGGTATTGACTGAATGGTTGATAGCGCTGTATCTGGCCCCAATATCGCTTGTGGCTTGCGATTCCCCATACATTGATAGTTAGAAGGCCAATGGGCAGTAGCGGTAATCACAATTGTGGAAGCATATCAAGACAGCTGTGCAGAGTCCATGTATCGAAAGCTAGTCTGTATCAAACCCTCCAAACTTATTGCGGTGGACGCCATCGTGCCTCTACTTCCGCCTACATGAACCGCCAGACTTCAAGTACATAGTCACCTTCCATTCATCAATCCCGCACATAGGCTTCATTCCGTACTTCTCCATTTGATGCACCATACGCTTGGTAGGAGGATCACGTAACTTTTCTCTCGACCTAAGTTCCCTCGCCGCGATTTCTCTCGCCGTAATAGTAGCCTCTTCTTCAATAGTCTTGATTTCAGGTATGTCTTCGCACAAGATGCCAGCCGGGCCACCGTACTTCTCTGTTTTGTCGAGAATGATGGAGCGTAGTGGCAAGCCCTCTCTAGGGATGCCGTGTGCCAGTACCAGGGTGTTCCCGTTCACTTTGCGTATTGCCTCGCAGGTATCCAGGAAGCTTATTTTCTGTTTCTGATCATTTGCCAGCTCTTGTATCAACTCCCGGTATTGCCACTCGTCCGTTGTGTCGTGGAAGATCAGTTCCACCTCTTCACGCTGGAAGTCATCTTTCAGCATGCGAGCTATGTCGAAAGCGAGGAGTACGCGATACCTGCTCAGCCAGGGATTCGTACGCTCCATGTCGTCTGGCCTTTTCTCGCTTGCGATGTCGATAGGTCCCAGCCCGAAGCAGACGATATTATTTATCTCCTTGTATTGTTGATTGTCGCGCCACACCTCGGTCAATCGGTCGCTGAAATCTTTGTGGACCTTACTCCCCTCCCACATTTCGCGTGATTCTGACAAGCTGTTCGTGCTCGTTTGAATCCACTCAAAGGACCGACCAGAGTCGACAGGTATGTACATGTTGATCCCTTTGAGCAGAAGATCCTCATAAGGAGCCAAGTCTTTTGGAATATGGGTTTTACCATCTGCCATGGGATATCGAGAGGCGAATTCGTGGCGCAGGAAGAAGCGAACTCTCGTTCGCCACTGACTTGAGCTACGCAACCATGCGGGTTAGCCAACGTACAGTCTCTCTTGCCATGGTTGTTGTCACGATGTCTGATGCACTTACTCTATGCTATAGTAGTGAAGAGGGTTCGTGACAAGATATGTTTGACCGTCAAACGCCATCATCTCACATTCAGGTACATCCTTCTTTAGCGAGTTGATTAGCTCCACGTTGTAATTTATGGCTCTGTCCGGGAAGAGAGCTCGATCTCCGAGGTGGTCGTCGAGTGCCTCCAGCTGTGGCCGGTACCGAGCTATCAGCTCGGATGTCTTGTTGTTTGTCTCTTCGGCCCGCGCCATCTCGACCTGTGTCTCCGGCATGGATGTAGCAGATGCGATGAGGCGAGCTAGCGCTTGTGCTGATCGTGGAGGAGTTTGTAGATACCAAAAGCCAGGCTGCTCTGTATCAACTCGCAGGAGGCCGTCAACACCGAGCAGCTTTTATACTTCGCCATGACTGTTCACTCCGCACATTCGGACTCACATATGGTTGTGTCGTCAGTGCGCGTGAGTCAGTACATTCGCGTGCAGCACGGTCGTGAACTGCGCTTCATGCGACAACGGGAGGTATGGCATCCGCGCTCATCGAACGTGTGACTCAGTATAGCTTCTGAATTCTCGAGAGAAAGGCGTGTATCGGTGTTCATTTCTTCCACTTCTTCCAAGCATCTACAAAACCTACCTCTTCCGCCGCCTCATCGCGCCCGCCCAAGCCACCAGCTACATCCTCCAATCCTCCCAGATCAACGAGCGGCACCATACTAGGCCGACCATGCGCACACATGAACGGAAAGGCACAGCCCGCTAGGTTCATCACCAACGCCTTACAGTCATCGGTACTAAGCTCATCGTTGAACATGATAGCTGACCGACATGCGCGGGAGTTGACGAGATTGATGAGGCCTGGTGGGCATGTTGCTAGACGTCTTACCCAATTGGCGGGGTCGTTTGCTGATGAGCTGGATGATGTGGGTAGAGGGGGAAGATGTGGATCTTCTGCGTACTTCCACACCGTCGAGCGGAGGAAAGAGATCAAGACTTTGGGATCGGCTTTGCATCGTTCGGATATACCAGTGGGAAGAGCTGTCACGGACAAGACATACTTCTCCTTGTCGGTGGTGCTGGAAAGAGATGCAGACGCTGTTGTCTGGAGGACATCGTAGAGGATACCCCATGCTGCAAAACGCGCGGCATGCGTTGTGAAGTGTGTTCGTTCCTGCGGAGAGATTGCGACTTGCGTTGGTTTATCCAGAACGACGGAGGCTACCTGCGCCTGGTGCCCAAGCTTAGACTGGTATCCTGTTTGCTCATGTGCCGGGTGGCAGAGTTGGCTTAGGAGCGACTCGACCTGCACACGCTCATCTGCTGCATGCTGATCAATCAACACGAGAAGACCCGCGCATGCAAATTCTACTCGCGTTGAATCTCGCATCTTGACAAGGATAAACTTCTTGTCGACCTGCGCAATGACTTGCGCGTCATGCAGCCCTTCTTTTGACAGTCTACTCGAGCCGCTCGATGAAGTTTGGTTGAAAGCTCTGTCGATATCGATGCGAGAACAGCCATGTCTGGAATGATGGTGTCCGTGGTCAGCCTCATCTGCGTGCAACACAGCTTGTTGTATACGCTTCTCGCTCGTCTTGAAGACTGGGTTCTCCCACGTGTCCAGTACATCATCAAGCCAGGGGGTCTTGCCAGCCACAGCCGTCGCAGCCCGTGTCGGTAATCGCATTGACCTGTTCGACGTGTTCTGAGATATTGAATTCGAGAGTATAGCTGAGTCGGTACTTGGCCGCGACCGAGCGTCAGGTACCACGCAACCTGTTCTAGCGTTCAGCAGATGCGTCTTCTTAGTCGTTGGATCTGTCCACAAGATGGTGTCGTCGTTCTCCTTATCGTCGGTTTCGAGGATTTCTGCAGGCAGCGAAATATCGTCGCGCTGGCCTTGTCCGCTTAGAGCACCTTGAGGTAGCGGCGCTACGTCAAAGTGGGCGAAAGCTTCGGGGTTCGCACCAAGTGAAGTATCGAATGCGGTCTTGAATTTCGGCACGTTCAGAGTGCTGCTGAAGAACTCGGGCTTTCCACTCTTGATGCGTGACCACTCTGCAAAGGCCCCAGAGCGAGACCGGTCGGCCAACTCCCGTGACGCTATCTTGTCTGGACGCTTCCTCTTGAGAGACTGGGACGGGGTTGAACTTTGCTTTGGTGTTGCCGAGCGGGCTCTCGCGTCGTGTCCTCGGAAAGCCATGTTGGTTGTGGGACTCTCCGTAGATGGCACATTGACAGCAGAGTCCTCAGCAGCGCTACAAGCAGTACCAGGTCGATCGCGCTTCATGCGAGGTTGCCGGGGTCTGAAGTGATGGACCGACAACCATTGAGTTACCATTGCATCCAGGACCTCCATCACGTTTTGTAGATTCGCTTCGTCTCCGATGAACTGATCTTCGGAAACGCTTCTCCTTCGAGCCTCCTTCAACGAGATGCGAAGGTGAAACATGGGATATCTGTCGACGTCTTTGCGTGCTTTGAGCTGCCTGTTTGTGTAGCCATCTTGCTTGAAGCGCTTGTCTGTCTGTCGTCGGACTTTCTCCTGCTCATCGATGTCGGCATCTTCCTCGATGGTGCCAAAACTGGACAATGCGAAGAGGCGATTGACTGCATCAAAAAGCTCGTTGTGACCGGCCTCTGCAGAAAGCGGTCGTATGCCCAGCGAGATGAACTGAACATGCTTGCTGGGTGCTGGAGTTAGTGATATAGCGCCTTTGATCGAGATGGCAGATGTGGAAGCCGACGCTGGTACCCACGACGCCCACTCATCGACGGTGATGCAGTTGGCCTGGGTCAATACGTTGAGGAGTGATGCGAGCTGTGCCGATCGTGGCTTCGCAATCTCACTTTCTTTTCTCTTTGCGGATGCTTCCACGCCGGATATGCTGAGACTGAGCACCACCCTGTTGTCACCGTCCCGTATTCGAATAGCGACCGGACGCTGCCAACTGAGCAAGAGACCCGTTACGTCCCTCTTCAACCCATCCCAGAGTCTGTCGTGTTCGGCTCTTTGCTCTGAAATTATCGACCGTTGCTTCACGCGCACGGGCATATTGCCGAACAAGTTCCGCACGGTGACGCGGGTGCCATGCCTGCCTGATATCTCGTGATGCGCCGACGCCGGAAGTTGCCTTTCCACGGCCTTGGATTGGTGGAACGTTATCGCGTTGTGCGAACGGTGTTGGTAGTGGTGCGAGGAGATGGTTAGGAGTGACATAGCAGCGAGCGACGCGAGGAAGGTGCCATTGCGGCCAAGCAAAGGTTCGGTCGCATGGTACTTGGACGTGCCTGTCGCCGTCAATTATCTGTCTACATGGCTTTCGGCGTGTGCACATACAGTAGAGCTTGCCCAGGCCTCCTTCTTCGCGAAACTCGAGGGGAGATACGCCGAGACCGTCATCTTCGACCGAGCATCCGCCGCGCGCGAAGTCAATCGCGGCTTCTACCTTGGTCGCTTTCGCATCCAGGGAATTCTTCAGGAGCTCCAGCACAACTCCCGTAAGCGAGACAATTGCCGTCGACGACTTGATTTGGGCGATCACCTCGGCGGGCAGGGGCAGTATAGTTCGCGTGGGAGCATTGGGGATAGTATGTTTGGCGCCAATGGACGTGTTTCGGGTCATGACGTAGTGATAAGTCTGGCGGGCGCCCCCTCAGCCTTCGTTGTTTGATGACCCGTGTTCGATCATGTTAAGGGGTCGCGCCGTGATCAGTGTTGAGTTTGGGTGGGCGATAACATGGAGATCTACAGAACATACGCAATCGTGTGTCGTGAAGGGAACATGGCGGCTTAGCGCGGCGGGCTGCAGGTGCGCTGGGGAAAAGGGTCAGGGTCCAGCCGGAGATATGAGCAGGAGCGACCAGCAGCTCCTCGCTCTTTCCCCATCAGCGCAACCTCCCGGCCCCAACCGCGTAACCTAGACTGCCTCAATCGCCTCGGATTACTGATAGCAGCGATACGACTTGCTGTCTCGCCATTCGATAATCGCGCCCGACCGCCTGCGCTGGCTTTCACGACGCACACCGCGCTACCGACAGCCGCGTCCCCATTACTCCAGTAGATTCGACGTGGGATCGTCAGACTAAACGTGGCATCCCGCGCCTAACTAGCCCAACGACCTCCTTCACTCACCACCGGCACTCTATATTTGGCAGCCGGCATAATGGCTACGGCCGAAGCTGCGTCGAGACCCCATGGTACGGTGAACTAGTCTTGCACAGCCATTGTCTCAGACAACTACCCAAATTATATCCTCCCTACGCCACGCCCACTCCCCCCTCACCAAATCATGCTCACGATGCTAACGCGATACAAAGACCGACATGCGCGCAAGCGACCCTTTGCGGGTTGGATGAAGCGCCTGGCCAATCTCAAGCCCTCATCGTCCGACGCCCCAGGCAAGAAGGGCAACACTGTCAAGAAAGGCGCTCCAAAGAACAACCCCTATCCTGAGTCTGGCTACATCAACACCAACGTACCGCCCGCCGACAACTCGTCCGTCACGACCCCGGCCACATTACGATCGCACGACAGCTATACGTCCATAGAGGAGCCCGCGGCCGGACAGCGACAGGCGATAGAGAGGAGCAACAAGTCCACGGCACCCACTGTAGCCACAGTCCCCGAGACAGTACACTCGTCGCGATCAAAGGCAGAGACAGGTGGCAGCAACTTTGTCAATGGCGGCAGCACGTTCTCGTCCCCGCACGGCTCAGAGCACTCTCTCACAACCACCCTGACCACCATACAATCGACTGCGCCCTCAAATATCCTCAACCTCGGCCAGGCGCAACCCCAGAACAATGCGACAACCACAAGCACCACGCCTGTGCACTTTTCGCATCAGTTCCCCACCTCCCCGCCGCCGTCAGCCATACCGCCGCATCTGGCGCCACAGCAGCCGCAGCAGCAGCAGCCCAACTCATATCAGGGCGCCACCGCGAACAACATCCTCACCGATAACGCGTCCATCCTCACACTCGCCTCATCCTCGAAGCGCCGCCGTCGCAACTCCGTAGATACCAATGCCTCGATGCGCGCACTAGCGCCGTCGTCGCATTACGGCGGCAGTCGCGAATCGCTGCCCCTCAGCGTACTATCCGCGAACCCCGACGCCATATACTCGCCCTCCGGCAGGCCAAGCAACGTCAGCGCCTTCGTAAACGCGGAGCGCGCGAGCGTCTACTCTGCGTCTGGCGTCACAGCCCCAGTCCTGCCCAGCGAACGCAACAGCTACTACGCGACCAAGCAAGCCGACGGACTCAGCGTGCGCAGCGGGCTCCTGGGCCACGGCCGCACTGATAGTATCAGCAGCATGCGCGCCACGCCCACCAGCCCGCTCGCCAGCCCCCGCGAAAACCCCATGGGCCCCGCCCGCATCAGCCGAAAGAGCTCAGAGTGGAAAGACGCGAGGGAAGCGAGCGACGAGGACGAGGCGCCCGCGAGCCCAATCGTCGAAGAGCATGAGGATAAGCCGACACCGAACGCTCAGACCTGAGTCAGTCCCAATGAAGCAGGCGCACGAGTACAAAGTTATGATAACCGAGATGCCAACATTGGCGTTGACGGGGTTAGGATTGGTGGGTGGGCTGTGTCACGATATTCGGATTAATAGGGCAGTATGGAATATGGTTACTGGTACTGGTGACTCTTGGATGATGCGAGGATGGCGTTAGTCTGGGGTTGGGCTGGATGGGTGGGTGGGTTTGTGGTATTTTGGCTTCTTCATCTTATACCCTAGTATCGAATGGAGCTTCTTTTTTCTTTGCGAAGTGAGTGCACGATGATATGTTTGGGTGTATTGATTGGAGAAGGCGCGACTAGTCTATGGGGCATATGGTCGCTCATTCTCCATTGGAAGCGAACCGGCCCGTGGCCTTTCCTCAACCGTCAGAGTTCTCTCCATGTTCCCCAATCTCTTCTGCTCATTCATCTCCGTCTCCTAGCTCTCACAATTGTTTCCGTTGGCAGGACACGCCTTCTTTTCTTGCTCGGACTCGTGAAGATGATAGTCGCAAGCAGACAACTCCGTCGTTTCATCGCATACCCGGATCTTGTTTTGCTTCAGCATAACGGCAACAAGGAACTCGTTTGGCAACTGCGACAGGTGACTCTTTTCTTCTTCGTCGTCTTGTTCCTCATTCCACGCAGTGCACTGCAAGTCAACCATCATAGCGAGGATCAGGCTGTCCGACGGCAGGTTGTCGAAGGCCCATATGATAGTCGCGTAGGAAACGCCACTGGCTCCGCCATCCACTCCTTCCCCAAATTGCACATTGACGAACGTGTTGTGTGCGAGATGATGGAAGGCTGGAGCAAGGAATCGATCTCCGAACATACCACACTTCAAGACAAGTTTCCAAGCATGGTAACCTCTGGACGGGTGCATTGGATAGACAGGATCAGTTTCCTCTGCCAGTCGGAGGATCGACTTTGCGTTGTTGGGCAGCGCTTGAGCGTATAGCCAATGGACAAAAAGGTTAAACACTTCGGGGTCGACATCTTCCAGCGTTACGCCCTCGTCCGACTCTTTCCAGCGCCCGTTGTACGCAGTGCGAAAGTACTCTGAGTGGTGACAGACTATGTCCTTGTGGATGTTGTAACGCTTCTTCTCGTAGCCGACGAAGATGGTGACGATTTCGCCTTTGGCGACAGTGCTGTTCAGTCTGTTAGTGACCGCGATAGCTCTAGTCGCAGCGAGTGAACTACTTACCTGAACCTAGGTGCAGCTTGAGATACTTTCAGCTTGTCCGCCATAGCGATGTCGGATTTGTGCGGATGTGGTGTTGTAGAGGTAGAATAGAGATAAGGTGGGAGGAAGAGTCGGTGCAGACTAATCGCGGCTTGGTCAAACTTCGGAACTGAAGGTGCGTCTAGAGCAAACACTCTAATACTGAAGATGCTCTAGCGTAACTGTTTCTCCATTGTCCCCTATCAAACCGTGAGAGCGGTTGAGGAATACGTTGTGTGGTGTGAAGCATCTTCGAGAGGGTATGAGGGGGTGTGTCCTGCTTCAAGTAGTTTGCGGTGGTGTCGAGTGAGCTCATGAGGTAACTATATGTCTACATAGGTTTCTTGGAGGCTCATAAGAGGTTGTGAGAAGGCTTGAGTACCTCCTAGGTCCAGTGAGGTTGTTGAAATCGTCGCGAGAGAGATCGATGTAGCCGTCTCGCACTGGTCGATTTCAGAGGATATACATTTCGTAACTACACCTTAAACCTATTCTTTAGAGACAGATAGAGTTATTGCAGTGTGAACTCAGACACTAGTCGATGGCCGAATGATATACATACCATATCTACCCCCAAAACCTCTCCATACCGTTCTAAAGTGCGGTCCGACACTGCCCTATTACAAGTGATACACACCCGATATATGTCCCCTGAACTATCTCTTGTGATGCTCTAGTACCATCTCAACCACCTCCCATCTTCTTCAACTTCCATCCATCTGGTGAAAGATGGGATGAAAGACATAGTGGGCTGTGCGGTGAAGAGTCAAATGTGACTAACATGGCGAAGAGTCAACACCACGCAGCCACCACACAGTCACAACACTGTATGTGACTGTTATATGTATGAATCACTGTATGGATATGTCTGGTATAAGAGTGGAGGGGAGTGGCATCTGGTTGTCACTATGCACGCCCTCCTGGTACGCTGCCTATCTGAGACGACATCAGACGAAATTTCACAGCAGCAGCCGTTCAGCTCGCACCGAACTAAAAAAACCTTATATATATTATGCCAACTGGATCGATTACCATTGTTGATGCCAAGATAAAACAAGAGATACAGCGAAGCAAGGAACTGTTCGCTTCCAGCATCAAACAGTTTCACAACTTCGAGAAGACTAGCGACGCGATCAAAGCAGCCAAACACAGATTCGAGAATCACCAATCGCTTCTAAACGCCTCAAGTGATACTCTACTGGAAGGTCTCTCTCATCTGAACGACCATTTGGAGGCTCGGCAAGCAAGACTTTTGCTCATTGCAGACGATGCAACCCTCGAGAAAGCATGGCAGGAAACCAGAGACATGTTGGAGTTGCTTCTTCAATGACAAACAACGCGACATCAATTGCATTCCTATGGTACGTCCTACGAGATCCGAGTTACGTTTGCAAGCGCTAATCATGTATTCCCAATCACAGACGCTCTCCTCTCATCTAATCACAACTGTCTGGGCCGAGCATCCATCGAACCACTCTCCAACTTCGCAGCCGAACATCGGGTTTCCTATACCAACACGTTGGAAAGAATTGGACGAATCTGGGAGGAGATCCAAGACCAGCATGCAACGGCGTCGCAGTGAAACATCGTGAAAGCGAACGATGAGTAGTCCATACAAGACTCCGCTTTCACTCCACGGATCAGTTGGCCACCATCTTGATTCGTCGTCATGAAGCATAACGCTATATCGAGTATCATCGCCCCGGTCGGGCCCAAGGCGAATATAACCTTTCCATTCGTCCCATCGAAGTTTACAAAGTGGGCCTTTGGCCACGATGTGTCCGTCCGTGACTTGACCCCATTCGTCCCACGCATAATGTACATCGACATCTAATATCGTGGTTTCGCACTTGTACGCATCGATCCATATTCGGTCTTCCCACGTGACTGCGCCGTCGATAGAGGCCCATGACCAGGTCGGTGCGCGATACGGTTTTGGACGTGGGCCTGGCCCTTTTTCACTGATCCTCCACAATAGTGTCTCTGGTAGATGGCTGTCCCAAAGTCCAGCGATGTATCTTACCCTGCTGTTCACTCTCTCACGCCACGTGGTCCACACATCTTGTGCCATTCCAGAGATAGCTATTAACTTATCACTCGGATATGTGAGATTGGCCTTAGTATAGTCGGTGACCAATGCCTGCCACACCATCTGCATCTGTACCGCGGCCGATAGGTTCGATAGCCCCGGAAGGCGCTTGTGTATGACTGAAGATATCGATGAGCAGTCCCTCGTCTGCTGATATACGGACTTGGGCAATGTACCAATAGAGCCCGTGAGACCACGTGGAAGACCCTGAGGAAATGATTCACAGTAGTTGGCAGAACGACATTCCCAAAATACCTGCCCTTTGCCGAAGTGCAAAACCCGTTTCGAGAGCTGTCGTTCTTGAAAAATCCATGCACGCTTGAAGGCCGCTGTCTTCTGAAGTTCCCGACCAAAGTCGTCTTCGTGAACGATATGCCAGCTTGGGCCTAAACCTTGGCAATCCCGGTGCCGCCAATCGAAACCATCAAAGGGAGGACACATCGGAAATGGGCCGATTTCGGCTGGGTCGCGGTCGAAGTAGAATCCCTCGCTTGCATCTTCAGCTCCCGATGCTGATAGGTTTAAGGCGGAGTTACGATAGACCTTGTGCATTCGCACTGATTCTGTCTGCCAGTCTGCATGGTCATCTTGTATCTAATTGGAGGGGTCAGCAACCAGCCCCTTATGCTTGAGTTGCGAGATCATCGTACTATGCACAACGAGTCTATCCATATGTACCGCAACCCAAACGATCTGCAAAGGGCGATAGCATGTTGAAACGTCAATGGAAGTGAAAGAAGATTGGTTCCTTCTTGGAATTGGACGTAATTTGCGCCAAGTAGTTTGATAATCGGTTTAGACCCCCAGCAGTGGCTCAGAGTGGCGTAGCCACCTTGCAGGTTGTGTTTTGTTGTAACAATCAGTCTCGGATCGGACGTGTTCGGCATTACCTCTAGCAGCCTTGTCGGATACCATATCGTAGATGCATCATCGCGACAACTCTCATGAGATTCTCTGCAATGCTTGAACCACTGCCTTGCCAAGCTCAGGACCTTTGGAGAGCCTGAATTAAAAGGAGCCATGCTGAATGGTTTTCTCAATGTGTCTGATGTAGTTAGCACCGATCCGTCGCCAATAGCACATACCTACTCGGAGCGTATGGAACACAGTGGAAGACATCGAGTGGTACCCTAGCCAGATCATCGTCTTCTTGGCCACCTCGATACAACCTGATTGACGTGGTCTGCATAAAATCACCAGCTTCAGGAGCGCTAGTGGTTGCAATGTAGAAGGTCGCTGGATGGACCCCGAGAAGCTTCACGGGGCGAATCGTTTCCTTCAGAGTCCGCCGCAGTCTAGTGCAGATATAGCAACCGGCCATCTTTGCTGCAGCAAGTTCTAAGAACCCCTGGTGATGGATCTTGTAAGAATCAAGCGGTATCTGATCGTCTGATGGTGTCCGAAGAAGAATCGGTTGCATAGCCATGCACACATCGCAAAGATGCATGATTACGAGTGAGAATCGCAACCTGAGACTCCCAACAATTCGACGAAGAAAGGTCTCGTTCGATAATACCGTGGATGATGGAAAAGAGGGAGCATGTCGAAGCAAATGACGTACTCCGCGATGGCGGGGCTGTGAAGTCATGCACGAATGTGGCACAGTAGCACAACATCGGACCTTCTCGCAAAATTATATTGCAGCAGACTCGCCCAATCTGGTCCTCGCTGCTTGTGCATTCGCGTAGTAGGAATGGTTCCACGCACCCACTGCCATGCAGATAGACATTGAGGTAGCGTGACCAGATGGGGCGGATAAGGTGTGATGATCTCGGTGGTAGGTAGCGTTTGTTCTTTGGAAAATGGCGGTTATAACGCCATCTAATCGACTGGCATGATAAGCTCGTGTGATTGAGTGACCTTTTGCCGCGAGCGTATCCGAAAGAATATAAGTTCGAGGAGGATTGCTCGTAGCTCCACTCACTTCCGTGCCGGCTGGCCAAGCAAACATTGCATTGCTGATACCTGTGTAAACCGGAGGCATATAAAACAACATGTGTTAGATGGTAATAGTCCTACGTCGCTAGCGACTAAGAGAAGTCACATGCCCGGCCGAGTGTTGCGATTTGGAGCGTCGGATCAAGCTGCTTCCTTGTCGAAAGCTTCGCTAGCTCTACAACCCCGTCCATATAGGCGAAAGAGACGACTCGCTGCCATGTGTCGCGCTACATTTTGATGTAACAGAGCTAGGCCAATCGCAGCGACAACACGCCCAGTCGGTCGTTCGTGAACGGATGACATCGAACTTTGCAAGGCAGTTGATGTGTTCGGTCCTGCATACGCGGCTGACCTCGAACTATCTGCACAGTAGGGATGTGCTAAAGAGATGAATTGTTGCGAAGAAGCTTTTGACCAGTGAATAAGGTATTGTCCATGCGGCGTGACAGAAGAGAACCTTGGAATAGAATGGGCGACAATTGACGACCGCCCGCAGTTGCAGATTTCGGATATTTGGTTAACTGAGTCAAAAGTTCCGTCCACCGCGCATATGGCATGTCTCGCGACGCGATTCGACGTGCGGGAGATGAGATTGGAAGGATAAGAAGAGGAGGCTGACGGTGTTCGCGTTCTGGCCCGCAAACCGCGCGGCGATACGCGCCCGGCTTCCTCCAGGGCTGGGCATCCAGGGGCTCGTGCGCTAGGATCAGTGCGGATTAGCGCCCTTGGCAACCCATCTTTCCGCTCTGGCTGCGTGCGTCACCTCAACAACATCCATGCCTCAAAGTTCGTTCCCCAGGGCCGACACGGTTTCGAGTCCGCTTCGACGCATACATTCTTTCTCTCGAAAGGGACTTCCGTCCTCACAAGATCATCACCGACCATTGAAATTATCGTCTTCAGCCTAGTTTGGGTTGGCTGGCATGACACCTAGCAGGTCGTTCATGTCGTACACCAACTACGACACGAACATGTCGCTTCTGTGGTATGGAATGCAACTCCCGACCCCGCGTTGTGCTGGTAGATCGGAAAACGGTGCCCGTACCTGCGTATGTACCCCGCGACAACATCCATTCTAGCGTTCGCTACCCCGCCACGCTATCGGAGAACATGTGGAAGAGAGGCGTGACTGCTGGATGGTTTCATGTCGAATCATCTATGTGAATTCTTCAAAGGCGCTGGCGATGCTTCTCCGGGCGACATGTTAGTGTCCTACACCGCAAGGGTACTTGACGATCCTTTGGAGCAATGGACACTCAACGGATATATCTATTGTCGGCATCGCAGTGTCCCTCCTAGTTGATCCAGTGTACTCGTTTTCTGCAATTCCTGCATGATGTCTACGCAAGACTCTAGTCTGCATCTCTCCTCATACTTCACGATACCTAATATCCTCCTAGTATTCGTGGCATATGCTACCGTAAGATGCGTCTACCAGATAACCTACTATCGGCACTTCCACCCACTACGACACTTCCCGGGTCCCTTCTGGGCCAGCGTAACACGGCTATGGATCGCCTATCACAACATCAAAGCTGATGAATGCGAGGTCGAACTCGCCCTACACCGCAAATATGGCCCCGTCCTTCGCGTCACCCCTACCCTACTTTTGGTGTCCGATGCAACCAAGCTCCCTGAAGTTTACAATCGTCAATCGAACAAGTCGAATCATTACATCACCGGCAGCTTCGGCAAGACCGAGAGCTTGTTCAATATGCGGGAACACAAGCACCACGCGCACTTTCGCAAGATCGCTGCTGGCCCATATAGTTTCAGCAATGTCAGGAAGATGGAAGGGCTAGTGGATGATCGCATCCAGCAGTGGACTGACAAGCTGGAGGACGTCTTCGGCGATGGCAGTAGATTTGACTTTGCGCCGTGGGTATGCTTCACACTATCGTTATGCTGGCGATCAGGGGCACTAACACGTTATATAGGCAGTATACATGGCATATGACATCATATCGGAGATTGGCTTTGGCGCACCCATCGGATTCATCGAGAGCGGCTCCGATATCGACGGCTTGATCAAAGGCTTCCACGATGGTCTACTTCCTTTTGGTCTAATGGCTCGGCTCTGGCCGTTTACACAATGGGCGAAAGGCACATGGTTCGGCGAGAAATATCTTGTGGCGAAGCCCGAGGACGACTCTGGTATTGGCACGCTGATGCGCTTCCGTGATAAGCTCATTGCCAAGCGAATCCAAGATATCGAAGCTGGTAAAGTCGACAGAGTCGATCTGCTACAGACTTTCCTGGATGCAAGAACAGAGGACGGTGCACCGCTGGATTTGGACTACATCAAAGCTGAAATTCTTCTCGTACTACTGGCTGGCGCTGATACGACAGGAACTGCATTCCAGGCGATGGTTGCGTACATTACCTCTGATGCTCAAGTATATGCGAAGTTGATGGAAGAGTTAGATCGCGTCACTCGCGAGGGCAAATTGAGTTACATGCCGCAGTATGACGAAGTGTTAGAGCATTGTCCATACTACGTTGCCTGCGTCAAAGAAAGTATGCGGTAGGTCATACTCATCTTCTTCATTGTCATTCTCATATACTGACGAATACAGTCTCTGTCCCTCCGCTCCGAACATCTTCCCTCGCGTTGTGGGTTCGTCAGGGATGCACCTGCATGGCCGCTACGCGCCGCCTGGTACCGAAATAACCTGCAACCCCTGGCTCGTGCACCGCGATGAGAGGATCTATGGTGCAGATGCCTGTGATTTCCGACCTGGAAGGTGGCTCGAAAGCGAAGAAAAAGCAAAGGAGTACAACAAGTATAACATGGGCTTTGGCTATGGCGCGAGAGTCTGCCTTGGAAAAGACATCGCGCTCATGGAGCTGTACAAGGCCCCGTTGCAGTTCTTCAGGACGTTCAAGATTGAGATCGACGAAAGCCGCAAAGGCAATTTTGTAGTTAAAGGTGGTGTAGGATTCTGGGAGGACATGTGGATCGGTATCAAGCGGCGGAAGACGGCGTCGTGATACAATAGATCGAGATGGCCGTTAAGTGTATGCTAGTCAGTACTCAGCGCTGGAGTCCTCAAATCTAAATGATGAATGGTGCAATGGTGCGTGTTGACGCAATGACGAGCTGGTGATCTAGACCATCCCGTCCCGACCTCGTCACGTGTTGGCGCGGCGATCTACCGCTAGCGGAAGCTTGGCGAAACAACTCGAAACGACCGCAATTACGCTACCCATTCTACGGTCCGCGCCTCAGCAACCCAACCACTCGCAGCTCTCACCTTGCCTTTGTACAGGCGCGGCGGCCCCCGCACTGGGGTGCACTGCAAATGTTTCCGAGATGATCCTCGATTGGCGCCGTCTTCTTGGTCCAGGCCTCAGGCCCCAGCGGAAATGGCTTGTTTCATTGCCCGCCTGGTTATATAGGGGAGCAACTCCAACATGTCGACGACCTGCTACCGCTTTCACGATCATTCGCATCGATTACATTCTTTTTACCGTCTCTCACAGACACACTGACCTGGTTCGCTGGTCGTTCGCTCTTTATTTCGTTCCTCGCTTTGTTTGATCATCTGCTAGCATCATGATGCACTCTGCTTTCTTTTTTTCCCTGCTTGCCGGCACGACCTTTGCTCAGTACGGCGATAACAGCTACAACGCCCCTGCTGGAGGCTCGAAGCCTGCTCCCTCCGTTACAGCACCTGCTGGGTATGGCACGCCCGTCCCGAACCCGATTGCGTCCCTGGTGCCCATAGTACCCATCGTCTCTGTTATTACATCCGCCCTTGGAGCTATACCCTCAGGATTCATTCCCGACAATGATTTGCCGAACCCTTTCAAGTCCATCTACATCCCGGCGTCTCAACTGTTCAACCCTGCTATCGCACCTGCGTTCACCGAGACTGCCGCGGTCCCTCTCCTGTCCCTCTTGCCGGTCTACTCTACCGCACCCAGCTCGTCCGTTGTCGAGCCTACCGGCTCTGCTGAATACCCGGTAGCTCCTCCTACCGTCAAGCCATCCAAGCCTGCAACCTCCACGACTTGCACCGAGAGCAAGGCCCAGAGCACCCGCGTACCCCTAGACGCTACTCGTTCATCGGCTGCCCCTCAGAAGCCTACCGGCACAAGCTCGGCAGCTACCTCTACCGTTGCGACATCCAAGCCTGCAACCTCCACATCTTGCACCAAAAGCAAGGCTCAGAGCACGCGCGTGCCCCTCGACGCTACCGCTTCATCGCCTTCTCCTCAGCGTCCTACCGGTACAGGCTCAGCAGCAGCCTACCCCACCGGAACCGGCATGCGTCCCTCTGGCAACACACGCCCCTCTGGCACTCCTCGCCCAGACTACTTCCACAACGGCAGCCGTCCCCAAGACGGCTTCGGCTGGGGTCGCCCTAGGCCTTCTGGCAAGTGGCCTCACGCCTACCCCAAGCCTACCCATGCAGCTCATCGCCCCACCAAGCCTTCTGCTGCCCAGGGCTACGGAGGTGTCAAGCCCAGCAGCACGCCTTGCACTTTGGAAACCAGGGTCAGGCCCAAGGCTACCCCCGCCCCTGCTCACTACTAGAGAGCAAATACAACTTGAAGGTATCGCTTCCTGGATTATAATTATGTAAACGTAGTTCATGTATATACCTTATTATCCACAGACCTCCGAGTGGGGTAATACAGCACATGCAGTTGATAGGCGATGCGCCTGTTGCGGTTGTCATTGCCAAGTTTCTTGTCTCGCGTGCGTTCGACTTGATTCATCATCTTTCACCGCTGTCACCTGAAGGCTAGCCAGTTTCCTTAGCATACAACTTCACCGTCTTACATGTCTCCAGTATCGTATCTATGCCAGCGCGATAAGCTTTCCTAACGTCTATCTACGATTGCCTAATCAGTTCGGACTCATCGCGATGAGTGTGGACCTTCCGTCCCTACGAGTTTGTACCACAACACCGGACTAGCGGGCTTGGCGGGCAAATGCGCTCTCTCACTTTCCCACACACTCGCAAATTTACTCATCTGCTTTCGCTATTGACTGCTGATTCGAATCTTCTCTTACAGCTTGAACAATCTCTCATATCACTTCGCGCACCCGCGGCGATGGCGGAACACACAAAACTCATCACGATCGATCCCAACGGCGACACCCTCCTCAAGCTCAAGGATATCCGCTGGGAGCTACCAGAATGGATTGACGAAGCCACTCATTTCGCACCGCCCGCCGAGATCACCGAGTCATCACACGAAGACACTGCGGCGGAAGGTGCCGAGGAGAGCGACCAGCGCAAGCACCCCGAGGAAGTACACTTCTTAGTGTCATCACGTCAGCTGCGCCTTGTGTCTACCTACTTCGATAACATCTTCAAGAAGAACTTCGCCGAGAGCGTTGCCGACCCCGCGGATGGAAGATACCATATCTGGGCTACTGAGTGGAACCCTACGGCGCTGGAGCAACTTCTGATTGTCGCGCATGCTCGAAATACAGGCGTAAATGAAAATGTCAGTTTCGACGTAGTGGTTGACATGGCTTTGATAGTTGATTACTACGACATGCACGAGACGCCATACACTCACGCCAAGAGACTCTTTACTCGATGGTGGGGCAACGGCACGTATCGTTCACTCATGCCCGAGAGTGTTCTTCATGGCAAGGTGATTAGGTGGATGTTCTTGTCGAAAGTGTACAAAGATAATCATATCTCTCGGAGAACGATCGAAATAGCAAAGAAACACAGCAAGGGGCCTCTGCAAGATCTGGGATTGCCACTGGGCAACATTCCAGGTGAGATTGCACACCACCCTATCACCCCATTCAAGGGAAAAACCGAACACCCAAGAGCCTACATCAAGATAAAAGCTTGCGAAGTCGGTGGCCTAACAGCAACGTAGGCTCCTAGGTGTTCAGTTTTTCCCTTGTATGAGGTGCTATCGTATACGACCTGGCTAATGTATACTAGAAAAGTTAGAAAAGCACCGACAGCAGGCTATCAAAGCGATCGTCGACCAGCTGGATAGTCTCATCGAACGTCTTCGCAGAGGTGAAGAATGCTGCAGCTTCACATGCCGGTCTTCCGTTCTTGGCTCCTTGATACTGCTCAAGCAATCTGGTGGACTCTCCACAGTCGGAGGGGGCACTATCTCACCGCCTTACTATGGCACGAGTCTCCAGGAAGCCTGTGCCGCCATGGGGGCTATGGTGACCCGGAAACAATCTTCTGTTATGGGAGGCAGGATAATTCTAGATCAGGGATATATGCCCGTAGGAGCATGCAAGGAATGCGACTTCAGCGGTTTGTTCGATCGGATTATGAAGAAGGTCGACGACGATCTGAAGTTCCAACTTGATCTCAGTCCGTCAAGACCCGTCAAATCCTCGGACTGAGGGTTCAGAGAAGATGTCCGTGATGTCAATGGCGAGACAGGGTAGCGATGGATGACCATGTATCAGTGAGCGAAGGAAGGGTAGCTGAGGAAAGAAAGGTGCAAAACTGCCAGAGGCTTTCGACACCGTATGACATACGAATAGAAAAATGGTATCACACTGAGTAATGTGTGTCTCATAATCAAGTGCCGACCTGTCATCGCGGAATATTTATACTGACGCCGTCTACTATGACTCTTCTTCAGGCGCCCTAGAGACGACGGGCCAACCACACCTCCCCCATTTTATACGACTCAAACGCGAGGAGATACTCTACGAAGGAGAGAAGTATCGCATCTCCAAGATTCCCTTGTGACTCTTCTTGAATTCAGGTACATGTCGGTTGCCATCCAATCCATTAAGTAGTACTGCGGTGACGTAAAGCGAAAACAAGCCACCTACAACTATGCGTTTCTCACTGCCCTCTTGTTTATCTCACGTGAGCTCGACTGCTTTACTAATCCTTCACCTTCGTTCTTAGCAGCGCAATCCAACTAGAGGACTTGCCAAGCAAACACGATTTTTCCAATCAGTACCTTATCCCGCATTTACTCTCATTTACCCAAGACTCAACCAATTCCGCGCACGCCTCCGCCACGATGGCCTCAGAAGCGAAGCTAGTGACGATCGATCCCAACGGCGACACCCTGATCATCTTGGAAAATCCGAAGACCTGGCTACTGGATCCGACACTAGGACAACAACTGGAAGTGAAAGACGATGCCGATTCTGATGTCGATTCCAACAGCGACTCGTCTATCGCGCACTCCGCAACTGAAGATGCATCTCACGATAGCGCCGCGAACGAAAGCTCATCCCAGCCAGCAGTCAAATTCCTCGTATCATCACGCCAGTTGCGCATCGTGTCGTCCTACTTTGACAGCATATTCAAAGGTGGCTACAACGAGACGTTACCGAACCCCGACGACGGCCTGTATTACATCAAAGCAGAAGACTGGGATGCGGAGGCTATGGAGGTCATCATGGACATTGTCCACGTTCAGGTCAAGCGGATACCCGAATACGTCTCGTTGGAGCTCTTTGTCAAGATTCTTGTTCTTGTCGATTACTACCACATGCAAGACGCGATTGCTTCTCATGCAAAGCTGTGGATGGAGCAGATTGTAAGGTCCGATAGGCCTACAGTCTATAGTGCGACAGCGGTTTATTGGCTTTTCTTGGCTATTCGAATGGAGGATCATGAGCTGTCTAGGTCGATGGCGTGGTTCATTGTCACGACTGCAGCTCGCCCGATTACGTTCCAGGGTCTTCCCTTTCCGCCAGAACTCGAGGGTAGGAAGGTTCCAATCTACACACATAATTATGCTAACCCAACCGATAGACGAATTAAACAAGGTGCGGCGGGACGCGTCACGGGCCTTGCGTGTCCGACTTAGAACTCTCCAGACAGACCTACTTGATGGCAGAGAAGGCTGTCACCCAGCGTGTGAAGCTATGCTACTGGGATCGCTTCTAAAAGGGCTACAACGACTCAACCTAAATCGATACGTCAAATCATTCGATGGTATCGCGCTGGACGTAGTGCTCGAGCATGTATGGGATCAGCTAAGGGCTATCCAGACTCCAGATTGGTGCGGGACGGCAGCACCCGGGGAACCACATCTTTGTGATGTGGGACTGCGTCTTGGAAATATCGTCACACACTCTGTTGAGGTAGTAAACGATGGGCTGCAAGCCCTCTCACTCTGAAACAGATCCCAGTATGAGGCGTTTGGCGGGCGAGGTGCTGTAATTCCTTGCGATATGCAAAGGGTGTGGAGATAATTGGCGCAGAGCGGTGGGTTTTGGAGAGCATGCTTGATGTTAATACACATGGTTACATAAGGCTACCAGCGAGGTTGAGAAGGTGCTAGTACAAAGGGCCTAGTCAAAAGAAAACCGCGGTGAGCTTGCAAAATTAGAACGAATTAAAAAGAGTGGCGCGGAAAAGGTCGAGTATTGCGGGCTGCGCGGACGATGATTCATTCACTACCAAATACGTGAACGTTCTTCGACAAGAGAAGAAGGATGCGCGCAACACCTCATCCCGGTCTACGACCCCAACTCTCCAATCTCTACTTCTTCGTACCCGAAACAACGAAAACCCAACGTCTTCATCCCAATCTACCGGCCGTCACAATTGTCTACTCAAATGCCCCCCTAACACAAATGAGAGAGATCGCCATCCTCAGAGTCTGATCCCCTAAAAGGTGGTGCCATGATCCACGCCGATGCGTGTGGATGATCTTGATACCATTTCTCTACCTTTTCTGGATTCTTCCACTGATAGAACCCAGGAGGAACCCGGACGGACGGAAGTGATATTGTATAGGTTGGAGGAACCGGGGTGGACGCAGCTGTTAGTGTAATGTCAGTACTCTGGGAAGATCAACGCAGTTTCTCCGATGCTGTTTCAGTTCGTGCTCCCGGCTAGGAGCAGAGCTTCTAACTCACTACCATCTGGCGCAAGTTTGAAGGGACCGACAGGGACTACTCCGTTGAAAGTGTTGTTGTGAGTACCGTTCTGAGTACCGTTCTGGGTACCGTTCTGAGTGCCGTGCTCAGTGCCGTTCGACTTCCCAGCTTCGAGCTTAGTTTCCGCGATCCAGGCTTCAACGTCGTTGAGAGCTTTGAGTGGGTCGCCGCGGCAGCCTTGGAGGTAGTTTTGCACTTGCGCTGGGGAAACTATATTCCTATTAGTACGAAATTTGGAACTGAAATGCCATGACCATTTACATGTATTTGTGGGCATCTTCTCAGCGAACTCAGATGCCCACTCCTCGATTTGTGCCATGGTGAACTCCGCATCATGTGCGAGAGCTGATCGACCAATCAAGCGCTTGAAGATGCTCTTGCCCGCACTAGGGTCCATATTGCCGAAGTAGACCTTCTTGTCGATACGACCGGGACGCGTCAAAGCCGCATCAAGCGTATCAGGAGCGTTAGAGGTCATGATCAAGAGTCTTCCTTCTTGAGAGGCGTTTCCGTCGATGGCGTTCAGCAGGCCGCTTAGTGTGACTGTGTTCGATCTACGACCCACACCCGGGTAATCACGAGCCCGAAGTTTTGGCAGCGGACCGATGCCACCTGGAATGCCAGCGACGTCACCTAGGTTTTCATCTGCTTGCGCATGTGCTCCTGTTGGGGCAGCCGGCGGTGTTCGTTCGCGACCGATACCAGCAGAGTCGATGTCTTCCAAAACCACTACGCACTTGCGTGGAAGGCCTAGAAACAAGCGGTGAAGTGTTCCATCATTGATGCTACCGGTGGAAAGGTTGATGTGGTAGATGTCGCAGCCAAGATGGCCCGCCAATGCAGCGCTGAATGAGCTCTTGCCGGTACCCGGGGGGCCATGGAAGAGATATCCGCGCCGATATGGGATACCACAGTCGGCAAAGAATGACCGCGACTCCTCGCTGTAGTAGTATTCTGCGTCTCTGACAATATCAAATTTGGTAGTCTCGTCCATGTCTATAGTGTCGAGCTTTCGAATGGCTTTGGAAACCGACTGCCAACCATTACCGTATGGATCCGTACGATCGCCCGCGAAGTACACAGTCGTAGTACCCGTGAGGTTGTTCAGTCGGAACTCGCGACAGAGACTGGTGAACTGCTTCAGTGGTTTGAGGCTCCATCCGAGCGTCATGATAGTGAGGGAGTTTTGAAGCTGGCCACTATCGTCAAGCAGATTACCGGTCATACCACTGTTGGTCCGATAGCCAGGGCCTCCTCGACGTGAAAATAGATACGGTCGAAATCCGACCCAAAATAGTCGTGTACCGATTGGCGGGAGACAAAGAACCTCATCGTCCGGTTTCTCGGATGCAAGTCTCGGGTTATGCGCCGCCATCATGCGGCGATGAAACTCGTCATTGGGATCCTGTGTGCCTCCTGTGACCAGCATGGCACTCCTCGTGTGGCTGTTGAGTATCACCTCCGAGCCCATCCATGCCAGAACCTCTCTAGCGACTGGATCAGTCTCTGGGATGGTGACTTGAACAGTCAAGGCCCATGTAAAGAAATCCTTCAGATGCTTGTATGCGGGACGAACAGCTTGGTAGAGACCGATGAGTGCGAGGAGCTTTTCAAGATCACCGATGCCGCTTGGCCGGAGTCGATATAGTAGACGCTGGATAACCTCTAAGATGGGGAACTGACCTGTCGCAGAGCGTTTGAGGTGATGTGGGATGAGTCCGGGTGTGTCCAGGCGCTCGGGCCATAGCTGGTCACTCATTCCTGGTGGAACCATGAGCTCGTATCGTGGGTCAGACATTGCGGCGGGCGGTTGAGGGTGATATTCCCAAGCTCGGTTGCGTGGGCGAACTATAACCGCGGTTTCTAGACGCGTGGAGATGTATTGAAAAGATGAAGGAAGTGATAGTCTCCAAGTTTTGGAGATTGCTGTGTATGCGCTACGCGCCGTGGGTAGGCATTGTTAGACAACCGTGGGTGAGTTGAAATTATGATGGAGTGTCGAGAAAGAGTGAAAGCAATGCGATGATGCGCGGAAGAGGCACGTCGAACAAATAGTGGCGCGGTCATGGAAGCGACTGCCTGGACGTTGGAGGTCGAGGCTGAACGGGCTGAACGGCAAGTTTGCGCGAGACCGCATGAGGCAAGAGAGGCTGTGGCATGAGCGCGTTGAGGCTAAGCCTAATCGGGCCAGGTGGGCTGTTTACAGCTGTACGTCATAGCAAATTATACTAACAGAACTTCTACGCTTTTTGCACGAACGTCCTACACCTTTTCTGTGAACGATTCAGTTGCCAGAATCACTCAGGATATCTCGAATCGAAAAAAGTTCCACATCCCAGTACCATCCAAAACAAACAGCTTCGATTCACCATGCCTCCCAAAGCAAACACTTCCGACCTTCACGTCGCGAAGCTCTTCTCAGTCAAGGACTATGTATGCGTAGTGACTGGAGGCGGCTCTGGTATTGGCCTCATGGCTGCCCAGGCCCTTGCTGCGAACGGCGCAAAAGTACGTTCCTCCTTCTCGCGAATGAATAATCCTAACATCAGATAGGTCTACATTACTGGTCGTCGACAAGAAGGCAAGCACAGCTACAGCCCCTCGAATTAGACAGATGGAGAGACTGACCATATTAGCCCTCGAGACCGCAGCGAAGTCACACAGCCCCGACCAAGGTGGTCAAATCATCCCTCTCTCGCCATGTGACGTAACCAAGAAAGACGACTTGGAGAAAATGTATCAGGAGCTAGCATCGAAAGAGAAGTACATCAACCTTCTCATCGCCGCCGCCGGTATCTCAGGCGAGAAGGGTATTCCCGATGCAGACAACGCGACCGACATGAAGAAGAAGCTCTTCGACAACGAGACATTCGAGGGCTGGGCCGAGACTTACAACACCGATGTTACCGCCGTTTACTTCACCACCGTCGTTCTCCTGCCGCTTCTCCAAGCTGGGACTGAGAGCCATGGCCACCTTTCCGCCTCTGTTATTGTCATCTCGTCCATGTCGGGAATCATGAAGGACGCGCAAGGGCACTTCAGCTACAATGCTGCCAAGGTGAGATACCCGTGTTGATGTGTGGGGGATCTCTACTGACTGTATATCCTAGGGCGGCACCGTCCATCTGAGCAAACTCATGTCGGCCGAGTTCCAGCAGCTTCGCATCCGCGTGAACAGCATTGCCCCTGGCTACTTCCCGTCGGAGATGACAGCAAAGGAGAGCGACGAGAACCAGAAGAGTGATCTGCCGGATGAGAAGATCCAGGAGAAGGGCCACGTCCCACACGGTCGGGCGGGAAGCGACGCGGAGATGGCACAGGCCGTCATCTTCCTCACCAAGAACTCCTATGTCAACGGCCAGATTCTGACGGTGGATGGCGGTGTGCTCAACGTTGTGAGCTCTTAAGTTTTGTGGCGAAGATGTGAGGGAAATGATGAAGTAGTCTGATGAGAAATCATATCAACTGTTAGGCGTCTCAACTTGACTCGTGCATCGGCACTTCCTCTTTGGTCGGGTTTCCACAAGGCTGACCGAAGCCGTTTCCCCACATTCCCCGCGACAGCGATAAACCATGCTGATGATGTCTGATTGCGATAGTGAGCGATAGCGAGAGCTGATGTGACGCAAGCATTTGATGATGATGGGACGCGTCGTAGGTGACGGAAATGTTATGTGTGGCTTATGCAAGGGGCTAGCGCACGTGGAGGTGATGTCTTTGATGACAATGTGTCTTTGTGACGAAATTCTGCTAAGAAGAACAAAACGTACGGCGCGTCGCGTCGCATTGCTGGCACCTACATGCATACGTGCATACACAATTTTCGGAACCGGAGGCAGCCATGGGGTGCAGCGCGGTGAGTGGATGGTACGAGGCAGGGCGCATGAAGCGAGGATGCGAGGTTGCAACGGCGCGGCCGCTACTGCGCGCAGGTCGAGTAGCAACAAGACATTCACCGCAGCTCGAGTCGCCGCCGTCTAGCGACTCCCCGTCTGCCTCAATCTCCGCGGCAGCACTGGGCGACGAGACGAGTCTTTCCACAACGGCAGCCGCTGGCAGGCGAGAGCGACTCTGGGATTCGCTGGGCGTGCTAGAGCGTGTTTCGCGGCCAGGATCCCCGTGTGATAATTGCTTTGCGCTGGTAACGGGCCCCTCCAACGCATTGCCTGGGCTGCGCATGGGCAACAACAACAATTGCGACTTTGCCCGCGACGCTGCCGTCGCTCTGGATCCCCGGGTGCGTGTTGAGGGAGGATATGCACACCGCAGCCCGCCATTCACCGCCGCCGCCGCCCAACTCCGCCAACGCACCTCCGCGCCGCGACAGACGACGCCCCGACGATACGACGGCATAGCAGCCGGCCCGGGCCTGAGGAAGACGTCAATATGGTCTCACACCCCTCCCGACCGGCGCACCAAGCCTCCAACTCGCGCTCGTCGCAGCCCTCCGCCCCGACCGCCAGCACGCCGGGCCACGCGAAGAAGTCGTCGTCGTCGTCCAACCACAATGGCCAGCCCCGCGAGCGCGACCAGCGGCCGAGCAGAGAGGGCACCGCGCAAAAGGCTGCCCAGGGCGTGGATGGCCTCAAGGACTTCCAGCTGGGCGACTGCCTGGGCAAAGGCGCATTCGGCAGCGTGTACCGCGCCCTCAACTGGGGGACTGGCGAGGCCGTCGCCATCAAGCAGGTCCGCCTGGAGAACCTGGGCACCGCCGACCTCAAGAACATGGAGATGGAGATTGACCTGCTCAAGAACCTGAACCACCCCAACATCGTCAAGTACAACGGCTTCGTGAGGAGCTCCGAGAGTCTGTACATTATTCTGGAGTGAGTGGCCCGAATAAACGTCCAGGGCGCAGCTAATCATCTCAGGTACTGCGAAAACGGATCGTTGCACAGCATCTGCAAGAACTTTGGAAAATTCCCCGAAAACCTCGTCGCGCTGTACATGTCGCAGGTCCTCCACGGCCTCCTCTACCTCCACGAACAGGGTGTCATACATCGGGACATCAAGGGCGCGAACATTCTGACGACCAAGGAGGGCCTCGTCAAGCTGGCAGACTTTGGCGTAGCCACCAAGCAGTCAGGCCTGGACCAGTCGAGTGTTGTCGGCACGCCATACTGGATGGCTCCCGAGGTCATCGAACTATCCGGCGCTACTACGTCGTCAGACATATGGAGTTTGGGATGCACAGTCATTGAGCTTATCGAAGGGAAGCCGCCCTACCACAAGCTGCAGCCCATGCAGGCCCTCTTCAGAATCGTCAACGATGAGCATCCGCCGATACCTGGAAGCGCCTCTCCGGTAAGTGCACCCGCGGTCCCTACATGTCAGATGCTAACCCCTACAGCTGCTGCGTGAGTTCCTCATGGAGTGTTTCCAGAAGAATCCCACGCTCCGCATCTCCGCAAAACGCCTCCTCAAGCACCCATGGATTCTCAGCGCCAAGCGGACTGTCCCTGCAGTACCCACAAAACCTACCGAATATCAGGAAGCAGTCAAGTCCGTGCAGGAATGGAACGAGGCATTAAAGTCGCCCAGCTCCCTGCGCCGAAGCTCGCGTCTCGTGTCGGGCTTGCAGAGAGCCAGTCCCGCTGCTTCATCTCGCAAGAATCCGGCCAATGTTAATCTCAACATCCCGAAGCACAGACCCACCGCTGAGTCGTTCCGCTCCCCGGAGCTAGATCATGACGATAACTGGGATAATGACTTTGCCGAAAGCATATCGCCCCGCGCCCTGCAGATGCCACACTTGAAGCCACAGGACAACTTTGGTGGCCTCTTTTCGAGCGACAAGCTCAAGGCTTTTGCCAGTTTTGAGTCGGTTACAGAAATGGCAGAGTATGATGGCGAGGCTACGGTGAAGAGTCCGATGAACTTGGCGCAGTTCCAGAGCTTCCCGAAAGCGTCGGGCCATAGAGCGGTTGAGAGGTCGAGAGGCGCCAATGGTAGACCTAGGACGTCTGCGTCTTCATCGAACACGTCTTCGAGATCAAATTCGAACGCTTCCACATCAGAGTACGAGGATAGACATGAGCCACAACCGAGAACAGCATTCCTGCGAGGTACACCAAGGGCTGCACAGCCTCCCAAGCCAAAGACGACAGCGCCAGCGCGGCCAAGTCAGCTCTTTCGCGAGGACACTGTCGAGGATTATTCGGATCTCATGCCAGCTGATGAGGGTGCCTTTGAGCGTAAGCTAGCGTCCATGCAGTACGCAAACTCGCCAGCCGTGCCATCTAGACAAGTAATCGTCACCAACTCCAGCCCACCATCTGACACTTTCTCACCGCGATTGTTTCATCCCAGCGACCTAAAAGCAGGGCCCAAGTCAACACGCGATCTCAAGTCTGGTGGCAATGTCCATCAGAGATCGACGAGCTCAACATCGACGCGGAAGCAGCTGCAACGGACGCAGTCAGAGATTGAGATCCAGAAGTACGCTGAAGATGAAGGCGATGACTTTTCGGATGTCTTTGGTGATATCAAGAGTCAGCTTGCTAACCCTAGCCGAGCCGAGAGCGATAGTGGGAGTGAGCACAGCAGTCTTGCTATGATCACATCGAAGATGGCGAATTCTTTCATCATAGCTGACGAGGATGACCTTGATCCGTTCGCAAACCTGGATGAGGGTCTTGACAACATCAACTTGGAAAACAACGTCGCACGAGACCGGGATGACCGGTTGACGAAGATGACGGAGAGTCTTGTTGGCTGTCTGAAGACAAGTCAACCCGACGACGAGCTACTCGACATTGCGGATCAACTCCTCCAGGTTCTACATGAATCTCCGGATAAGCGATCAATCATACTACGAAGTCACGGCATGCTGCCTATACTGGAGATTCTCGGGACCAGACCGCATAACGAGGTGGTCCTACCTCTTTTGAAGATTATCAACCTGATTATCCTGGAAGACTCTGAGTCACAAGAGAGCTTGTCGTTCTTGGGTGGCATCCCTACCATTTGTTACTTTGCTTCCAAGAAGTTCCCTAGCGATATCCGAAAAGAAGCTGCGGCTTTCGTACGGCAGATGTACCAGACGAGCACACTGACGCTGCAGATGTTCATCGGCTGTGGTGGCATCAATGTGCTTGTTGAGTTCTTGGAGGAGGACATTGACGCTGAGCGCGATCTGGTGCTCATCGGTGTCAATGGCGTCTTTGGCGTTTTCGAATTGCAAGGACCAACCCCGAAGAATGACTTTTGTCGCATCTTTTCGAGATCAAGCGTACTATACCCTCTCAGCTTGGTGCTGAATCGTATGGTGGAGGAAGATGGAGAGGTTGCACGCCTCATCGTCGGCAGGATTGTACAGATCTTCCTCATCTTCTCGCAAGCTGAGAGTCATGTCAAGGATCTTGTGGCGGATCGGATGATTCTGAAGCGTAAGTTATCTCACATTCACAAGCCTAGACACTTACGGCGTTGTCGCAATCGTCAACACAGCTAACAACGTACAGGTGTATTGAAAGATCTCCGCAAGATGGCACCACCGCACCAGATCACGATGCTCAAGTTCATCAAGAACCTCAGCTCGCTCTCCTCAACCCACGAAGCCTTACAAAACTCCAACGCGATCGACATCCTAATCGAATTACTCAAGTCGACTCGACAGAAAGACGCAATGAGCCGCAGTCAACAGCGATCCGCTTCTGATCCAGCGAGACTACCTCCCTTCCACCGCGAGATCTCGAACCAGATCCTCAATACCATGTACAACTTGTGTCGGCACAATAAGAGCAGACAGGAGGAGGCTGCGTTGTCGGACATTATCCCTCTGCTGAAGGAAGTTGTGCGCGAAGGCGGTCCTCTCAAAGAGTTCGCGCTGCCGGTGCTGCTTGAGATGGTTAACTCGGGCAAGGTGGCACGGAAGATGTTGTGGGATGCAAAAGGTCTGGCGTTCTACGTTTCGCTGTTGGGCGACCGCAATTGGGCGGTGACTGCCCTGGATGCCATCTTCGTGTGGTATGTATTCGTTGAACTGATGGCCATGTATCTCATGCTAACTATTACAGGCTCCAGGAAGAAACCGCGCGCGTCGAGCAATACCTCCTCTCCTCGCAATCGAATTTCACCGTCGCCATCATCTCCGCGTATACCTCCGCCGACCTCCCACACTCTACCTTTGAGAACATGCTCGAGCCACTGCAGAAGGTGGTTCGTCTATCACCACCAATTGCTGCCTCCCTCGCCGTACCCGAGATCTTCGGTCGCACAGAACAAAAGCTGGGACACAAGGATGCTGTGACGCGTCTCAACTTCCTCCGTATCCTACGGACGATTTGCGACGCAAAGGACGAGGGCTGCTGGCTCATACGCGCATTCGGCTGTTACGAGCGCATCAGCTGGCTTATGGAACATGACTCTGCGGTATTGGTACGCCAAATGGCCGAAGAGCTCGTCCGCGCCTGCGACGAAGTCGAACTCTCCGGCATCAGCAAAGGATCCAACGGCAAACGAAGCCTTAGTCGCGCCTCGAACGTAGGCATGAACCTGCGCCGCCCCGCCTCCTCAGCCGGCCGCCGTGACGGCTCAGGCTCCAGCACCGGTTCCACCCTCGTAAGCAGCGGCATGGGCCTCACACCCCCCACACCCAACTCCCTCAAATCCACCTTTATGCTCCCACCTATGTCCGGCACACCCACGGGTCACCGCGGCGACCACCGCATCACACGCTCCCAATCCTCAACCGCAATGTGGGATCTCGCCGAAGACCCCACCGCCGTCCTCCCTCCTTCTTCGTCTGGTCGTTCGAAACCACCCGCCCTCGCACGCAGTTCCACGTCCTTCGCCGCCCTCCAATCAAACACCAGCACGCCAACCGGTCCACGCACGTCCTCGCGTCCTCCCTCCCGCGACGCAGCAACTAGTCTCGCCCGTATCGAAGCGAACCACAATAACACCAAATCCTCTTCTCGACTCCCTAAAGCAAGACAAGGACGCCTTAGCGAAGCCGTGAGTCGGCGCAGGCAGAGCGTTGTAGGAGGCGAAAACGAAACACCACCGAGCCATGCTTCTTCGCATGGACATAGCACGGGGTCTCCTGCACCGTCGAGTAGCCAGCCGGTGCATTCGACGAGTAATGCGCCGCCGCTTCCACGGCTGCAGATTGTGAGGAGGCGGAGGGAGACTAGTGGCGGGGAGATGAGTACGGCGGCGAGGAAGGGGGTGCAGGATTAGAAATCTGGTGGTGCCGGTGTTAATTCTGTCCTTGAGAGTCCTGGGGAGAGACGGAGTGGAGATGGATACTTGACTCAGGTCCGACGAAGAAGGGGGTGGACTGGTCTTTGAACGCCACACTGCATCTTCGTATGTGGGGTGTGTTTTCCCTTTGTATATTTCTCTTGTTTTCTTTTTTTCTTTTTCTTTTCTTCAGCATGCCTAGCTGTGGACAGTCATAGCTGGATGTGCGTATTGGTGGCGTGTTGGGTTGGGCTTGATATCAGGCGTTATGGTCTCTTGCCTGGCTTTGGCTTCGGATACGGATGGGAAGCATTGTTAGGGACGTATTTGCATAGCATGGGCGTTTTCGTTAAGTTCGAGAGGTACAACATCCTTGGTTTTTCAGGCTCTTGCTTTTGGGGGCAGAGAAGATAGATTGAAGAAGAGAGATGGGGTTAGTGTGGATAGTGGATAGTGGTCACTGGTTACTGGTTGCATAGAATGAAGATTGTTGAGAGATGACGATAATGTTTTGTTGCTGTGGTGTGCTGTGATTGACTTTGGGGGTTGGATGGCGACTTTGAGGTCTACGATGTGGTATAAGATGTGGACGAGGACGCATCGACGCAGAGGCTTGTCAAGCTTTTATACTACATCCAAGTCACGATATAGTCCCCGCACATCAAATGATAGGCAAACGATCATAGTCAAAAAGTTAGATCGACGTATAGAATGTACTGTATGATATGCTACTACCGTACCTTACTTCCACGCTCCCATTGCTGCTTCATACCCCGCAAACCCAATCCTTCCCATATACACGAAATCGTCTACAGTAAAACTAATCTCTTAACAGAAAGTCGCAAGCGTCCCAAGGCCCCTTCCGATCACGCGCTAGACTTCCACCACCACCTTATACGAGCGTAAGTCTGGACACCCTAGAGCCTACGTTGACCTCAGGTCCCCTACTTTGCACGTTTTTATCTCGATCTAGGCTCTAGGATGTTTGGGGTTGTGGTTGTATAAGGTGCCGTGGCTGAGTGAAACGGATATAGGCCTTGGGGTGATGGGTTGGGGCTGGCGACTGTGCCGAGCGCGATGGAGAGATACTGGAAGTGGGAAGATGGAGATCTGAGTGGATGAGCGTTACGGGATGACGACTAGAGCGTAGAGAGACTGACTATTGAACTGTTGATTCAGCGAAGATCAGTCCTTAGCTTCAGTGTCGTCAATCGTACGGATGTCCCCGAGCTCATTGTCGTGATCGAAGCCTCTCCGAAAGGCTATGGCATACGCGATCTTGAAGCGCTGGGCATACCTATACGGAGTTCATCTCCATCAGGGCGTCTGTCCATCACCATCACCACTTCCCCTGAGTATGCACTTAGCCAGCAATAGAAGTTAGGCTTCGATCTCGATATGGGCCGCGATCGTATCGGAACGGGCAAGAAGTACGGCGCCCGCATGATATTCATTCAGGATAAGCCTTCCTACGAGGCAAACGGCGAGCAATATAAAGGTACGCCTAAAGCGGTGTTGTTCGGAGATAGAAGGCTGGAGGTGGACGCGATCCTTGATCTCAGGGAAAAAAAGGCTAGGCCTCTCGAGTATGGCGATGTTTGTATGAGAAGGCTCGCGGCTGTTGGGTATCGAGAATGAAGGTTTGCTCAGTAGGCGGTTTTCGAGTTCGTCTTCGTACGCGGTGGTTGGATAGAGTGTAAATTGTCGGCGTTGAAACAATGAAGACGAAGGATGGAGTGTTCAGAGTAGCGACGTGACGCGGTGTGACGAGATCCCCAGAAATGATTCCGAACGCAAGATTCTCCAGCGAGCCCTTCCGTCGTCCGCCCCAACACCCACACGCCGCGTACTTCTCCAACAATCTCCATATCCCCAATCCCCCAACATCATCATATATTTATACCAACCTTCCACCTCACTGCCTCTGCCACCTCATCTTGCCCAGAACCCCTCCACTGGATACCCCCAAAGTGCAAAAACACAAAATCTCTCCACCAAAAATAATCAAAAACACACGCAGCAGCGCCCTACCCCAACGACGACGACAGCAAAAATATGGACTTGCAGGGAATCGAACCCTGGACCACTCCCATGCTAAGGGAGTATTATACCACTAAACCACAAGCCCGGTTGTGCTGATCCTTGGAGGAACTGCTTTGATGGAAGGAGGAGGAAACGTAGCGTTTATAACGCCAACAAACACGGCATCTGTACGACATGGGAAGCTTGAGTTGTGTTGAGAAAGCCCCACCTCGGTAGATTGTGGTGAGGTTTGCCGGGCTTCGGAGGTTTGCCGGGACCAGGGATTGATTAGCGGGGTGGAGACGGGTCCTAGATGTGATATTAGTGGTAGCACGGAGGCTACTGTAGAGTTGGTCGAAGGGTGGGCGATGCGATATCTCTTGGAGGTTCTTCCACTTGAGCGATGGATGCTGGCAACGTTTCGCCATTTCGGTAACGGCAGATTGTGAACAGCACGACGATGCTAAACCGCAACCATACAACAGCGCTCCGACGATATTCCAGGATGGTCGTTCGTCACTAATGCCATGTCTTCCCATCCTCGCATGCGGAGATGGTATTGCGCAAAACGTCTGGGGAAGAATTGTCGGAACGCATCGAAGTCGATCAAGCCCCTGGATTCGTCAAGGCCGGTCTTGAAGTCGCTTCGAGATAGCGTAAGAGCTGCGCGATAATTTCGGTTGTGGTCTGCAGGGAGACGACGAGGTGGTGCTGTGGTGTGGGTTACTGCGCCGCGACATAGTCGCGGAGACTACGCTGGTGAGCCATGAGAGTCCGGATCATCAACTTCATCTTTGGGGTTCTTGCGACGCGATCAGTTCACGTCAGCGTGGAGACGACGCAGCGCTGCCGTCGCGTGCGTTACTGCGTCGCGAACTGAGCGCGGAGACTACATCGCTTTGTAACCAGGTCGCGGCGCATCGCCAAAGTCTGCTCTGTAGCATGACGCGACGGCATGCTATGAATAGTAGGGCGCTGAATGGGTAGCGAGCGAGAAGTACTCAGGAAGGTGTATAGTAGGAATGCGCAGCGTCGGCAGCTGAGGTCGCGATAGAGCGGGTGTGGGAGGGAGACGGGGTGTAGCGAAAGAGTTTGCAAGACGGGGGACGTTGAGATAAGCAAGTTGAAAAGATGGCACGGACGCGGTGAAAGTGAAAGTGAAAAGTGAGTGCCGCATTGGGATGGAAGCGTCTAGCAGCAACAAACCACCACACCACTCTCTCGACACAACAACAACATTTCAGACCAACATATCGTACTCAAACATCATTCATTAGAACCTCACATCCCCTCCATCCATCCCCCAACCCTCCATCCTCTACTCAACCCTCACCCTCTCCCACCTCAACCCCTCCTCAATACTCCCCCTCGTAACCCCCCAATTATCCGCAAACCAATTATCCCTCGGCTTCCAGGGCCCGGCATCCGCACAATTCGGCATCTTCTTCATCGCCACATTGACATACGTGCTATTCAACGGACTAGCACTAACCGTCTTTTGCCTACTCTTCTCATCAATCACAGGCGTCACACTAGTATACCCCTGTTCCTGCTGGTGCTTGATCAAGCGGACGAAAAGGCGGGACGCGGCGTCCGAACCGAGTGTCCAGGACGCGTTCCAGTAGCCGATGATGTTGCCGAGGTTGGGGAGGGAGGTGAGCATGGCGTTGCGCCACATGTATTGCTCCGAGACTTCGATTTTCTTGCCGTCGACGCGCACGTCGATGCCGCCGAGGAAACGCATGTTGAGACCCGTAGCAGTGACGATAATGTCGGCGTCGAGTTTGGTGCCGCTGCTGAGTTCGATGCCGTCGGCGACGACGCTCTTAATGGTGTCGGTGACGACGTGCGCTTTCCCTGAGCTGAAGGCTTTGAAGTAGTCGCCGTCGGGGCAGAGGCACATGCGTTGTTGCCAGGGGTTGTAGCCGGGTTTGAAGTGGGGGTCGACGGGGAAGTCGGGCGGGAGTTGTTGGGCGGCTTTCTTGACGAGGAAGTTGGAGGCGAGGGTGGGGAACCAGATGCAGAATTTGTAGAGGAGGATGGAGACGAGGGTGAACATGAAGCCTGGGTTGTTAGTATAGATCGATGTGTAAGGAAGAAGGGAAAACTCACGTTTGTAGCGGAGGGTGAACCACTCAGGCGCCCACTTCTCGAACCACACCTGGTCCTTCTGTGGCAGACTCATGATGTACGTCGGACTTCTCTGCAGCTGCGTCACACTGCCCACACCATTATCCACCATCGCAGGCATCATGGTGATAGTAGTCGCGCCACTACCCACGATAATCATCTTCTTGCCCTTGTAATCCAAATCCTCAGGCCAGAACTGCGGATGAACAAGCTTGCCCTTGAAGTTGTCGATACCGGGGATATTCGCCTTCAGCGGGGTGTCGTAGTTGTAGTAACCCGTACCAGTGATCAGCCACTTAGTCCAGTATACCACCGTCCGTGGCTCTCTCCCAACATCATTCCCAACCTCCACTTCAAGTCTCCACCGCTGTTCCTCGCTCCTCCAATCCGCCTTCATAACCTTGTGTCTATACCGAATCTTCTTATCCAAATCGAACTTGTGCGCCGTCTCCTGCAGGTAGCTCATGATGCTCTCGCCGCTCGCAATTGGGTTCTTCGCCCTCCATGGGTAGAACTGGAAGCCGAGCGTGTGTAGATCGGAATCTGACCGTACGCCCGGGTACTTGAATTGCGACCATGTTCCTCCGAGTTCGTGGCGGGCTTCGAGGACGGCGAATTTGGCGTCTGGCAGCGACTCTTGGATGCGGTAGGCCGAGTTGATGCCGCTGAGGCCGCTGCCGATTACTAACACGTCGAAGTACGAGTCGATCATGGCGGGCCGTTGTGTTGACGGACTGCGGTGCTTACGGTGGAGAAAGGGTGCCGGCGCAGGTACGCGACGTGGGGAGGTGGAGAGGTGGCAGGTAAAGTGTACACTCTCTTAATCGGCTTCGTGACTCGGATATATGTGAATCGCCCGACAAATACAAAAGCTATGACAGCAAGTCAGTGGTGGGCAATGGCCAGGGGAGCCGGTGCATGTCGACCTTTGTACCTAACCACCTCAGACCTCAACCTCCGAGGTGGCTCCACCCCCATCGTGCGACGCCACACGTTGCGCACGCTACCCCACCACTAGACAATTCGTCCATCTCCTAGTCCATCACGGCCGCCTTTCACCGCCGTGCGATTGGGGGTGTCGTTCGCAACCTTAGTGTTGTTGAAGCGGTAAATACGTCACCGAGTTTTTTGCCGAGGCAGATCCTTAGTTGCTTTTTCTTCCGCACGCCGCTCACCTTGCCACAAAAGGAAACATGACTTGTGTGCGACAGCCATGACTCGCTCTGTTGACTCCTTTTGGACCACTACGCGCGAGACAGGTTACGCCTGGTGAGATGCTTGGAGTGTTGATTTGAGAGGCCGAGTCACATGTACCCCGCAGATCATGATCACCAGCTAAGTTATTCTGCCTTATCGGAAACTTTCGTAGGGCTGGACGGCGCTACAAGTACCCAATTTTCGGGAACTTAAGACGTCCGAAGCCAGATACCTCGGTATGTTCGAGCGAACGATGTCTGAACACCTCGATATTCACGAGACAAGGCGCGATGTCAAATAACCGAGTGTGCAAAGCACCGAGGCAGGCAGATAAATAGCTAGTGAGGATTCCGAAAGGTTGGTAGACGGAGCAGACGGACGAGTCTAATACAAAGACACATTAAGCGAATGCGAAGAGCTTCCCTGATCCCACACATCTCACTATCTACTCCCTTCCAATGATAACCATCTCCCCCTCCGCCCCGCTATCACTAGTTACATACATCCTACCATAGCCATCCTGCGCAATACTCACAGGCCTGAAACATTGCGTAGTTGAGCAAGAATCCACATCCGGATTCCAGAAGATATCAGCCCAACTCTGCGTACTATTCACAGCTGCTTTCGGTCCGAAGCCGTTGGCGCCTGTGGTGAACGGCACTTCGATGATCTTGTATCCAATCGAAGGGTTGCGGTTCCAAGATCCATGGAGGGTAATGTACATGCTAGTGAAGTTCTTGTTGAAGCTCGCATCAAGGGGTGCGGAGTGTGCTGGGAGAGCAAGACGCGGTGGTATACTGCGGGTGTTACAGGTGTCGTCTGTGAAGGTCGCATTAGGCTCCAAAACGAACTGGTCGCCTATCGTGAATGGCTTGTCTGCAATCGAATCCGGGTTGAACACGGTATAGCAGGTGGGGTACCCATACCAGTCTGTGTTCTCTTTGGACGCATCTCCAAGGTAGTTGATCTCGTCAGCTGGGTTATCGGTATGGATATCCACGGAAATTCCGTCAATAGTGCGATGCAGCTCATCCGAAGAATTCTCGACACCCCAAAGCATGCCGTCAGCGTCGAATGCTAAACCGACTTCGTTCCGGAGCCCGTAACCCATGTGGTATCCATCGGCTGGGTAGTCGTAGCCATCTGTAGGGACGGAGGTTGTGTCAAATACTTTGATGCAAGACCTGCCAGTTGCGATATCCGCAGCACCGTAATCGAAGTTGTCATTCGACCCGTGCGCGACGAGAAGGAGGTTTGGATACTTTGGTGGGATCGCTAGCGTCCTGGTGACATGACCTCTACTGTCCATGCCTGTCAAGACTGTTGTTACGTTCTCAGATACGCTCATGGTGGTTGCATCATATGACCATGAGAATACCGAAGTCGCAGAGCTAGCGAACAGCGTCCTCCCATCATGACTGAGCACAATGCCATGATTGAGATTTCGTTGAGCGATGACGGTTTTGGTCGAGGTGAGGCAACCGTTTGGTGCAACTTTGTGAGCTGTAATACCCATACCGTTCTGTACGACAAGAAGGTTTCCAGCGTTATCGAATATAAGACCTCTTGGCTGGGTCAGTCCTCCTGCGACTTTCGTCGCCCTCCATCCTTTCGCTGTGTTGGCAGGAAATGCAAGTTCTGCAACATCAGGACACGACACAGGTATTCCTTTCTGGGTCGGTTGCGGTAGTCCCGAAGTGACCGTACTCAAGCTCATCGTAGTCGATATTGTGCTCATAGCCGAGCTCGGTACTGGGGTGCTGCTTGATGCTGGTGGAGCGTCATTGACGAGATTCGCAGCAACTAACGCGTCGAAGTCCGTATTCTGACCTTGTGTGAGATCAATTCGGTAATTTCCAAACGAATTGTGCACGTTGAAGGTAGACCTGTTGTTCGCCGTTTCAGCAGGTGGTCTACTTGACAAGCCATAGGCGAACTTTTGCGCAGATGCATTCGCGTCGATGGAAACCAGATTACCGTCCACGTCATGCCATTGGGAGCAGCCCTTACACCGCACAGTCAGAGTCCAATGAGTAGCGTTGTATCCGGTCCCTTTGATGTATGAGTATTCGGCATCGGCATAGGGCTGTGGTAAGCTCAGTCCGAAAGCCATTCTGGACGAGTAGATGGAGGTGTTCGATGCACTGTTCATCCATCCGACTGTCAGTGGGACATAGGGCATCGTCCCGCCCCAGCTGAACCCAACCCAACCATTCTTGATAGGCGACACAGTTTGCAAGACGGTATCGAACGGCGCAGCTTTCGACCGGGGTAGAGCGACGCCAAAGGTAATGCCATTCGTACCGGTCCACCCAGAATAGCAAATCGAGGTTTCCAAATCGCAGTACCGCTTAGTCGTTTGGCCGCATGCTGCAATAGCGTCAACCAAGTGAAGTGAAGTTCGTGTATGTATGGGAGTAAGTACTCGTATGGCTGACAGCAACAAGCGTCAATAACAGCCTGCCTATCTTCATCGTCGGCGAAACACGTAGACTCTACCAGACGATGACGTTATACCGAAGCGGAGAGCTCAATCCTGTTGAAAACGCGGCTTGTACCAGAAATAAGATGCGCTCGTTTTTGTACCAGCATCTCGAAGACTGTACGGATAGCCGCGAGGCGCTTATACATATGCGCCATGTCACCCTTCGTCCGATGCTGGGAGACGCAATACGCATCATACGATGGTCGTCGGCTGGGTGCTGTCTCATCATCCGCTCATGCGAAGCTCCTAGAAGGCATTATGATGTCCGACAGTACGAACGGCGGTGCTTTCTGTTGAGAGTTGGATCCGCTTCCACGTTGGTAGTATATTGCTGTTGCATCCCGCTTGCGGCAAAATGCTCCGCACAGATCATCGCTGTCAGATCTCCATAATGGTTAACCATGGTGTGTGTTCCACGCAAGCTTGGAAAAAGGCAGATGCGTAGTTGCCCGAGCCCCCGTTCCAGTTTTTTAGCCTCAATTCAACCCAGGATTGATCAGGCGTAACCAATCCCTCCCTTACGGTACGGGACGTACGAACAACAACCACAAATGGGGCTGAAGTAGTCTGGCACGATTAATTGCACGTTGGGGCGTTGAGACTCTTGGTGTTGACGCAGATTGAACGGGGATTGTCAGGGCCCGGTAGATGAAACGACGCATTTAGCCTTTGACGGCCAGCAGCAGATATATAGATAGACTTGACCGATATACAGGTACACTTGTATACACATATATCAAAGATTATAGATGGCCTGATACGCGCATTTTCTCGGTCCGGGCTCCGCAGAGACAGGTAGGGTGCTGAAGATAGCTCGCGACCGAACATCGTGCGTTCGGTAGACGTACTTTGTTTGTCGCAACGGTTTTGTCAACTTGAGCGACCGATCTGCGATACCTGTGAAAGATGAAGTAACGAGGGATGTTTTGGCATGCGATGAGGCGAAAGGAAGGTGGAGTGAGATGAAGCGAAAGGAAGTTGCGATGGGATGACGCACGGATCCATGACGAAATGAGGCACGCCCACGCGAAACTGCGGAAGGGACGAACCATCCAACACAAAAATAGCCAAAAGACATGACCAGTAAGTCAGCCTAGATTGATATCAATAATCATCAGTCGGAAGAACCGACAATTCTAAATCTTCGCCTTCGCAGGCGCAGTAACCCTCTTCCCATGCACATAACAAATCCCCCTAATCTTCTCCGCCGCCTCCCCCCAAAGTTCATTCCTCAACACACTATACACCCCCATCCTAGCCCTCCCCTGCACATCCCTCGCCTTCTTCAGCGCAACCTCAAGCATGACCCTCGGCTCCGCAATCTCATCCACAATACCATCCTCATATGCCTCCTTGCCCGTCCAGCGATGCGCCTCAAGCAGCATCTTCCTTGCAATCTGCGGCCGCAGTTTAAGCCGCGGCAGAAAGCCGATGCCAGGGAAATGCAGACCGAGATTCACGGGCGGCATAGAGAAGAAGCCGCGCGACGAGTTCATGATGCGGTAGTCGTGTGCGAGGGCGAAGGGGCAGGCGCCGCCGAATGTATGGCCTGTTAGCAACGCGATAGTAGGGAACGGGTAGTCGAGCAAGGTGGCTAGCAGCGGGAAGAAACCATCGCTGTTTGCGAAAGGGTTTGTGTCGCTCTCGTCTAGCTCGAGACCTGTGCACCAGAACTTCTCGTCGTTTCCGCGCGTTATCACGCAGCCTTCTGTGTCGGCGCCTAGTTCGCGCTCGATGTCGCGGAGTGCGCGTATGATTTCTTGCGCGAAGGCGACGTTTATGCGGTTTTCGGGGGCTTTGGCGAGGGTGATGACGAAGACGCGGTCGTGGCGGGAGACGCGTAGGTTTGTGTATTCGCCCAAGGCCATTGTGTGGGCGGCTTGGGGGTTGCGATTACGACGTCGGTGACGATGCGAGGCTACCTGGGTCGAAGTATATTGTTTAGTAGAGTCTATAGCTTTAGCTCTCGTGATTTCATGAAGCTACGCATCGCTTTGCGTGCTCAAGCTGCCAAACTCCATGGTGTTGAAGCCTCGGCAGCCAGATGCGGGGAAAGACCCTGGCCGCAATCGCGCGTTGCAGTGTGTGCTGTCCGTGTCGTTTGCTGACTCGACAGACGGATAGAAACTACTCTCCTCGAATGATATTCGGCCAAAGCAACAGGCGTCGTGGTGGGTGTAGACAACATGTGGGACGGAGACGTAAGGGGTCGAGGCCTGCAGCGCGTAGCAGGTGTGGAGCCCGCCTTGGCCAATTTTTACATTCTCCCGTCTTTCCACCCATCGCTACATCATCAGGGCCATGACTTTCTCGTTCCCACGCTTCAGGTCCGAGACGCCTTTGCGGTTCTCATCACGATTTTCACATGCGAACCGTAACGTATAGGGTAATGACAGGTCGTACGACGGCAGATGCTGTCATGTATTTTGAAAGCTAAGCTAGCCGAAAGATAAGAAGCGACAAATGGAAAGTAGGAGAAGATATCGGCCTCTAAGAAAGGTACAAATCGAGCCGTCTGCTAAGCAAGGATCGGCCGACGTTATTCTTCTATCCGTATTGCTGGTTTGGATACTGTCCTTGCTGCCACTCTGCTCCTCCCATCGATGATCTTGAACCAGCTTCGTACTGACGACTATATCCTACATCGGATGGTGGTTGCTCATATGATACTGGCGTAGCAGGCTTGGGCATGTGTCCTGGGGGTCCCATAGGGTTTGTACGTTCGTACTGAGCGGTTGGTGCAGTATAGTAGCCGGGACGTTGCGACGGTGCATACGACGAGTGTCCATATGGGCTAATCGGCATAGCTACGTTGGTACGTTGCTCGAAAGCGTCATATCGCTCACCGCGATCCAAGGCAAGATAACTGTCATCCCCGTTCAAGGTGGCGGTCCTGAAGCTATCATATAGCTTGGTTGTCTGGGCGACAGTTTCGAAATGCATCTTTCTGAGCTGTTTCTGCATACCAGGGTTATCGTCGCCATCGAGGTGCGCTAGTGAAGCAGCGATCAGGAACGCATTCCGAATCTGCCTGCCATTCCACCGACCTACGCCAGATTTGACTGTTTCATCGAAATGGGTCAGCGCAAATTCGTTGATTTCACTCTCAAGAATGAATAGGCGATCGACTGGATCCTCGCGTTGAAGTTCGATGTTCTTGAGTCGGATGATGTTGTGCTTGAAGATCTGTGTTGTTTGTCGTTTGTCGAGCTGATTGTATCGCAGATGGAGGTGAACTCGAGACTTGATTGCCTCATCAAGAACTCCAACTCGATTGGTCGTGAGGAACAACACACCGTTGTAATACTCGAGCATCCGTAAAAATACTAATTCTGATGTGAGTATAGGTTCCATTGTTTGCAACGTGGCGACAGCTTACCGGATACCAAAGCATTTCTTTGAAGATCATTCCTGTCTCTTTGTGAAATGAAGACCTCGGCTTCATCGAGTAACAGAACGCAATCCCAAAGATGGGCCAAGCGAAAGAATTCTTTCAATGACTTCTCCACACCTTCTGGTGTAAAGCCGAGGTCACCGCATGTGATGGGGAACAGCGGCTTCTCGTACTTCTGGGCAACGGCCTCCGCTGTGGCGGTCTTTCCAACACCTGGTTCACCATGAAGGAGGATTACAATGCCTCGGCCTTTTCCCCTAATGAGGTCTTGCGAGAGAACTTCGGTCCCTTCTAATTCAGCCTTCTTCTTCCGGAAGTGCGATTTCAGAAGTGATTCGATGAGTCGTTTGTTCTTGTCCTCAATTTGAAGGTCCGTGAACGCTTCGCCCTCCTTGCCTTGCTGCTTCACAGGCTTAAGATAGCGGGAGTCGATATGCACAAACTTGCGATCCCACACAGCATACGCAAACATGCGTCGTGGTAAAAGAACCAGATCTTCTCCACTAGGAGGACCTGGGTAATGCTTCTTCGCCAGAAAGGCATCGCGCTTGAGATAAGCATTGAACTCCCTGAACTCCAACAAAACGTCATCCAATATATTGTCAGGTGTTTCTCGCATAAGCTCTTTGCGGTCAGGACCCTTCCATGTCATGATCGAAGTCTGATCGGCGGCCTGTACTAGAAAGTACAACTCTTCCGTTCGTGTTTGCAGCTCAGGTTTCCACTTTGGGTATACGTTGAAAGCTTCGGTGAAGTCCACCAACACGTCGCTCTCGATATGCTCTGGACTCTTGATTCTCTCTCCTTTGGCATCTTCAAGATCATCCCCGGCAGGGCTTTTGATGACCGACCATCCGTTATAGAAGCCGTACCGTTTAGCGATGTGTTCCACGAATCTGGCCCCGTCACTCTTGGCGTGTTTCAGCTTCGTTTCCAAATCATCGACGAATCGAAGAGGGTAACAGGGTAGCTCAGTAATCGCCTTCTTGTCCTTGAATGGATCAAAGGTCACTGGAGTCATAACACAACCATATTTCTCGCCGTCGTAGTCCAAGTAGTACGACTGCAATGAAGTGAACTTGCTTTCCTTGCAAATGGAGCAATTGCAACCGGTCTCCCAATCTTTGTTGTAGCCGACGTCAACCGAGAATACTCTGCGGATTTCCTGTGTGGTTGAGTTGGCGTTGGGCCCTTGTTGACCAGACTTTGGGACGTATACAAGATCGCCAGGCTCGAAGAGATAGGGTAGCTCATCGTAGCGTACTCGAGTGGGTACTCCCGGCGTGGGTGGATCAAAGAATTGTTGGCGCAGAGGTAGCAAGTGCTCTTCCACAAAGTCGACATAGCATTGAACTTCTTCAAGCGTTTCTTTATTCAAATCCAATCCTTCCAGATTGTCTGAATCTTTGTCTTTGTCATTGTTTGCGTCTTCATCGTCGACAACGGAACCAGGCGCCGTGACTATCGGTTTGGTCTCATCCAGCGAAGTATTTTTCGTGTCTGGTGGTACTGCCAAACCTGCAATCTTCGCCTCGATGACCTGAAGCTCCTTCTTCATCTTCTCATGGAAGTGAAGGAGGTGTCGAAAAGGTTGCATAAACGTGTGTGGCTTCCCTTCCCAGGTTTTGTCGGCATCACTGAGCTTCCCAAGGATCTTCATCACGGCTCTTGAATTGATCCGGACCTGACGAATCCAGCTGCCTCTGCGCACCTCACTATGGGCCAGGCCGTGCTTTGTGATCGTCATCTGATCCGCACGGGGTGGCGGAGGATCAGGTTTACGTCCAGGAATCTGCAGCCTCCTAGCATCCTCATCCTCCATTTGACGTGGAAGTGTATTACCAGTGATCAGTATCTCCAAAGCGAAAACGTCTTTACCACCGTCATGTCTGTTCTTGAACTGTTCCCAATCGCAATTCCGCACTTGAGGAATTATCTTCGCCGGGCATTCCACATCATTCGGCTCTTTTTTAGTGGGTGCGTTGCCGTCACCTCTAGCGGCTGGGTCTTTGCCTTCCGAAATCTCCACATTAGATCCATCGGGCTTCGCTGTGGGTACCTCTGTTGTCCTGGAAGTGACTAGCTCCTTGATTGAGCTTGTGAGATCCCCGATACTCCGGTTGATTTGATCGAGCGACACGTGTTCAGGTTCCAATTGTGCAATGATGGCATCACCCTCCCTGGAATCCTTTGTCGAAACCTCTTCTTGCGTCGATTTATCACATTTGGCAGGGTCGGATACTTGACGTACGGTGTCTAAAGCTGGCTGTTTGAGTACCGGCTCTGCGTTCACAGCCATAGGAGACGCGGAATCCATCATGTCGTTTGGCCCAAAAGGAGTGAAGGGCGATAACTCGCAACGCGGGTATATTGAACTGGCCGTGGAGGGTAATTGAAGTGTGCAGTAGTGATCCATTACAAGACCCGACGGCCAGTTTGAAAGCGAAATGAGATGTAAGACGGCAACATCTGGCCTGGCAAGTCGAGATGCTCGACTGTAGTACTAAAGGCTAAAGGCGGTCGCTTACAGCAAAAGGCGCCATGCTTGCAGATTATATATTGACTGCATGTGGGGGCACATGCTTCGTGCCCATAGCAGTCATTATCGATATGCGATAGGAACTGCCTGAGGGCCACATCGTCCCGATGACTGTCCCGTAAGTTCCGGTCAAAGTGCAGGCTGGTAAGAGCCAAGTATAGACCTCGAGAATCTGTGGCTAATCCAATAAATCAGACGCTGCATGGAGGCGCTGCGCACCCAGAACGAGTTGCGATGTGTATCGGAGGTAGTATGAGGGAAATCGGTGATTGGTTGTGGTATATACCCGTAGGCCGGGTACTGTAGTTGCTGCCGTGTGTTAGGCTAAGCGAATGTAATAGCTGCGTTGTTTCTTCGAGGGGCTTTTCTTACATACCTTCGGGAATGAACCGGTAATACCGACCAGTTGATGAGCTGTGCGATGAATGAAGCCCTTGACGTTTGCCTTGTCGAGGATCTTGGCCCCCAGCTGGCTTTTCTTGCATTGAGCCTTATCGGTGTCAGCCTTGGGCAAGCACACCTCTGTCAGAGCCTTCCAGATCCGGCGCTTACACAACCCAACAGCTAGAGACCGACCCGATAACAGCATATCTCTCATTGGCTCTGCTGCAGACTGACGGCACCCATCTCGCGCGGTAAGATCTGTCTCACCAGTTCGCCTTAAGCCTTCGGCTTGAAACTCCCGATCCGGCGCTGACATGGCGAATGCTATGTCCGCACTACTATCTGCATTTCACCCAAGTCTGACAAGCGATGTTGGAGTAGCTGCACGAAGGCTGCTTTGGTGGGGCGCATTGCAGTGGGGCTGAGCAAGTCGCTGTGCTACCCTCTGCAGGTGTGCGATGTCCAGCTAGGAGCGGACTAAACACCGAATTTCGACAACTCTGAGATCTACGCCCTTACACCGCAATAACCAGACTCGACAATGAAAAAGTTTTCCAGTATGTTGTTGCCTCCAAAGGGCGTCAAGGAAGTAATGGATGACGAGGACGAAATCAAGGCGTTCGAAGCGTTCAAGACAACCACCGGTGGCGCTTTGCATCCTGCATTTTCTGTGCCCACCCAATACAACCGTCAACGTGGAGAGTGGAGAACTCTACCGAGCAAGTGAGTTTCCAAACGCCGCACCTTAACGCTCAAACAACGAGAAACTCATACTCGGAAAGCGAGCTTGAAGCTGTTCTTAAGAAGGCCAGTGCAGTGTTCCCTGGATGCAAAACCGAGAGTTGTACATGGAATGATGTGTTCGAGCGGATCGACGCGGTGAAAGAGGCGTACGACGCCAAAGCCCCAAAAGGGTCCTTCCGAAATTTCATTCGAAACGGCAAAGCAGATGCCACCACACTCAACTCTCTTTGCTTCATAATCCCAGAAGAATATGGCCTTGGTGTCTTACGTGGAGGACTGTCATTCATCTTCCAGGTACCCTTGCCCTATATGTGGAATTTGACATTAGTTAATCGTCTATCCAGGCCTGGGAACAATGCATCGAGAACCGAGAGAAAATACTCGAGCTACTGACAGACGTTGTCGACACTCTCAAAGCGACGGCCGAGATTTACAAGGTATTTCGAGATGACGAACTCAGGGAGAAGACGCGAGATCTCTACGGCGTTATTGTTGATTCTGTGAAATTGCTTACTGAGATGCTGCTTCGGTGTCGCAAAGATGGATCATGTAAGTCTTGCCCTGTCCGATGAAACTCGTCAACCCTCAGCTTCAACAGTCATCCGCCGTATAAAGACACGACTGCCGGATCACGAAGCAGTCGTGTTGGAGGGCCTCGATCATGAGATACAAAACGCCAAGGCCAGGGTGACGAGTCGAGTTGATATTCTCAACGCACAAACCATGCAGGATGTCCGCAAGACGGCGTCGGCTAACAGCATCGAGTTGCACGCAACGCGTTTTCGAGTTCAGGAGGTATCGCATGGTGTTAGGCGTCTCGATGGGGAAATGAAAACCCTTAACCGAAGCATCAAAGAGATGAAAGAAGACATTAAGCAAGATTTTCGGCGGCTGTTCGAGGGTGACATGTCACAGATGGTCTCCAAGAACGAGGTTGCTGCTACCGTGCAGACTCTTGTGTATGAGATCGTCGCGGAAATGGTGTGCCAAGCAAGTAAGTCGACTCCACAGGTATGAACCCTGTCACCAACTCATTCATCTCTAGAGCAGCCTCTCCAGCGAACTGTTGGAACCGAGGTCATCGCGGAGGAGCGACGTCTTACCCAGCAGACAATCTTGATGACGACGGAAGAGCTTCTGGGGATGCTCGGCGTCGATCTTGCATACTTGATCCGCGAGACGGAGCATATCTTGAGACAGAGCAACTCTTTACGACCAAAGGGTCTCGGCAAGGCGCGGTGGCTGCTCACGACCGCGCAATTCAAGAATTGGCTAAGTCAGCCGTTGTCCGGAATCCTCCTGGTTGATGGGCATTGCAAAGATGATGGTATCGGAAAGATATCTCCGTTGTCCGTCCTGTGTGCTTCCTTGGCAACCACGCTCGCCCAGACAGGCTCCAGTATGATCCTGCACTTCTTTTGCAGCAGTCATACCAGGGTTGAACAGGATCTGATCGGCGGACCATCTGGGCTTGTACGCAGCCTCATTACTCAGCTTCTCCTTTATCCTGACTCACCGGACGTCGAGCTAGATCCATTGGAGCAGAGTCTGTATGACGCAGTGTCGCAATACAACGTGCGAGCTTTGTTATCTTTGTTCGGATCGATCGTGGGGAACATGGATAAGTCAAAGACGATCATTTGCATCATAGACGGCATATCCGATTTCGAGACTCCGCTTCGTGGTTGGGATCGAGAAATCCTTGATGTCGTTGATCAGCTTCGAAACCTGGTGCACTGTCAGCGATCTGGTCCAGCGCTGAAGTTGCTCATGACTTGTCCAAACAAAACGCTGCACATTGGGTCGCTAGTGCATCGCGATCATGGGGAATATGTGTCCTTACGGTCAGGCAATGTCAGCGATAGGCCTGTGCGTGGGTTCGGATTCAACCAGGACGTCCAGAGAATGCTGATGCCATCGTCGCAGCAGAGTAGTTTTCTAGAGCCCGGAGGCTGGGGTGCCCAAGCAAACGCGTCGCAGCGAGGATACGCACATGTAGGGCGACCACGCTCTTCAGGCAGCAACGTTCCGGGTGGCTGATGCGCGTTTTGAATTACTGTGGAGAGATGATTCAATGGTGCCGTGATACTGTAACTTATCGAGCGAATCACGAATATTGCCGTACAGACGTACCCCAATGCACGCGATGGGAGGATGACATCGGCATGGTGTTCCGCTCATCTCTCGATGACGCACAAGCGGCCTTCGGCGAAACGTGTTTCCGAAGCGGTCCGGGCGCCGGGTCGCGCGCAACGCAGCAGCGCTTAGCTGGGCCAGCCCTCTGAGCCTTGGGTAGCTGATAGTGAATTGCAGCATTACCTTCAGTCTGACAGCATTTTTTTGTTCGCGCTCGTCTGAGAATGATCCGATTGTAATGATTTTGGGTGGTACTATGCGCCCAGCCTGACAGCGGCCTGGCTGCTCCGTCTGCCCACGACGTCCGGAGCGCGATCGACCAGTCTGATTCTCCTCTCTCAAGACCTCGCATCATGGACGACGTCTAGTTTCGTCCTTCAGGTCGATCGGGCGAAATTTTCTGTACCCAGATATGCCATGCAGACCTGGCTTCTCACTGACCATACCGAGTCGTTGTGTTCAACCCGTGGACATAACCACAAGCTGGATCTAGCCAGACTGCCTTTCGCGACAGGCGCCTCCTGTAATTCCTACAGCGAAGAGCAGAATGCACGATATCTACCGAACACCCGCACCGAGCTGCTAGACGTAATTGTATTCATCGATCTGGTGTTGCAAGCAACAGTATATAGGTATATAAGGATAAGTATCCGAGCTGCTAGACGAGACAACAATATGGATGAACAGCAAGGACGGGAAGTCTATATCCTGGCTGGGCGGCATGGTGGGCATGGGAAACTCTACGATAGCGCAGACGGTCGCTAGGTCTAGGGCAGCTCGGAGCAAGCTTCTTCAAGAAAGGCGATGGCAAGCGCGGCAACCTCTTGTGGCTTTTCAGCATCATCGTCCTGTGCCGCTGCTGAGTCTATCGTTCGACCAAAGCGGCAGCCGTTGCGGTGGGCATAAATAACGTGTGATATGGAATGGTTAGGCAAGGGAATGGAGACTTGCAGCGCGTGGCGATTGTGGAGCCGCATTGCTACATCATCAGAACCAAGGGATTTCTCAACCCTCTTTTCTCCTTGCCTCAGCCTTGCGCCACCCTTTCGCTCGCAATTATCCACATAAGCGGGCCGTAACGTATCGGGTACTGGCAGGTTGCACAACCGCAGCTGCGACGATGTGAACTGAACGTCGCCAATGCACTTTTCTCTGATTCATCTCTGGCCTATCGCAACGTTACTCTCCGTCGTCATATCTTCAGCCTGCTCTGATTACTATCGCGCTAGGTCTAGGCCTTGCAGTCCGTATCGTGGACATGGAGAGACACTATAGTCAACGCCTTACAGGAGTCCACAACGCAGTTGAAGCAACGCCACACAAGCCCTGTTGTGTATCGCGCAACGGTGACCTACCCTTTCAGCCACGCTATGGGCGAGCTTTGGACGAAGGGCAAAGAGCAGAAGGCTGACTTAACGGGACGACTGATCGGTGTGGTTCTGCGGCATCGCTCCTCAAATATCGGTACAATCAGGGTGTATTGTATGCAAAGTGGCAGCACATCAGTACCCATTGTTGGGCCCCTTACGTTTACATGAAAAATTGGCATGCATCCGCGGAGGACTTGACATCATGTCATGTCAGTTGCACACAGCCAGTGTGTATCTCACGTTGAATTCATTGGAGAGGCTGAGTATCGGGCTTCACATCACTATAAGCAGGACGCCCCTTTATTACCCACCAATGGATGTTGCACGGCATGTTCAACATGTCCATGGAGGTGACCTCACTTCCCGGCCGCCGTCTTCAAGTATAAGGTGCAAACGGGCCTGTACCTCACATCGCATACCAGCCTCGCCCTTTACTTACCCACGTGCGTAACAGTATCAATGGCAGACTGATGAGTGCTCTCACCCCGAATATAGACACCAAGAATCTCGATCCACCCAAAGATAGCAACAAACCCTCACAGCCAACAATGACCGAACAAAAGACCATCGCCCTCATCGGCTCCACAGGCTTCCTAGGCCCCTACATCACCGCCTCTCTCCTCCAAAAACATCCCGACACCACCATCCTCTGCCTAAACCGTAGCAAAGACGCAGAACAACGCACCACCTCGTCTCTCACCCGCATCAGCAACGAAGACCTCACCCGCCTCACCTTCATAACAACCGACATCACACTCCCGCACCTCGGCCTATCCCCCACCCAATACACCCACTTCACGAGCAGCGTCTCGGAAATCGTTTTCAATGCGTGGAACGCAAATTGGGCGACGCCTCTCATTGGCTACTTACCCCTCCTCAATGCTGTTCAACATGTTATCGAGGCATGTATCACCAGCCCCCTAAACCCACGCGTGACCTTCGTGTCGTCGAATACCTCGATAATGAATCATCCAACTCAGCACCCTTCCACTCCGCTCATCCCCGAAGTCCCCGCTTGGGACTTCGCCAGCGCAGCGAATACGGGTTATGGCCAGAGTAAATGTCTTGCGGAGCAACTTCTTGCTCACGCAGGGAGGGAACATGGGTTACGCGTGGCTATCGTACGCGCAGGCCAGATCGGCGGTGCATCATCCGCCATATCCAATGCGCCGCAGTGGCCAATCCAGGGCTGGTTGTGGGTGATTTTCAAGACAAGTCAGAAACTGGGGCACTGGCCCGTGAGGATGAATGCTGTGGATTGGATTCCTGTTGATTCGTTGGCGGAGGGTATCGCCAATGTCACAGTGTCCCAACAAAGCACATCTGCAGACAATGTTAAAGTGTACAACATGATGCACCCCCGCCCCGCGCCTTGGGCGTTGCTGCAAAAAGTGCTGGTGGAGCGATTTGGACTTGAGGTAAGGGAATGTAGTCTGCCGCAGTGGTTGGGGATGTTGGACCCGCAGAAGTTCAAGATGCATGCTTTTCTGACGGAGGGAAGGGAGGGGAGGGAAGGTGAGGCGATGGTTTTTAGGAATGAGAATGCGAGGGAGATGTTGCCGGAGGTGGAGGATGTTACGGGGGAGTTGGTGGAGAGGTGGTTGAGGGGGTGGGGTTTGAGGCTGGGGGAGGTGAGGGCGAGGCTCTGATCTGGGTGAAGTATGTGTACGGATGGAAACATGGAAGTGGCTTCAACATAGAATTCGATTTAATCAAATCTTAGCGCTACATATCATGCAACTGCGCTATACGGTCCTGCCGTCGGGTACCCAGTTTGTACCATCTACAAAGTCTGCTTGCCTCTCGTCTCAATAGGCAGCACCAACATACTAAAGAACGCAGCGATGAACAGACCACCACTGGCGTAAATCGGCGCCTTGGGGTTACTTCCACCCGCCTGGATAGCAACAATGGGCGCGCAAAGACCAGCAACGCGGTTCAAGAAACTGCTCATTCCAGTACCAGTGCCACGGATTGGGGCAGGGAAGACTTCAGGTGTGTACGCGTACAAGACACCGTACATGATGTTCTGGAAGAAAGCCTCGAGACAAGTGAATGCGAGCTGGAAGTCGGAGTCGGAAGAGATGGTGAAGAGGAAGACGAAGACACCGGTGATGACGGTGGCGATGGCCATGGTGCCCTTGCGGCCGACATATTTGAGGTCGACGGTGTAGCAGGCGAGGATGGATCCGGGGACTCCGACGATGGCGGTGATGGCGTAGTTGCGGTAGACGATGCTGATGTCGTTCTCGACGCCGCCACCCGAGTTCTTGAGGTACTGCGGGAGGAAAGCGTTGAACAGCGGGTAGGCCATACCGATGGTCGACCATTGGAACCAGAGTAGAGCAGTGGTAAGACCGATCTTCTTGTCCTGGAACAGAGTCCTGAAGCGCTTCATCGAGAAACGGCTAAGGGAGCGCTTGACGATTTCGAAGACGCTGAGCTTGACATCTTCTCCGGTGACTTCCTGGTCGCCGCCGATTTGGTTGAGAATGTCCTCGGTGAGCCAGGTGTGCGTCTTGTTGTAGTGCGCAATACCGTAGACGGTGGCGACGGCCTCGGCTTGGCGACCGCGAGACAACAGGAACTTGGGTGACTCGTAAAGATGGAAGAGGAAGAAGCGGCAGATGAACATGAAGAATGTGATGGCCCCAAGAGTCAGGATGAGGTATCGCCAGCCCATGTTGTCTTCCATGCGGCATTGTCCGAGGGGAGTACCGTCGGCGCACGAGAAGTTGGGAATGAATGCCCATGCCACTGCAGATCGTTAGTGAATGATGAATATAGCTAACGGTATCGACTTACGGAGCGAGGCAACCAGGTTACCAACGGGCCAGAAGATGGAAAGGAGCGTGAGGAGGTTTCCCGATGTTTGAGGCAAGAATTCGAGGAACAAAGCGCCATCAACTGGGAGGTTACCGCCGACACCAAGACCAATGCAGGCGTAGAGTGCGCATGTGCCGATCCAGTTGGGCCCGCCGCCGGATGCAAGACCAAAGACACCAGCGAGGAAAAGAGTAAAGTTGAAAGCGAGACGGCGACCGATAATGTCAGAAGCGGTACCCCAGAAGGAAGCGCCAATGCAGAGACCAAGGAAGAGCGCCAGTGTGGTGTATCTGACTTCCGTCTCGCTGACACCGAACTCAACGCTGAGTTGTGGTAGTGTAAGAGCAACACCCTGTATCTTGGTAAGTCCTGTTGGTTGATGAGGAATTTGACATGCGCACCTGCAGCCACAAGTTGTCGGCCATCCAACCGCCACCGCAAAGAGCAAAAAGCTGCCATTGGTAGCGGCCCATGCCCATGTCCTGCAAGGCTTTGTTGATAACCTTGGACTTGCCTGTGGAAGATCAGTACTGTTTCCTCGTGAAAATTACCGGAGGTGATAGGAAAAGCCACACGACGTACGGTCATATGGCGTGTCGTTGTCCGAAGCAGCGACCTCTGCTTCAATCTCTGCCTTCAATGCTGCGACTGTCAAGCCATGGTTAACAACACCACTAGATGCATTACTGTCAGGGCGCGTGAGGCCATCTTCTGGTTTGTCGTCTTTGGTCGTCTTCTCTGTTGCTGCGAGGGAGGCGCGTGGGTGGGTGGAAGCTACAGAAGCGCGATGGGTCGAGTCATCAAGAGGCACATGGACGCCGGGGAATTCGTCGACATGATGGGCCTTGAAGGGATTCACAAACATAGTTCGGACCATCTTGGCGTAGTGATGGTGGTGGTGCCGCGATGGAGGATGGGCGTGGAGTTGTTGCTTGGGGTTGGCGCAATGGTAAAGAGGGGTGCGATAATGGGGCAGTCGCAAGTGGGATGGTGCTGTCCAGGGTCGTCGAGCCTTCGATGGCGCTGTAATCTGGTGGCGTTGTCGTTTATGTGTCGAACCGTCACGGCGTATTCACCCAAGCAGGATGCTAAAGGCTTGTGAGGCTTGGAAAAGCTTGTATATTGGATGTGGCAAGCTTCCGCGACAGCAGGGTCGCAGGAAATTGATGACAAGAGTTACACGAGCTCGGTCCTGGAGGAGGGTCATGGCCCCTCATATACTCCAGCTCTCCCCGGCGCCGCCCCTGTCAAAAAATCTTTTGGAACGGACAGATGGTGTGGAGTCGTTGGTACGGTGCGCCAAGGTAGCGGCATTAAGGCGCGCCGTGACGTAGTGCTTGGTGGACCAAGCATCAGACCCCATCACGTTCCTCTGCCGTTCACTGCAAAGATCATCCCACGTCGCCTCTGTGGTTCGCTCGATCCTATTAGGCTTGGCCTTAGCTAATACCATCGGTCTGGTAAGCTTTCAGTCTCTCTTCTTGTGCGTGGGTGCGCCTGCAGCAGCGCGCCTGATGGGCGCAATGACAGAACCTTACACGCTGAGCCCTCGATGAACACAACAGCTCACAGACCAGGCGCATCGGTTGACATTGATGGCTACCACCACAGATCGCCGTTGCTACTGCGACGTTGACCTCGCGTCGCGAGGCTGTTCGCTTGTGGCGGACCCGACGAATTTTGCCGCGTGCCGAAACGCAACTAGACTAAAGACGTGCCGATTACGTTTACTTTCGCAGGCTTCGCACACGCGAAATGGCTAAGAAGACCGGCCTCAAATTATCGCCAGACTTTAATCACACCGACAGTAAGCGGGGTGGCTCGAGTGTTCTCGTTGCATGCCCAGATCAGGCATGACGTCCCAGAGATATCAATCTCAGAACGCGCGGGATGCCTTCGACCCCAACATCGATGGGAGATCGACATGCCCTGAATGCGCGGCCTGCCACTGCTAATCTACTGGAAAGACCGAGACCGAAACGCTCGAATTGCAACGAGAAATCTGCCGTTCACTGTGGCAGGTTGTTGGACCCTTGCCCGGCTCCACACCTGCCAACCACTGCAGTAAGTTCACCGGTCTCCTCCGAATGCAACACTTTCCCTGGCAGCACGTGCCGAGTAGGCGCGAGGGTGGGCCTGCCCTAAAGCAAGTCGCATCGACAACGGGCAATGTCACGCGACATGCTCGATACAAGGACCCAGGGCCTTTCTGTTGACCTCGTATCGCCTCGGTACTGTAGTGCTACCCGAATGTAACCTACGTACGGCATTACTTGGCGAAAGCAAGATCAAGAATCTTTCGGTTCTTCCCATCATGTGTCGCCTGAATCTGACACCAACTGCATCTCTCGAGCGACACCATAGGCAAAGCTGCAGGACGGCATGCATGTCACTGAGGAATGTTTGCGCACTCTGCGCCCGGTGTCGGCATCTTCCCAGTATCAGCCTTACAAAGATACATAAGGTTTGATTCGATCTTTCCATCTCTCTCACCCCAACTGCTCCAGCCTTGCGTTGAGGCTGCCTTGAGGTGAGATGCGTGTTCCTCCCAAATGGCAACGGCGAACGTCGTCTGAAATTGGACGAGGTAGTAGCCCTCCTCATTGATCCGCTCTATCGTGGGTCAGCCTTCCTTCGAGCGACATGCACCAGCATCTTCTGTCAACAGTGCCATAAACACCACTCAGCAATAGCACGACCATCATTTCTATCAACTGTTACTATCAGCTACGAACATGTGCGACGCCGAACCCCTCGTCAGCAAGAACAGCGCTGAATGCGTGGTTGCCTTCTACAAGCTACTTGATGAACGGAAACGTTTTGCAGCGTCCCGATCGGCCGCAACTACACCCAAATGGCCAGCAGCCTGCAATGATCACTACTGTGACCAAGAGGTGTGTCAACACGAAGTCATTGACTTGTCCTCCATGTGTGAGCCGTCCGATAGCGATAGCGATAGCGATAGCGACTGCGACTGGCAGCCTTACATCACGGCCGACAAGAAATTCCCCATCATCGGATACGAATCTCCATCGAACAGTGAACAGTCCTTGACTGAGAGCTGCCGTCAATACTTCGCTGATGAAGCGGATGAGTACGCCGTTGAGGACGTCCAGATCAGGTAGGTGACCTGCTGACATCATTTAGCATCGTCCGTCTCCGTTACAACACACCACCCACAGTCTACGATGAGCAAGACCACGGAAGCCGTCGAATGTCTTCGATAGACCCCAAATCAAGCATTCGCGCCCTCCGACAAGAACTGGACAACCTACAGATCAGCAGCGCACAGTCTTTCCTTGACCTAGAAGAACAGTTGGACAACCTATCCTCATCACACGGCGTTCTGCGCAGAGACTACCAAGGTCTCGCTGACAAACATAACACACTCCTGGGGCTTTCATTGAAGCAGAGCAAAGAGCTGAGCAATCACGCCAAGGTCTTGACGGAAATGAGCGAGTGGAAAACGCGCACGGAGAACAGCTCTGCTGCGGTACGCGTTCAAGGGCAAGAACCGGAGGTTTTGTATTTCGACACACCGCGTTCGACTTCCACGGCGGAGATTGGACTGGAGGATCTGAGAGCTACTCCTCAAGCGACGGAGAATCAGGATGTTACATCGACATCGGATAGACGAGACAGCGGTGTCGGAGGGATACCACCACCTCCGAGCAATCCTCCCACGACGCCTGAACGACGTGCCACACATCCGCGCTTGATCCTGAGACTATCGGCCAAGCCAGTCACGAAGGAGGAAGTCATGGGATCTCCTAGTGCTTTGGAAACGGACGAGCCGCAACGCCCAAAGCGCGTCAGGAAGCCCACGGAGAAGCGCAAGGCCGCTGAGCTGGAGGCTGCGTCGGCAAGGAAAGCGAGGAAGCTGAGTTGCAAATCAGCCCCGTTCTGATTGCGTGAGTACAACGTCTGGTCGATTGTTGACATGGTGTTGAGGGATTAATGAGGCCATCGGTTATGCATGGTGGCTTGCACTGGGTATAGCAACAATAGCACTATTGCTTTTCCCTCTCCACGTGCAAAGAAAAACGAAGTTACTAAACAATAGCTTGTCTCCATGCACCGCCACACATGACGATGTTCGCGGCGACTTAGGGCCTCCGAAGGTTTTCGGGGTTGAGCCACCCTGCGACACTTAACTTCAGCCCCGTCCGCCCTTTTCTGAACGTCTAAATTTGCGGAGATTCGTGTTGGCATTCTTTGTACGCCGAATTGAAGCATTCAGCAATTGCATTTACATGGTTTAGACATCGCATCAGGAGCGAGGTAGTTTCGAGCGCCAGCGTGACTAAGACTATGGTATGCTATTACTATATGCTTAGATGTACGTCAAAGAGCTAAACTGTTTGAACTTAGAAAAATGACCCGAGTACCAGGCACGCGATGAGGACTGCACTGCGTGCGAGCGCATCATCGTTCGCTGTCAAAGTCCCGCTGGGTGCATACTCGTCTACCACCGAGTTAAACCCAACCTTGCGACTGCGGCAGTCGCACACAGGATCCAGAGGCTACCGACTCGTTGACCACCTATTCCAGATCTGATAATCCGATCCCTTCTTCACCCCCCTGGAGAAGCCGTGACTTCGCGCTCGAGATAGTGCCGGAGGGGGTACACAGCGCCGACAAGATCACGATCCCAGCATGATCAAGAGCCATCACCAGTAGCGTTCCATCCATCCGGCTCTCCTTGCGCGTAAACATCTATATGCAGATCCTGCCAATCCCAAATTTGCTCCATACCACCCATATCAACAGCAGCTGGATCTCCAACCGTGCCAAAGGGGTTCTGAGCAAGGAACTGATCGATATCGAAGGAAAGCTCATCCGAGATCGTCATCGACGGAAGATCGCCAGCAGTAGAAAGTACCGGTGCAGCGGTCGGCTCCGGCGGCGCTGTGTTCTCCACCGGTGGCATCACCGCTACAGGCGCAGGTTCATGCGCCGGCACCGGCGGTGTCGTCGTGGGTACCGAGGAAGAAGTTTGTCGTTGTCGCTTGCTCGCCGATGAGTACCGTGAAAGCTCCGGTGTGGCCTGCACGAGCTTGAAGAGGAAGTTGTACGACGTAGCGCCTAATTTCGTCGTCCCGCTGAGTTGATGCAGCATATCCAGCGAGCTTTCGATTACATCAACAATCTCCTCGCGATGAGGTAGGAGGTGCTCGCGGTCGTGGATGATGGCGGAGCAGAGTAAAGTCGCCGTGTCGAAGATCGCAAACACAACCATGTGGAATTTCGCGTTGATGGGGAACTCGTGGTCGAAGAGCTGGCGCGCTACTTTCAGAAGGCGCAACGCGATGTCAACGCCTTTCTTCCGGAACTCGTCGTCTTGATCCGCTATCGCGTCTTTTCGTTCTCGGGTCAGGTAGGGCTTGAAGAAGTTCAGCATCGTTACGAAGATGACGCAATGTAGCTGACAGCGCTGAAACACGAAGAAAGGATGGGACTCATCGAATGATGTGTCGGGGTCTGTGAAGCGGAAAATGGGTGGTAGCTCCTCGATGAACTTTTCGCATTCCGCTTCTATTGCCAAGACCTGCTTGTCCGAGAGGGCGTGTTCAGATTGGGCATTCCCCATGGTAGCGGCGATCCTACGGCCGAGGGTTGCTTGAAGGGCGATGTGTGCGAAGGGTGATAGTAGGTTTGGCTCCGTGGTCGACTTGTCGAGCCGTAGATTGGGGAACTTGAAGTCGAGATTCTTTTGGTCGATGAGGTTTGGACGGCCGAGCCATGCTGACATTTGCCTGTGCGAGAGTCAGGTCATGCTTCCAAAACGTAGTTTTGAACTTACCAGTCCCAGATGTACAGCAACGTCCAGAGACGTCTCCTGATCTCTATATCAAACTCACACAGGCCTTCGATACCTCCATCCTTATCGATACCCAGCTCTTGCGCTTCCCGGATCGTGCGCGAAAGCGCATGCCACGACTCTACGATCTTGGACTCGGCCTTCAACCAAACGCACTTCAAAAATAGCTCTTGCACGCGTTCAACGCTTGTTCTCGCTGCTCCAAAACTCCGGCTTAGCTCTTCCGCCGCGTCGGAGAACCGGTCGGTGAGAGTTTGGCAATTGCAAGCCAACTCAAACTCAATCATCTTGCGGAGCGCGGGTGTGAGGTACTGCACTGAGTATGCGCAGATCCTCAGCAGCAGGCAGGTAAATTCTGGAGAAAGTTGCTTGCCGGCACCGCGATCTGCCCACCATTGGACATACTGTTCGGCTAATGTTGGGCCGTATATTGCAGTGTAGCGGTAGTTGACGACATTGAGGAAGTGGTTGACGAACGCATCTGCTCATGGTTAGAGAATGGATTATTAAGATCTCGCGATGTTTGTGCCTACCCGTTATTGATCTTGGCGGAACGGCTGAGAGGACTTTCTCGAGAACATCCGTCGTAACGGAGCTTTCTGTCGGTGAGTCTTTTCGTGGACCATTCTTGAACGTGTTAGTTGATATCAATACTGTGGGGTGTCTTCTTACCTCTTCCACTCCGCCTACTTTGTAGTGCACATGACCAGGCATGTACCCCCACGCTTTCAGCCCATCTTCAAGCTCTTCCTGCTCGCCATCCTGCGACAGGAATTGCGGCTCTGCAGAGTCAGGAGCGCTTCGTTTTGTGCCTTTGATGCTGGAGGCCGAATTTTCACTGCGCAATCGTTGTTAATACCGCGTTCCGCTAATGGCGGGGTAGGTAGGACGATCTACATACCGGGATGACTCTGGAGAAGGCTCCTGCTGCCCTCTTTTGACAGAGAATTGACAAAGATGGGGTACTTTTCGTGCCTGACAGTGATTGCAGGGCCATTCTCGCGAGCACTAGCCGCGTCATTAGTTCAAGGGGTAGATGCAGGGCCAATGTGGAGTGTCGTCACCTTTTGCTTCCTCCGTTGACACTCAGTACAGGACGTCGTCGCGCGACTGTCTTTCAGCGATTGCATGGTCGCCATTACACTTGATTGAAGACCGGTCAAGATTGAGTAGTTCAAGGTTTATGAAAGCATGGCGAACGGACGAATCCAACGCTGTTGAGTTGTGGATCGGACCCTAAGACCGACCCCACCAGATCCACAAGAGCCGCCGCGCCACCTCCACGGGCCGAAGTTTTGGAGCCAGCCAGAGCTGACCCTGATTTCTCAGCACGTCATGTGATGTGTGGCGACGCTTTTCCGTACGAGAAACTGTAATGTCTACGCGAGCGGAAACCTCAATTTTGCAGGATCGACGGAACCTCCGACATTGGCACAGTTTGCCCAGGCGGCAGTTGATTAAATCGCGCGGCTGTGCCACAATCCGGTGGCTTCGCTGACGGAGGACGCAGCGACAATGTTCGTTCCTTTCGACCTCGTTCATACGACTAGTAGTGTCGCCTACACGTCCCTGGCATTAGTTCTACGGATCTGCGCGCATCGTCTAGACCGCGCGAGGCTCGCTTGCGCACTTCGGGGTACCTTCCAGAGTCCCCCGAGGCCGAGCATCCGTGGATGTCACCTGACGACGCGGTCCATCGACGTGTCGCGCATCGAGGGCCTTAGGAAAGGTTGACATACTATGGCATGAGTATAGGTTCAATCACTTCATGGCATCGCCTTGAGACAGTCGCGGTCATGTTGGAAGGCCTCACTGGTGTTGCCTTGGCTAGTCCAGGCATGATGTCATCGCACCTCGGATGCTGCTTGCAGCCTGGCAGCTAATCTCAAAACACCACGATACCGGCACATAGTGACATCTACGGCTAGCAGCTCAAAGGTCTTCAAAAATGTAACCCAGGTCTAAGATGCCACTTCATCCTCTCCCACAGCAGCACCTAGGACGCCGCTTTCGACATCATGGCACGCGCCCTGCCTCTCATACCCTGGTCCAAGACCTCCATTCTTAATTGTCGCATGCATTTGAACTCGTCGAGGATAGCGCAGCACGCAGCTCTGGACCTGTTCGTTCTTGGATTTCCCCACCAAGCCAACAAACTTCTCGAGTCAATCCATAAGTACGGTCTTGACACAACAACCTGGGACTACTACGGTCACACTACCGAAGAGCAGTTGCAAGGAGCATGGACAACTAGCGACACTTTCCCAACATGGGCCCGCAGAGCAGACGACGCGGATGCGGATAGCATCAGCACCGCGGGTTTGCCGAACGACATCGCAACGAAAGCTGAGGAAGGGACGCTCAGTAAAAAAGATGTGGAAACCGTACGCGAGCGCCTAAATATGAAGCCGGATGCTACCTACAGGCATGCCGGGGAAACCATGACGCTCGGTGCGGTGACACAGATCGCGTTACTTGCGGACGAGCATCGTCTAGCTACCAGTCTGGTCGAAGATAACATGAAAGAACTATATCAGTACTTGCTGGATAATTGGGACAACCCAGATAGAAGCGGTGACGAGACCAGGCACTACATATTTCGTCGCCAAGGCTTGGAGGATTGCCCAGGCATCTGGCCCGTTCTCGCGTCTGTTAAGCTCGGGGATACGTTCGGTGTGCGTGCATCTGACGTGGATGAATATGTCAAAGAAGGTTGCGCCCTCATCGAGAAGCGTTCTACCGAAGGCCCCGCTCGACCGTATCGATCCAAAACGATGGCCGAACTTGTAAAGATGGTTGACAAAAACATCCTCACCGAACGCGAAGATAGCGGTGAAGATACAATATCCACTGTTCTCAAGGACGGCGCAACGGAAGCTCAGATTGCCGCCCTCGAAAAACGCCTCTCCTCACCCGACGAGCATTCGTTCGTCGCGCTCCCTGACGGAAAGCTTCCTGATGACTACAAAGACTTCCTACGTGCGAGCAACGGCATCGATGAGGAAATCTTCTACAGCACGGACGAAGTTAATACATCAGGAAGCTGGATGCATGACATGGACTATACTCTGTTCCCCAACGAAAACAACGGCCACCTCCTTCATGGCAGCGATAGAGACTTCGACGAGATCGAACTAGGCGACTACGCGTGCTTCACCATCGGCACTGGCGATGGTGAAGGCAACGTTACACTTATACCACCTGCGTCGGTCAAACCCATCGTCGAGAAATTCGAGAAGGTGTACGCGGAAGCAAACGAGGGAAACAAGAGAGTTTACGAGCGTGCAGCTTTGGATCTTTATGGTGGTATAGATCAGCTCAGGGCGTTGGAGTGGCTATGCATCGAGTTTCAGCACTCCGCGTATGAGGAGAGGATTTGGGGTGGGCTTAAGCCTTTCCTGGAAGAGTATGTCAAGTGGGGAGTTGATCAATGGGACGCAGTGGAGAGACGAGAAAGGAGGGACATGAAGAAGGAGCAGGAGGAGAAGGCTAAGAAGAGGAAGAGGTAAGATGGTCAGTCTGATGGGGTGAGCGACGACACCAAGTCCCTTCGTGCGGCGTAGGAAGGATTTGTAGTCCGTCAAATGGAGTCTGTGGCCTCAAGCTCACTGTCAGCCTCGCAGTGGCGCAGTCGCGGCTTACTTGGTTCAGGTAGGCAGCATTGCTGGGAGGGACAACGCCTCGTTCTTTAGCCGGAAAGATCGGCAAAACCCGGTGTGCGCATGATCCTTGGCAGCATGTCAGCACCAGCCCCGCGTATAAAGCGCGCGAATCTTCTGGTTTGCAAGACTCTCGCGCTACTTCTCGGAGCCTCAAAAGCGCGAAATCCAAACATTCCATCAATGCCATAATCATGGCCACGATTTTTCGTGCGCATATGACTTGATAACGCCGTCGACAAGTCGAAAGGCCAGTTTACGACTTCTTGATTCGCTTTTGGGCTTTGCAAACGGTTTATGACGGACCGAGCGATATTCTTCCGCCATGGCTACAGAAGAACGATGGTCACAGCTATTCGATATGATTAGACGCAAAAGAACAGCAGAATTTGAAGCACTGCTCGAGAATCGTGACTTCGATCTCAATCTTCAGAATAATGAAGGCGTCTCTCTAATACACGAGGCTGTACGCTGTCGCTCCGAAGCGATTGTGAAGATGTTGTCGGAGAAGGAGGATGTCAATGTCAATATCCGCAACAAGAAAGGTCGGACTCCACTATGGGAGGCCGCTTTCTTGGGCTTCAAGGCTGCCGTCGAGATACTACTGAACAACGTTAGAGTGGACCCAGAGGCAAGAGATGAAAACGATCAAACACCGCTGTCTGCTGCCGCAATGCAGCGAGGTGGCAATTTAAGATCCGCTGCCGCGACGGCGCAGGAGAACGTTGTGGAAGCGCTGCTTGCCAGTGGAAGGGTCGATCCTGACGCGCAAGATGCACGTGGTCTTACACCTTTAGCTTGGGCTTCGCGAGCCGAAAAGTCGGTCAGGGTTGCCGAGATACTACTCAGCACTGGCAGGGTGGATGCGAATTCAAAAGATGAGCTCGGTATAACACCGCTAATGTGGACTGCACCATTCCACAACGACAAAGTAAAGGAACTGCTGCTCAACAGTGGTGGGCTTGACGAAGGCCTGAAACCCAACACCGGCTCTACCAAAATCATCAAGAAGACTATAAACTCTCGGTATATTACTCATTGGATGACGTCCTGTGACGATCACCACGGAGAAAAATGTAAGCCAGCACCACTTGAGGACAGATCGCCTCAACAATTGCCACATTGGGTTATCGACATTAGTCGGGCGTGTTTGGTAGCTGGTAATACCGTATCCCGGTACGTTGCCTTGAGCTACGTATGGTCACAAGGCTTATACAACGACTTCAATGACAAGCGTCCACCTGACTCTATTTTACTAAAGAAGCTCAACTTATCGGACTTCCGAAAACCTGGATATCTAAAAGAAGTGTCGGTGCAACTCCCCACCGCTGTCAAAGACGCCATAGCGCTGGTTCGCAAGCTTGGGGGGACTTACCTGTGGGTCGACTGTTTATGCATCGTCCAGGACGATGAAAAGACACGTGAGCAGGTCAATCACATGGGTGATATATACTCTGGTGCGTATCTCACTATCATAGCGGCAACTCCCATGGGTAGGCTGCACGGGTTCTCCAGTCCCTATTACAATGGATGTGGACTGGACGAAAAGGTAGAAGACCTTTACGACGATCTCTACAGCACTACTTGGGCCAGTCGTGGTTGGACTTTCCAAGAGCAGATACTCTCGAAAAGAGCAGTTGTCTTCAACAGTCGTTATCTGTTTTGGGAATGTCAGCAATGCGTCTGGAGTCCAGACGGACCCAGGCCGGAATTGACTACAACCGGGAATATGTCTCTTACTGTCCCGCACTTCGAAAAGGCTAGCCGTATGCTATCTAGCTGTTACCCCGACTTCGATCTATATACTGAGATGATCAGTCTCTATAACAGTCGTGTATTTACGTACCCGCAAGACGTTTTACCGGCCTTCTCTGGAATCTTAGCAACACTAGGACGCAACTTCCCTTCTGGATTCCAATATGGATTGCCTCGTGTTCGTCTGGACATTGCGCTTCTTTGGCAGCCGTTCCTCAAAGCGCGTCGCAGAGTACGAAGAAAACAAAATTGTGGTAACATAGCGCCAAAAGCGCATCTACCTTCGTGGTCATGGTGTGGATGGACCTGCCCCGTCGATCCATATCATCTTCGGACACGATCTTCGTTCTTCAATCAAGATAACGGCACGTCTCAGATACCGGTATGGAGAACACGGAAGCTCGTAGAGTGGTACTCGCTACCCGAAGATATGCACTGCCAAGTACCAGCGGACAGGCTATTGGGAACTGAAGATGGGCTATTCAAGGACTTCAAAGACGGCATATCGTCGACTGTACCGGAAACCCACGTGGCGGGTAATGACGGCCCTGCGGAAGGAACCGCGGGAACCGTTCACTCAGCCTGTCAAAACTCAGAGCCTTCAATGCCTCTCGATCCTACACAACTCAGTTGCAGTGTGCCATACGCTCCGCAGCCCCATGATACCTGGCCGTTTCTTTCGTGCCAGACATCCTGTCTGTCATTGTACATAAAAGCGGTCCTGCATTCTTTTCCTGCTTCATTGCGACAGCTGATGAGATACAGTCCATACAGGTCCATATACAAGCTCCCACAATTCGGAAAGGGGCCAACGCTGAAAAATGCCTGCGACCTTATTTGTCTTGAAACCCAAGAAGGACTCCCTGCTGGTATGCTACGCCACATGGAAGAGGCTAAACTTGGGCCAGGCGGCATCGTTGAGCTTGTAGCCATATCTACTGGAACCATCAACTCCACTGGAGTTGAAGGCGATGAAGAGGATAAATTTTATCGGCTAAATATGGAGGCATATGTGATCGGCGGCTCTGGGTATTTAAAAACCTCTGAGTATTTAGGTCAGTGTGACAACCAGGCCCCTTTTCTGTCCCAGAATCACAACGTCTCACCCAACGCCGAGCTAACGACTATCCAGAAGTCAAGAAAGAGATGGAGTTGTATGGTGAAGAAGGCCCAGATGGACGGGAGTACCACTTCTACAACGTCCTATGGGTTGAGCGCAAGGAAGGGATAGCATACCGGCGTGCATCAGGACGGGTGCCAAAGGCAATTTGGGATGCAGACTGTACCCCACTAACGAAGATCATCCTTGGCTGATCACGGTCGATCGACTGACTAGAATGCATCTCTACTTAGCCTCTCCACCCGCATCACTCTGTTGTATTTGTATTCACGAGCCCCGTCGGGTAAGCGGCATCACATGTGCGGAGACGGGTCAGGCAGCTTCGCGCTATGAGCATGCGTTTGTAGCTCTAGGAGCTACGGACAGATGTTGCGCAGCAATCACGTTGACTGCGCCACTAGCTCGAACTCCGGACGAAAATCGACGGTGTCCGTGCCCAGACGACATCACAATTCCATGCATGGGGTAATCAGCAAGAGGAAATATAAACAGGTGTCGTCTGCTACACTCGAGAAGATCCTGTATCGGCCAGACTGCTATTGGTATACTCCTCTAGAACAGCTTTCAACATGGTCAAGATATTTGCGTAAGCTTTCCCTCGGTATTGGTCGAAAGAGACTCGCTGATCTGTATGTGAACTCTACAGCATTGGGGTTACTGGTTGGGTTGGTAATGCAAGCGCTCGTGCGATCGCAGCTGCGCACCCCGACTACGAATGGACAGTCCTCCTTCGCAACAAGACGAAAGAAGAGAGTGTGAAGCAATTCGTGCCCCAGGGGACACGATTCGTGATCGGAGACTTTGACAGTCACGACGTCATTTCCTCTTCGGCAGCGGCCGCAGACATAGTCATAAACTGGGGCAGCAGCGACCACGAGCCGCTGAACAAGTCCATCATCGACGGCATGAAGAAGAACAAGTCCACCTGCTACCTCATCCACACCTCAGGCTGCGGTATACTCACCGGTGAAGTTGCCAGGACGGAGACCTACGGCCAGGCTGCCACCAAGGTCTACGACGACTGGGACAATGCAACTGACCTCCTAACGCTCCCTCCCGAAGCGCCACACGTGAACATCGACACCATGATCCTGGCGCTCGACCGCAAAGCGCCGCACATCAAAACCATGATCGTCTGCCCACCCATTATATACGGCACGAGCCACGCCCAGGACACGCAGGAGCGCAGCGCAGCACGACAATACGTGAACTCCATCCTAGACCGCGGAAAGGGTTTCGCAGTCGGTGACGGCAAGGCAATCGTCAACACGGTACACATTACCGATCTAGCAAGCTTCTTCGTCATGGCTACGGAAGCAGCCGCGCAGGGTGGTGGCGCCGCAACATGGGGAGGTGTGGGCTCGTATTACTTTGTGGAAAGCGGCGAAATGGTGTGGGGCGAATTCGCGCAAGCTGTTAGCAAAGCGGCTTTCGAGAGAGGGTTGCTGGACACACCGGATGTGGACTTTCTGAGCGCAGAGGAGGCCATGAAGATTGATCCAATTAGCAAGATTGGTTACGGCTCCAGTGCGAGGTCCAAGGCTGTTCGCGCTTACAAGACTCTTGGTTGGAAGCCGGAGATGCTTGGGATCTATGAGGATTACCTTTCGAACTGGAGGTTCAAGGCGGGCGAACCGCATTTGTTTATGTAAGGTCGCAGGCGCAGATCGTGGGTTGCGCAAGCGACCCACAACTTCCGTAGAACCATGGTTAGCTGCATCTCTAGACTGTGAGCAAAAAGAAGTGCACAACAGTGAAGCGCGCCACATTTTTGCGCGATCGGCGTGGGTTTCGCACGAGGGAGGCCGGCGACTATGGATTCTGAGGGGGCAAAAAGAAGGCCAAAAACATACAACAGCGGGGATTCGCTAGTGGTCACCCACCTAACTACTAATCCGCCGGTATCATGCTTGTATATGGCTGAGCGGACGGGAAGCCTAATTTTCATGATCCTATGGTCGTATGTGAAGGGATGGGTAATCAGCCGGATTATATCATCGGTGTAAACGCTTGGGAGGAGAGCCAGTCGAGTTGGCCAGGCTGGGCGGCTTCGGAGCAGCTGTATCGCAGGGCGACGCGACGTGTCTGCATATAAAAGGAAGGCAATAGGCCCAGAGGAAAACGTGAGAATGTGAAGATGTTGTTGCAAGTTTCGCGCGAAAGGAGGCCCGCGGGCATGCGCCGCACGAGCGCGTCACGTTCGTGCCAAGGACGCCAGTCAGGATCGCGCTACGCCGCTTCTCTGTCGTTCGCTCCTCATCTCGGAACCGCGACATCTCCTGGGCATCGCATCAATATACGGCAAGATGAGCTCCTAAATGCGCGCGTCAGTTATACTATCGTGTTCAAAAGTCAGGTGCTACGACGTGTCCTGACGCCCGGGGCTACATCGTCGACCCACCATCGTCCCCGCCAGTTCGACATTACATCACGCAGTCTATCCACTTCCGGGAATCACTATCCAGCGTGCATTATCGTGGAAGGCCAAAATATCATGTGTAAGTTACATTAATCTAATAAGACTTCTCATGTGCGCAGACACATGATGATGCGGCAAAACGCTCGTGTACACGATGCGCTTCTCGCCGTGCGAAAGCCAGGCATTATCTATCTCTATTTGAAGAAGGGTCGAAAATGACTAGACTCCCTTACTTGTTACCGCTACCAGTACCTTGACCGGAGACGCCGCCACGACGACCGCCTTCTTGTTCGTATTCGCCGTAAGTTTCTGGCATTGTGGTGAGTTTGTTGGGAGGGATGCTTGTGTTGGAGGTGGTGGTTATGGTTGTGATTTTGTGAGAGTGTGAGTGTAAGAGTGTGGGAAAGTGAGGGTATGAGTGTGGTTGGGTTGGTGCAGCGCGGAAAGCTTATTTGTAGTAGCCAGAGCGACGTTCGTGAAGGCACCATGTGAGACGAATGTCAGGTGTTGTGAAATCACTTAGCTGTAAGGACGCTAGTGACTACCACTGCATAAGACATGTCCCACTGTAAGTAAGATGTTTGAGAAGATGAAAGTCTATTAAAGTTCAATCCTAAGTCCAATACCACCGTGTATCACTCCAAGCCTTGCTCGTCCACATCTAGTAAGTGACCTCTCCAAACTCCTCATCAGCGAGGATCATGTAAGTCTTCTCCTCGCTCAGTTCTATGTCGCACTCCGCGTAGTCGTCATATAGAGTGGCGTTGAAGAAGTTGCACATGTCCTGGACGATAGGGCGTGCCTTGCCGAGCTCCTCAAACGAGCAAGTGCCCTTACCGCCGAGGGCGGCAGGGAAAGCACAGGGCTCGATCGCCTATTACGGTGTCAGAGAAGTGCTGCAGCTGAAACTAGGACGAATGTGGTACTCACGGCAGAGTAGACGCTGTAGTTGATGCAATGGCAAGTAAAGTCATCGGGCGCACAGCCGTCAGCATGGTTGGCCTTCTCCTGGCACTGGTGAAGACACTTGGGCATCCATTTGCTGAGCTTCTTGTTGTCCCTAGTATCGTTGCATTAGTATAGAATATAAAGAGGTTTCGGAGGGCTTAGCATACAAGCACTTGTACTTCTCCATGTTACCCGCTTTCTCCGCTTGGGTGATGTTGTAGGTGTACTGGGCGCTAACCGCAGCGGCAACGGAGAGAAGAGTGGCGATTTGAGAGAAACGCATGATGATTATCAATATATGATGATTGTGTGGTTGTTGGTGAGTTGATGTATTGGAAGTGATGCTTGATGTTGTGCTTTACTTAGAGTGAGGACGTTACCCTTCTTATACATCAACACTGGCACTACCCTCACCCTTCTCAGATGGAATCAAAGCGTTGTGTGCTGGTAGCAAGTACCTGCAGCACTGTACCATACAGTCCCAACATTGGATGTGTAATATTGATCCATGCAGGAACATCCTCCCGCATTGAGCTAAGATGTCTTAGCGCGACTGTCAAATGGATGCGCCGGCAGAGTCTCCGAGCCCTCACCTCCTCTGGTGTCCCTCAACGTTGGCCCGGACAGCACCATGGTCGGAGCGGAACACGCATCACACCTGGCGGTGACAGGAACATTAGCTGGAGGGAGGAAGCGGTCAACTCTCCCAACATAAATGACAGAAACAACAAAATATCTCGCGATCAGACATCAATGTCAGTGGAGGGTTATCGAAGGGGTTTGCCGTAAACGATACATCAGCACTTCTACACTCGGAAATGCGCTTGTGTCACGATGAAGACGAAATGAGAGACGAAAGACTGGAAAAGATACGGTCCAGCGAACAAATCCTGAGGCATTTCAATAGCATGAGCGAATCATTTGGCAGTACCGTGGAACAAGCCGATGCATTGACATTCTAGCGGAATAGGGGATTGAAAAGGAAAAACGGCAATACTGGCGCCTGGCTATGGCTGACAAGAGACAGCATAAAATTGTCATGAAGATAGACTCTCTCATCTGATGCGGTGTGAGAGGATTGCGCAGCTGACCGACTTGCGCATTTGGTTGAGGTGGTGGGAGTGATGTAGAGCATCTGTTGTTGCCCAGGTGGATGGGCCCCTTGTCCTCAGGCGAACCTTTCCGAAAAGGTTTAGCATGTGGAGCTTCGGGACCCCGCCTTGCTTCGACCAGACATCTCAACCAGCGATGAGGTTTACTTGCTTATTGTATTGAGACCCGTCCCCTCACCGCTGCCTGGTGTTCGACAAGAGATCACAACTTCGACTTTTGCAGCTGCTCGTTGACGAGCGCGGCGAAATGCGGGTGTGCTGCGCCTATGGCATCGCATTGCGCCTCCGACAACACGTGCGCATTTCCCAACATCTGCCTGGCTGTTCTTACAGCAAGATACGTGACGATTGGATCCGAAGGCTGCAGGGCTCTCAGAAGACGTAGGTAGCTGGTCATCTCCGCGACAAGGCCTTCATGATCAATAAGACGCTTGATGAACGGCTGCAGATCTTCCACAGCGTCAATACCGAGAGCGCGCATCGCCGCATAGCTATACAGCCAATACCACTTATCTTCGCCATCGACTTCTGGGTCGTCGGGAACGAAAGAAATCGTCGTCCTGCTTCTGAAACACCGAACAAGCCAGTCGAGGACACACATGGCGTAACCTGGTAAGATAGGGCCCATGGCAAGAGCGAGTTGCGAAACATCTGGGCATTCCTCATAGCCGGTTCGAACAGCCTGTGAAGCCGCAGCGAGCGCCCAAACCGAAATCTCGATGGCATATGGACGGTGGCCGCTCTCGGCTTGCTCGGTCATCTGACGACTGCGATCGAGGGAAACGAGACCTTTGGCAGCAGAACACTGGTGGGCGTAGTCCGATGGCGCACCCGAATGAGATGCGACAAGCAAAATTGGAGGACCTTCCAGGAGAAGAGCGCGTATTTCATACGAAAGACCTCCAAATGGCTGCTTCGGGCTATCGTCGAAGGAAGCCGTAGTATCTATGTCCATGTTGCCGAAGCTCTCTTCGAGTTGTGCGCCTGCAACTGTAGCTTGGTCGTCTCGATGGTGTAGCGGCAGCATTTCGTTCCGAGGTTTTTTCTAAGCTTTGTAAGTCTGTTAAGCCGGATTGAGGCTTTGCAATGCTGCGACGGAAAAATATGGCTCTTCACTATAGGCTGCGCCTGCCTGCCATGATTGGCAACAGCGCCTGCAACGCCGTGATGACGCAACTATGCGCGCACAACGGTACAACTCGTTCCTGGCGGCGCATAGAATAACCACTATCCTTCGAGAAGGACATTTCGAAAGTATGGCCGTAGTGAATGTGGGTGACAGAGACAATACTAGAGCACGTGGTACTAGCGCGACAATGGACCCACACAACACCTTTGTCTCACTCACCTAGTCTAACTTGCTCAACTCTACACACGACCTTACGGTATCACAATCACAAATCTTGTGCTATCATCAATCATCGACACCATGGCCAGGAAACGCAACGGCGGTTCGCACCAAGGGACGGACGGCGCCCACAATACTTACCCCAAGACTGCGATGACTACCCATGTTCAACATAAGGCAAAAGAAGGACTCCAACACCAAGACAAAGCAACACAGCAAGAACGCGGCCGTAACGGTGCACGTGGATACGGTGGCAGGCGTGGACATGGCGATCGGCGGAGCAGGTCGCCAGGGCGAGACATCCAACGCGAACAACAAGCCAAGCACCGAGATAACAGACGCTCGCGTACCCCACCCCCAGCCAAAGAGATCCGCGATAGGCCAATCAAGGTTCAAGAACTCCGCGCAAGTGCGACTACCGACGTCGTTGCACAGGTTTCCCGGAAGCGCAAACAAGAGGCAACTGAAGATGATGGACTGCATGCGAAGAAGAAAGCGCATATCGGACCTGGAGAAATGAAACCGACTATAGTCGCTCACGGAAAGGAACATACACGCGCACCAGCGGTGGAGAAAAGTGTCGATGCAAACAAGAAGGTCCCTAGCCTACTTGACCTAAAGAACATGACCGAGGATGACAGGAAGAAGCTCCGTGATGACAAGTTCAAACAGAAACCTGTTGTTCCTAGCAGACCTACTGTATTGGAGACAGTCTCTCATGAGCGAAAGAGCCCTAAGACGAGACACGGTGTCAAAGACGGTTGCAAGATCACAGCACTCGAAGCGGAGCCGGAGGCAAAGGCCCTTACTCCACGGACCCCAAGTCAAAACACCAAAGCCAGCTCGCTAAAGCAGTCCGATGCTAGCACCAAGACCGCGGCCACGATGCGGCCCGATACATCCGTCACCAAGGGCGCCGCCTCAACCCCCAAGTCACGGCAACCGAGCGCGGGGGAGGGATTACACAAGATGGAAGACGCAAAGGCAGGCGAAAGCAGGGAAGATGGCGCGAAGCCAAAGCCTAGTTCTACTCCAAGCCAAACAGTCACGCCGCCGGCTGAGCACAGGAAGCGGAAGCTTGTGGAGTTAGAGAATCCCGAGGTAGCTTCGCGCAAAAAGGCCAAAGCAAGCCACGAGGCTATAAAGAGAAGAAATGCTAAGATCAAGAAGTCTCTGGATGATCACCACTTGTACGCCGGTCAGGATCGCTTCCCAGAGGAAGGAGTTACCTTTTTCGACTACGATGTTTACAGCATACCCCTCCTATGCTCTCATACGATTGAACATCAGTACCCATTCGAGCCTATGGATGAGCCTTCGGACAGGCTGAAACGATCCTTCACTGATGACAACGAGGTTCATGTTTTTGGTCGTAAGATGCTTGTTCTGCGGCAGGAAGCGCTTCGCCTTTCCAAGAAGAAGTTTTGGACATCCGACGACCTTGGCCGCAAAGATGCCTCGAAAGTCGAGCCCACTAGGGATATTGGCGACTGTGATCTCTATCTTTACAATGGGAAGGTTCACGTCGCTACAGAGCGAGGACTTCTTCTAGCAGCAGAGTACCTCAAGCTCATCGGGGTTCCAGACACGCAGCCAGTGCGTTTCCACGGGTACAAACCCGCTTGGATGAGCCAAGTCACGCCCAAGCCGGAACACAGACGTGTCTTGGAATCATGGCATCCTAGTGCAACCTTGAAAGAAGGCGGTTGCATCTCGATCACGCACAGCTCTACCGTAGTAGTATACGAGCACGGCGTTTTCGACATCGACCACAACACCGGCGCGGAGACCCGAATGGCCTACGGTGCGCGAGAGGATGATGGCGTTGTTGGTTGGTTCGACTATTCGAAAACATGTCGCATAGACTGGCTCAAAGACCCAGAAGAGACAACTACAACCACACACGACCCTACCATCATTGACTGGTCAACATTTGACTATAGTCCTCTCGCAGCTCGAGCTACAGCTCAACAAGCGGCGCAGCGTAAGTTGACGGCTGCAACGCGGGGAATGGCAACAGTTTATGCATCCACAGCACCACTCCCGCCGATCACACCAACATTGGCATCTCCCGCGGGAAGAGCAGCGACACCTGGCAGCAATGGCGAACATTACTTGTCTGAACTTGCGCTTGCAGCGGAAAGCTCATTACAGTCTTTGATGCATGCTGAGTCTCCAGGTCCCCACGCATCGCAAAAAGGAGGAAAGTCGCCACCGTCGACGATCAAGGGTGGGCGTGTATCGCGACATGACAGTCCTAATTCCCAATCCGAAAAAACCGGGGCAGAGAGTGGCAGCGACGTCGTTGGCGACGATGATGTATCTCAAGGAACTATCGATCCCACGTTACCGCGACAAGTCACAGACCTCAGCTCTGTCGTGACGCAAGAGACGGCGATAGACCCGTCCTTGAGTTCCCAAAAGACCTCAACAGGTCTTGACGAATCCGAAGAACACCAAGTATCTTCACATGAGCCTACAGTACCGGTTACTAAAGCAGTGCGACCGTGCAAGACTCCGTCTACAATATCTCAACGCTACGATGTTGAGGTAGATTGGGACGATACCGACATCCACGAGGATGATGAAGCTCAAAACCAAAGCCCAGATCACAACAAAGAGGACGAAGAGCTTTGAGTTGGGAACAAAAGTATCCTGAACCTTACTGCAATCACACAGTCTACAGGAGTGAGATGATCATAGGCTCTTGCAAGTACATTGAGCAGAAAGAAAGAGACGGAGACTATACCAGTCAGTGCGACACCGCTAAACTGGGTGTCGTTATTGATGGCGAGGTATAGGACGGATTCAGTACGATTGGCCTTCTGGAGTAAGTAGAGGAGCAGCTCGCTGTCTTCGTCTGCACAGCATGGAGCCATCGCCCAAGACGCTGGCATTGGTCACGAACACCAAGCATACCGTGCAATCTTGCCAAGCAGAATCCCAACACATGGGGATCATGCCACCCCAATATACCACAGAAGGCCCTGCCCGCATGACCAACGCTCAGATCTCTTACTTAGCGATATGCATGCGATGAATCTGAGACTTTCTTTGTCTGAAAGGGGAGAAATCCCTACCTAGGTACCAAAAAAAGATGAAAGCAGAAAAACGCCAAATCAGACACAAAAGACGAAACCAAGCGCCAAATCTGCGCCCCTTCAGTCTCTCAGCATACCCACCACTTGTATGGTCTATCGGACGAGCCATGTGGGCAGAGGCAGACTACACATGACCGAGAGCCCCCATGCAGGCATGCGTTGCAAGCGCGTCAACACAGTCAAGTGTCCATTCACCACCAAGGTTACATGGCGCATCTATTGTTCACGTGCGAGCGACCCATCCACGATACCCATTTGCTGTCTTCAGGCGCAGATTTGAGAGCTTTCCGAGAACAAGGAGCGAGGAGCGAAGATAGTCGGGGGAGCATCAGTCCATTTGCATCAATACAAAGTACAAAACGGGCACTGCGCGGGTCGCACATGTGCTCGTAACACGTAGCTATGGATGCTCGATATGTTTGATAGGTCTGTTACCATAACAATGAAAAGAAAAGAAAACATGTTGAGAAACTACGTGACTTGGGGTGTTCAATCCGCCAACGAATTGATGTCATCTTTGTCCATCTCACAGCATACTAGTAGACTTGACAACCCTCTCATCGTCCAGCTTTACCTCCTGAGCTCTAGTTCCAGCTTCAGAAGCCCTAAGGCTTGTTGGCAGTGGCCTTTTCTTCAGAACGATGTTTGTCTTCATACTCTCCGTCGCTTTCTCTCCAAGCTTGTTTGATAGCGCTGATTCACTACTAACAGACAGCCGCAACCTCTTCTTCTTGTTGTGAGCACGGAACCTGACGGGTCAGTACGTGAGTATACGACGCGACAATTAGACTCTTACCAGAATAAGAGGAGCGAGAGGATAAGTAACCCTCCAACTGAACCGCCTACTGCAGTACCGACTGTATACCCTGTTCCTGTATTAGCATGTAGAGAAAGTATGTAGATGCGTCCTGTTGTGTACTTACCCGTAGAGACGCCTGAGGTGCTGCCATCTGAATAAGGTGGCCTGGGAACGGTCGAATTTGGCGTAGATGGAAATGAAGGTGGATCTGCTGGAGAGGTTATGGTAGCTTCGGATAATGACGATGATGTTGTTCTTGTAATTGGACGCGTTATGGTAGTGAAAACCGATGGTTGGCCATCGAGCTGACTTGTTCCAGGAAACACGCTTGGGCCGAATGCAGGCGACGGAGAGCTGAAAAGTGTAGTCTCAAGCTGTATAGTGAGCCCCAGCCTTGCCAATCAAAACTTGGGTATGTCTTACGAATTGCGCGCTTGTCATTGCAATGAAGTTCAGCACGAGCAAGCATACAAGAAGCACTTCCATCTTCGACAGTAGGAGGGGAGAGATAACCATCTCAGTCTCGGTTCAGACAAAGTGTCTGGCTTATGCGTGTAAGTCTCAGCCGCAATGAGGCGTCGGTCTAGAGAATCTGCAAGCCTATCGCGGGAGGGGAGGGGAGGCTGAGCGATAAGGCAGACTTCAGCCTGGTTAGAGCTGGCAACCTCTCTTTCATCGTGATAACACATGGCTGTGTCTTTCCTTTCCTCTAGGTAACTCTTCATGTTAACGTCTCGCGGTAATGGATCCATCAGACTGTGGCGCCCTTTCCACACGAACGGACTTTACAGCGTACATCGACCTGCTCCGCAACGCCACAGGCGGGGATTTCAGCCTGGTGAAGGATTGCAAAACTAATGTATGCGGAGCATTATGGGGCTCAGGGAATCCAGACATCAGCGGTATCGGTATGGCGATCGGATATATTCTTGAGAGCTTCATATGCGCATGTCTCGTAGCGATATCGATGTGGTTTGAACGAAGCGCAAAAGGCCATCCGAGCATGGGGAGGCTATTGGTTGCGAACGCCACAAGAACTTTTTTCGACAACGCTATCTTCTTTACCTTCGCGATTCAAACTGCTAGCATTGTCACACTGTCTGGGGTTGACTTTGGCGTAAACGCTGTTGGAATGGGTGGCTTCACGGTTGAGATTGCTTGGCTGGTGTCTTCGCTCACGCTTCTGCCTCTTCTTCCAATGGTATTGCGACCGGAAATGTTCTTGGAGGGCGGCGCAACAGATGCTGCTAGAAGACGATCGTCTAGTGGTACTGATATCTCACTAGACAGATATGAAGGGCCAGGAAGCGGCGCCGATGGACACCCGGGGCCTCTCTCCGATGCTCGTAGAGGACAACGTTTTGTCTTGTTTGTGATATGCTGGGCGATGGGCTTTTGCCCTTTTTTCTCCCGCATGGGAGGAACTTTTGGTGAGTGGTGACACTATGGTAATGGATTACCGACTAACCATTGCAGGTGAGAGCCGGATCGGGGATACGCCAAACACCGCCATAACGTTCGAAGAATGGAGCGTGATCGCAGGCGTCTGTTTCGAAGGCGTTAGCACTATCAGCTCACATGAACGCGATCTGACTACGGCGTTTGGCATTCTCAGCTATCTGCTGTTGTCCATTGTGGTCATCTCAAAAATTCTTTCTTCCGCTTTGGAGGACATGGATCATAAACAAGCCTGGCTGACAAAGTGCTGTTCGACGTTTGATGGGGGTATTGTTGGATTGTATGCGAAACTCGGAATCGACGTGGTCGTCGCTGCCGCACTAGTTGTGCAATTTTGGGCGTTCTTCCGATTACGACAGCTACAAAGTGTGATGATCCGAGCAGCTGGTGGGAGCTTCCCGGACGGGCAATGGACGTTTGGTCAGATTGTCGCCACCGTTGTTTTTGTTCCCGTCGCTGCCGAGGTCATGTTTGTATGCAAGAGGCGTTCACTGTATCTTGATAGAAGCATGTAGATAAAACATTGGAGAAGACAAGGTATCAAGCTGACAGTGATATATGTGACGAAAGCGATGAGAATAGGGTCTTAATAAGAACTACGACATACTGTAAGCAGCCTCTAATACTACGAATTAATCATCAGTTACCCTCCCCCGGACCATTGTCTTCGTAGTCCTTCTGATGTGCCAGTCGGTTTGTCTCTTCTTCAAAATAGTCATTTACATCGATCACATCCGTCGCGTTTCTCCGAATGAACTTCTTGTATTTTCCAATGTTGAGAGGAAACCCGTTATGAGCCGCAGCGGTGCTGCCCTTCTTGCGGACTCCGGACCAATGCTTTATACTATGTCCGATGACAGGCAGCTCAGGGGGGAGAAGATATGTGTCTTCATCATAAGGTTTTGCGCGGCCCGCGGGTTGAGGATAGTAACTGAGGTATTTTCTCTCCGAGTTCTTGAAGTCAAATGGTTTTGGTGCTGGTGCTGATGCTGATAGCTCTTCTCCCGATTGAGTATCAGCACCCTGCGCTTCTTCTGACGCTTCTTCGCCAGTCTTATTCGTATCATCTGATGATTCAGTATCGCTTTCAGGTGGAGGTTTGACGTTTCTGCGATCTTGCAAGGTCCTGCGAGGATACGTTCCGATGAAATGACAAAGAACTGGGTCAAGGACAGCAACACCCCTGGAATAGAAGCGTCCGACTGTATGCTCTAGAGTGGCGAGATGACACGCATTGAGTTTGGTTTTGTACATCTGCATGACGATTTTGTCAATGAGTGGCTACAACGTTGGGTGTATGGTCAGTCTATGTCTTGCAAACAGGCATGCATCGGGGGAGTTGTTTCTTACCAGTTGCACGGATTTGGGCAGGCCTAGCTGCAGCATAGCGTTGTAGAGATGGATTTTGTCGTCAAGTGCAACTGGAATTCCCATAGCGACAGCACCGTCAGGTCCTGTTGGCTGGCGTGCGCGCCTCGTCTCCTTGGGTGATCTTGCATCGTCCTCTTTGTCTAATTCATCTCCTTTGCGATTGATCTGTTTTTGCATTTTTTGTAGCCATGGAATGACGTATTCGTTGATTTCCTCCGGTCGTATGAACGCCATTTGATCATCAGGTTGTTCGGCGAGTCTTTTTCCACTAACGCAAAAATGATAGTTGATGTCGAAGTCCTGAGTCGATAACTCGCCCAGAGCAGCATGATGTTGTCTTGGATAACGCACTGGCAGATGAAGCGTCTTGGCTCCCGGATTGTATGTGAAGTGATCATCAGCGAAGGTCGAACACTTCCTCAAAGTAGCGCGATCAACAGTCGTTGGAATAGTGTATGAGCTTTTCCGCCTGAACTTTTTGATGGTTTCCCAATATCCCTCCCTCTCGCAATAGAGCGTTCTATACTCTTGCTTGTCGATAATGATTTCAACGTTATCACTAGAAGCGTCCGCAGACTTTTGGTTGTAAACGTCAACCTGGTCAATGTATCGATAATGATCCGCCAGACTCCGTGCTTCATCGTCTAAGTATTGATCGTGTTTTTCAACAACTCTTCCATTCGCATGATAAAGAACCATGGTGTCGTCTGGGTATTCGTCGGAGAAGTTGATGCTTGAATTGGTGGCTCAGAGGATGTGATGGTGATCTTCAGCAGGACTCGAGAACTCCAAGGTTCGCTGGCAAAAGATACCAATTCGATACCGCAGACTCTTTGTTAATATGGAACTCTCTGACAAAGGCGAAACTTTCCGAAGCCATCGACGCAAAGCATCACTTTCTTTGAGCGCGCCGTATTCGGCACAAAGCGGGTACACCAACTCAGCCATGCGGAGTTTAGTACTCCAATCGACCGCCATATGATACCGGATACGGCATCATGTAACTTTAGACGCGTGTTTGTTCGTTGGAAATGTTGATGCAAATGTGCGTAGGTGTGAGGATTGTTGTTTAGGAGAGATACATTGAAGCGCTAAAAGGTTGTACCTCGGTTGCGCCGGAGACGGCTAGATCAGAAGACCCTCGATCAATGAGCCCTAGAGACCATGCTGCAAGATAGCGCTGCGAATTCATATTGGACTAATGGTGTTGAATAGTCGCATCTGCGTAGTGTCCAATCTCTTCACCGCAAACTACCCTCAACATGCAGTCACATCCACCCACCAACCTCCCCCCTCCTACCTCCCCCAACCACCACAAGCCCTCTCCAGCGTCAAAAACGCAAAATGTCCCCCAACAACCGGTCTCGCAAAGAACCACGGCCCAGGAAACCCACCATCCCCCTCCGTAACATAAAGATCCGTGAACGGGCGATCCGTAACCGTCTCATTCAACCAAAGCGCCACTCGATCAAGAATCTCAGAACGCACCTTCTTATTCGCCACGGCAGCAGCTTCAAACTCCCAATCGGACTTGGTGTAAAGATGGCGAGAGTCCAGGGGTAGGCCGTATTTTTGCATCACGGTGGAGTACCAGTCACTCTGGAGGTTGTAGATTTTGTCGGGGATGAAGTCTTTGGTGATGGGTGAGCGGCTGGAGGAGTGTTTTGAGGGTGACAAGGGTCGCTGCGCTTCATCGTTTCCAGATGCGTAATCTGGGTGTTCGGAGAGGGAAGACGAGTTTGTGATGGTGGGGTGGAAGCAGAGTACGGCATCGGCGTAGAGCGAATATAGAGTGGTCCAGCTGCCGTACCAATCGTACGCGAGTTTAGCATGTGTGCCATCGCGCGACATGCCGTAATCTTGCCATTTCTTGATGTATGTCTCAGAGATGTTGCGGTAGTGCTTTGCGTCGCCCGGTCGATCCATGAGGTCTGCGATTTCACTGAAGGCTTTGATGCCGACAATGCCCTTCAGGGCAAGATTTGTTTGAAGCGGCAGCCAGCCAGCGAAGTCATCAGTGCAGACTACGACGTCTGTTAGCTTGTGTTTCGAACAACGGCGGGTCAATACTTACGCTGGTTGTGAGGCTCAAGAGCGTCTTCGACAAGATAGCCAGTCCATTGCTTCCACAGGTCATAGCTGCCTTCCAGCCACTTCTTCGCCTGATCGATACCCTTGGTGCTTCCGCCCCAAATCTCATCGATGTAGTCAACTCCGTCGTGCAGTCCGACGCCATTCAGAGAGAATGCGTTGGTCGCATCAGTACCACGGTCTGCGTCGTTACCGATAGCTGACCAGATAGACTGAGCTTGTGCGTCGGAGTTATAGCTTAACGAGTTGACCAGTGCCAGACCCATGATCAGCATATCGCCACACTCTTCAACAGGCATGTACTCGTCCCGTCCATCGGCGTGTCCTGTCAAATTAGGGAAATGTGCGCCAAGGTCATGCATCGAGTACTTGTTGGGATACTGGCCGGACAGCTGGTGTTCCAGAAGTGGCTCCAATAGATATGCCAACCACCTAGGCTGCGTGTACAGGAAGAACGGGAAAGCCGGGAAGATGACATCGACTGTTTGACTGTTGCCGTTGGAGGATATCTCTTTTAGGAAGAGCAATGGGTTGTCCTTCGTTCCTGAGAAGCTAGTGGCACCCATGACCTGTCGTGCAGACAAGGCAACAATATCCACGTAGTTCGTCGAGCCAGATTGGTAGGCATCGATGCGCAGCTGTTCCGAATAGTTGCCAGCGAGGCTCTTTGCCATTGCGAAATCGCCGTAGTGGAATTGAATAAGCTTGTCGTCTTGAGGGAACCAGGACTTCCACAACGGCCGCATGAACGTGAGACCGCGAGCGGACGCATATTGTGTGACTGGATCTTGGATGTGGGTTATCGTAAACAACACGCTATCGCTGTTGCTACTGGATTTGGCAGAGGTAGTGGACGAGTTTGCCAGCTTGAAGGCTTTCGCAAACGCAAACACAGGCTCTTCATCCATGACGGCGCGGAAGTTCCCATCGACCTCGTTCTGCAAAGTTCCGGTTCGAGCAAACCGCTGGCGCAGGAGCGCGGATGTGCCCGATTCATGGCGCGCATCGACCGGCCCAGTGAAATGCAGCTGACCCCACTCGGGCTGATCGTTGGTCTCGGTGAAGAGCTGCTCAACCTGTCGCTTGACTTGCCACGTCTTCAGCTTGTCGTTCAGACCCGGCGCGACATGCTGGAACAAGCCCCATTCTATCAGGCTCTCCCTCTTGCCGCTGACCCATTGTCCGTTCACGTCCACGTATATGTTGACATCGAATGTCCCTTCTACGTGTATAGACAGGTATGCTGCCGGTATGGTCTGGCGCAAAGTCGAAGTCGGTGTGATGGGCGAGAGGAAGGACAAGGTGATCTCGACGTCTTTCGCTGAGCGCAGTGCATCGGGTGCGGGTATCGAGTACGTAAGGTTGGTGGTCGACGCGTCGTATTTAGCACCCCGGTATATGGGGTATGTTATCGCGTAACTAGTACGGGCAGGAGTTAGCAATGGCTGCGCTCCGAGAGATTAGAGCAGACCTACTCTTTGTCCTTTTGCTCCAGAGAATCATGAGGTCGGCCGAGTAGCGGGTACACTTCGTTGGTGTCAGGGACCGACGCCATGACACTGAAGCCAACCTCAGATCCAGTCCAGAACATGGGCCATTTGCTCCATGGCTCTTCCCTTGCGTTTTGCAGCCATGTGCTCAGATATGGGTTCCGCACGATCAACGGAAGGACGGGTGGTTGGAGAGTCGACGCATCTACCAGGCTTGCTAGGAGCGCCGCAGCTGCGACAGTAAAGGGACGCATGGTGGAGTTCAAGGACTATCGTCGCAAGATCGATACCAAAAGAATATGCTCGATGCTATAATGACGAAACCATGAGTTATGGGCTATTGTACACGCAAAGAAGCATGAAGCACGCAACAGTGTTGGAGCTGTCAGCTGGGATGGAAGCTCGAGGTAGCTGCAGTTTGCGGGGTTGTGGAGGAGCGAATCACGGCGTGGTGCCTTGCATCATCGTGCCGATCGGCAATCGTCCCACGTTTCATCTGACGCGTCCTGACCTCATGACATCTCAAATGTTGATTGGGTAGCCTACAGCAGCATCAGGAGCTCTATCGACCTCTCAGCCTCATCCTATGCTCCAATCTCGCAATGTCAACGTGCCCGCTTCAGAGTACTTGCAACCTCACTGCCCACTGCGGCTCTATCACGCCCCCAACATCACAGCAACCTCTGCGCATCTTCCGTAGCGTCTGTTCGCAACGATCCATCTGGCGTCTGTGATCCTCGACGTTTCCAAGCAGATGCAATCACGCTCATCAATGCAGAAGCCGACCGACCTTGCTCTCTGCGCTTGTATGGCGGTGGAGTGGATATGCCGTCCCGAACCGATTTGACGGGGCTGGGAGTGCGCACAGCCCAGTCGTCTAGTGGATACGCAGGATGCGGATGGTATGACGTGGATGTCTCGAACTCGTTTTTGATGGGAAGTGTAGGAAGAGGCCGTGAAGCTGGTTCTGGAGGCCCGAGTCTGATAGACGGTGGTATCGAGAGCCGGTAGAACGGGGTTGGTGTGCGAACAATGCCATGGCGCTGTTGTGCATTCTCGCCTACATGATCAACTGGCAGATCTGCCTTCGGGCCTGGTGCACCGCGTGGGATGTAGGCGCGTGGCTGCTCTGTATCGCTCACCAGACGTAGTGATGCTCTGTGGGTAGAGGGTGTTCGCCTCCCCGCGAATGTGGATCGAGTAGGGCTTGACGAACTCCTAGTCTGTCCTCGTATGCCTATAGCACTCGCGGCTCGTCCATCGAAGTTCTCTTTACAGTCCTGAAAGACATCTTCCGAATCCCTGCTCATGGCGCTACAGGCCCTTGTGCCCTGGATGGCTTCATCGGTACCACCACCTTCGTTCGGCTCTATCACAGGGAGATCGTTCTCTTCGCCTGCACTACCACGATTTTGATCAAGCAGCCCCAACTCGCGCAGTTGATCCCAGCTGCGACAGTAGTATCGAAATGTCGCAAAAGGCTGATCGACAGGGTCGATGAGGGCGAATTTGTAAAAGCGCTTCGGATGCTGTGGTCCCGCAGGCCCAGCGTTGACAAGGCTACCCAGGTTAGCACAGTAAGTGCATGTCACGTTGAGCGCTTACCCTATCCCAGTCTCAGTCTTTGCGTGCTCCGTTTGCTTGTACTCTTCTGCCTGTCGTTCGACTCGCTTCCGTCCATGTGCACGATGTACTCGTATCTCGACGCGCGCGGTCTCGTCGAATGCATTTACGTCATCTTTTGTTGTAAAGCAAAGCACTCGCTTCTCGAACTTTTTCTTATCGCCGCCATCCCCGGGGCTCTCGAATAGACCGAACATAGTCTTGCCCTGCCATTCCTCGTCCTTGCCTGTCGACCAGCTCACGACGTGCGCGCCGTTGATGTACAGCTTGAACAGGAAGTAGTGTCCTTCGGGGACTGGCGGCGACACAGCATATTCGATCCAGAAGGTGCTGCCTGGTAGAGCTGGAACGTAGACGCTGCAAGTCGACGTCTTTTCATCGACGGATTCCGGAGTGAAGCTAGAGTTACCGCGAGGAGCTGGGCGATATTCAGGCAGTTTTTCGATATCGAATTGGGAATGCAGTCCGACGTCGATGCTACGACAATGCATTATGGCGGTGGTGGTGACGTGGCCGGTCTTGGTGATTGCGTGGGTAGTCCAACAGTACAGGAAGCAGGTGCGGTTGACCCAGATGGTGAAGTAGACGACTGCCCGACTAGCGCGACTGCTCCATCCCAACTCAACAAGTCAGATTCACGTATGCTATGCATTTCTTCATTGTGTTCTTTTCGCGACCTGTCAAGAACAAGCAATTGTATATGGGTTCGGATAGGTATAGTATTGAGAAGTGGAGTTTCTTCACTGTTCGAATTGAAGCAGTGTTACTCTTTGGTGCTTGTGACATCAGCAATCTTGCGAGCTGACATCATGCCAGTCAACAATGTTGTTTCACGATGAGCGACGCTACATTCTGGCCAGCTGTGAATTCTGGAAGTGGCGCCGCTACAAAGCATCTTGTCTCGGTCTGAGAAGTACTTACTCGGTCTTGCCGACAACGCGAACCTGTCACTCCCGATGTCGCTGCAGCATCGCTGGTGATTCGAAAGGCGATACCTATGCACGAAGATCGAGCGGTTCCTTCACCGTAGTAAAGGTGGTTGCGACTTCACTACTTAGGTAGTTCTCACGTGATGGTTCATTCACTGCTCTTCCAGCACAGGCCCACAGAAACACCCCTCACTATATAAGCCATAGCCATGCTCTTATTCTCTCTTCTCCCCACCTAGCCTATTCTTCGCCAACTCAACCGCGTTTGAAGTAAGTCAACCCCTCACTTCCTCACACATAATCTTGTAAGCGCCTCACAGCTTTGGCCCGCCAACCTATCTCTCCATCACACTGCTATCAGATTGCTGGACCCTTTGCTTACAGCAGTTAGGACAAGCTTGGATTAAGAAGGATCTGTCAACATGACAGCGATGACCAATCCCGGGCGCATGCCTCCGCCTAAGACGAACCAGCTCACGCCAAAGCAGCTCGCCGAGTAAGTTTATCCCGAAGACCTCCTCGTTGTTATGTTTCGGAGTATACTAACTGTTGTAGCTTCAGGAAAGGCCCAAAGGCAAACATCGTCATCGGTCCCGACGATAACCGCTACATCGGTCTCGAGAGTGCATCCGTGAATCTACTAGCACACTTCTCTCCAGTGGCTCGGAAGAAGCTGGTCGAAGAACGAAGCACAGTCTTGACTATTCCTAACGGTTCGAAGAACGCCATCCGTTGGATCTACAAGTACATGCAGGCTGGCGAGCGTGATCCCATGGACACGGACACGTTCGAGGCACTGACCTCCGATGCCTTGATCGTCATGTACAAACACTGCGACCTTCTCGAATACGAAGCACTGAGGAAGCGTATCTTTAATCGCCTGAAGAGCAAGTTCTACCATACGCTCCCAACTATCGACGAGATTAAGAGCTACCAGAATGCGATCCCAGCGCTCTACGACTGCGCGATTCGATGTATTGTCGATGAGATGGCGAGGCCGTGGACTTGCGACTACGAGCCGTATCAAGAGCTTGCCAACACGAATGAGGCCTTCAGCAAGACGCTGGACGCTGCTTTGCAGAAATACATCGCCTCGCGTGTCAAGGTCAGCGAAGAATATTATCGAAACACGAAAGATCGCCGTGTGATCTGGGCCATCAAATACATCGAGGACATCCGCGCCGGTCGTCGTCCCTACATCAAGTTCGCCGACAGGTCTTTGAATATGTTGTCCTGGAAGTCTCAGCAGAAGGGCAAGGGCGGCCCAGGTCTGTTCAACAGCGTCAAGGCTGATGCGAACGGTGTAGCAGGAAACATTCCAGCTCTTGCAGCCAAGCACGACAAGAAGTACGTCAGCAAAACCTACACACCGTTCACCTGCCACAAGTGCGGTGGGGAAGGCCATATAGCCCGTAACTGCACCACGGCAACTGCTGCTGAGTCCGTCACCGCCACTGGAGTTACATACAAGAAGCCCTCGCAGCGTCACGGTCCAATCTGCTACACCTGCAAAGGAACCGGCCACCTTTCCCGCAACTGCCCAGCTTCGCAGTCAGCCGCCAAACCCGGCATCATCACCGGTCTTCTCAACAAGGCAACAGACAAGCGACCCCTACCCGTCTGCTTCGAATGCGGCGATAACGGCCATATTGCACGCAACTGTCCGGAAGAGAAGCCGCAATCTGAGCGGAGCAAGGCAAAGTCTCAGCAGCCGTTCATTTGCTACAACTGCGGCGGCGAAGGTCACATGGCGCGCGAGTGCATGGAGGACGTGTCAAGCAGCGAACACGCTGACCTCTCCTTTTCCTCTTTTACAGCCTTGCCTCCCACCAAGGCCTCCACAAGCGGTGGTAATCTCGTCAATGGATTGCGTCCTGCTCTCGGTCCTGCTCGTGCTGCTGCTGCCGCTGATCTTGGCGTCAATCAGGCAAACGCTATCGACGAGTTGGAAGGTGGAGAGGGCGAGAAGACACCTGATCATGAGGTTCGTTAGGGCGGGAAGACGCGGACTGTTCTCTTCGTCTAGATAGCTGAACGGGATGAGGAGTGAATTTGAGAGGATGCGTCCAGGAAATCTGATCACAAGCTGATTAGGCGGAGCGACATCGTCATGCAACATATCATCCTTTGATGGAGGTCAATGAGGTCGTTTGAAGACCGAGCTATCTATAGATTATTAGATATATACAAAGCTTTTTAGCAGAGCCTTCCAAACATGGTCTAGGGGTTGAGATCGCTAATTTCCCATGAAGATGCCCAGTTTCTGCCGTATAGCTGGCGCCGGACGTACGTTCGACTGCTTGTTTGAGGCGACGAGTTGTGCTAACGCTGATCGTTGTTTGATTTCTATTTTTTGTCTCCACCAGGCTTACCATTCTTCTCTAGATGGTCCTTGATGCTGAACATACCCGTCCCCCGCTCAAGCGGTTTAGCTTGAGTGGGACTAGGTTTCCAGCCAATCATGTAAATCAACCTGAAAGTGGCCGGAAGCGTGCCATCTTCATTGCCATGAAGTTCCTTGTATATAGCTTCAGCAGCCAGTAGTACGTCCCTCTGGATTGGCCCCTTCTCTCGTGCAAGCACAGCGTTGGACTCGCCCATAGCTTGCAGGTCCTTCATCAACGAGAAGGTATCGGGATAGTCGACTACGATATCATCCACGTCCACGGTGAGGAGATTGAAGCCAGCCTTTTGTAACAGTCCACCCACATCTTTGACGTCCGCTAGTGGCGAGGTATGTGTTGAGACACCACCTCTTCGGTCCAACTCTGCTAGTTGCAGAGACGTACGAAGCTCGTAGAGGCTGTCTCCTCCCATCATGACGCCTATGAAAGGAGCATCTGGCTTCAGAATGTTGTTCACTTGCGCCAACACCGACGGCAGGTCATTGATCCAATGTAGACTCAGGCTGCTCAAGACCGCGTCGAAAGAGTTCGCTTCGTATGGTAATAGCTCCGATGTCGACAAGACCTCGCGTACAATATCAATCTCCTTGTTGAAGGGCAGGTCGGCGTCGCGATACAAGAGTGCTTCCGACGAGTCTGCGGCTGTGATGGTGCCGATTCGCTTGGATCGAGGGCCGTTGTCTGGGGCGTCTTCGGAGGGTAGAGTAAGTGCGCGGGATAAGTTGCAAGCGTTTGCACCGAGATCGAGGACTTTGGGGAAATGCCGATTTATATCCTATGGTCATTAGTCGCAGTCCATGTCTAGAGTGGGGAGCATCATACTAATACTCGCTCACACAGCCTGGATGCCACCTCATCTCTGAGGTAGTCTACACCTCTGCTATTCTCTTTGTCTGCTGCGGCTCTTTCCTTCTGTAACCACTTCTGTTGGCCACTGAATATCTCCATCATTGGAGCGCCGGGCGCTTGTACCGCATACCGCCGGGTGGTTTGGAGGGGCAAACATCGTCGCTTCAGTGGTGGGATGAAAGCGCGGATCGAAAAGGATGCCATAGTGCCAGTAGAATACGAATTGACTCTACGAGGGCGGTATGGACGACGTGAAAACGGATGGCGCGCAAGAGAGAGGATGAGAAAGCAATACGTCAAGACCCTGGAGCTGCTGCGCCAATCGGCGTTTGGCTCCACCGAGATCTACCTCCGCCCTCCAGAAGTCCATCACCAGCACCACTTCTCTGCCAATCCGGACAACTGGTGGGGAAGAAGCACACAGTCAGTTTCGAACGTCATTCTTGAACTCGCGACTCCGCCATGGCGCAAGCTTTTCCGTACACGTACTACGCTTGCGACTGCTTCGACAACAACACCACGACCTCCACGAAACGCACCACGCACGTCCTCGCTGCCTTTGACGACGAAGAAGAGACCCTGGATCCGAGGAACCCGCGTTCCAACTACGCCCTTTACCCTCTCGAACATCTCCTCTACTGCGAAGACTGCCTGCAAATACGGTGTCCACGATGCGTGATCGAGGAGACGCTGAACTGGTACTGCCCGAACTGCTTGTTCGAAGTACCGAGCTCTGTGGTTAAGAGCGATGGAAACCGGTGCACACGCAATTGCTTCAATTGCCCCGTGTGCATCTCGCCGCTCATAGTCAACCTTCTCGACAACCCTGACGCCGACCAAGGAGTGCCAGACCGACACATACTCGCGTGTCCGTACTGCCATTGGAGTACAATCGAGACGGGCATAGAGTTCGAGAAGCATACAGGCGTGTATTCGCAGATTGCGCGGATAGCAAATGGAGGCAAGGCGATACCAACCGCGAAAGAACGCGACAAGGAGCGCGAGAGGCGCAAGGAGCTCGAGGGTCGGCAGAGAGACTCAAGGAATCCGCTATCTCCTTCCAGCGACTCTACAGCTATGGATGTCGAGCAGTATGAGCCACCGACACGCGACGATCTATTCTCGAATCTAGGTGCTTTTTACAAGGCGCAACTGGACTCTCAAACACCAGCGAACCCTCTCGAGATGAACTTCTCCTCGCCCTCGGCCTATTCCCGAATCATGAATCTCTATTCAACGAACACAGCGAAGAAGCAGAAGCGCAACAAGCCAACGCCCATGCGAGAGGCTGCGTCGGAGTTAGAAGGCCTGGTCATCCACGACCCCGCCGCGGACAACGCAGCGATCGAGCGCATCAAACGAGACGGTTGGGGCAGTACGTTGTCGCCTGCCCAGAAGCTCGCACAACTAGATCCCCACATGCAATTCGACAACGAGCTCCGGCCGATACCGACTCTCCTCTGCACAAAGCGATCAAAAAGATGCCGGTCCTGTCGACACATCCTGTCCAAGCCAGAGTCCAAGATAACATCAACACGATACAAGATCAAGCTGCTAGCACTTAACCACATCCCACGGCTCAGCATCCGCGCACTACCCCCCAACCCAGCTGTGCCACCAGTCCCCGGCTCCATGCCCGCCCCGCAACCTCCTTTCAACTACAACACGCTCCGTCCGGGCATCGCAACGCACTTCCTCCTCCATGTCAGCAACCCGCTCTTCGATCCGATTCAAGTCACACTCGCCACGTCAAGCACCACACCCGGCAAAGTACAGTCCCGCGTAACGATACTATGTCCGCAATTCGAAGTCGGCGCCAATACCGATGTTTGGGACGACGCGCTCGCTTCAGGTCCCGCACCTATGCCTCGCCGCTCAACGATCAACGCCGAGACGGGACAAATCGAAGCGGGAAAGATATGGGATAAAGGACGGAATTGGACTAGCGTGGCTATCGAGGTCATCCCTGGCTTTCTTAGCGAGCTAGGGGGCGAGGATGAGCTGGACGAAGATGAGGATCTGCTTGAGATACCGATTTTTGTGCGTATTGAGTTCGAGGCAGATGTCAATGCGGAAGAGAGGGGGTTGGGCGATTCGAGAGGAAGTAAAGGGGAGAGGGAGAAACGAGAGGAGGCGTTTTGGACGGTTGTTGGGGCGGGGAGGATAGCGAGTGCGTAGGCTGTGGAGGTGATGATAAGTGTTTGTGATACCCCATTGCTTTATTTGAGGATAGGAGATTAGATACATTGCTACTTGCTAATCCCATAGTGCTAGCCGCTACGAATGGATTCATTCCTCAAGATCCCACTACCCAAAGTGCGTCTCATTAGGAAATACTTCCCCATCCTTCTTCTTCTTCCTCGTCACCATCCCATCCAACGTGCCCTGGCTAGCCTCCCTCTTATGTCCCGCTTTCTTCTCACTCCTCACCGCCATCTTCTTCGCCTGTTTCGGACTCGACGGCTCATCTACATGCGCATCCTCTTCATGCCCCTCCGCATCTCCAACATCCTCCTCTTTCACCATCGCGCCCGGCGGCCCTTGACTCCCTTCCGTCGGGCCCTCCGCGCCATCCTCAAAGAGCTCCCGCCACGTCCCATCCAGCACCTTTGGCGAGTTTCCATACAAACCAACATGATACGCGTTCTTCATACCCTGAATACAAATCTCCCTCCTCTTCGCAAAATCAAACATCGGCTTAGGGTAAACTTCCATCGTACTGTCGCCTGGCTGCTCGTCCGACCCATCCCCCTTGACCAAACACCCCCACTTCTTCTGGTCCGCAATCGGCGCTTTCCACGGTTCGTAGATGTACTTTTTGTCGAATCGCGCTAGTTCAGGCACGTATTTTCGCACAAAGTCGCCCTCTTTATCCCATTTCTGGGGGAAGGCAATGGGCGAGTAACAGCGGTAGAACTGCGCGAAAAAGGCTGTACAAGACAACCATTGCCAGTTCCCGATGTTACACGCGGCTTCATGGTCAATGAGCCATTCTTCAAAGACCTCGGCGCCGCGCTCCCAGTCTATGTAACATCCACCCCGCGTGAGGAAGCAAGCGACGGCGTGGCGACCGAGGTGGTGGACCCAGCCTTCTTGTGCAAGTTGACGCATGAGCGCGTCGATCCAGGGGAATCCCGTTCGACCGTGTTTCCAGCGCTGGAAATGCGATTCCGCGTCTGCGTTGTCGACGAGATACTCGCCGGTGATTAGGTTGGTGCTGGTGTCGATTTTAGAGGGGAGGTGCCAGGGTATGAAGCGACAGTGTGGGTTGTTGTATGTTTGGCCGAAGGAGTAGCCCAGCCCGGCTTGGGCGCCAAAGTACATGTCTCGGAAAAGTAGTTGGCCTGTTAAACTGGTAGGCGGTTGAGAGGCTTTCCCCTTGTACTTGTCGACAACGTCTTGGGCGCGCCAGTAGAAGAGTCGGCAGCTCAAGGAGCCGAAGTGCATGTGGGGGGAGAGGAGGGTTGTGGACTGGGGCGAGAAATCGGTCGGGGCGGTTTTTGGCTTCTCGAATGTTGCTGTGTAGTCTGTGTTTGCTATGATTTTGTCGAGGGCTTGTAATGCTACCGTTTCGCCGCCCCGGTGCGAGGTTGTTGCGGGCTTTAGGCCTAGCTCTTCCATTGTTGGTACTGCGAAGTCGCCTTTTGGTCCTGCGAGAGAAGAGTACGAAGCTTCATCGCCGTCTCTCTGGATCGCGTTGATGTCCGGCGCGCTTTCTGGCTTCTCTTGATCAAACTTCAGATCCGTGTCCCCTGGGTCAGGCAGGGACTTGGGAGCGGGGATAGGTCTTGGAATTGATCCGATCTTCTTTCCTGCAGCCTGCACCTGGTTGATGGTCATGGTGGGTTTTCCATGGTTATGCTTGACCAGCTCATCAGGATCGTACAAGGTTCTTCCGGTCTTCATGATGACTTCAACCCCGGCTTTCTTTGCAAGTTCCGTCACCTTCTCATCCCGTTCTCTTGCATATGCATCGGTATCTTTCTCGAATACCAAATGCGTGATCTTCCATGCTTTGAAGAGCTTCGGTAACAAGGTTTGCGGTGCTTCACGAATAAGGAAAAGTTTCGACTTTGGGTTGAGCTTCGTTATCGACTTGGAGAGGTCGTTTTGACAATCCAGGAGATACTGCCATCGATTGGGGCCTACTCGAGCGCGATAGACGTAGTGCGGATCCCAGGTCCATATAGGATAGAGACACTCTGGCTTGAGATCCAATGCGGCTTTGAGGGCTGGAGAATCGTGGAGTCTTAAATCGGTCCGGAACCAGTAGATCACTCGTGGTTTCGACATGTTTTACACACGCGTGGTTGTTGTAATTAGTATAGTAGGGTTTTGAGAAGAGAAAACGGGGAAATGTTCAGACGATTACATGTGATGGACCCACCGAACTACAGCAAAGATAATACCTAGGAACTCTGCAACTACTGGGGGAAAACCGCATGGCTGGTATGAATGCTGTCATCGATCGGAGCTAGGGCACTCGCTAATCTTTCTTAGACCATCCCAGATCCCAGAAACCAATCGGTCTCACTGTTCTCTCCGACGGTGGGACCTGGGACGACGATTGAACCCTGAGCTTATGTGAACATGCTGAGGGTTTTGCAGCTGCAAGTTCGACGCTGTTTGACAGCTACTCGAAGCCCTGGTGGTTGTTGCCCTTGACACAGCACACAGCGGATGCGCCTGCGGTCTCATCTCATGTTAATCTTTGCCAAGGCCTGCCCAAGGTGGACGGCAATTGGGTAGCTTTTTCCTGCGTAAAGATGGCGGTCAGGAAATTTGCCCATCCCTCTGCGCATGCCCAACCTCAAACGCGCCTTTCGCAGCGTGAAGCCTTAAAATCAGCCAAGTTGCTCCGAGAAACCTAAACACAGGGCACTGGCCAGACACCGTCCAGGGTCTTCTCAAGGCACATGAGTTGTCTTGTTGGGCAGTATCACGGCTTTGCTAGCCGAAATGAGGTGCGCTGGCTGCGGGGACAATTGGTGGCGCACATGGGCGAATAGCAATTGTCGGGTAGCAAGTAGCACCGAAAGACGTTGTTGAGATTGAGAGGGTGCAGCTGCACACTGCATGCAGAGATAGTAGCAGCTATAGTCAAAAGCAAGCAGAGGGAAAGCAGGGCGGCGGGTGCGCGTGCGATGATGAAAGAACGGCTCACTAGCGGGCGGGTTCATGCGTCATGGCCTCGGGGAGCTTCGAGGTTTGGCCCAAGCTCCCTTAAGCTCGTGGGCCCATGGTTTGTTGTGTGCAAACAATCTCTCAACAGATACTGCAGGCGCTTTGCCCGAAGGAGTGGAGAAGGGACTCTGACAGCGCAGAGGGTCGAGTTGGCGTGAAAGCGCGTGCTTGCTGTCCCCGCGTGAAGTACTTAGAATTGCCGTGCTGCAGTTTACCGCTGTTCGCGTCGGTACCACTTGCACTGCAGATCAGCGCCTCCCTCGACACATTCGCTGGCTGCGGGGAAACTACCACAACCCGTATCGAAGCTCCGCGCTCTACTCTACTCTAGACCCATCTCCCCAGGCCTCACCCGCCGCCCACTTGCCCTCCACCTTTCTCTATTCTTCACCGGCCACCAAGATGGCACAACCACTGGAAGATGCGTACATCACGGTGAGCAACATGCGGGTAGTACCACGCACGCGAGCTAATCAATCTTGCAGCTTCTTATGAGCGATTCCTACTTGCCGGGCGCAGTCGTTCTTGCAAACTCTCTGCGCGATGCCGGCACCACCAAGAAGCTTGCCGTGCTCGTCACGATGGAGACGCTTTCGGCTGATACCATTTCAGAGCTCAAGGCGCTCTACGACTACCTGATTCCCGTCGAGCGCATACGGAATGCCAATCCTGCGAACCTCTACGTCATGGGGCGACCTGATCTGGCCTTTGCGTTCACGAAGATTGCCCTGTGGAGACAGACTCAGTTCCGCAAGCTCGTGTACCTCGACGCAGACGTGGTAGCGCTGAGGGCGTTGGACGAGCTGTTCGACATCGAGGCGTCGTTCGCTGCCGCTCCAGATATTGGTTGGCCAGATGCTTTCAACAGCGGTGTCATGGTCATCACGCCGGACATGGGCGAGTACTGGGCACTGCAGACCATGGCAGCGACTGGTGACAGTTTCGATGGCGCAGACCAAGGCTTACTGAACCAGTACTTCGAACACCGTCCGTGGCAGCGATTGAAGTTTACCTACAATTGTACGCCAAACGCCGAGTACCAATGGGAGCCCGCATACCGCCACTACAAGCGCGACATCGCCGCGGTCCACTTTATCGGCAAGAACAAGCCCTGGATGGCCCAACATGCGGGTGGGAAGGGTGTCTATGGAGAACTGGTAGCGCGATGGTGGGCGGTGCATCAAAGGCATCTGCACAAGGCGAAGGGCCAACGAGCTGGTGAGGGAAAGAGCACTCTTGGTGACTCCATGCTTTCTTCCTCTACTCCTGCCCCTCTCGAAGCCTCCGCCGTTACGACCGAGCCTCCCATGACCGAATTTGAAGATGAGATTCAGAATATTGACCAAGGTGTGATAGAACCAACCCCAACGGTCGAACAACGGAAATTCTCTGCGCCCGAGATGCAATGGGACGCCACCAAGTACGCTCTTTTCACATCGAGATCCCTGGGTAACAGCTGACAAGTCCAGGTTTGAACCACCAGCGTCATCGAGACCCGAAGCTGCCAACTTCCCTACGCAAACGTATGCCTTCAGTGATAGCCGATCGCTCTTCAAGGCACCACGAGCCTATCCCGATGCGCCGCGAGACATGTGGTACCAGGTTCCAGAAACGAGGGAAGCGCCCAAGCCCATCTTCCCATGGGAGCAAGAGGCGGATAGACCTAAGCCGACGCGTGTGTTTGCCGAGGACTTGTCACCACAGCCAACCCCTCAGGTGATGTCGCCAACACATGCTTTCTCAACCACACACTTCGACGAGAGCGATAAGGTCGCTCCAGTCGCAGCCGAAAAGGTTAGAAATCTTGGTAATGCTATAGCCTCGAGCTCTACTGACCAAGGCTGGCAGTCTTATCAAAACAATAGCGGCAACGCCTGGGATAATGTTCCAGGCATCGACAGCTATGTTCGTGCCATATCGGATCTGAGTGGAATACGGGGTAAGAACCAGTCGCTACAACAGACCACAGGCACGGACGACATTAGTTCGCCTATATTGGATCGCAAGCAACGCCGTGAGAGCTTAGTCCTCACCGACTTCCCGTCCGCAGTGGAGCGACCGAGTCTTCCTGTAACACCTGCGCCGGTTCGTCGTCCAATGTTCTGGGGCGAAGAGAGGAACCAGACAGGCGAGCTTCCTTCTGCCACAGGAGTGCCGGACCAGACCGAATGGGTATGTTTACGATACACCTTTTCCTCTTTCAATCATGAGCTGACTTTGAACTTTTAAGAATCCCGAGGAGAAGCTTGACCAGTTACGGCGATCATCCCTGATCGAGTTCGAGCATCTGAAGAAAGATGAGCACCCAAACCCACCAATGCGCGCACTTCCCGAGCATTCGATTGCCGGGGAGGAGAAGACTGGCACTTCATTTGGACTTGATGGAGCGAACGATCAGGGCATTCCCGGATCTTTCCCAAGCGTTGTCGAGAAAGACTTTGCTAGCAGCGACCCTGCACCAGACGTGCGACCGAGTTCCAGTGATCGTTCCTTCGCACATGGGGACGAGAGCTCCGCGCCCCAGCACTACTCTCAGCAGGATTTTTCCTCTGGATCTTCCAGCACCTTTGGGCAGAACTTCTCAAGCTCGACATCGCAGGTAACATCCACGGAACAGACTACCAGCCAATCTTCGCAGTCTTCTAGCAATCAAGTCCAGGCTGGAGGCATGACTTTCACCGTACCCGTATTCGAGGACGGTACTTCAGCTGACGCCCAAGCCGCTGGGGATGATCTCAGTCCGACACAGAGTCGGACCTAGAACAAGATGATGAACGAATGATGGATATCAATGTTTGCGGTACCAATTTGTCGGTTATTGACCATGGACGATCTCTTGCTGTTAACGATGGAGGATACATGTTGCGATCTCAGTTTTACCCTTTCGTCTTGATACCTGTATGTTTCGTGTCTTTCGTTCGCGAGCCTTGTAGCATTTGCATCGTCACTGCATAGCGATCTGTTGTAGCTCATTATCCATACTTGCTTGCAGGATTTGCTCCAAATTGTAAGATGTACAGGGTGATGGACTCACTTCACTCAATGGAAATCTGACCACCTTGGAGCCTACATTGACCTTGGATGTTCTGGTTTGCTTCTTTCAATACTCATGTAGGCTGCAAGCCCGTTCAGACTCTTCCTTGAATGAGTTGGAATGCCAACGATGACTGAAGACCGAGGCATGCGCGAGAATATGCAGGGAACATTTCGTGCATGCTTCCCTAGGCAAGCTTGGGCCAGCTGATCCACTCGTCGGAAGCTTGACAGGCTTGACTTGACCGACGCTGTGGTTGGCGTTCGCGCGTTTGCCCTGTGCCCTCTCAATCATGCCCCGCTTGCCCCTCCCCACCCAATTTGCCCTACGAGCACCTGCCCGATTCATCTCAGCCTGTAGACCGCGAATAAGCGCCACAGCCACTCATAGAAGCCTCTTCTGTCATCCACGAAGCTTCCACTTCTCGCCCTCACTGAGACTCGTCGCTACGCCTATCCGCTGCGACCAATACACGCCCGAACGAATTCCCAACGCCGCCTGGCCATATCTGTACCACCCGTTCAACAAGATGGCACACCTCGACCCCTACTTCAAGCAGGTAGATGCCCTGCAGGCAAACTTTATTGAGAGGCTGAGGGAGGCGGTCGCTATTCCCAGTATCAGCTCAGAAGACCAGAGGAGACCTGATGTAGTCAAGGTACGATAGACATTCCCAAAGAAGCATGCAGTCGAGTCTGTGTTTCGGGTCAAGATATTAGATGCATATCTGAATGTATGACTGACTTCAAATGCAGATGGGCCACTGGTTGGCCGACCAGATCAAGGCACTCGGTGGTGAGGTTGAGCTCCGCGAGCTCGGAAAGCAGCCTGGTCGCGAGCACCTTGACCTCCCACCGTGTCTTCTCGGACGCTACGGAAACGACCCGAAGAAGCTCAACGTCCTCGTTTACGGTCACTACGACGTGCAACCCGCGAACAAATCTGACGGCTGGGCGACCGACCCCTTCACCCTGAGCATCGATGACAAGGACCGTATGTACGGACGCGGTAGCACAGATGACAAGGGTCCGGTTCTTGGCTGGTTGAACGCCATCGAGGCCCACCAGAAGGCCGGCGTAGAGCTACCAGTGAACCTGGTCATGTGCTTCGAGGGCATGGAAGAGAACGGATCAGAAGGTCTGGACGACACCATCCGCGCCGAGGCCAAGAAGTTCTTCAAGGACGTCGATGTTGTCTGTATCTCGGATAACTACTGGCTAGGAACCGAGAAGCCATGCTTGACATACGGTGTCCGGGGATGCAACTACTACCAAGTTGAGGTTTCTGGCCCTGGTCAAGATCTGCACTCCGGTGTCTACGGTGGAATGACACACGAGCCCATGACCGACTTGGTTCGCATCATGAACTCCTTCGTCGACCCCGATGGCAAGATTCTCATCAAGGGCGTCGATGATCTCGTCGCTCCCCTTACTGACGAGGAGGCCGCGCTTTACCCACCCATCGCATTCACCATGGACGGTCTGAGGGAATCACTAGGTGGTGCAGTAACGATCCACGACAGCAAGGAGGAAGCGCTGAAGCACAAGATGCGATACCCCTCATTATCGCTCCACGGTATTGAGGGTGCTTTCTACTCTGAGGGAGCAAAAACCGTCATCCCAGCAAAGGTTATTGGAAAGTTCTCTATCCGCACAGTACCCAACATGGAGATTGACCCAGTCACCAAGCTGGTTGAGAAGCACGTCAACGACGAGTTCGCTAAGCTGAAGTCGAAGAACACGATGAAGTTCAGCGTGGTACACTGCGGAAAGTGGTGGGTAGAGGACCCCAACCACCCCAACTACACTGCTGCTGCCAAGGCTGTCGAACGTGTCTTTGGTGTAAAGCCAGACATGACTCGGGAGGGTGGTAGCATTCCTGTTACATTGACCTTCCAGGAAGAGCTTGGCAAGAACGTCCTGTTGCTGCCAATGGGCAGCTCAACTGACGCTGCTCACTCGATCAACGAGAAGCTGGACAAGAGGAACTACATTGAGGGCACCAAGCTGCTAGGAGCCTACTTGCACTACGTTGCAGGAGAGATGAAGCGCGAGTAGAATGCCGCACTATGATTAACATCGTCGGTCGCGTTCCCGTAAATACTTAGTTGGTCTGCTACATACAAGAAATAAATACCCATTCAGCAGTGTGCTTCTCAGCCGACCCCAGCTCGATGACACAGCAGGCTCATGTCGTGCATTTTCATCGACATCTTAGGATTAGGACAATTCGCACAACGTTGAAATATTGTCATGCGCACTGTACCCTGATTATGTGCCGGCGGTAGTCTGGGGGTGGAAGACAGGATCCCGCCCAGCTTTGACCACCCCGGCGCGGAACAACTAAAAAAGTTCGGCATCGCTCCACCAGGAACGGCCAGCACCGTGCCAACGCGAGCACCACAACAGGTGCACGCCAACCCACACACCCAATTCCACAATGTCAACATGTAAATCTCTCCTCCGAGCCTGTCCCTCGCAACAACGGACCACGCCGTCGCTCCTGCCCCTCACGCAATGCCGCTTCGAATCCACAACCCGGCGACACAGAAAACTGCTCGCACTCCCCGAAGCCCCATCCTACACACCCGACCGCTCTGCGCCCACACTGGTCTTCAACCCGCCGTCCTCGGCGCCAAACGTCTACCACACGCCGCTCAAATTCCTGCCCAAGGAAGATAAGCGGAGAACGTTATACGCTGCCGCACAGCAATACGCAACCAAACTAGCGCACACACGCCAATCCTCGCCCATTGCCGCACCCGGCACGCCGCTCAGCACAGAAGCGTTTTTGCCGCCGCGCCCTTCTGCGTCGCTGCCTGCGCCGCTCCGGAAGCCGTACGAGAAGACGTATCATCTCAACGAGGCCGACATTGCAGAGATTAGGAGGCTGAGGAGTGAGGATCCGGATACGTGGACGAGGGTTAAACTGGCGGAGAAGTTTGGCTGTAGTCAGTTCTTTGTGGGTATGGTGGCTAAGAATGAGGCCAAGGCGGAGAGGGTGGAGAAGGAACATGAGGCGATGAGGAGGAAGTGGGGGACGAGGAGGCGGGAGGCGAGGGAGGATCGGGGGAGGAGGAAGGTGCTTTGGGGGAGGGACGCTTAGATGGATGTTTTTGATGGGGTGGGGAGTGTATGATCTTGGCCTGGATGGCGCCGGAGCCTGGGTGGTCTGGAATATGGAAATGATGGGGATGTGGTATACGATATGTGTAAAGAGCAGAAGGAATATTTGTAGTCTGGTATATCATACTACCGATTTGAAACACATACTGAGCAGACCTGTTTTTGACCCGTGTTCTAAAGGGTATCATCCCAAGCCGTTGCAAACGCCAGACTCCTTCATAAAATACCACGCATCACCTTGCTCCATCCCTTTCCATCTCAACCCCCTTCCCTACCCTGAAAACAAATCCTTCGCCGTCCCTCGCCCCCACACCAACCCTCCAACACTCAAATCGTCCTCGACCAACAACCTCCCACCGCTGCACCCTCTCCTTCTCCGCATCTTCCACACTAATCCCCGGAGCAAACTTGAGTACATCCACACGCCGAACTGCTAACCGTGTAACAGGTGTGCCCTGAGGCCACGATGTAGGCAACGCCGGCCGGTACGATGACAGCAAGTTAGACTGCGATGTCAATACCGTAGCGCAGGAGAGTAGCTTGCTCAGCTTTGCAACGCGGGTGGTGAGCTGTGTCGATGCCGTCGCGAGCGTATTCGAGGAGCTAGACACGGAAGGACTGGTATTCCGTATCGACCAGACGAACGCGTCGATGTCTTCGAGGATGAGGGAGTGGATGCGACGGTGCAGGCTCTTGTGTTGAGGAGTTTTGTTGAGAAGGTAGTCGGGTAGGGAATCGAGGGTGGATAGGAAAGAGGACCAGGACTGGGGGCGCAAGATGTGGAGGTGTGGGAGGGCGGTTTTGATTGCGGATTTCATGGAGGCTTTGAGGTCGTCGGTGATTTCTTTTTCGGCGGTGATGAGGCTGGTTTTGAGATGGGTGGACATGACTTGTACTAGTCGGGCGATGCTGAAGTGGTGCAGTGGGTCGAAGAGGATGACGGCGCTTTCTTGGCCATGGAGAGGGGTGGAAGAGAAGTTGCGTGGGAGAATGGCGTGGGCGATGATGAGGTAGATTAGTGAGGTTTTTCCTCCTCCTGAGGCGTGATGGGTTGGCGGTGGAGAGATGATTTCGAGGATTGGTGAAGATGAGTTGGTCATTAGACGGTCGATTTCTGGTATGTTGAAATGTGAGGGTTGGGCGGTGTTTGTGTTGTTGGCTCTGTTGGAATAAGCATCGATTCGTAAGTCGAGAGAGTAAGAATTCTGAGAAAAGAGTATGTGGGCTGTGAAGAATATACATACATTCCGTCTTCCTGCACCATAAACTCACGTAGAGACTTGAAAAGCTGTACTGTCGTTAACATTACTCACCTCGCGCATCGAGCTTGTCTCGATATTCCATACCTCGCTCAGATCCTCGACCTCAACTTCCATCAACAACTTCTCCCCCAACCTCTTCGCCCCATCACCGTTCATTTCCATCTCCCATGCAGATCACCCCTTGATCCTCTCCAATCCTTTTCAAACACGACCCTACTCTTTTGATATCTTTTCCCCCGCGCAATGGCGCCACCAATCTCCACAATCCCGGTAACCGACTTGGAAGCCTCGATCAACACTCTGCCGTCAGGAAAACGACGAAATCCACCGGTCAATCTGAGCGACTGCGCGCTGAAGGAGCTCGTGCAGTATAAATGCAACGTGGAGGCACCGAAGAAGAAGGGCGCTGTGCCGCAAATTATATGCGAGCCGCTGGTTCACTTGTTGAGAAAGTGAGTATTGGTGGAGTGAGGTGGGAGGCACGAGGTCTTGGCACTGGAATCAGCAACCGGGAGTTGGTGTTATCAGGTTGAGCGCATGGCTAATGAGATTATAGGTGTTCGGGAGGTTTGACTGTGGAGACTACGGCGTGGGAGGAGTGGAAGGCGAAACAGGAAGGTGCGATGGTTGAGCGATGAGATCAAGTCACCACCTATAGCCTCACACAACATCACACATGAGGTGGCTGTTTGCACCGGGGACATGATTGTTATACGTGTATTTTCAACTATGAGATCTCGCTAAGGATTCCAGGAGTAAATCCAATCTAGATATGAACTCGATGGGATGAATAATGAGTTCGCATTGACCAAACTTTGTGTAGCCTTCAGCTACGCTGTGCAGGAGAGCGAGTAGACTATAGTACAACTTGCAACGAAAAAAAATAGACAATCAACGCCGCCTTAATGCCTAAAACGTATCTCGAAGCCCCGCGGCCGAAATGCAGGTACCCAAACGCCTCGCTATCAAAATGCTGTAAAACGACTTTTCTGAAGGTGTCGCCGCCATTGACCGGCTGTGACGAACTATGAGACGCCCGTCGCGGATTTCCTCCAGTACTTTTGGTCGTAGTTGACGTGCACGCCTTCTTCCAGATTGACGTTACGATCGGCGGTGGGCTGCCGTATTGGAGCGTCTTGATGCGTGTTGTAGTCATCGTCGTCTTCGTCCATTTGAGCTTGCCGCCGCTCTTCCTCCTTCTCCCGCTGGTTCTCCTCGTCCAGTAGGTCTGTCATGGCGGCTTGCCACAATTGGTCGCTCTCTTTCATACGCCTACTGCGCTTCCGCTTCCCAACATTTTGCTTCTGCACGCCTGCCTTTTGCGCCGCCATGAGTTTTCGCAGACTCTGCTCGGCAAGAATGCCCTCTTCTGTCGCCTTCTCCCTGATTTTGCGCGGGTCATTTTCGCGTTTTGTGAAGACGGGCGTCGCTGTGTATGTGTGTTTCGACGGGAATCCAGGGAAGTGTTTTGGTATGTATGGACGCGTTTCTTTGTCCGCCTTGCCGGAGAGTCCAGGACCTAGCAAGGACTCGGTGTCGGGCGGCGGAGCTTCTGGAGGCGCGGGGGGTGCGAAGTAGGGCTGTAAGACGGATGGCGGGATCTCGCCTGTGTCGAAATGTTGTTCGAGGGGCGCAGAGCCGCGCAGGCCGGCGGATGTGAGGGCATAGATCCAGTCGTGCGCGACCGTTTCGGTGCGTCGCGAGCTGATCATAGACGTGCGTACTTGTGTTAGAAAGTTGGTCATGTCTGTGACGGGTCAGTCTGGAACACTGCAGTGGGCACTCGCGGCCAGTCTCTGTCGCAAGGTGAAGCCATACAGGAATCAACCAGCGCCCGGAACTCCTCCAACGCGTCCGGACGCGCGCTCTCGAAGCCGATGCCTTTACATTGTATGGCGATTGCGCGCCGCAGCTGCTGGTCGAAAAAGTCTTTGCTCTCGCCAAAGACATCGTGCTCGGCGCTGATGGGGTCGGCAATGTGCTGGATCGGCTGCGTGTGGTGCAGCGCCCGTACGACTTGTCGCTTCTTGGGGTGCGGCTCTCCGTACGTCGGCGCATGGTCCGCATCATGTGCCCGCTTCATGCCTGCGATTGCGCCCTCGCTGCTGGCGCTGGGGGATAGTATGATGCCTGGCATATGCTGCTCGTTGTCGCGGATCCGGTGGGAGGGTACGCCGTGGGAGCAGGTTGCGCACGCGATGGTGGTTCCGGGGACGTCTCTATCGGTGGGTAAGGGCGCAGACGGGAGTGAGAGGGCGCATCGGTTGCGAAAGGGTGCCCTCGCGATGGGAGCGGACGTGCAGGCGCGTATTGTTTCTTATTCGATGGTATTGGTCCTTTCACCTGCCTGCTGCCGTTGTTCTTCAGTTGGGTCGGGAGCTTCCAAGGCGCGGGACGCTAGGACGCCTGCCTTACGTCAGCAGCACTGCGTTCTCCCGTCGAACCACCACACCTTCAGAGAGCCGCCGACGACATCCACCAGCTCCCGCAAACCGCACCCGCGCCCCAAAACTCTCCGCTCTCCCGAACTCAATTCCGCAATGGCTGTCAAACCGATCACCGGCGTAGGTGCTGCCATTGAGTGCCGTGGGCCGTAGTGCGCTGGACGCTAATGACTGGACTGCAGATGCTCCGACGACAGGTCGTGCTCGACCTCTCTGTCGCTATGGGTGCGTAGGAATCGGGCAGTGCATGGCCGCTATTTTCGGGGCTCAAAGAGCTCTGTAGCAATGCGCGCGTCAGCTTTGGACATTGGCTAACAGCAGTCACAGGTCTTGGCCTCACTGCCGGCTACGGCTGGTGGTACGGTACGTGAATCAGTCACAGGCGATGCGACTGCGCTTCCTATCTTCAAAGACTCTTTATTACGCCCATACTTACTATCCAAGGCTACCACGTCCCTGCCGTCCGTCACCGCGACGCCTTCTACCAGAAGCTCGAAGACGAGCGCGCATCATCTCTCGGCCAGAAATAAGCGACTGCCCTTCGCGAATCGACATCTCCTTTGTATCGACAGGTCACGAAAGCATAGAATGGGCATAGCTGGGGATCAGATGTATCATAGGTGGGGGGATCTCTCGACAGCAAGCCAAATCAGACTCCGTCAAACAACCCCACGTATGCGTCCTCACGTGTTATGTGCTTCGTGACTACGGCTATCCATACAAATACCCAGTCTCGTCGCTCTTGAACAGTGCTAATTGTTTGTGAAATGACGGCTCCACGCGCTCACAGTCGTCGACATGATTGATCGAACATGTGATTCTTACGCAGGCCGCTTCATTGGACTTGGACGTTCTGCACGTCAGAAAATGGCCGTAGAGTTTAGGCTTTTCCAGAATTCGATGTGATCCGCATTTACCCATGCCTCAATACGAGTCTGATAAACTTGCAGAAGGTTATCGGGCGGGCTTGAACTTCGTCATATGCCTAAGGTTTACAACCCATCGAAGGGCGTTGTTCATCGGATCCGCGGCGGCATCATTTCGCTCTTTCCACGTGAAGCCTTCACATCGTGGCAGGTAAGGCGGTCTTTAACAACCATCTAGAGTGAATGCGCAGTCTCGGGGGCATAGAGAAAGGGGGCCATCGAGCGTTCTCATGCATTCCTGAGGCATAGAGGAGACGTACAGAGTGATGACAAGGCTGTTAATTTGGGAGGGGTACGTGACGATGAAGATCATCCTGATGTCGAATTGGGTGCACCCCATTCAAGGGAGGAACTAGACACCTATCTTCGCAGTACAATCATTGAAGAAAAAGCTAAGAAGGCTAGGTTGGCTTATCGATCTACGAGCTGAAAAACACAAGGCCATGTAAACTTCAGAGCCTTTATCCGGTTTTCCTCTTGAAGGGGTGTGGGTGCGCTGTCTTCTCATAGCAACTGTTGCGCAGGGATGATGGCAAAAAAACAAACATAGACGGTTGTTCGCGATCGATGGACGTGAGCTGAGGGTAAGCGCACGGACCCATCGTGAGAGTTGCTCCTCTCTTGGAGTGTGGTTGCGAGCATCCATATAGCCCGAAGATACCACTCTGTTCATGCCCTTCACCGAATTTCGCCAGTCACAAGGACTGTGTAGAATGCCCCGAAGCAGTAAAGAAAGGCATCTGGCCGTGTTTAAGTTCGATGCAATTCCGATGCATCGATGATGGTGGTTACAAGTCGTCTCACTAAGCGTGCACGAAACTGTTGATAGGCCGTTGTGACGTATCAGGCCAATGACGGAACGCTGTGGATCACGAGGCGCGACGCGACACGTTGTATGCTAGATTGTTTCTTCATCACGAACGCAAGAAATGAACGCAAGAAAGGCCGAAGTTGAACTGCAAGACAAAGCAGCGGTGGGGGGAGCAGAAACGTGTCAAACGCTGGATGCCATTGGCTGGCGTCCGGCTTCATTGTTCCCTGGCGATCATGCCCAATCCATGGGACTGACATGGGACTGCAGGGGGGCTTTCCGCCAAGGATCGACGCGAACCAGAGACGGAAGGGGCAGTGGCGGAGCAAGCGAAACTTGTGTGAGAGGAGGTGGCCTCTTGAATGGGTAGGCGATGGACAGGCAGCTCTAGATGCGGAGATGTCAAGAAAAAGCAGTGTCAGGGATGGAGGGCGTATGAGGGAGGGCAAGGTGACTGCTTTGACAGCGGCGTTGTTGGTTCGGAACGGGGTGGAGGCCCATAGTCCTGTGCCATAGCGTCCGGCGCTTTAGTGCGAGATGTGGATAACTAGTCCTTCACCATCTTTTAGGGCAACGGGTGGCCGATCACCAGCGACCTGGAGGACGAGTACGAGGACGTCAACTTTGACAGCTTTGAGTGGCGATGGTATATGGAGGCTTCTATACTCATCTTGACATTCATATGCATGGGGAATGAGGAATTGTGCGACTGGCATCTTGCATCCATGGGGTTGCCATGTGTCCTTGATAGGGAAAATGGACGAGATGATTTGAATTGAAGGCGTTATTGCCCTGATCACCGCCTGGCGCAGATGACAGCTAAAGCGGCTAGTGAGCGATGGTAGTGGAAAAAGCAGCGGAACCCTCGCAGGGCATCAGGCAGATGGCATGGCGCCATCCCAAGCCACAGGGCTTCCTGACGTTTGGGATGAAACCGAGCAGTCGTCGATACGCACACCAGGCGCTGCATCGTAGAGCTGCCACAGTGCTCAAACACAACACAGAGCAAGACGACGAACGACTGCAAGATGAGAGCGACGCTTAGACCGGCCGAGCGGGGAGGAGGGAAGACGAGCAGAGCACATGGTTCGTCCTGCCACCAGAAGTGCGGAAGATTTGGCGGGTCCCAGCCAAGCGCTAGTGCCGTTCATTCGACGAACCTGTGAGACCTAGTCGTCGACAGAGATGGGGGGCGCAACAGGCACCCGCTGGATCCGTCGCCGGCGATGGGAGCAACTTGATATACATGAATCAGACATGCAGCACGTCGTCAGCGCAGCAAGTCGTCGTGCGCATGCCTCGACAGCTGTTCCTTTGCACTGGGGGCATGACCCAGGCGGACCGGGGCAGGAGCGTTAGAGGGCCTACCAATTGCAGGCTAGCGGATAATCCCTGCAGTTTGGACGAGGTAGGTGCGACGGGCGCGATTGCTGCACCTGGGCTGCGACGCACGCCCATTCTGTCGCCTTTCGCAATCTTCCTCGCTCACCCACCCACCAAACACGTCTGCCTTTGCATCTTAGTATTTCCTGTTGCGACGACATCTTCACTGCGATAGCTGCATCCTGTTCCCATGGACACGTCGTCCTGAGCCCTGCAGCTGCATCATTTAGGCGCCGTCGTTTGGGTCCACGGGTGCTGCGCTAACCTTGCGCCCTGTCCGCAAGTGTCGATCAGTCTCGAGCCGCAGCTGGCGTCGTCCTCTCGAGCCTCCGCCTTTCACTCACCTAAGCACCTAAGCCTCACTCCAGGTGAGCAGCTGTGGCCCTGCCTTTCCTCGCGTCTTGCCCATAGAGCCGCAGGCCCAGCTCTCTTCCACGACACCCGACACGTTTTCCTCCGTGGCCGCTTCCATCTTCTCCCACGTCACCGCTGCCCTCGCCGTTGCCGTTACCGTCACCGCCCCCATCCCAGGTCTCACCAAGTCGTCTACTCGGCACCAGACACGACGCCTCGACGCCGGAGTCGTCCCACCGCCCGCCGCGCACCTGAAACTCTCGGCCTGCATGAGTGCTGCTGTTCACTGCACATCCGCGGCACTGCACCGCTGCCTGTATCTTGCGCACCTCCGCCAGCCTGCGACATAGCGCGCCCGTGGCCGTTCGCGCTCCACCACCATGAACAACCCCAACATGCAACAGAACGGCATGCAACAGAACCGGGCCACCGCGGGACTCCACCACTTTATCCAGCACTATCGCGTGCAGCAGCAGCAAGGCAAGATCCCAAATGGCTGGCAGCAGGGCACGCAGCCGGAAGAGCGCGGTCAGCTGGCCCTCCAGTTCTTCACTCAGTACCGCCTGCTCAAGCCCGAAATCGCCGAGGTCGAGTCTATGCGCGCCGCCCTCCAGTTCGAGACGCAGACCTTCATGTCTTCTTCGACAAAGGACCAATACGTCTCCAACATCAAGCAAAAGCTCATCGTCATGACGACTGCGCGCCAGCAACAATTACAACAACGCATGCAAGGCGGCGTTCCCAACAACATGAACAACCCGATGAACGGCATGAATCCCGCCCAGATGAACCAGATGAACATGATGAATCAGATGAGTCAGCAAGGCGCCAGGCCCGGAGGCCCCCAGTTCAACCCGGCCTTTCCGAATGCCCAACTTCAACGGCCCATGCAAGTTTCACCAGTGCCCATGTCACAAGGGCAGTCTTCTATGGGTGTTAATGGGGCCAACCCCGCCAACATGCCCCAACAGGGACAAAACAACCAGCAACCGAACATGCAACCCAACCAGCCCACACAGAATCGTCAGGACCAACTGATCATCAACCAGTTCGCTAAAAAGCTCATGGATACTTGTAAAGAGGAGGTTCGGCTCAAATTCGAAGCTGATATTCGCGCATGGCCCGAGGATAAGAAGCAGCAGCTGCTCGCTCAGGGTATCAATCCTCTCTTCCTCCGTTTCCGACAACACGCCGACATGCTCTACAGAAGAGGCGCCCTCAACCAGCAGGGAGCTGCGCAAAATGCCGGCGCCATGCAGGGAGCTGCTCAGCCGAACCGGATGCAGGCCCAGCAGATGGGCATGAATCCACGTCAGCCTAACCAAGAGTTTGACTTCACTGAGATAGCAAATCGTCAAATGGAAGCTATGCGCAGTCAGGACCAGGGCAACACAGTAGTGCCTGCAAGCAACAACCAGAATAACGGCGGTCAAATGGGCGGCTTCCAGGGCCAAAACGCACAACAAAATGCATCACAAAATGCCATGGCACAGCGCCAGGCTGCTGAGGCATTTCACCGCCAACAACAGGCACAGCAGGCGCAACAAGCGCAAGCACAAGCTCAGGCCCAGGCTCAAGCTCAGGCTCAGGCGCGATTGGAGCAACAACGGCAGCAACAGGCGGCGCAAGCACGCAACCAGCAGAACCAGATGCTCCAAGGCCAAATGGGCGGTCTGAACATGCCCCAAGGTTCTCAGGCCAGCCCTGCCATGCCTATGCTCAACCGGCCGATGGCTCCACCGGGACAGGCAGGACCTCCTGGTACACCGCAACAGCAACGGCCCCCTCAAGCTCACGTTCCCATCATGACGCCTCAACCCGGACAGACTGACCCCAACCTGTCCGAGCTTATGCGACAAGCGCAACAAAGAGCTGCCGCCGTACAGCAGGCCAACCAGCAACCGCTGACTGATCAGGTTCGCATGAACATGATGCCGGCCGACCTAGACCCGAACGTCAAGCAGCAACTGCTCAAGGTTCCGGAGCCTCAGTTCCGCGTAATACTACAGAGCTACATGATGAATCTTCGTCGCAATGGCGGAATTCAAAATGGAGCCTTCCCCCCGGGTCAACCCAATGCTGGGCAGCAAAACTTGCCTTTCAATCAACAACCGCAACAGCAGATGCCGCCTAATATGGGCGGTCCCATGATGAACCCCAACATGCAGCAAGGCATAAATCGTGGCTTGAACCTTACGCAGCCACAACCTGGGGCTGGACCACAGCCTCCTATGGGAGCACAGCGTGCGCCAATGCAGTCTCAGCAGCAACGCTTACAGGCGGCCTCCAACTTGCTACGAGCCAATCCTGGCATCATACATGCTACTGACCCCAAGCCATTTCCTCCGAACGTTTTGAACAATAACATCCGTAGCAGTCTTCCTCCGGATGTTAGAACATGGCAGCAACTGAAGCTGTGGGCTGGCCAAAACCCCGCTCTCGTTCCGGGTGTCGACAGCCAGAAGCTGCTTATGCTACAGGTTCTTCACTTCCAAGATATGGTGCGAAACTCTAACCAAAATGGACCGGGTCCCAATGGCACACCACAGCCTGGCCATGGCATTGCCCCGCCGGCGCAAGGAAATCCTAATCAAGGTCTTCTGAGGAATCCCCCACAACAACCGAACATGCAAAACATGCTCCAGGTCACCCCTCAAGAATTGGCACAATTCCGGGCAAGAATGGCAGGCCAGCCACAAGCCAACATGCCAGACGAGCAACTACGAGGTCTGATGATGTCCATAAAGATGAAGAATCTTCAGCATCAGCGGCAGCAACAGGCGCAGCAACATTTGATGCAGCAGCAACAAGCCCAACGCGGTCAGGCGCAACCGCCTGCGAACATCGCAGTTCAGCAGCAGCAAAACAACCGTCCACCGACTGTACAACCTCCAGCACAACCAACCCCTCAGCCCAAACCAGCGGCCAGACCTCCTCCACCACAATCGCAGCCCATGCAACCACAGCTATCCAACAACAACAACAACAATGTGAACAAGGGCACAAAGCGACCCAACGAGGACACTGCCGAGTCAGGCGCAGATGCAACACCACAGGCCACCGCCATGGCTTCGACAAAGTCTCAACCCGGGCTCAATCTTACCCATGAGCAAATGTCGAAACTTACCCCCGCCCAGCACGCTCAGTACAAGGCACAGTTATTGAAGGCTCAAGATGCCTCCAACAACAAGATGCAGCAACAACGGGGTGGTGTCGTCAACCATGAAGAACTCCGACAAAGAATGGCAGACCCAGCGAGGACCCGGCAATTCAAGCAGCTGATGGACGAAGTAGAAAAGAGTATCCCCGCCAGACCGCCAGTACAGCTGCCGTCGCAGATGCGAATACCGCTACAGCGATCGTTTAAAGAACAACTCAGCCGACTAAAGCAGGTGGATCAGGCTCTACGCATTTTCCACGCTTCGTACGATTCCTCTGAGCCCGAGCAAGTTATCCGCCAAATAATGACATCTCGCGTGTTGTTGTACCAGCAGATCGACCTGTCAGATGGCACGCTTCGCCCTCAAGTCACTCTGACTATTGAAGAGTTCAAGAACCATATGGGCGCAACACTCAAGTTCGTTAACAAGATTATGGAAAAGGTCAAGCAGCAAACAGCTGGTCAGCAGCAGCAGTCGCAGCTCCAGGGTGGTTCGAATGCCCCGCCCGCTCAACTTAATGCCGCAAATCTGAAAATCGTAGAACAACAAAACCGCAGCCAGAAGCCGCCTTCTGCCCCTACCACCGACCGACCACCGTTCGCCATCGGAGCTGACTCAGGCCACGGAGCAGCACACTACTTCGAGGGAGCGAGACCAGTCACGAATCTGGTGTTGCCGGAGAAGAAGCGCGCAAAGCTTGAGGGTAGCCAATCATCTACTCCCGGTGCGAGAGCGTCTCCTCGAATCGGTTCAGGTACAGGTAACTCGCCTGAACTGAGAAGACAACCGCCCCCTGAGAAGCAAATGCCACAACGGCCAACTTTCCGATGCAACGATGCGAGTTGTGAATTCTCTGTAAGGGGTTTCGATACTCAGGGTGAACTAGAGGCGCATAGTCAGATACATGTCAAGGTCGAGAACCCGATGCAGTTTGCTCTCGACTCCATGGCGGACTACCTGGATATTGATCAGAAGACTGGCGAAGCTAAGGTAGACCAAAACGCTGCCAAACGCGCCTCGAAGCCCGCGCCGGCTGCCCCACGAGCAACTCAACAGGCTGTCAAGCCGGAGCAGACTCCCGGCGCTTCGAACAATGTTGCCACTCCAGTTGGACAACAGCCGGCAACTACGGCGATGGCGCGGGTGCCAACGCAAACAGGCGTCAAGGACTCACCGTCGTCGAATCTGCTCAAGACACCCCAGGCGATGACCAAGGTGGCTACACCTGGCTCGGGTGCCCGCGGCAAACCCACACCGGCCAGCATTCCCAAATCTGTACCCAAGGAGCAGCAAGCAACAGCTCCGGAGCCTGTGGTTCAAGACGAAGAGCAGACGCCGCAGCAGCCTATGCTGCCAATGTCTCTTCTTGACTATTCCTACGAAGATACCTTTGCCGCTCTCGATGCGAACGGGCCTTTCACAGTCTTCGATCTCAAGGACGAAGATAACACGTGGGCACTCCGCTCCCGGCCCGCTTCACCATCCGCCACGCCCGAGTCGTCTAACAAAGACACGCCTTCCACACGACAGTCTGACATTTCCGAGAACGACAATCTCGTCATCAACATCGATCTCAAGGACGCCGACATGCCTGATGCATGGCACATCAACATGGCTGGTGATGTCCTTCCAATGGATATGCAACTCTCCGAAGACCTGCAGAATCTGGGCGTTGTTCTTCCTCCCATGGACAGCGAAGACATGATGTTATTCCCTGACTATGGTCCAGGGACTATGATGGATCTCGACATGCTCGAGAAGACCATGGACAGTATGGGTGGAACACTTGATCCATCCATGCTTTGAGCCTCATTCTTACAACCTTTTTGGAATCCTGTTCCTTTCCTGACGCGTACTTCTGCGTCGATTCTTTCCCATCTTTTTGCCTTCGGGCGCTGTTATGTATCTGCGATGTACCATGATTTCACTCGCTTTCTGTTTATACTGCGTCACTTTGCACGGTGTTCGGATTGATTACGGCCTAATATACATGTATGAGCAAAGCTTGTTGATTGGTATGGGGTCAAGGCGCTTTTCATGTTGCAATGGGAAAAGCGGTATCTCTACCGCATTGGGTTGACTTTTGTAACTGGGTCTCGCGTTTGGATTACTGTTTTCTGGTGTGGATATTATACCCCGTATCTTCCTGTCGCTTCCGGCTTCTGCGGTGCAGGGGAAGCAGTGTCTTGAATCTCTATCATTGTTCGTCTTTGTAACGAGTGTTGTGTGTTGATGTTTTGCAGTGAGACGACATGTTTCTGAATCAAAGCCGTGCGAAACGTTGGAAAGGGTAGACCACCATCGTGCCTTTCCTATGCCATGTTAATTACCTAGCAGCAATCTCAAGCTGCGGGTGCACTACAGGCAAACTCTGTGACGTAGCGCAATCTTACCTACGCCATGAAGACTCACGATTGTTCTCGAACACGCTGCGCTGTCAAAGGCCCGCCTGGAAGCACGTGTACCACGGTATACCTCAGAGCTGAACATCGTGGGTGCGGGGTCCATTACACCCTTCTCCGCGCGACCTCCCTACACGACCCCGCCAAGCATCCGCTGGTACACATGACGGCCACCCCATCATACTCACGTAGCTATCTACGCTGCTCGGAACGAGGGCACAATGAAAAAGGTCGGCGAAGACCCCTTTGCGCCGCGCAAACCATGGTACGCATGTAAAGATAACGTTTGGTTCGACATGACATGATGCAAGGCGCGTGTCATGGGCAAGACCAACCCTAACAAATTGTGTGCAGCGCTGCAGCCCGTATCCATGGTAGTAACACTCATTAGTGTTTCGGCGAAACAAAGCGGAATTCCCAACGACGTGTTCCCTTCATTCAAATTTGCCTCTCCCAACATCAAGATCTGCAATTCCATGTACAAGTGGCGTGCTAAGCCCGAGTATGATGCGAAATGTTGCGAATGGCAAAGGAAAAAAAAGAATGGATGGAGAGAAGAAAAAATATTCCCGTGGTAGTAATGACGTTTGCGCCCGCTGCCTCCGGGATTCCCGCTTCCCCTTGCCCTGCACTGGGCATTGCTGATGACTGACTGGCGGGTATGCAGGGCATGAGGCTGAGCAGGCGTGGCGAAGGCGATGTTGGCAGTTGCTATTCTCGGCATGCTGCATGTGGGTGGTGCCGGGGGGATGCCACGCGATGATTTTTTTGTCGAGAAGCATGGAGACGTGTCAGTCAGCGTCTTTGTTGGATTGCCTGGGTGCGCTGTTGGACAAAGGGACATAAGGCAGAATTTTGGATTCATTACTGCGGCGGTAAGAGAGGGTGGACTTTAGGTGTAATGGCGTTTCACTGTGGTGCTGCTGCGGGTAAGCTGCTATTTGCGGGTTTGATGATTGTTAGGCTCGGAATCGTTCCGAGTGGTGAAGGTTTTGGTGAAGAGATTTGGGGCGGTGAGGCCTGTCGGTGAGATGACGGGTGAAGGGTATGCACAAGATGATGTGCAGGGTCTTGTACTGTGGGTCTGGGGTAACGAGGTATGCGATTTGCTCGGTTGGGCTGCCTGGTTAGGGATGAATCGTGAATACGCGAATGTCCTCGTTTTGGTTGGGTCGCTCGACGAGCGTGTTGGGCAGGATTGGGTTGTTTGTGACGGGCACACATGTGGAAATGAGAGATTGCGATGGTCGTGGTGACGGCTGGCGGACTCGCTACGATGCATGACATTCTATTGACACGACTAGAAATATATACATGGGACTTGTCTTTTTGCATTCTGCTGCCGGTGCACCTTCATGTCATCTTCGATCTCACACCTTCCTTCTGGAAGCCGACGCCAAGAAGCATGCAAATGCGCGTCACGGCTAAGAAGTAAACGAACGGGACGTTCCCCAGATCGATGGCGTTCCATCGCCAAAAGGCCCAGTAGATCTCGCTTCCGACCGGCAACACAGAGAACAGATGGCCTAGGTCGGCGAGCAGCAAACCGACTATGAAGGTCTTCCAGACTTTGACGTCGGCCGTGGCGCGCAGGATCGAGGCTTCCAAAAAAGCAAGTCCAAGGTACAGATTCGCTAACTGTGACATGACTATGGATGTTGAGATTGGAACCGGCAGGCCCGGCGAGCTGGCTGCATGGGTCAAGTCCAGGTAGGTGGATTGGAAGAAAAACGCGTAGATGGCACCTAGAAGGATGGAAGCGGGCTCTAGCCAGCAGAAGACGAGGCGGTAGACGGTGGGTATGGGGGCGGGTGGAGCGGTTGATGCCATGATGTTTGAGCGATGGTTTGGCCCGGTTTCGCGTGATCTAGGTTGTGGGCTCGACGCGATTCAAGATGGTGTACCGTGAAGCGACTTGGATGGCGTACCGTCGGAGCGGTGTAGCATAAGCAGACGCAGGAGGCCGTGGTGACAGTGGATCGGAGGAGCCGGATGCTGCAGCAGGCGGTCGAACGGTACTCTTTACGACTTGAAGGACGGTGTGGGTAGTGCTGGCATGATAAGATAAGTGGTAATTTGCAGGGGTGGGTCTGGAGTTGCTTTGGTGAACAGACCACGTTCGGGAGGCACTCGAACCGGCTTGAGATCGGCTGAGTCTCCTGGCCTAGTGTGTGGCACGTCGTCTGGCGTTGTTAACAAGCTCTGTTTTCCCTCTCCTGCGACTACTAATACTCATGCTATAAACCTCGTGTCCGACTCTTTTGCGTATCCTTGCTTTCCGCCCAACCCTCACCCTCCCTACGATTCGCAGCCCGCTTTGCTGTGCACGCTCTCTTAGTCACCGCCGTGTTATCCTGCGACGTTACGATTCGCTTTCTGTTTCGCACCTGCCCTTCACCGCAACTCGTCGGGCTCAGTAGTCAGCATCCCTGGGAGCATGCATCGCAGGCAGTCCATCCTGTCGCACCGACCGAAGACCTCTTCCGACGTGGACGACGACACCTACACCTCTGCCGCGCCGCCGCCGCACACGATGAAGCGCACCATCTCGCAGACATTCCCTACCCACTACCAACACGACGTCAAGGACACCAACATGTTGGACGCCGTCAACGAAGCCACCATGCACGCCGACGGCCTGTCGCAGCATTCACAGGCCAGCTCCTTCTCCCGCGCGTTTGGTGCAGTCGCTGGTAGTTTCACCCGCCAAAAGACGCGCCGGCGCATGTCGTCCGTGTCGTCCGCCACACCTGCACAGCGTCGCCGCGGCTCCATTCATTCCTTATTCGAGTCGTTGCCCTCTTCGAGCACTAGCCAGAAATCTACCATGGATCAACAGCGAATGCCCCTGCAACACCAAGACTCTGGCATTCCCACTTTTCAACTGCAACCGCAAAGCACAAGCTCAAAGGCTTTTGCTCCCTTCAAGCGCCTGAGTAGCATGCGACGCCGCCCCACAGCTTCGGGGCCCTCGACAGACATCACCAAAACCCTTTTCACGCCCGCCGTCTCCTACCCCAGCCAGTCCGTACCAGGCGCCGCCGCCCGACAAGCAGCAGCTGCCGCAAACCAGGATCGCCAGAACCAGCTACGCCGCGAGCAGGAACACACCCACCGCTTTCTCAATGGCCTCATCACCACCTCCATGCGTGATGACGACATCAAGGACAACGAGAGCGGTGTGGACATGACATGTGCTTCTCCCATTGTCCGCGCCGACAGTGTCACGGAGAAGAAGATGAGTGAGTTGACAAACACCAGTCATTGGGGCCACGCTAACAGTGTCACAGTCGATCCCTTCCAACGCCTTCCTGCCGAGCTCGCCACCACCGTTCTGTCAAACCTCGATGCCGCTTCTCTCGTACGGGCCGAGCGCGTCTCGCGCAGCTGGAACGAACACGCCTCGTCACCGCACGTCTGGCGGAACGTCTTCCTCCGCAAACACGAACCCGAAGTACACGTCTCCCCTGCGCCTATCCAGATGGGCGGCTTGGGCACTGGCAAGATGGCAGGCGGCAACCCGGCACCAGCCCAGGACTGGAAGCAGATGTTCAGGGCGCGGAGCACAATCGACGGGCGATGGAAGACCGGCACACCCGCTGCCATTTACCTGAATGGTCACACAGATAGCGTCTACTGCTGCCAGTTTGACGAGAACAAGGCCATCACCGGCTCCCGAGACAGGACTATCCGCGTGTGGGACCTGAAAACTTACAAGTGCATCAGGGTCTACGGTGGGCCCAACCATCGGCCAACAGCCAACACTCCCCCACCCATGGAGGAGCGACCGGAACGAGTCATCAGCCACGCTTCGCTCAACGGCACCAAGGTTGGCAACGAGATATACACCGTCCCTGCCGATTACCACGACGCTTCCATTCTCTGCTTACAGTACGATAGCGAGATCATGGTAACAGGATCCTCGGACTACACCTGCATCGTATGGGACATCACCGGCGATGAGTACGTTCCCATGTACCGACTCCGCGGCCATGAGGCTGGTGTCCTAGACGTCTGCCTCGATGACAAGTACATCATCTCCTGCTCCAAGGACGCCATGATCAAGGTCTGGGACCGTAAGACTGGCAACTGCGTCCGCACACTCAAGGGTCACAGAGGCCCCGTCAACGCCGTTCAGCTACGCGGCAACTTCCTCGTTTCCGCTAGTGGCGACGGTGTTGCTAAGCTCTGGAACCTTGAGACTGGTGTTTCAATCAAAGACTTCCCGTCCGAAGACCGTGGTCTCGCCGCTGTTGAATTTTCCGATGATGCAAAATACGTTCTCGCCGGTGGTAATGACCACGTCGTGTACAAGTTTGATGCTTCAACCGGCGAGCTGGTCCACAGCAGAGTTAAGCACGACGGTCTTGTACGATCCCTGTTCCTCGACGCCTTCAACGGTCGCATCGTGTCTGGCTCGTACGACCAGAGTATACAAGTTTCGGATTATGAGACTGGGCAAACATATGCTGTTTACAAGAACTGGACAACGAGCTGGATTCTCTCAGCCAAGAGTGACTACAGACGCGTTGTTGCTACAAGCCAGGATGGCAGGACTTTGATCTTAGACTTCGGCCACAATGTACCCGGATCTGAATTGCTCGCTGGATCGAAGTAATCGAACATGGTTAGCTGGATCGCCCAATACACGGTTCAGACAGTGTCCTTAATTCTTTGGTCGTCATCGACCTTGCTGCAGTACCCTCGCAGCCGGCCCTTCCCGCACCCCGCGCCCCGCCATTGTCAAGCCAAGTGACATATATACCCCCTTCCGCGAAAAGATCGGGACAAGGAACGGATTGCAGACGTGAGCATATACAACCAGGCCGGCCAAAAGTTTTGTTGCAGAAGAAGGTGTTGATAAATTTTTCCCCAAGTCAAGCATAGCATTACATCGGGCAGGCGTTCTCCGTCATCTTCTTCATGCGTAGCCTCTGAGTTTATTCCCATCCTTTTCTCTCTATATTCTGTTGTTGCTTTCTCCGTCTTGCCTTCGTGTTAGACTGCATTACTAGCATATATTTTGCGGGACGTGGTCACTTAAGCCATGTTTTTTTCCCGATTGCTGCTGTACTTCGGCTTATTAGATCTCTCCTTTGTTGTTGTTTTGTGGGGTTTTTCTGGGGGAAGTTATAGGTGTTGTTGTTGTGTATAGATGCTGGGATGGAGATGAGTGAGTGATAAGCAACTAAAGACGCTCCTTTAATATCAAGATTATATACTTCACTCTTCGTTCTCCTGTCGTGAATGTGAGTTATCAGTCGTGTCGCTGAGTCGCAGTGGTTAGACCATGTATGGTCTGGCGATGCCCTATGATATTTGCAACCGAGTTATCCGTGATTCAAGCACTGTCATCCTCCCACGGAGACGCGTGAAGAGATCAACTTTCGACAACCCTCTCTTATCACCAGACAGATTAACCCCACGAAACAATTTCATAGACTAGAAAGAACCATCAATATTCCACGCAAAGGGTATACACAACAATTACCACACCACACCTCCCCTCCCCATCACCAAGTCCCCCTCCTCATCCCCACCCCCTCAACCCTCTCCCACCAAGCCCCACTCCTCCCCTTAGTCGCCCTCTCCATCCACGTCCCACTCCTCCCCTTCGTCGCCTTATTCGCCAAAGAAAACACATACGGCACTTGTTTCCTCTTCGAGTTATTCTATGACCCCTCGTTGTTCTTCTCGTCGAGGCAGATGCACAGTGCGGCGATGAGCGCCATGTCGACCCCAGGCGCGATTTGCACGCCGTAGGTCTGCTGCCCGAAGAATATGTCTTTGCCGCTGAGGAGCTTGCGGTCGATGCGGGCGACGACGAGGCCTGAGGGGAGGGGGGGTTAGTCTGGGGGGAGGGAAGGGAGGGGAGGGGGAGATACGTACCTCCTTGCGCCTCATCTAGGATATCAGCCTGAGTATCGAAAAAGTCGCCTTTCATAGTGAGGCTTTCCTGCTTGCCGTTTTGCGACGTGAATGTTGCTGTTGCTTTGCTTCCAAATACTGTATCTCATCGTCAGCCAACAACATTCTTGCATCAAATACCAAACCTCCCCCATCTCCCCTCTCCCCTCTCCCTCCCCTCTCCCTCCCTCTCCCCAAACACTCCAAAAACTCACATTTAAAACTACTCTTCACCTCCATAATCTTCTCACCCCCCGCACTCTCCACCACATACGTCGAGTGAATATGAAAATGCTCTTTAACAATGCTGCACAGGTGGTTACCCTGCATATCGAACATCTTCTTGCGCCCCGTCAGGCTCATGACTTTGCCTTCGACTTTGAGCACCGGCGTGCCGTTTGCGAGTTTGATGCTGAAGCTGTCGCCGCTGAGGGACATGACTTTTTCTTTTAGGACGAGCGTTTCGGGGCCGGCGGCGAAGAATTGAGGGAATACGCCGATGGGCTGGGGGGCGGGGGCGAGGGCCATGGTTGTGGGGGTGGGTGGGTGGTTGTTGGGGGGAAGGAAGGCTGGTGGTGGTGATGTTGGGGTTGGGGGTGCTGTTGCTGTTGCTTGTCGTCAGGTGTTAGGGATAGGTGCGCGAATGGTAGGTAATGTCCACGGGTAGGTCAAAGTGACGTTCCGGTGCTGGAAGTCAGATAATAAGAGCAATAGGTATGAGTCTGGAGTCGGCATTGGCATTTAATCACATCTATCTGGGAAGCCTTACGTGACGCTAGGCGGTACTACCGTCGATCTTGGGGCGGTGCTTACGGTTAGGCAAGCACGGGTGGGGCTGAGCTGCGGCCGGCCAACCGAGAACGATGTCATGAGGATGCCAAGTACCCTATCAAAAGACCACGGAGGTGATGAACATGACATGGACCGTGTTAAGGAAACGGTAATGCATGCTGCGCTGACCAGGACAGGAAATACAGCAGCCATATGTGTGCTAGTATTGTGTCTTGTGCTAGAAATAGAAACGTGGTAAGCAGCATGCATACTTACCCGATGCATCACTGGATCAATGAGGTGCACGCAGGTCAGACTGCAATTTGCAAGACCAAACTTTTGAGCATTGGGAGAGACCACTATGAACTCCGCCAACCCTATAGTCGAGACCTCTAGTCCGAATTGCCCTCGCGCCCCAACATACATGACAAACATGGCGACCATATGCACGAGGCTGGCTTTCAACGAAGCACAGCGTAGAATATATACACGGACCACAGAGCCGATATAAACAAATGGTCTAGACCCAGGGATTTCTCCCTTGGAGAGCAACAACCAGGGGGGGTATGAAACTAGGCACCGTTCCCGATCCGGCAGTATCGTGAAGAATGGAACTGAAAACGACTATAGTATAACAACAAACAGTAAAGGAAGCCGACAAGACATTAGTTCTGGGCCGCCAGATTGCGGCCGGATTAAGGACAGTATGTGGTGAGTAGTGGAACCTGTCGAGCGGATCCTGGGGTATACAAGACAAGACCGACAAGAGATGCGAGATGGTGGGTACAATGCGAGGTGAGCAATACGCACGTTCATGCGTGTCGTTAGGCAAAACAGATGCTGGAGCGAGAGTAAGAAGGCAATAAAGACTAGTAGATCGTTCAAACGTTCTCTGTAAACCGAGATGACCTGGATCCATCCGCCGAAGGCAGACTTCTACCAAGAGTGCCTCTTGGTGGGGCATCGGGATTTGGAGATTGTGGCGGACTGAGATAGTGGCGGTCCGAGAAGGGATTGCCTTCATCAGGATGCCGTATGACTGGTGTCCTGGCTGGGCTGGGTCGAATGTTCATGGGTCCTGACTCTCGGTTCGCTGGGCTGTCACCGATCTCCTTGCCAAACTCTTTTGACATGCCGGGACCGCCATATGTGCCGTGTTCATCTTGGTAGAAAGAAGATCCAGACATTGTGCCGCCACGAGAGAACTGATCTGATGTCATGCCCTCGCTGAAGGCGGAAGGAAGCTTGCGCCCTGACACCCGTTGAAAGCTGCGTTCACCACCACTGAGATTGGTTTCCGCAGTCTTGCCTGACAAACCAGAGAAACGGTTCAGGAAGGCGATAGGAGCCAAAGTAGTAGCTGTGGTGGGTGCTTGCCTCATCGACTGGTTGTTATCGGTGTGATCGTCGCCAGTGAGTTGTAAAGCACCGCCCTGCTTCCGCTTGTGACGTCTAAGCAGCAGCAGTATTATAGCGAGAATGAGCGCAGCGCCTGCCAGACTGCCCACTACACTTCCGACGACCTGTGGGGTTTCAAGTGGAGAAGGAGCGGTGTCGGCATCAGCATCTGAGATGCCTGCTGTGGTGGCAGCAGGGGCAGCCGCCGTTCCAGACGCGTCCCCACCGGCACCACCATAGTATGCTGTTGTTGACGCAGCATCCGAGGAGATGACGGCACCGCTCGTGAAAGCAGATTCTGCTGAAGTTTGAGAAGATGACGCTGCGTCGGACGAGGATGTGAATTGCGATGCCGATGAAGATGTCGAGCGAGTCGGAGCGTCTGCGATGGTCGCAATCAAGTCAGTCGCAGTTGACGCCGAGATGCTGTCAAGAGAGACGAATGAAGAAGATGAGAACAAGGAAGCAGTGCCTGGAAATGTTAGACTTGATCATGTTGGCAGTATCGTCTGGCTTACTAGATGCGGTCGAGTTCAAGATAAAACTAACATCTGATAGAGGCACAGGGGCTGCAGATGGAGTCGCAATGCTTATGGGGCTACCAGTTGGAATTGGAGATGCGCTCAAGTCGGAGGTGGCCGGAACTTGGCCGCCTGTAGAATATGGGTACGCAGGAACGGTTGGAACCACGAGGTCACTTGGAAAAGGTGGGACTGCTGGGACGGATGGAAGCACAGGAGCCGCAACTGTAGGTACCGCTGGTACTGCTGGAACACCGGGTGAGGGAGCGGAGGGCAGTGGTTGCTGCGCCGCGGGAGCTACCGAGGGCGCTGGTGCGGGTGAAGGCGCTGCGACTGCTGCAGCAGTCGGTAGTGCAGGTGCATCTGGGGACTGAGGTGTGACGGGCGCCATAGTCTCTTGGGCGATGAAACTTCCGCTGGTATCGACGGTCCCGACTACTTCGACGGCGACAGTGACTACCTTCGTGTTGCCTAGCGCAGCACGACGGTGAAAGAAGCGATGGCCTCTGCTCATGCTGTCTCGGGCTCTCAGTTCAGGGATAAAGTCCTCCTGGCTTGATTCCTCCTCTTTCTCTTCAGACTGCGGCACAGGTTCGCTCTGGGGCGGGACGTTTTGCGCGCGGTGACGGTAGCGCGAGTCGACTCTGGATATCCTGGGAGGTGTTGCAACGGGGTCCATAAAGGTCTAGAGACGGGTCCAGGCAATACGGACTAGGGCGATGCTTCCAGAGTATCGGTGGCGAGGTGCGCGGTTTGGCGGTACATGTGTTGTAGGGACGGTGTTGAGAATGAGCGGACGTACGGGCTTCAGCCGATGCAGGGAGTCCAGTCAATGGAGTGGGTTTGGGTGGGAGCGAGTGAATGTCGGCAAAAGAGTGGACGCCAGGTGACTGACTGAGGGATGGTCTGGAGGCGGCAACGATCAGCACTCACATGTCAGGAGGATGAATGCAGAGGGTACCTACGTGAAGGCGATCAATAGGCCAGCATTTGCTTCGCGACGGTCGCGCGGTTGAGGGGGCGGACGGGGAGGTTATGGGGAACGGGCGGCGGACGCAATTTCTAGCGTCGTGTATCGTGCAACGGGGTGGGCCAGACGTGGTGTGGGTGTCGCGCGACGGCGGCTCCAACAGCTTCTTCCTGAGGGTCCCTTGGCCGTGGTAGCGCTGGGTCCGTGGAATTGTCGACGTCGCGGCGGAAGCGTCGTGGGAAAGAGCGATCGGGACACAGGGAGCAGACACAGACACTTTCACAGCGCACGCCGACGCTCCAGCCCAGCCAGATGCAGCGAGGAGACGAGAAACCGTTTGGGGTCCGTCGGCCGTTGGCACGGGCCCTGTGGGACTGATTGGCCCGCAACCGAGATGATATGTCCAGGAATAGCAGGCCCCACCGGCATACGATATCACCACACGCACGAAGCAGCGACGCGATCTTCGCTGCCATGACGACTGGTGACGACGGCAATCTCTTGCTTAATCTCGTCCTCGCCCACCCGTCGCGCGTCGTCGAGCTTCACTCTTCGGCAGTACAACTTCGGAGAATTGGCGTACCATGGTCCAAAGGGGCTGCTAACTAGCCGTCCCGCTTGCACCTGCAGTGGCGCCACACCATCCAGCGACGGCCTTTCAGGTACCGCATTCTGGAACGGAGTATGCAGGGCCATGGCCCACTGCAAAGTCTGTCGAGGTGTTATTCTTAGTTGCCGCCCTTGGGTTGTCGCACCTGCCATTGCTATTGTCGCACAAGCATCGCCGACTCGTGCTCGTCGCCTTGGGGGACTCGCTTGCTGCAATCTGCCGTCGTGCCCTTTCCACCACCGCCGGCCCGTGTCTGCTGGCTGGCGTATTGCCAAGCCCGAGTAGTGTTCATTGTTCGCTAGGGTGGCCTTCATAGTTCACCACCAACATCACGAGCTTCCTCTCTGGAACGCGCCACTGTCTAGTATGTTTGTCTGGAGCCCCTGGCCTATCGCGTCAACAAACAACAGCGCATGAACCACGCCGAACAAAGAGCGAGGCCATCCACGCCGTATGACATTGCCCTCCTGATCCAGACCTGCCCTTCAGCATGCCTCATTCCTCCATGACTTGTGAGATGTGCCACTCTGCGGTGCATGACTATTCGTCATATAGCTTCACAGACCTTAGCAAACCTAAACGACAAGGCCTCAGCGATCAGCTCTATACGCACGAGTCATGCACCTTAACACGGATTCACGGAACTTCAAATATCCTCTGACACGAGCGCGATTTCGAAACACAAACATATAGAATGTCGATATAACTATATAACCAAAGGGGTGATCGGCGGCGCGCCAGATTCCGCGGTTCCGTCCCTTGCTGCTTCTAAGTCCAAGTCTTTGTCTCTGCTAGGAAAGCGTGCGTCTCATCGGGTTCCACACGCCCAGCTACGACTGCCTGCCGCTTGTGGACTACTACATCGCGTTGCGCACGTCTTTTCTCGTTGATTTTCAGCAAACTGACGGTGCAAAGTGTCGAACCAGTGGTCTTGTCTTTCTAGCGCGTGTCTATTCGTTATACCTACTTGTTGAGCATGCGTATAGGTGAATACGCGAGTGGCGAGCGAATACGCCGTCCCTCGTATCGCACCTGCGTATGAGTTGTCGCGTTTTACCCCACATTGCCCCTCTGTACTGCACGCCTTCCAAGCCTCGCAAACACTTCCCAGTTTTCAAGACACTGGTTATATAATTCGTGTCTCTTCCCATGCGTGTCGCCCGTGTCGTAACAGGTGCACCAACACCCAACCCTGACGTCGCCAACAAGTCAAGCAATGGACCCCCAAAAGCACCAAAGACGCCCACCACCTCTTCCTCCTCGGGACTCTTCAACAAGTGATGCGCCACCACCCTACTCCGTCATGGGCATGTCGTCGCAAGACCCGCGCTCCTCTTCAACCCAGTCGCTCGTTCCAGATCCCTCGCAGGGAGAAACCGGGCGACGGCGGCTAATGCTCGTTTTCATTCATGGCTTCATGGGCAACGAAACAAGTTTTAGGAGCTTCCCAGCCCACGTGCACAATCTTGTAACCATCACACTCGCCGAAACCCATGTCGTCCACACAAAAATCTATCCCAGATACAAGTCCAGGGATTCGCTTGAGATTGCGAGAGACAACTTCTCGAGATGGTTCGGTTCTCTCACCCATCAACATGCTCAGGACTGACAGCTGTCAGGCTAGCTCCACACGAGGATCAATGGACCGACGTTGTCTTGCTCGGTCATTCCATGGGTGGCTTGCTCGCTGCAGACATCGCGCTAGTTTTCCGCCATCGCATCATTGGCATCGTGAATTTCGATGTTCCGTTCCTGGGCATGCATCCTGGAATTATCAAAGCTGGACTAGGCAGCATCTTCAGTTCACCGCCGACGCCACAAGACGCGATCGTGCAAGACGCCGATGTTGGAAAGAGGCCCAGTAGAATGAGTACAATCTTCAACCCAAAGCCTACGGATCCCAATTACAACCCGGCATTCCCAAATGATGTGAATCTGCCAAATCGGAAGGGCTGGGAAAACAGCCTACACTGGCTTACGAAACACTACAAAGACGGCTTGAAAGAAGCCACTAAAGGTCTCGTCAAGTCTCATTTCGAGTTTGGTAGCGCAATGGCCGACTACAAGGAATTGAAGAATAGATACGCAAGGGTGCGCGCGCTTGAAGAAGACGACGAAAGCCAGAGGAGATCTGGGTTTGGCCAAGGGCGCACAGTCCCGCGCGTACGCTTTGTCAACTACTACACTGCAAGCACCGGGAGACCCAAGAAGCCGAAATCTCCCAAGTCGCCTTCTCCAAAATCACCATCCCCGTCCCGCTCCTCCAGTCAGCAACTACAGCATCAGGACAGCAACATGAGTGCATCGAGCGAGCCATCGCAACATATACCCGCTCACATAGAGGAACAACAAAGGTCGAGAAGTTCATCGGTCACATCGTCCGAGCCAGAGATGACACACGTGCATCCTGAACCCATGGCAGATTCTCCGCCGCTATCCATTGAAGTCCACGAGCATCGAGAAGACGGTGTTGTGCCTGTCAGCCCTCAAGACCTCCTCTCGGCTACCAGCCCTACAGCACCTCAAACTTTCGAGGAATCAGCGCGCGAGGACAGTGGTCCTCCAAACTTACCAGAGATCCCGCCTATCCCGCAGGAGCCACCGTTTGTTGATCTGATGCAATTCTCCGACAAGGCCCAGCGCAAAGCTGCGGAGAAGGAGCACGACCAGGCTCTTAAGGTATATCAGAAAGCTGTCAAGACACGCAACAAGACGATCAATGAACGGACCAAGATGGAAGAGAAATGGGAAAAGGAAAAAGCGAAAGAGAAGAAGGACCGAGAGAAAGAGGAGAAGAAGAGGCACGAAGAGCGGGAGAAAGTAAGGAAGGAGCAGGAGAAGGAAGAGCTGAAGAAGGCTGAAGAGGCAAACAACATGTCAGCAGAGGACAAGCAAAGGCAGAAAGAAAGAGAACAGCGACAAGCAGAGGCAGAGCAAAGGGAGGAAGAAGCGCGGCAAAGGCAACGAGAAGCAGACTTGCGCGATGGAAAGATACCCGCAGAAGACAAAGCCGAACCAAAGCGTGCTACCACTGACCTGGAAGAGGACATTGGTGCCATTGAACTGGGAGACGATGAGCCAGCTCAAGACAACCCTCAGCATCCATACGCCAACTACCAATTCTCGCGCAGCGGAATCATGCGGCAAGACACACCAGACGGCCGCGCCGATTCCTCCTACACCCTCTCCACAATGGACAGCCAGAATAGCCATCGACCAAAGACCGAGTCGGAAGAAAGCGCGCCTGCCAAACCTAAGAAGCTTAAGAAATTCTGCATGCTGCCACCGAAAGATGCGGATGGCAACAAAGACCCTACATGGATACGCGTCTTCATGGAGAACATGGACGAGGTGACAGCACATACCTCGCTTTTCTTCATCAACGAGACATATGAGAAGCTAGTAGGGGATGTCGGCGCAAGGATAGAAGACTGGGTTAGAGAAGCGGATAGCGTGCGGCTGGTGCGCGAGATGAGTGAGGTGGGAGATGTGAAATCGTGATTTTCACTCGTCTGAGATACCCGTTGTATATATGGAAATCAAAGTAGACCGTTCTTTCGTTTCCCTTTCTTTCTAGCTTTGAGTACTACCCGTCCACCCCATCTTCGGCGCAATCGACATGACCCTGCCACCCACAACCAGACCCCAAACACCCAGTCCCAGTATCCCGCTTCCGCCGTTCGCCATGCCCGCCCACACGCCTCCTGCTGCCGCCCAGCCTAGACTCAACGTACCCAGTAGCAAGACGACGAGCTCACTACCCCGTATCGCTTCATTGAACTTCTCAACAAACGGAATCTTCGTCTGATTCCTATCGTTCCAGAAATTCTTCATGTGTACCCTCGCGAGGTACGCAGCCGCCGCATTCGCCGCGCCAGCCCCAACCAGCACTTGCGTCGACGAAAGACTTGGTACGATGAGGAGGGCCGTGGAGGTTAGGAAACTAAGCAACAACTACAACCCTCTCGTTAGCTAACAAATCTTCTCACGCCGCCCTTCCAAGGTTGAAAGGAAGGGGGACAACAAACCGTAACAGTCCCACTCGTCTGCGTCGACCGCGTCTTATGCAATCGCTGCGCCGCGGTATTTGACCATTCTGCAGCCTTCTCGCTCTGCTTTTCGTATTGCTGCAGGCGCGTTATGTTTTGGTAAGAGAGGTAGAGGCCGTAGGCGCTGAGGGCTGAGGTGAGGCTGAGTTGGAAGACGCTGACGGTGTGGATGGAGGGGGAGAACATGGTTGATTCAGAGGTGAGGTTGGAGGGATTGTTGGCGATGGGGTTGCTGGGGTGGGTGTGAAGGTGTGGAAGGAAGTTTGGTGGAGGGACGGGACGCTACGTCATCGCGTTCTAGAGCTTGCAGGGTTGAGGGGATGGGCTGCTGGGTCCTGCGTTGGAACGCGATACCAACGCGACGCGACGACGCGAACACATTCGAAACGCTCTTGCGTTGTAGAATAGACCTATCGCATCTGCTTCATGTCCCTACCGATACCCAACTTCGGCTCATGCGCCAGCTTCGAGAAAAGGCAGACCAATCAGCTTCCGTCACACATACTATGCATGCTGAAGACGACGACAAGTCCTTCGTGTGGAAGTGCAGGCTCCATGCCCTCGCATTCGGTCACTTGCCCTATTGTCTGTGGTTGTTCAAGTACCTCACTGTCCATAGTTCCCTCGGCACTGTTCTGCTCGGCTTCAAAAGATATCCCGAGATTCTAGCGCTATATTCAAAAGCCGACCGGCTACGGATAAGGAGCATGTTTCCGATCTGCCTTTTCTCACAACATCGCAAACATGGCTTGTGTCGTTTCTCCTGTGCTATCCAAGCCATTGTTAAGTCATGCTTACTACTAAACTTGCAGCGCCAAGGTACCCTCTACATCGACGCAGCAATTTGTATGCGAGGAGTCTGGCTTCGCTTGCACCGCGGGTGTCGATCAGCCCTCTTGATGCAGGCATACCACTCGACTACGACCGACAGGTCTTGCAGCTCAGCTCTGTTACACATGGCTCGCGGCGCCCCCTTACCCTAACAGAAAAAGTGCTGTATAGTCACCTTTACACTTCAGACGAGCACCACTGGTCTCTAGATGAAATCAGGCGTGGAGAAACGCTGTTGCATCTCCGCCCAGATAGAGTCGCATGTCATGATGCGACGGCTACAATGGCATTGCTGCAATTCATCAGCGCAGGCCTCCCGAAAGTCCAGATCCCCACCACAGTGCACAGCGATCACCTCATTGTATCGCGCGACGGCGCCGAGGAAGACCTTGTTCGTGGAAGAGAAGAGCATCGCGAGGTCTATGCCTTTCTTAGTAGCGCAGCGAAGAAGTATGGAATCGGCTGGTGGAAACCTGGCGCCGGCATCATCCACACCACCATATTCGAGAATTACGCGTTTCCTGGAGGCCTGATCATCGGGACGGACTCGCATACGCCCAACGCCGGCGGCATGGGAATGCTTGGCATTGGAGTTGGGGGTTCTGATGCAGTCGATGCGATGGCTGGTATGCCCTGGGAACTCATGTGCCCAAAGATCGTAGGTGTCCGACTTACCGGTAGCCTGCATGGATGGGCCTCGACAAAAGATATCATCTGCAAACTCGCCGGTATACTGTCTGTTTCAGGCGGAAAGGGCAAGGTGATTGAGTTCTTTGGCCCAGGTACGCAGACGTTGGGTGCGACGGCCATGGCGACTGTCTGCAACATGTCAGCTGAAATTGGATCGACCTCCTGTATCTTTCCCTACTCCGAGGCCATGAATCGATATCTCTCGGCGACGAAGCGTGCGGATGTCGCGCGCCTCGCAGACGGCTACAAGGATATCCTGCTGACCGCAGATGAAGGCTCCGAGAAGCACTATGATACGGTCATCGAAATTGACCTAGACTCTCTAGAGCCACATGTCAACGGTCCCTTTACTCCGGATCTTTCGCATCCTCTTTCAGAACTGAAGGATGCTGTAGCAAAGAACGACTGGCCTGTTGAAATCAGTCATGCCATGGTAGGCAGCTGCACCAACAGCTCATACGAAGACCTATACAAAACGTCGCAGCTTGTCGACCAGGCCAAGGCTGCTGGTCTGCCGAAAGTGAAGACACCATTCCTGGTCTCCCCAGGCAGCGAAGATATACGCGCGACTGCAGAGTCGGAGGGTATACTGCAAACATTGCGCGATGCAGGTGCTGTTGTGCTGAGCACAACTTGTGGCCCTTGCGTAGGGCAATGGCAGCGTACAGACGTCGATGTTAAAGGCCGCGAGAGAAACACGGTAGTTTCCAGTTTCAATCGCAACTTCGTTGGTCGGCACGACGGAAACCCAGAGACCTGTTCATTTGTGACTTCTCCAGAGATGGTGACGGCTTTTGCCTACTCTGGAAGGTTGGATTTCAATCCTGTCATCGACTCTCTTCAAATCGAAGGGTCAGCGCAAGGGTTCCAGTTTACAGCGCCAACAAATGTCGAATTGCCCATGCAGTTCGTCGTGGGCGAAGATTTCTACCAAGCTCCAGTTCATGACGCCGACGATGTGGCAGTCGACATTGACCCACAATCTGAGCGTCTGCAACTACTTGAGCCCTTCAGACCCTGGTCTCCCGGCTCGACGAAAGACATGCCGATTCTCGTCAAAGTCCAAGGAAAGTGCACGACCGATCATATTAGTCCCGCAGGCCCGTGGTACAAATTCCGTGGTCATCTTGAGAACATCAGCAACAACATGCTTCTCGCAGCTTCGAACGCCTTCCTAGGTTCCGACTCCAAATTGCTCGGCCACACGATCCACCCGCTAACCAGCGAAATCGGACTTGTGCATGAAGTCGCCCGAGACTTGCGCGATCAAGGTGTAAACTGGTGTATTGTCGGGGACTTCAACTACGGAGAAGGGTCATCGCGTGAGCATGCAGCGCTAGAACCGCGTTTCCTCGGTGGCGTCGCGATCATAGCGCGCTCTTTTGCCAGAATACACGAGACCAATCTGAAGAAGCAGGGCATGCTGCCTCTGACGTTTGCGAATCCCCAGGACTACGATCGTATCCAGTTGGGCGATCGCATTACGCTACAAGGTGTTGAAGACGGCGAGCTACGGCCGGGAAGGCAGGCTAGCATGCGTGTGGTGCGCGCGAATAATGCAGGAGAGTGGATCGCGCCGCTCAACCATAGTTACAGCAACGGTCAATTGAAGTGGCTGAGAGCGGGGAGTGCGCTGAACCATATCAAACAGACGGTCTTGGGAAGGTGATGCAGCAGACTGCCCAGGTGGAGTTGGAGGTGTGGTTTGGAGTAGGCCCTCGGGGAGACGATTGCAACCTTGCAACATCAACAAACTCAAAATTCTCCACTCGATGTCGACATCAGCGATACTAGCCATTGAGGTATATAACTACCTCGGCGTTTTTGGCTGGACCGCTCGGTCTAAGGAAGTTAGATAATGTAAAGACGCCACGGAACCCCGCGGTCATCGCCTCGAATCTGATTGGCGGAAGTCCCACGCTGATCTACAAACGCAGGCCGACGCGTTCCTGGGGCCCTAGAGCCGTCTCCCGTAAGCCGTGAGCGGGCAGCTAGTTTGAGGCACCTGTTGACTGTACGTGATTTCGACGACTCGTATCGAGCTTCAATTGACCTTTCGCAATGGCTCAAAGAGTGCTTCTTCGAACAGGCCGGGGCTTGTCGCTCGCGCCTCGCTCCCTGCAGATCACCCGCTCCTTCAGCACCGTTCTCGATACCCCTGTCGACCCTGGAACTCAACAATTACGCTCACCAGCGCGGACAGGCTCCGTTTTCGAGAATGCGCTCAATGCAAGTGCGCCCAGGACGAGCTGGACGAAGGAGGAGATTACTGAAGTCTACAATACTTCGCTGATAGACCTTACTCATGCAGCGGTATGTCACACAGCTCTATCACTATTTGGAGGGACAATGTCTCATCAATCCCGTTGTAGGCTTCGGTGCACCGGCGCTTCCATGACCCCGCCGCCATCCAGATGTGCACGCTCTTCAACATCAAGACTGGAGGCTGTAGCGAAGACTGCTCCTACTGTGCGCAGTCATCGCGATACGACACAGGATTGAAGGCTACAAAACTGTCTTCAGTTGACTCAGTCCTGGAAGCTGCACGGGTCGCAAAAGAGAATGGAAGCTCAAGATTCTGCATGGGAGCTGCCTGGAGAGACATGCGAGGCCGCAAGACCAATCTCAAGAACATCAAGGAGATGATAAAAGGGGTTCGCGGTATGGGCATGGAGGCATGTGTTACTTTGGGTAAGAACCAAGTTTACGAACTGCATGTGCGACATACACTGACTTCATGTTCCTACATAATAGGCATGGTTGATGCCGCGCAAGCCAAAGAGCTCAAAGACGCTGGATTAACAGCATACAACCACAACGTTGATACCAGCCGGGAGCACTACCCCAGTGTCATCACCACACGCACCTACGACGAGCGCCTCGCCACCATCAAGAACGTGCAAGAAGCCGGCATACATGTGTGCACCGGCGGTATCCTTGGTTTAGGCGAGAAGGCTCGCGACCACGTCGGTCTCATCCACACCGTCGCAACACTACCAGCCCATCCCGAGAGCTTCCCCGTCAACGCCCTAGTACCGATCAAAGGCACTCCACTCGGCGAGACACAAGCCATCTCCTTCGACGCCATCCTCCGTACCATCGCTACCGCGCGACTCGTCATGCCGACCACCATCATCCGTCTCGCGGCTGGCCGCCACACAATGCGCGAGGAGAAGCAGATTATGTGTTTCCAGGCGGGCGCTAATGCCGTCTTTACGGGCGAGAAGATGTTGACTACTGCTTGCAACGGGTGGGAAGAGGATAAGGCTATGTTTGGCAGGTGGGGATTGAGGCCTATGAAGATGGAGGAGACAATTGGAGAGCAGCGCAAGCTTCCGGGACAGGATGAGGCTGAAGCGGTTGTTGCGGCTGCTGAGGCGGAGGCTACGGTTCAGGCACTTGCTTGAGGGTAGAGGTGGTCTATGTAGAATGATCATCACGGAGTTACCACGCAGTAAAGCACTGTAATGCTGAGCCGTATGGTTCTCTCAATTGAAGCTAGAGTTTGGCTCGCACAACTGCTTCTTGTACATGACCTTGTGACTGCTCAACGGCTTGACTTTCGCACCATCTTCCCAGCAATTCAACGAGCTTTTCCACCTCCACTGATGTGTTGCCAGCATGTAAGCAGATCCTGACTCTAGCAGTTCCCACCGGCACTGTTGGCGGCACCACAGCTCTGACCATCATACCATGAGTTTGCAGAAAGTTCGCCAGGACCTTCGGTCTTGCTAATTGTACTGCGAATATAGGTGATCTGGGGCATGCACTTGGAATTGTGAGTGTCCGACAAGCCAAGTCTGAGTGTTTCTGGAGATGACCGAGCCTAGTATAGAGATGCTGGGTAAGATGCTGTAGATGAGCTTGTAGTCTAACGCTCTGGCCAGACTGAAGTAGCCGGTACGAAGATCGTATGAGCGCCAGAGAGGGGTAGGACAAGAACGTTGTATATATGAGCGGACGTGCGTAGTTGATGAGGTAATGACGCAAGGTGTCTGAGCCGAGAATGATTGCTGTGAAGAGCTTAGCATCTGTCATGAACTTGGATAGAATTGAACAAGACGTACCTCCGTTCGCCGCTACCGCCTTTCCGAATGTGTGGAGCCGTGCGAATACGCGTTTCTCGAGGCCTAACTCACATACCAGACCCCTCCCCTCTGGTCCTAGCACTCCAGTGGAATGGGCCTCGTCGATGACGATGTATCCTTGTTCAGGGCCCAAGACTTCTTCTACGACCTCCACCATCTCTTTCAAAGGGCATACGTCCCCGTCCATACTATAGATGGATTCCAATGCCACAAACACATTACAGCTCTTGTCTCGCACAGCCTTATTCTCACCAAGAACTGCTATCAAAACATTCTTTAGGGCAGATATGGAGTTGTGTTCAAAAGCAATCGTCTTCCCCGCTCGTGATAACCTCATGCCATCATGAACGCTTGCATGTACAAGCTCATCATAGACTATCACATCTCCCGGCTGCGGTACACTCGCAAAGAAGCCCGCGTTTGCATCAAAACCACTGTTAAATAGTAGTCCAGATGCAGCTCCATGAAAGTTGGCTATCTCTTGCTCCAGTTGTTCGGCGTACGTCGAGTTGCCATCTAGGAGTCTTGACCCACCGCTACCCAATGGCAAATCAATTCTTTGCAGCTCTTGAAGGTACTCCGATTTGAGTTGTGGCGAAGTGGATAGCGACAGAAAATCGTTGGACGAGAAGTCGGTCTGATTTTGAAGTGGTAAGGTCAAATTACGGAGTGTTGCGTTTGTCCGTCGGCGATCGAGTAGTTCTTGTAATTTGTTTTGCAACGGCGTCGAATGCGTTTTGCTCCCCATGTCTTTCTGTGAAAGGTGATAATAGGTAGAAACGCCTTTGACCCACGATAACGTGACCTTCAGTGATGGTGTGGAGCTGACCAAGTGGCTGGCGTGGTAGGATCAGCAGAAAGCGGGAAGGAAGCGTGGGGTCTGCCGCGGCTATCCGCGTCGTCGAAAGCTGTCAAAAGTAAAAACATACTCATTAGCTAAAAGACTGCATAAGCTGACCCCTCGATGCCGTCGGAGATGCGGCTTGACTCATTACATTTGTACCTGCATGTTTAGCGTCGGTGTGGACGCGGAACCACTAGCGCACTCTCCGCATTGGACAGCATGCAGGTGCAGCCATCTACCATAGCACCTTCCTCAACTCACGACTACCTGGACTCCAAAAAGAAATGGCGAAGGTGCCAGGAGGGTTGTGGAAGAATGCGATTGCCGTTCAGGTCTATGGTGCCAACACGGGAGTTGGCAAAACAGTATTCTCGACGCTCCTGGGCGCTCATTTCGGTAGGGCAAGCCTCAAGAGCAGGGCATCGCCGTTACGCCACGGGCCGTACAAAGTACAATATGTAAAGCCTGTATCCACAGGTCCAGCTGATGAAGCTGACGATAGGTCAGTGTGGTGTTGTGTGATCCGACAGATATTTGGGACACAAGGGCTGATTGTACGCTAGCTATGTGCACAAGTACACTGGCCAGCGTGTTTCCACACTTTTTAAGTTCGACAAAGCTGTGAGCCCGCATGTTGCGGCAAGAGGTTCGGCAAAAATTGTGAGTTCTACCTTTACTGTTTTGCTTTTGCCAACAGTGATTGACTAGCAAAGCCCAGCGATGAGCTCATCAGCCAAACGGTGTTCAAGACCGTCCAGAAAGCTGCCAGCGCATTAGATCAGGGCAGACTCTTTTCGATAATTGAGACAGCTGGAGGAGTTCTGAGCCCAGGGCCTTCCGGCACCCCACAGGCGGATATATTCCGACCACTACGACTTCCGGCGGTGCTCGTAGGCGACCATCGGCTAGGTGGCATCGCCTCTACTATATCAGCTGCGGAATCCCTGATCATGCGAGGATATGATATCGATGCTGTTGTGTGTTTCGACGACAAGAGTCAATATGAGAACGCGGATTACTTAAAGAAGTATTTCATGGATATGGGTATACCAGCTTACAAACTACAATGGATTCCGGACCTCCAAGGCGTTGCACCAGGCACCAAGGAAGAGACGGAAATTATGCAAGATTACTACAGTAAAGAGAGCGACAGCACAACGGTGGGAACGATCGCCGAGGAGCTGATCCATCGCCACGACCAGCGACTCAGCCGTCTGGGATCTATGCCGTATGAAACCGAGGACAAGATTTGGCATCCTTTCACACAGCATAAGCATGTGAAGAACGCGAATGACATACTCGTCATCGATTCGGCATATGGCGACTTCTTCCAGGTCAAGCACGAGGGCAATGAAGAGGTGCCCCATCCTGAGAACCAGACCTTGTACCCAGCATTTGACGGCTCCGCATCCTGGTGGACGCAAGGTCTTGGACACGGTAATCCGCGATTGGCACTGGAAGCAGCATATGCAGCAGGACGCTATGGTCATGTCATGTTCGCCGGCGCCACACACGAACCAGCTCTCACTCTAGCGGAAAAGATACTTTCGGGCTTGCCACGCGGGACCCGTTTGAGGAAAGTGTTTTACACAGACAATGGAAGTACAGCGACAGAGGTTGGTATCAAGATGGCGCTGCGGGCTTCCAGCAAGCGTTATGGCTGGGATAGCGCGAAAGAGGCCGTTGGCGTCCTTGGACTCAAAGGCAGCTACCACGGAGACACGATCGGAGCCATGGATGCCTCTGAACCTTGTGTCTTCAATGAGAAAGTCGACTGGTATCGCGGTCGCGGCTTCTGGTTTGACTACCCGACCTTCAAGCTCAAGAATGGCCAATGGGTGGTTGAACCGCCCAAGGGCATGGAAGAAGAATTGGGTCCAGCTCAGAACTTTGAGAGTCAAGACGGCATATTCGATTTCGCTACCAGAGGTAGATCGGCGCAGTACGAGGCCTACATAGAGAGAACACTAGACGAGCTGGTCAAGAAGCAAGGCAAGAAGTTCGGTGCCTTGGTACTAGAGCCTGTCGTCCTCGGAGCCGGAGGTATGCTGTTTGTGGACCCGCTTTTCCAGCAAAGCCTAGTGCGCGTCGTCCGTCATTACGACTTTGCAAACGGCTCCAGGGTTACGGAAACCCCGAAGGACGAGAATGCTTGGTCTGGTCTTCCCGTCATGTTTGACGAGGTGTTCACCGGTTTGTACCGTCTGGGTCGCTTCTCTGCCGCCTCATTCCTTGACGTCCATCCTGATGTCAGTGTAAATGCGAAGCTACTTACGGGAGGTCTACTTCCGCTTTCGATCACCAGCGCAAGCCAATCCATTTTCGAAGCTTTCTTGGGCGACGAGAAATCGGAAGCTCTCCTGCATGGACATAGTTATACCGCTCATGCAGTCGGATGCCACGTTGCAAACACAAGTCTAGACATCATGGAGAAATTGAACTTGGGCCATGAGCGGAACTTGGCCGAGAACAAGGATAAGATGGTAAGCCATGATAGCGGCAACCGTGTGTGGAGTGTGTGGTCCGATTCCTTCGTGGGGAACGTCTCAAATCATGAGAGGGTTGAGTATGTGAACGCGCTGGGCTCAGTGCTGGCCATATCGCTCATTGATGAAGGCGGCTCTGGTATGTCGATCTTTTCTCCTCCAAGCTTCTTCATTAACGTGACCTAGGCTACACTTCTTCTGCAGCGGTCGGCCTTCGCGATGCTTTACTCCACGATGTTTCTGAATCACAGGTACAGATTCATTCGCGCATATTGGGTAATGTCATCTACCTTATGGCGAGCATGACTGCGACGCGCTCTCAACTAGCTCCTATCGAAGCGGCATTCATGGAAAAGTTGGAAAGCGTTACAAGAGCTTGAAGAGGTGTAGCGGCTTTGATGTACCTCGTGCCACTCCTATTCACAGCCCGCATGTAGACATCTAACGCGAAGCTTTGTGTCACCACTCTCAAGGTGCACAGGAGTCGCGCGTCTAACTAAAACAAATAACGAACCGTTTGCGAAGTTGAAAACTCATCACGTATCCTGAGCGGCATAATTACCAGCATCCCATCACCTCATATGCGCTGGACGATTTCGCCAATCACAACGACCGCAAACTTGCTCAGTCATACGAGTAGCGTGTGTCAACCCTCCCTTTAACCGGGCAACAACAACGTCGGTGCGCCTCGGGAGTCAGCCACGAGTTGCGTCCCTTATTCCCGCTGCCGGAAACACGTTCATAGGTGATGAGTTTGCTGTAGCATACCGCAATATGAGCAAGTATCTGCGATTGAGCACCCGGAAGTGCACTATCCCGACCTCTCATAGGCCCCACTGCCGCGTTCTGACTTCTATATAACATATGAACATGTGGGTCGCGAGTGTTGCAGGTGACGAAAGCAATTAGGTGTCCTTGAAGTGATAAACACTGCTACCCTTGACCGACTGTCGGACTGGCGACCTTGAGACTGGAACAAGCTACCACCTTACGAACGAACAACGCGAAATTCGGACCATGATGTCGATGGATTCCATGCACAGTGATGGTACGCCATGGCTCACGCAACCCGTTATGCTGCATTCCTCTCGAAAGTACACCTGCAGTCTCAAAAGCGACACTCTTTGTAAGTGGCAGCAAGGGTACTGGAGATTTTGGTACGAAGCCGACCACAGGTATGCTCTTCCAACACTCGCATTCTTCATGGCAACCATCATTCTCTTCGCCATCCCTTTTCTCACCTCGAAGCTCTTACGAAAACCTCCCCCAAAGATCAAGGCTGTGCGACAACTGCTTGCCATCTTTCGCTACCTCGCCTACCGTTCCTATCGCATCCGGCCATTGAACTGGAACTCCGCACCACTCGGTATTCTCATACTTGGGGCGATAGGCACAGTCTTCTTCGTCTGCATGACACTCGGTCCGCGACCGTACTATTGGCCCAACCAGAAGAGCCCTCCGATCTCATTCGGAGGCTCACCACCGATCGCTACACGAGCAGGATGGATGTCGCTCGCTTGCCTACCCTTTATCATGGCGACGTCGACGAAAAGTAATATGATTACAATGTTGACGGGCGTATCGCATGAGAAGCTGCAGTTGTTCCATCGATGGATTAGCTATGCATGCTTTGTGCTTGCTTTGATACATACATTCCCCTTCATTGTGTTCAATGTATGGAAAGGCACTATGGAGAGCGAGTGGCATACGGACGTATGCTATTGGACCGGTGTCGTCGCTCTCATTGCGCAGGTTCGTGACCAAACCCGTCTTCCTCCCATGTGGAATGTAGGTTATGCCTAGAATAAAGCTGATGAACGTCCAGGCCTGGCTGACACTCGCTTCCAACTCCTACCTTCGGAACGTCAGCTATGAGTTCTTCAAAGCAACTCATTTCATCGCGGCCCTGGTGTTCGTCTTGTTCTTCTTTCTCCACTGCGACTTTCGGCTGTCGTCCTGGGATTATTTCATCGCAACAGGCGTCATATATACATTGTGTTGGCTTCACAGCCACATGCGCATGTTCTTTCAGTACGGCATCAAAACGGCTGAGATCAGCAAAGTATCAAACGACTTTGTCAAGATTGCGATTCCGATGAACGGTGTTTGGAAAGCGGGTCAACATTATTTCATCAGAGTCTTTGGCCTTGGTGTAGACGGAATGACAACACATCCTTTTACAGCATGCTCTCTACCCGGAGCAACTCGCTGTCGTACGAACGAACTTGTCTTCTATATTCGACCGCAGGGAGGTTTTACAGCACGCTTGGCGAGGCACGCTCAGCAACATCCTAAGTCAAGCCTAAAGGTGTTACTCGATGGCCCTTATAGTGGCATAGACATGAGAAGAGTTGCGGCAAGCCAAAGTATCGTGGCTATTGCTGGTGGATCTGGTGCTGGCTGGCTTTTGCCGCTAATTGAAGCGTTCCTGCGGCAGGATGAGCATCAGGCTGCAGTGAGCGCAGCAGACCCGCACCGCGACGGCGACGAAGATGTCAACAGGAAAGCTGCTATGAGAGTGATACTAGCGACAAGAGATTCGCTGACCAGGAATTGGTTTGAGCAGGCCGTCGTGGAGCTAGTAGCGAACAAGCTGAGCGGATGTCGCTGTGACGAATTGAGCGTGGACATCTACTACACTGGTGAGGAGGAGCATGATAGTGCCATCGAAGGCCCGAGTAAATTAGAAGAGAAGTCCCAAATTTCGAATGAGAGTGTTGGCTCAGGGACGAAAGCGTTGTCGACAGATGTACGTCGCTCAGAGGAAGCCGCATCAACCACCATCCAGACTGCGCTCACCCCGAGGCATGTATCGCAACGACCGGACCTTCCAGCCATCATCGCCGAAGCAGCAGAATACGGAAGTGAAAGTACGTCTGTACTGGTATGCGGCCCGTTGAGTATGCAGAGCGATGTGTCGAACGCTGTTGCTCGTGCGCAGATCGGTGGCATGAAGAATGGGAAACGGGATGTGTATCTGCACATGGAACACTTTTCGTGGGCTTAAGCGTCAGGACAAGAGAATAGTGTACAATTTAGAGCGATCCGCATGTGCACTGAGAAACGTCTGCAAATGGAAGTTGTGTTGGGTGGCATCAATTGATTATCGTGGATTGATTACAATGACGTAATGCACGCGCTAAATCACCCTGTTTGGGCCAAATGGCCTCAGAACTCCCAAAAAACACTGCAAGCCTCAGCAACTCCTCGACACCCAAATGGATGGCCTACCGCTGCCAGTTTCAGGAACCCCACGGTTCTGCGAGCAACACGTTGTCAGCGACGATGCTGGGGCCAACCGGGTGACGCATACATTTCCACCGTTCCTCAGTACGCGTCATACACCACTGATCACGAAGAAGCAACCAGGTGTCACCATCGCTTCCTACGCCGCCAAAATAAGTACCTTTTGAGAGATGGTACAACATGTCGAGCACGCAGACGCCGTGCGATCATCCTAGGACTGGCTGAGCTGGCTTCTGAGAACGCGTCAATGGGCCACGACAGACGCACGAGAAGTTGACCAAACACGGCAGAGATATCGTTCCGGTCATTCGAAAAGCTTGCCGACGTCAAACTCAGTATCAGTCCCGTTCCGCACTAGGACCTTCACGCATGTTGTCGAAGACGGTACCTTTTAATATTTCATCCTTGTAGGCGAGTTTATACAGCGGCCGTACCTCGGTGTACGTGATTTTGGACCAGATCCTACGTGATAAGACTCGCATGCACGACTATCGGAAGTAAGCCTCCGTCCACATCGACGACTCGAAGCCGCAGAAGCAAATACGTGCACGCGATGCAGCGAGATGCCTATCCTGAGGCGACGAAGCCGTAAAAGCCTCCAGGACCTACAACCTCTTTACTGCTGGCGTATGTAGAACGTCGCATCGACCGAAAGATGAGAAATCAGCGCAGCTTTAGTTCGCATGGGTCCTGGCCGAGGCTGTCTTATAATAGCGGGTCATTGCACATCCCGTGGCTTCGCGGCGCGGCTTCTGCCGTCCTGAAAGGTTCACCCGAGCGGCGAACCCCTGTCTGGAACACCCCAGCTACACCCCCACGGCTCTCGGCTTCAAGAGAACAACAATACAGGTTTGCCGGTTTACCGGTTTACTACTGGGATAGCTAGATACTTCGAACAGCCTTGGAGTTGATAGCTGGGCATCCATCGTGTATGAGTTTGTCTTCAACATGGTGGCATACCAGGAGCACAAATCTCAGCTGAAGCTGTAGGCACTGCATACCCCAAATTGACGGATCGGGACGCACCGACCTGTAGGCCAAAAGCTACGTTGGTCCGACCAGTGCGAAAATGTTCATAGCACTGGGATGTCAGAGTCCTGGGGACTTTCGGGTGATTTTCACAGTCAAGAGATGTGTGATTGCAATCTCTCAGCCTTACTTCATCCTAGTCAGTCTCGGGACAGCCCAAGCGTGGCACCCTCGGTGCTGTGATACCTACAGGGCGTTTACTGGAGACCTGCCAAGCTCAAAGGATGGTTATGGTTGGGTCGCAGGTTACATGTGACGAGCAAGCCATGGGTTCCCTAGGATGTGGTACGCTGTCGATATGTCGGCCAAATGAGAAGAGAGGACCTGAGGCTCAATGTTGCTTGGTGCAGCCTATATTTCGCATGTCTGCATCAATGCGAAGTATTTGTTGCGGTCCGGCTATTTGCAAGTCTTTTGTACCAACATTACTTTGGAGCGACAGTCAAAATGTATCACAACTACTCCAAAAGTATGATGGTCGCCCTGGCCGTGGCTTTCATGGTACTGCCGTTTGTCTTCGTTTGTTTGCGTTTATGGGCAAAAAGAATCGCCAAGCGCGTGGGTTGGGACGATTTCCTCACGGTTGCTGCTTTGGTAAGAGAACTTTGAGCGGTTCAGTGTGTATTGTATCCTCTAACTGAGCGCTGATAGGCTGTGTCTATGGCTTGCTGCTCCTTACAGTTAGCTAGTAAGTGATTCGATTGGAATGCAGGTTGCAAACTTACGCCGATTGATAGCTGCGATACACGGCTACTTGGGGTCTCATCAACCACTGGATGAAAAAGGCCAGCCCATCATGGACGATCCCGGATTGATATTCTTTGAGCAGGTAAGTACACTCAGCTGCTGATAGCAGTGCATTTGCTAACTTCTCTAGACAAAGTTTGCTCTAAACATGATCTCCATTATCGGCCTAGGTCTTGTCAAATCGTCGATTTTGGTGTTATACAAGAACATCTTTGACGTACGAAAGTTTCGCATCGTCGTATACTGCGTTCTTGCGTATGTCGTATGCTGGACCGTCAGCTTCACATTCTCGCATCTGTTCACTTGTTACCCCATAACGGTATTTATTGAACCATACTATGGGAATAGCTGTGTCGAAACCGTGCCAATGTTTTTGGCCCTACTTGTAAGCTACTGTTTCTCACTCAGCATAATGATTTCGATTCCAGGCTGACCATATTATCAGTACACAGGTGTCTTCGCAGACATTGTCATCCTTATCCTCCCTATCCCGATGGTTTTGAGCGTCAGAATGGAGGCCAAGAAGAAGCTAGCTGTAATCGTAATGCTCTCACTTGGAGCTGCGTAAGTCTTATCTCGTCTCGTACGTCATTGTGTTCAAGACAACTGAGTCGTACAGGGTATGTGCTGTCAGCATCACACGGGTTGTGGCGACTTACTCGATCGCCGGCGAATACCTCAAGCATCCCGACGACGTCATTTATTACACAGCACCTGTGTTCTTTTGGACCAACATTGAACTATCTTTGGGTGTTGTTTGCGCCTGTTTGCCCACGCTCCGGCCCATTTGGTTTTACTTCTACCCTCGCGAAGCAACACAAACTGGTTCGAGCTACGGATACGGATCATCAGGTCACGGCTTTGGCTCATCCGCGCTGAACGGCACCACGAAAAGTACAACGTTTGGCGGCAAGCTGGTACGCAAGCCGTACCAGGAGATTGACGAGATCGGTACGTAATGCATGGCGTCCCGTAAAGCGCTCCACTAATGCTATGCAGAGCTGACGGCGCGGTCTGAAGCTCCTTCTACGCCTCCCGAAGACGCCTCAACGCTAGGCAAGCGCGGTATCACGAAGGAAATCACGATTCACCAGACGTTGGGATGAATGTGTTCCCACAAAGGGCGTCTACCTCGGTGCAAACAGGAAGCGCCGGTATTAGCATATTGAACCGCGAATCCTACAATAACCCGCTCGGTATATGTCTCGGAACTGGTTGCTCAAGGTGGTCTCCAGGCTATTGGCGTAGGATATGCATTCTTTTTTTGATTGGATTGGCATCCTTCTCGCAAAATACTGCCGAGTGCCAAGTTCACCGGCGAAATATATCTTGCATACCACCGACAGCACTTCGCAGACACCCTGTTCCCGCAGCGCTGTCACCTTCCGAATCTTTCGATGGTGGTTCAATGCTACCTGGAATCTCACCCACGTGCGCAAGGATGGAACCGCCTAAAGGAGTACGGCCCACGTCATGCTCTCAACATGGCTCGCTGAACTCTTGCGAAAGTCATGTGTGGAGACATTGTGCTGGTGTGCTTTAGAGTAACGCACGGGTCCGGGGCCGTCGGAGGACATATAACCGAATGCGGCTGCGCCCGCGGTAACCGGGTCGATTGCGAACGAGTACGGCAGATAACCGCTTCGGTGACTATACCTAACCCAGCGCGGATTTAGCATGCAGGGACGCTGGCTGCATCCCGTTTGTCGACTAGAGTTTCCACCGGGACGACAAATCCCTCGCCCTGACGACTTGTGGTCCGGGCATTCTATGCCACCATGCAGGTAGCCGGGAAAGTTTGATGTCAATTAAAAAGCACGTTGGGCCGTTGCCCATTCGCTTGGTACTGTTAACATGAGGGTCTTATCATTACTGGTTTCTTTTGCCGCGGCGGTCTCTGCACTTGCTGTACGACAGACTGATGTCGCCAAGGATCTGGAGACTCTGGTGTCGTCGCCATCTTCGGTTAACGTCGAGGTTCGAGCACGTTGGAGTGACTACAATGCTCCCCTTCCATCGGTGGTCGTCAGGGTGAAAACCGAAAAGGATGTAGCAACTATAGTAGGTTCAGCCGCAACCACATTGCCGGTACAACGGATCGTCGGTGCTAATACAACGAAAAGGTCAAATACTGTACGAAAACTGGGATACCGTTCCTTGCACAAAATGGCGGCATCGGATGGGGAAAGACTTTCAAGTTGGGGAAATGGGGTGTCCTGATCGACCTTGCCAATCTCAACAAAGTCGTTGTCGCTGCAGACAAGAAGACCGCCACTATCGGTGGCGGTGCAAGCATCGGAGACACGATTGCAGCAGCAAATGCTGCAGGTGCATTGATCATCACCGGAAACTGTAACTGCGTTGGCGCTCTAGGTGCAATGCTCGGTGGCGGCTATGGCAATCTCATGGGCGAGGTCGGATTCGGAGTCGACAACATCATCTCCATGCGAGTGGTCATTGCATCAGGCGAAATACTTACCGCATCAGCCACGTCGCATCCGGAACTGTTCTGGGCACTTCGGGGAGCAGGACCCAATTTCGGAATCGTCGTTTCAGCAACCGTCAAGGCAACGCCCGCTACTAAAGAGGATCGCACAGCATACATCAACAACCTTTTCTTTTCACCCGACAAGCTTGAGCAGGTTGCGCAAGCAGTTGAAGATCTTCCTCTTACGCCCCAACAGCGAGTGTATCTTGTACTGACGTCTAGTGGGGAACCACTCAACGAGCCTTCTATCCTCGTCACTGGGTTACTTCGTAAAGGCACGAACGAAACAGGACGCGAGGCCTTCGCCCCCTTTTACGACATTGGCCCCATTTCTGAGTCCAGCGCTATCACTACGTACGATCACTGGAACGATGCCAACATCGGCTTTTGCACTCGCGGTGGTCGCAAGCCGTCGTACAGCTCCACCATCACAGGCATGAACGCACAGAAATGGCCCGAAATCTGGGAACTTTACAAAGACTTCCAGGCCAAAGGTCCAAACTCCGCCGTCCTCATCGAACGCTACAACTTGACCAAGGCCATGTCGGCACCCGTTGGCTCGGCAGCAATGAATGAAGCACTCAGGAGGGATGCGTTCTCGCAGGCTATTGTCATACCGTGGTATGATGATGCTGGCCTCGATACCGAGGCCTTAGAATTTGGAAGCAAGGTCAGGGCGCTTTGGACCAGGAGCGATAATCCCAAGAATGATCCCACGTAAGTGTCTACTGCCACGATCGAAACGAACTAGTGCTCACAAGATGCGCAGCTATGCCAACTTCGCCTTTGGCGACGAGACGAACACTGCTATCTACGGATCCAGTCTCCCCAAGCTGAAAACACTCAAGAAGAAATACGACCCAAAGGGAGTGTTCAGTCAGTGGTTCCCGATAAAACCATAAGTCATAGACAGCGTCCATGCTCAGCTTTCAGACAAAAGCAATGCAATTAATGCCTATTCCGACTATCCAGTGTGTCCAACCTAAAATACCGTGCATCTAATCGTGTATCCGTCCATCATCCTCCAAACTCAACCTCTCTAATCCACCACAAGTCCCACGTCCCATTGCGTGCCTCAACCAGCCCAACCGTCGAATTTGAGCTCCAGTCCTCATACCCACCGTCCGCCGAGTACGTCGCTCTCACCCTACGCGTAGTACAACCCCATAAACCTGCGTCGGCCTCTGCTCTATTCAAGGCGTCTTTTGCTCTATTCCAGCAATCAAATACTTGGATCGCGTTGCCGACCCAGGAATGCTGCGGAACCATTTGGAGAGGCCAGGCGGAGCATGTGGTGCGCATCAGGACATAGTGGCTTATGCGCGGGCGTGGAGGCTTCGGTGGTGGGGGATATGGGAGGGGGGTGTTGGTTGGTGGGATGATACGTGAGGGCATGTCTGTTGTGTGTTGGGGTGGCTTGGGGTACTTTGTGTTTTTATTGAGATTGAGATAATGTTTGCTCTAGATGATGGATTGAATTCTTAGGGTATATTGGAGATCACGAGACATCTTCACGAGGTACATGCATGTGGCCCGTAGACTCACATACCAGCGTGATATTCCGCCAGCTCAACCCAGTACAGCCTCTCGTGCTGTACCCCATCCTTCATCTCCATCCCAGCCAGGACACCGAAATCGGAAAGCGGCTCACCGTTACTAGCCGGCCCACCATTCACCAGCTTATAGGTTCCCGGCGTGATGGTGGCTATTGTAGCTGAGACGTCGCCGGCAGCACGCATGGAGTCTCGGAGTTGTAACATCCGAAGTCGGAGGAAACTGGCCGATGGGAGCTCGTGTGCCCACACGCCGAGTGGCTCACCCTGCCAGGGAGGGGATGTAGAAGAGGGGAACGGGGAGGGTGGCATGGGGCGAACCAGTGTCATCAGGACGAATGCTTTGGGTCTGAGGTCGGTAGACACTGTGTACACCTCGGTCGCCATCGGGTCCAAGATTTGGCCAACGTAAAGTGGAAATTGATAGACACATCGTATTGATAAACCGATGCCAATTAGTTGCCATTTTAAAGTTTGCTGAGCTGCCGTGACTAGGTCATGAGGCGTGTGCTAACACGTATGTCGTTGCCTATAAGTTGCTTTGTCGGCAGCGCAATTCTTTCCCGACAAGTATCTTTTTCCGTCGAACATGGCAGCGAATTCGGCAGATAACCCATACAGTGTCGTCCTCAAGAGCGCCCATTATCCCCTGAGCACGCCCGTTCCACGAAAATGGGTGGGTAACACGGTCTACACCTACTCTGGAAGTGATGCAGTCCTGGAACTCCCTCGTTTACATGCTGCGATGGACAACTTGTACGATAAGATGGAGCCGGGGAAGAACCGTCGGCGATTTCAGATAGAAGATGCAGAGGACGCTGCCTTCATGTTGGCGGCTGGCGGGCCCGCTGTGGTATGTGCTATATGCGGTCGGTTCAAAGAGGGCGAGGCGGGCAAGGCGGGCAGAGCCGTAAATCGGTTGTATTGGATCGAGCGAATCGAGGTCGTCCAAAGATCGGACGGTGGCATACCCGCAGCGCAAGCGGCTTCTTAAAATTTCGATTGATTCGTCGCGTGGCACTCAGTCAGAGTCTTGTGATAGCAGCTTCACAGCGAATGTCTGCTCTCCAAAGACATTCCTGAACGCGGCTATCCGCTTCTTGGTCATCCAAACCGTTAGCACGGGTATTTTCCTCCTCTTCATCGTGTTGTTCTCATTTGACAGTTCATCCTTCTTTTGTGTGCTCTGTGTCTTTTCAACGTCCGCGTCACCCTTGTCCGTCGGCCTGGTTTTGATCTCTCGGTCAACCTCGACGCTCGTGAGCATTGTGTACATCCACCATGCCTCCTCCTTCCCATGCTTATCGTCCTCTCCACCACTCGGTGCTACAATGCGCCGGACCATATCAACGATGCCTACTAGCTTTGTTGTGCCCTCGCCCTGAGCAGAAACGGCTATGATCGCATCGTCCTCTTTCAAAGCATTCGGCATCTCAATCGTAGACGCCGGGTCTTTGTACGCGCCCAAATATGTCTTCAGCCTGTTGATACCGGATTTGATGTTCTGGTTCTTCGAGAAGACGACGGGTACGATGTTCTGTGTGGCTCGCATGCGCTTCTGGGTTTCGAGGAGCTTGCGTAGTTCGGTAGGCAGCCGTGTCCATGGCTCGTAGAGAGAGGGATGGAGCGTGGGAGGAGACAGTGGTTGCGATGGCTTCTTCGACGCTGTTCCATTAATCTTATCTTGCGCCTTTCGCTTCTTGCCAGCTGTCGGTGCGTCCTCGGGTGCCCCAATGATGGGTAGGGTAGGTCCCTCGCTCGAGTACGGCGGGCTCGCAGTCACCGTTGTGGTGTTGGCGTCTTTTTCGGCCGACGATGCGAACATCTCACTCATGCGCTTTGCATTACCCATGTTTAACAGCGAGAGGCGCGCAATAGTCGAGGGTTGTGCAGTCAACGCGCGACTGCGATGACGAAAATTAGACGCGCCAAAAATCTCAAGACGCGCCGCCGGAGATACCAAATTGCGCTAGCTTATCGCCGGCTGTGCCGCCCATCTCTCTCGACCATCTGATCTTTCAGCACACACATACAATAATCTTTGTCACCGCGACTTTATATCGGAAGGCATCAAAGAAACGTTCTCTCTCTTTGTGATCAGTACATCATGGACGCCGATGTAGCTGGAAGTCTGGGTCGCTTGAGCCTCGCTACACATAGCCATCGTCAAATCGAGACAACGTAAGCCGTACTAAGCTGTATAGATATCAGGCTTACGATGGAAAGTGATCAGAATGCCCCTTACACACCGCCATTTCTTCGTTTGCCAGCCGAGATCCGAGTCATGATTTACGAGCATGCCTTTACCAACGAGACTATCCATGTACAACCAAAATCCACTGATTTACTTGGAGGCACATATCTCCTTCAACGTAACGGAATTCCAAGACACCAGCAGATCATCTCTCTTCTGATGACTTGTAGACATATCAGAGAAGAAGCGACACCTACCTTCAACGAGCTGGTAACCTTTGACCTGACACTCTACTACAACTGCATGGCGGCCGCCTACGAACTGGGACCAGATATCTGTCAAGCAATCAGAGCAATCAAAGTAGAGCCGAGGCTTGCAAAACGCTTAGCGATAGGACTCCAACAGGGCGCCCCCTCTGCCACTAATTATAGGCATCTGTTGCCTTCCCTACAGCGGGTGCATATCCAGCAGACTTCTATATTTGGGCTACTCAGTATGAGCCCTGACTTGGCTGTGAGAGCCCTGCGATTGTATTTTGGAAGTAATGATCTTGAGGTTATATTCAGTAAGAGGTGAGCTCCTCTGCACGAGCAAACGGAGCGATGGACCCTGGATAATGAGAACAGCGCTCACCGCCCTTGCGCAGCTTCACCTACTCACGCAACCCGTGCCAGGACTGAAATCTGGGTGTCCTCTCCTTCTTAATCATGATTCTCACTCAGTCGCAGAGTATTGCCGAGCGGCTACGCGAGCGCAAGTAAGGACGAACCCAAGGTCTTCACTGATTTGAGCTAACGATATCCCAGAACGCAATCAAATCAACGCGAATCCCGGTTTCTTCGTCTTCCCGCCGAGCTCCGCGACAAAATCTACAAGCATGTATTTTCAGGACAAACTGTCGGTGTCTTTGCAAGTCAAATCCGGCAAGCTACGCGGAAACGCAAGCAGATATACAGGCGACATGATTTAGGCGTGTTCGCTCTGCTCTTGGTGTGCCGACAGATCCGGCACGAGGCATCGCCTCTGTTGTATGGCCTAGCCAGATTCGATTTCACCTCGTTCAATAACAGCCGTGGTTCACGCAACTGCATAACCAATGTGTCCTTGGTCATGGGCCCCGCCAACTTTGGGCTCGTTCGATCAGTCAAATTGGGCATAGCAACGGTGCATAATATCCGCAGACTCATCGATTCCGGCTATATGGACAATCGCGCGTCTTCTATTCGAGATATTGAACTGCCGAAAGTCGAGCGTCACTGGATGAAGATTCGTAATGTCGACAGTGCCGAAGCCGACCTTCTTGCCGCTATGCAACGTTGGACCGGTAACATGGACGTCGTCCTGCGTTTCGTATAGGGGACATACATCACTCAGTGAATGTCCACTGTCGGGAGTCACGGGCCCGGGCGCAAAATAGCGCAAATCTATCACGATATCGCAACCCTAGCCGTCAGCAAAACGGCTCTACTTCTCCTAGACATAGCCCCTCAATAGGACAACTCAAGATGACTTCCAGCCCGGCAGATCCGACGACGCAAAGCGCCATCTCCCAGGGTACCCTTCTGCATCGATCTGGCACCGACAGGAGTAGAAGCACAGAGACGTAAGTTATTCGCCGCACTGAGCTACATACTTCCACTGACAGCGCCCTAGCGTCCAGACCATCCAGCAGCCCTTCCGTTTTCTTGACCTACCCACGGAACTCCGGCTCATAGTTTACGACTACGCCTTCGACGGGAAACTCATATACCCCACGCGTTCGCGCCGTTCGCAACCTCCAGTGCACAGCCGTCACTTTCCAGGAGCCTTCAGCCTTCTATTCTCTTGCCAAACGATACGCAACGAAGCAAGGGACTTCATCTACAAACACCGTACCTTTGACCTCCAATGTTATTATGACCTCCCAACAGCGCTTCAATATCTAGGGGCGGAAGTCTGCGAATCCATCACGGCTATCAGGATCGAGAAGATGGGTCTTCTCCGTCCAGGTCTCTATCTTTGTGTCCCCCCATGGAACGCCGAAGGCTACTCCCGGTTCATCAAGCGTTACTATCCGCGGCTACATGAGGCTCAACTGGTGACTTTGCGATGGGGAAATGTGACGCGAACGCTCCGGGAAGATGTTGCCGCCCAGCTCAGGGATGTCGAGACATTGCTTGCGGAATGTCAGATTATACTGAAACCAAGTCTGCTCGATACGAACTAAGACTAGGACTCGGGGGGCGGTGTGCATCAGAGCACGGCGCCATCGACGTCAGATGTTCACGCGCACACGGCTTTCAGTCTTCAACGATATGCCGAGCAACTGGCAGCCAGCAGACGACATGGACGTATGAGTTCGGGGGAAATGTGACTGTATGGACACCTGGCGAATACGTACCCGGTATATCATATTACAAACAATGGGTTGAGAAGTTCCGGGACAAACATTTCTCCAGAGGATCGAATTCAATCTACCACATTTCCAACATCCCCTCCCATGCATTCAACTCATCCGATAAATCGCCGCATCAATCCCCACCGCATCCTTCATAACCCTCATCGTCCACTCACTAACCGGCTCAAAAGCCTTGACCGTGTCCCCCAACTGCTCACCCTCCCCGAACTCATGAATAGCCAGGAAAGACAACTCTTGCTCCTTCCCTTCCTCATCTTCAGAACCCGATTCTTGCCTGACAAGCGAATACCGACATGTGCGCAACCAACCTGGTTGCTCAGACGTTTGCTGATTATGCTCTTCGCGGTACCAAGCATCTAGGTCCGAGGCGCCGGTGGGCGAGGGCTGCATGAGTGCTATCATGATTTTTGGTGCGGGTTCTACGGGGTTGAGGTCAGCGTATGGTACCCCTTATCTCCATGTATACTTGAGTTGAGATATGGCGTGCAGACATACCACCACTCTTCGCCGGACCAAAGATCTGGACTTCAGAGTACGTCCTGATATCCCACTCTCCACCCACATTCTCGCTTTCAAGGAACTTTAACATCTGCTTTACGTTCACACGTGCTAGGTCTTCTGTTTCGCAGACGAAGAGATGTTTTTTGTCGTATTCGGAATTTGCGGCTTTGTATTGCGTTGCTGATTTGATGCCGAGGACATTTCCTGTTATGGCCGTGGACAAGAGGGCGAACTTGTTGTCCGGTTGTGCTTCGTTACCTCCAGCTGAGGTGGGTTTGAGAAAGGCGAGGAGGACGCCAGCACCTGTGGTGGGGTCTGAAGGGGCCATGCTGAGCGTAGATATCTAAAATTATCTGGAGTGGGATTGTGGAGTAGGAGAACGTGACAATACGTTCGGAACGGAGAGGAAAAGGTATGTTTCGGGGGTGGTATATAGCAGATGCGGTTGCTATGTACACCATGGAGGGTAAGCGTATGCCGTGTCTCCACTTCCCGGATCAAATTACCCGTTGGCTTCCTCTCGGCCTACTCAGTACATGCACATGCACTACAATGGAACAAGATTTCGATGGGTACACGACCTCAAAATTCTCCAACATCAAGATCGCTGCTCTATTCAAATACAATTACATATATACAAAGACATGCCTTCCCCTACAACTTGCTCTTCTCAATGCGCTTGAACAAGATATCGCTATCCGGGTATGGGTCGACGGTGTAATTGTTAAGCGGGTTGAGCTCGCTAGCCCTGTAGAACATATCCTCGTAGACCTTGCCGTCTGCGCGGCCCAAACTGCTGTCCAAGACCCAGTCGTCAAAGCCCCAGGCATCCACAAGCCTGACAGCGTGTGGCCGGATTTCCTTGAGCAGGTTCATGACAGTGTTGGTCCTCGCGAGCGAAATCTGGTGCTTGCTGCATGCGCCAGAAGCGTAGAATTCGGAGCCCTCTTGCTCAAGTGTGTGTAGAGCGAAGAGACGGAACAGCTTCATCAGCACGTCGACAATGTTCTTGTCGACGTTGCCTGCCTTTGCGATGTTCCTGAGCGCAGACAGGTTGTTCTTTACGACCATATACTGTGCGTGGGCCTTGCTGAGGCGGTAGAAGTCGACGAGCAGATCGTTCCAGGGCTTCTTCTGCTCATCGCGGTGCTTGCTGGCTTCGAAGGTGAGGAACGATACGCGCCAAGCGAAGGCGTTGACGAGATCGTCGTCGTCGCCAATAACGTCGAATGCGCAGCCAATGTCGCGGCGTGCATGGAATTGAGAAAGGATCTGAGTTGTGTCGTTCGTCGGCTTTTCTCCCTTGAGTACGGAACGGGCGGACTTGAGCATCTAGAGCACAGGTCAGTAAGGACTGATTGCAGTTACATGAGATGAATAGACTTACGTATCGCGCAACTTGCTGGGTCAACATGTAGTTGTCACCCTCCCATGTGGTAGTGGGCAGGTAGTCAGAATACCACGGCCCAATACCGCTGAAGCTTGAGTAGCCGTGACCACCACACGCTCGTCGGCAGACCTCGAGACCCTCTGCTGCAATCGAACTGCTAAGCGACTTCAATGCGCATGAAGAAGCGTGCAGGTCTGCCAACATATCGCTGCCTGATTGCACCTCCTCTGGCCCAGCTCCACGCTTGCTTGGTGCATTGGTGGCGTTGCCCTGGGCGATCCTCTTCTGGTTCTCCTGGTACATGTCCATCATCGACTTTCCGGTGAAATGCAAAGCAAAGGTAGCGGCGAGAAGAGGAAGCAATCGAATCTGCACCATAGTGTAGTTCAGAACAGCAGTCTCAGCCTCGCCAGCGGGAGCATCTCGGTCCTGGAATTGCCGTCGCACGGCACAGTAACGGGTTGCGATGGTAACACCTCGAGCGAGCACACTACCAGCTTGCATGACGATAGTTGATCGAACCCATGTAAGGGTTCCATAGACAAGGGAAGGCGCGCCACGGCGTCCGAACTTGTTCGTGTTGGGGTCAACGAATGTGTAACGAGCCAGCATGCTGATGTGGGGAATCTTGACGTGATTGAACAGAAGGAAACCGTTGTCCATGGTGTTGTAACCGAACTTGGGACCGATGTCTCCGATGTGAATGTTGTCGAGCGGCTCGTGTGTCTTCAGATCACGGATCTGGACGCAGAAGGGAGACGGCCCGTATGATTTGCCATCAATGATGAGCTGAGCCATGACGACCGCATGGTTAGCTGTGCGACCTAGGGATCCAATCCACCATTTGCTGGCGGTCAGATGTGGGGAGTGGATGGTGAAGGTCTTGTCCTCCTTGTTCCAGGTGGCGGTTGTTTCAAGTCCTCGAACGTTAGAACCATGGCCAAGCTCAGTCTGAGCATAACATCCGATGATCTCGTAGTTGTTGGCCTTGGTGAGCCACTTTTCCTGCTGCTCCGGCGTACCCTGACCTTCAAGTGTAACCTGCTTCGTGAGTAGAAGTCGCGCGGAGACAGAACATGGCGCGTACCTTGAACATAGAGTCGTGGAGTCCGTATGGTCCGGGTTCACCAACAAGTTCTGTAGCAGTCCGGAACTCGTCAAAAGACCAGTTGTGTTGCTTCTTCAAGATTCTGAGTCTCTTCTCCCTTGCAAGCGCCCTCTCGAATCTGTCGATCCTTCCCATGAAGTAGTTCTGCGACTTGTCGAAGACCTTCTCTGACTTGAGAATGTCAAGGATCTTGTTCCTCCTGTCGATGACATCTTGCGTGTGTAGGAGGACTTCTAGCTCCTGGACGGGTACATTGGAGTTTTCGCGTTCAGCCTTGAGCAATTCGTGGCCTTGAATGCCCGAAGGCTTCAGCTGCTTGACCCAGTCCGGTGTTGGCTTCATTGTGATAATAGATTGATGATGGAGATGATGGGAAGAGAGTGTGTTTGGAATGATGATTAAGTAGGATGGCGATCTTGCGCTACCTCGGACAGCCGAGGTTCAAATTTGGGCTAAGCCATATTCGACAATGACACCACGATCGGACCGTGCGACGGCTTATACGTGCGCTTCTGATAGATAATCTCATGAAAGTGCCGAAGCCAATGCCCCGAACAGATGGCGAAGGAAGTTGGCGATACGGAGTTCTGTCATTTGCGCTGTCGCCCTCATCGTGGGGCTTTTAGTGCATATTTAAAGAACATTTGGGGTTTCCGGGGTACCGGGGTACTCCGGCGGTACGCTCATCTCGCAGAAGCAACACTGAGTCAGTGCCATGAGAGTATTTCAGATGTTTGGTGTTGCCGCACTGTACCAAAAGGACCTCGGCAGCCCAGGCCAAGAGTCCTCGTTATAGCTTTTCCATCATGGATAATATATGGGGAGTTTCAGGACCACGTTGCACAGGTATTATATGTTCCTAGTTACCTACGCAGCTGCTCATACGCAGCCATAACATGGTGCCGCATTAGAAAAGGGCCGCGGTTTGGCTGCTCATAGCTCCTGCCTCGCGCTACGCTGGAACGTATATCGCGAGTTTCGGGCGTGTTGTAGGAGGAAGCAACATGTTGCGTGCCAATCGGTCGGGTAGTACTAATCCGTCGTAGTGCATCCTCAGAGCCCGACACGGAATCTGGACCCTGGGAATTGTCGCGCCGCAACGCGGCTGAGCAAGGTGTTGCCCTTTCTATCGCGTTCACGGGACCAAATTCATGTACAGCAAAGCCAGTCTTTCCGAACTGTACTACTACATCCAAACCCTAGCTATATGCACGATCTTTAGGGATTCAGCATAGGTGTGTAGAATAGACAGCACACATTTAAAGTGCTTGATGCGAGCCCTGGTGACAGGTACAACTTGAGGAAGAGGGCCTCTTCATCGAGTGATGGAGCTATGCCCCAGTCAGAAAGGACGATCAGCTCCAGTGCATCGAGGCCAGGCGGCGGCTGCTGTTGAGGCGCTGATAGGGGTGCTCACGGCTTTGTGCGTGGCACGCGAGCTCTTGCACAAGTAAGCAAGCATCTAGGCGCCGGCTGCCTCGCCTTAGCAGAGCACCGCCCGGAAACTTGCACGACAAGGCAGCCATTGGCAAGGTGAGCGCGTATTCCAGTCAGGAGGCCGCAATCCACAGCGACAGGAGCTGGTGGGGGAAACGGGACTGCAGAAAATGCGCGGCGTCATCGCTTCTGGCCTCGACCTAGCCACACCCACTAGCCCGCACGGGCCCAGCCTGACAGGTAGAGCAGCGTCACTCTTTGCCTACAACACCACCCGGCCTGTTTACCCCCGCGAGCTAGAGCACGCAATTCTTTTCTCCTGTCCTCTTCCTAAGGACCTACACGACGCCCACCACACACGCCCGGCCACTTACCCAGTCGCCCCTGCGCCTAGCCACATCTGAAATCCCCCCACACACCAACAGCGCAGTTTGGAATTCTATGCCCCTAGGGAGACTCGCGATCAACCTCAGACTTCCCCTCGTCTCCTCCCACAGGTCCTTGTAGGCACCGGACAACATGGGTCAGACACTCTCAGAACCCGTCGTCGACAAGGTAATTGCCTCCCAATGCTGGCCCCCCGCCCCCGCACCTGCGCTACTCCTCGCTCTATTTGGCGGCAGTCGCCTGCATTGAGCTGCACGGCCGCGCAGGTTCTCCTTCACATTAACACGACGCTAATACGCTGCTTGCACAGAAATCCGAAAACGGCGATGGCGAGTCACTCATCTACGGCGTGTCGTCGATGCAGGGCTGGCGGATCAGCATGGAGGACGCGCATGCCACCGTACTAGACTTTGCAGGTGAAGCAGGCAAACCCACTGGCAACGACAAGCGACTTGCCTTCTTCGGCGTATACGACGGACACGGTGGTGACAAGGTGGCCTTGTATGCTGGCGAGCAGCTGCACCAGATTGTCGCGAAGCAGGAGGCTTTCAAAGAGGGCGACATCAAGAAGGCTCTACAAGATGGTTTCCTCGCCACAGACCGCGCCATCTTGAGTGGTATGTTTTTCAGGGCACCTTTCTTTAGTCGACAAGTGGCTGACTCACGCGAACAGATCCCAAGTACGAAGAGGAGGTATCTGGCTGCACTGCGTCAGTCGCCGTCCTTTCCAAAGACAAGATCTACGTCGTACGTTGACCCCTACAACATTTCTTGGCCAATTCTCACATCAACAGGCCAACGCAGGTGACTCGCGTACTGTCCTAGGCGTCAAGGGAAGGGCTAAGCCGCTCTCTTTCGACCACAAGCCCCAGAATGAGGGTAAGAAACATAGATTGCAAAGGCAAGCAGCACTGACATCTATTAGCTGAGAAGGCACGTATCCAAGCCGCAGGTGGTTTCGTCGACTTTGGCCGTGTCAACGGCAACCTGGCTCTATCGCGCGCGATAGGTGACTTCGAGTTCAAGAAGAGCGCCGACCTTCCTCCCGAGCAGCAGATAGTAACTGCCTTCCCGGATGTTGAGATACATGATATCAACCAAGATGACGAGTTCTTGATCGTCGCCTGCGATGGTAAGATACTACAATCTACTATGCTCGCGCGCTCTTACTGACTCCATACAGGTATCTGGGATTGCCAGTCTTCTCAAGCCGTCGTCGAGTTCGTTAGGCGCGGAATTGTCGCAAAGCAGGATCTTGCCTCCATTTGCGAGAACATGATGGACAACTGTCTGGCTTCAAACAGCGACACGGGAGGTGTTGGCTGTGACAACATGACCATGACTGTCATTGGTCTCCTACAAGGAAGGACGAAGGAGCAGTGGTACGAGGACATCGCAAAGCGGGTTGCGAATGGAGAGGGTCCATGTGCGCCGCCAGAGTACGGCAAGTCAGAAGATCCAGCCAAGTCCGCCTCAGAGAGCGAGTAGTTCAGTTCTAATATAATTGTGTAGCCGAGTTCCGCGGTCCCGGCGTTCACCATCGCATTGACGATTCTCCTGATGACATCGACATGGACTTGGACAGTCGATTCCGGCCGAACAACGGCAACGGCGGTCGCATCATCCTTCTCGGCGACGGTACCGAAGTCTCGACTGGAGACAATGACGGCGAGATGTTCGATAACGAGGACGAAGACAAGGATCTGGATTCGCAAGTCAACAAGTACAACCAGGACGCCAACGCCAAGTCTCGCGAGGATCGCGAAGGCACGCCAGGCCCTCAGCACGAGAGCAAGGTCCAAGTGACTGAGTCGCCCTCATCTGTACAGACGGAGAAGTCCGACGCTCCCGAGTCCCAGACCGACAAGAAGCCTGAGGCAGGCACAACCAAGACGAGCGAGAAATAGCTTGTCCTCACTTGACTTGGCCACGATTAATGATGTTTGGCTCGAAGGGCTCAGTTTCGATGCATGATGATATGCAATGTCTCTCTTATGGATGTTTTGCAAGCGACGATGGGTACGTTGGTTTCCTGTAGAATCAAACGACGGGTCATGGAAACGAGCCTCATAGACCGCAAGCGGGCAGATTTACGAAATGATACCTGGCGGGCTCGGCCTTCGCCTTCCACTTTACCTAGCTATCACTTTGTTCATGATACCATGGTTTTATCAAGATGGTGCTTATAATGACCTCGATCTGTGCCTAAATTGGAAGCGTACGCAGTGCCCTTATGACCTCACTTCTATCAGCCGCGTTCTATGGTATAGCAGAATGCGTGTTGCATCAGACTGCGCCGAGTACCTTGTCTTTATGCGTCTACTTATTGCTGGCAAACAAGCTTTCAGATGCCCCACTCTCCCGCTCTTAGGTCGATTTTCGACGTGCACCTAATCTGGGTGTCATCTTGACAGTCATCGTCAACGGACACGTATAGACTCCGATCTTGGAAGGTGACTCACAGTCGAGTGTGTCAATCGATAGCAAGGTCTGTGTTCAAGCCATGCTACATGCAATTGCCGTTCGCATTGCCGTCCGCGAGTCCGGAGATAAGCTTGAGATCAGGGTCCAGTCCGAGCAGCATCACCTTTCGTCATAATCTGCGACAGCTGTGCAAGCGTCACGATTATGGCGTGGATCCGAGAGTGCCGGTGGTACATTGCTAAAAAGCAATGTCTACGCCTATTCTTGATCCCAAAGACACAGCAAAACAACCATTCCCTCCAAGATTCATTATCGAGTTCCTTCCTCAATTGCTCCGACGCTGTACCTGACTGGCCGCTTGCATCATGGACCCTGTAAATCCCAACCAAAAGGCCCGAACCACGCAGCAATACGCCTTGTTTCAGCGGAAGAACTTTTGGAAATCCAATGAGGGCGAAGTACCAGTGTTCAACACAGGTAAGTATGCTTTACCTTCATAGCGCTGTCGCGCAAGTAGAAATCGAGCGAACCAGAAACTGGACATTTGATGTCGCGCAAGGCTGATGCATTGTATATAGAACCGGGCAAACTCGAAGAATTAGCAAAAGAGAAACTCAGTCAAGGTGGCTGGTTCTACGCGTCTTCAAATGCCGGCCAATCGCACACCCATACCGTAAACAGACAAGCGTTCTACCGACATCGAATTATTCCGCGTATGCTGGTAGACACCAACCAGCGCGACACTGCGACCGAGATCTTTAAACACAAAGTTCCTGCGCCGATCGGATTCGCGCCTGTTGGTATCAACAAGATCTACAACCCAGAGGGCGAGCTACCCGTAGCAAGAGCCGCAGGCGCCTTAGGGCTACCATACTGTCTCTCGACAGCAGGCTCACAGAGCATAGAGAACGTAGGCCATGCCAACGATGAGGGCGTGAGAAAAGGACAAGGCGACACAGGCACCGCTGCCGGTGGTGGCGAGAAGGGGGTAAGATTCTTCCAGCTCTACATGCCGCACGACGACGAGCTTACTCGGTCACTCCTCCAACGTGCTGTGGACAGCGGCTTCACAGCCTGCATCTTGACGCTTGACACTTGGCAGCTCGGATGGCGACATGACGATGTGGCAAACTCAAATTACGCCTTCTACCACGGGCTTGGCGCAGACCTGGGCCTAACAGACCCCGTCTTCCAGAAGAGGCTCAAGGAAAAGGGTATTGACCCCAAGACACAGCCCAACGAAGCTGGCGCGCTTTGGATCGATAACGTATGGCATGGACGCGCGCATACGTGGGAGAAGGCTGTGTGGGCGATGAAACTATGGAAGGAGCTCAGTGGTGGCAAGCCGTTTTCTCTGAAAGGCATTCAGAGTGTGGACGATGCGAAGAAAGCTGTTGACCTGGGCTTCGATGGTATCGTGGTGAGCAACCACGCTGGAAGACAAGTCGATGGCGCGGTCGCAAGTCTTGACTCTCTTGAGAAGATTGTCGATGGTACGTTCAGTGCATCCTATCCCTTGTTTCTGTATAGCTAACAACGTCTCCAGCTGTCGGCGACAAAATCTACATCATGTTCGACTCTGGCGTCCGTTCCGCATCCGACGTCTTTAAAGCGCTCGCTCTGGGCGCGAAGTTCGTATTCGTTGGCCGTCTGTGGATCTGGGGCCTTTCAATCATGGGCGAGACGGGAGTTGATCATGTTATGCGCGGTCTACTAGCTGATCTGGATATCTTGATGAACGTTGGAGGGTTTAAGAATGTCGGAGAGATTACGAAAGATGCGCTGGAGAGTGGGCCGAAGAGTTATCAGCTTATGCACACAGCTAGTAAGCTGTAGGCTGCTGAGGTCTTGGAATCTTATGGCTAGTCAACGCGTCTTCGCGTACCTGGGTCTCATGGAGATACGCACTTGGAATACCATCTAGTGTTGTGTATACTCAGTTCCCCACAGCCTAGATATATTGTACTTGCTTTATAGCTTGTGTTTTGTGTTGTACGATACAGCACCCAACTCTGAAGTCTGCGGAGACACCAGAGTATGACTTCTACATCAAGTGCCTGATACTCGTAACAAGTGTGACCTTCGCACAAGCACAGTCACGACATCTGAATTCACCATTCACTATGAGGAGCTTACATAGCGCTAGGCCGCTATAGGCTGACCGCCATAGGGCTGAAGTGGCCCAAGCACTCCCGAACAAGACCAACTCCAACTCCCCTCAACGCGCAAAGCTCTCCAATCGTGATCGCAACTTCGCGCGCGTCATGTTCTGCAGTTGTCGCGCATACTAACACCGTCGCATTGATTGTACTACTACGGGTTTCCGGTATACACAAAAGTTCATCCCTAATTCGTCAATAGAGAGAGACCCTGTAATCAAGATGTCGGTCATTCTATGCACAGGTATGTCGAGCTGTCTACCCCACCTGTGGCAGACAAACAACTAACATCCAATTGCAGCCGGTTACGACCATACCATTAGGTTCGCACGCGTCTCATGCGCCATTGGCAGCCATCCGTACTGACTCCGACGACTAGATTCTGGGAAGCGCTCTCCGGTATATGCTCCCGGACTATCCCGCACCCCGACTCCCAAGTCAACCGCCTTTGCATCTCGCCCGACAAGCGATACCTCGCCGCCGCCGGTCACCATACGGTTAAGCTCTACGACATCAAGTCCACAAACCCGAACGCGATCCTTACCTTCGACGGTCACACCTCCAACATCACCGGTGTCGCGTTCCACTGCGAGTCCAAGTGGCTGGTCACCTCGTCTGAAGATGGCACGGTCAAGATCTGGGACACGCGATCAGGCAACGTTCAGCGCAACTACACTCATGGTGTTCCGGTCAACGATGTCGTCATTCATCCAAACCAGGGAGAGCTCATCAGCTGCGACCGCGGTGGTAACGTGAGGATCTGGGACCTGGGAGAGAACAAGTGCTCTCACCAGCTCATTCCAGAGGACGACGTCAGCGTGGCTAGTGTTACGGTTGCAAGCGACGGGAGCATGGTCTGCGCAGGCAACAACGCCGTGAGTCTCCCCAGATGAAGTTGTACTAACGTTTGCTAACACCGCGTGCTAGGGCAACGTCTACGTCTGGCGCATGATCCAGCGCAGCGATACCACCTCGATCCTCCCCATCTGCAAGTTCGTGGCCCATACCACCTACATCACCCGCGTCCTCCTGTCCCCCGACGTCCGTCATCTAGCCACCTGCTCCGCCGACCACACGGCACGCATCTGGTCCGTCGATCCCACCGCTCCCCATAACGTCACGCCCACCGACAACCTGCCGGCAGCTAGCGAGCGCGACCCAGCTGCCTTCCCTCTGGAGACTACGCTACATGGTCATCAGAGGTGGGTCTGGGACTGTGCCTTCTCAGCCGATAGCGCCTACCTCGTTACCAGCTGCTCAGACCACTACGCAAGGCTGTGGGAGCTTGGTAGCCAGAGCATCATCCGGCAGTACAACGGACACCACCGTGGTGCTGTCTGTGTCGCGCTCAACGACACGGCCGTTGGCAACTAGGAGATTCACATTCTACGCACGACCGATTGGCATGATATGATACCCGCCACCCTAGCGTGTGAAGGACGAGGGACAAAAGGATTCCGGCATTTGCATCAGCGTTGGCGTTTCGGCACGAGGGGATGGAAGGGTAATGAGTTAATGATACTTTGGCGTTTACGGCGAATGAGGTAACTTCTAATATGGATGCGGGAACGGGTCACCAAGGTCATGAAAGTTTCGCACAACGCAAAAGCGACGATACGCCTGGACAATGTGCTATAGCGGATAGAACAAAAAATCTGAAATGGAAATTTCCACTATGAACTCTCAACGCCCACTGACACAGGCATAACAACCGCGAGACAGATCCAATTCACGGCCGCTGACTCTCCTCATGAAGTGGTCGCCAGTTGCTCAGAGCCGTACCTAGCTTATGGGCACTCCTTCTTTGCGCAGGCGTCCTACAAGTACGTTAGTCTCTTCGACCATGTCGGTGCGCTCTGAAACCTTGAACTTACGTAGTTCTTAATCTTGCTCTGTACGCACGCATCAAACCCAACTTTCTTCTCGCACAAACACGCTACATGCCTAAATCACCCCGTTAGCCATCAATCTCACCACCGTTCCCACACTCCCCATGCAGAAACTAGGACATTCGCAGGACATCAAACGTACATATCCCACTCCTTCTGACACTTCACACACCCTGCCGGCTCAGCCCTCTTCTTACAGCCCTCCACGCTTTTGCTTTGCATTCCATTTCCCCTCTTCACATCGACATTGACGGGGGTGTCGGCACTCTCATCTTCCGCGGCATTCTCACTCGCAGCGTCTAGCACAAGAGCCAGCTCCTCTGCTTCTTTCTCGGCGGCTGCGTCGTAGTACGTAGACGAGTCGTATTTATCAGGCACTGCGTTGGCAAGGGCGCGTTTGGCGGGTAGGTTGGGTATTTGGGGGGAGGTGGAACCGATGCCGCCGCCGGGGAGGTCGTTGTCGGGGAGCATGTTGTCGACCATTTGGCCGGAGCCGGAGCCGGAGACAGGGTCAGGGTAGAAGGCTGTGGGAAGGGGAGGAGGGGAGTTGGAGGCGTGGACTGGGGCAGCGGCTACCAGAGCGCTGAGGGTTGTGAGGAGGAAGAATGTAGGCTTCATTGTTGTGGAGTTGGGGGTGTGGTATAGTATGGCTGTCTGGATAAATGGGAGCGTACGATTTTGAAGAAGAAAGATGTCGGGGAGGGTGATGGCATTTATGCACAGGAACTCGGCGTCGGGCTTCACGTCAACAGCTGTCATATCTCGAACTATCAATGTCCTTGACATCACACTCCATGAACAGACACGTAACACTGTGAGGTGACTGCATCCTAGTGTACGATTCTTCACCCTCCCCCTCAATCACCTCCCCCTTCTTCTCTCTTCAAACCTCTTAACACTATCCCCAACCCCAAACCCATCCTTCAACAACCCACCCACGTCCTCCAACCCCAACCCCGCCGTCTCAGGATAAATCCTCCAAATAACAATCTCCGCAACCACGCAGACAACAGCATACAACGCAAACGTTCCCACAGGAGTAAAAACATTCATCATGGGCAAAAACGTAATCCCAATAAAAGTATTAGACCCCCAATTCGTAGCCGTCGACACCGCAGAACCCAGCGACCTTACAGACAAGGGGAAGAGTTCAGATTGCTGCCAGGGAACGTTACCCATGCCTATCGCGTAACCAGCGACGTATGTTATCATGGAGAAGAGGATGACTAGGGGCCAGATCTTGTTATTGGTGTTATCGTCGGCAATGGAAGTAGCTGTAATAGCGGAAGCTTCCTCGGTGGGGAGGTCGATGAAGAGGAATGCGATGGCGCAGAGTGCGAGACCGATGATCATGATGGGGACGGACCAGAGGAGGATACGGCGGCGTCCGATGCGGTCGATGTAGTGGAAGGCTACGAGTGTGAAGAGGAAGTTTGTGATGGCGATGGAGAGCGAGGTTAGGGTTGGGGAGGCGAAACCGACGAGGCGGAATATTGTGGCGGAGAAGTACATTAGTGAGTTCTGTGGGGGGGTGTTAGCGGGAGTTTAATACTCTGATATGTTCGAGGGGTACCAGGGGGGGATGTGTTGCTTGGATGTGGGGGAGGAGACTTACAAAGCCGCACAGTTGCTGGAAGCCCTGGAGCATACAGGCAATAATCAAGGCTCGACGGTTCCCTCCAATGACGATAAGTTGAGAGAAGCTGTCTTGCACCCTCTCCTTCTTAGCTCTCCAACCGATCTTAGCCATGTCGGGAGTCCCTCGCAGTCCAGCCGCATCCTCCTCCTCTTCAATCTCCTTCTCTACCCGCCTCAGCACGGCGTTCACCAACTTCGTCCCACTTTCCTCGCTCTTATACACTCTGCCCAACACCTTCCTCGCCTGCTGTGTTCTTCCAGCCTTTACAAGATATCGCGGTGTCTCCGGCAGGAAAAACAGCATAACGAACTGTATGGCAGCGGGTAAAGCACCCAAACCCACCATCCATCTCCACCCATGCAATCTTTCCGAGAACAACCACCCAACAATATAAGCAACAACCTGCCCCCCAGTAATAAACAAACTGCTCACAACCACCAGACGCCCCCGAAAAGGGCTAGGGCTAAGCTCCGAGATATACAGCGGAACAACGAATGACGCGCTTCCGACTGCTGCGCCGACAATGGACCGACCCACGATCATGCCGCCCACACTGCTTGTCCATGCCTGCAGCAGCGCACCGAGTATAAACAGGATGTCTGCGACGAGAATCACGGTTTTGCGACCGTATGCATCAGCGAGGATACCCGTTAGGGGCGAGGCGAGGAGTGCGAAGAACGAAGTGCAAGACGTAATCAAGCTCTTGTCGAGGGTGGTCAGGGGACGGGAGGAGAGATCGGTGTTTATGGATATGAGGGTAGAGGATATAACACCGGTGCTGTTGTAGCGTTAGTATAGTGTTGTTACTCCCATTTTCTATACATGCCATGAGGCATGGCGCAAAAGATCGCGATCATAGATGCGACGTACTCATATCCAAATAGTAACCCTGAGACCCCAGCGCATATAGTCAGACACCAAATAAACAGGCCTGGGGATACCAAGGCACTCTCGTCCACCTCATCCTCTCTTATACTCGCGTCGTCGGCTTCATCGTAGCGGTCGCGTGCATCGTTCGGAACGCGGCGGTCGGTGGAGATCAAGGGCTCGGCTGCAGCGTCGTTCATGCTGTCTAGTTCTACGTCTTCATCTGAGCGCGGCATACAGCACACACATACATAGGAAGCGTGTTCGGGAGAGAGGGCAGGACGGGGCGCTGGCGGAGGTTATCTGGGGTAGTGTCGGAATGGCCGCGGGAGTGCGGAATGCTCGAGACACGCTAGTGGGTGGGCCAGATCTGTGCCTGGTGATCCATGTCACCTGCAGAGTAGGCGGTACCAGCGGCACCAGGAGATGTCAGAATTCGTGCTGCTTGTCGCCTACACAGGAGCCTGTTCTCACAAGGTTGTGTCTGAAGCTCGAGGATCAAACATACAATATCCTGTATGCTATGTTCTCTTTACGATACAATGTCGCGACGCAGACTCGACCATACTCTTGTAGCGGGTCATTGCAGGCACATGAACGAGGTTTGTGAACTTATAGTATTGATAGTAGTTCAGCAGCATATGCTCACATGAGCCTGCTCTGCTTGCTAGTAATTTTCCACCCCACCCCTGAACGCTGCCTCGAGGACGGAAAACGCCAAAGCGATTCTCATGACTTGCTCCTTCCTGGCGCGTTGCGATCGCGTGTAGCGTAGCGATCGTCCCAATTCCCTCCCTCTCTTGTCCCATATTGCATGCTCATGACCTGCAAGGTTGTCGTCCGTACCATGATCTTTTATGCACCCATTATGCCCAGTCAACGCCTGTCGCTATGCCTCAAGCCACTTATCATGGTGACTAATCAACCCACCCACGCTAAGCGCATAGCAAAATCTGGTAAAACAGGCAAAGAGAGCATGTAATGAAGGTCAGGCAGCAGACGCTGCGGACGCCGCTTGTTTGCGGTGAACCTGGTTTGAAGATTCTCATTTGGGCTCAGCGTTGCCGTCCGGTGCATGATTAGCGGGGCCAGTGGGTGGAGCTTGGGGACCCGATGAGTGCTGCGGCATCATAGGCTGCGAGTAACTTCCGCTGGGTGTACCACGATGTTGCTGGGGGAACTGGTGATGTTGTTGTGGTGAGCCGTAGTGACCACCTTGGTATTGTTGCTGGAAAGGTCCTCGCATTGGAGCCACTAGAGTGATGTTAGTCGACCATTGCATAAATAACGATGAACGTGTACTTACTGGCTCCTGGCTGCATTTGGTACATCTGAGGAGCTGGTGCACCAGGCTGCATGTACATCATAGGGGGTTGCTGCTGGTGGTGGCCTTGTTGCGATCCTTGATGGCTCATCATTGGTGCACCTGGCCTGGGGCTAGGGAATCCGTTGGCGCCCGGAGGCATGTGAGCCGGGTACTGAGGATACGCAGGAGCGGGAGCGGGAGAGTACATCTGCATCTGTGGATTACCTGGCATTCCCATAAAGGGCCCATTTGAAGGCTGATTCGTCATCATCTGGCCCCCCATCGCCGGCCCAGGGCCGTTCATGAATTGACCACCTTGTGGGTTGCGCATGGTGGCATGCTGCATGCCGGGACTCATGCCGTATTGCGGAACTTGCGGAGGGTAGCCTTGCATTGGCTGGGGCTGTGCGCCATACATGTATGGCGCCATCGGGCGTGGTGAAGGCTGAACTGATGACGTTGAGTGCGAATATTGCATGTGTTGGGCTCCGAAATGATGTTGGTCCTGACCGATATGCGGCTGTATCGGAGGTCCCCGTGGGGTGTGTTGAGCTGTCGGTCCTTGTGACATACCTTGGGCGCCCTGGAGGTGAGGTGGTAACTGATGCTGATGAGGCATGGGGCCGTTGGGCATGACATGCTGTGGTACTGATAAGGGCGCAGCTGGAGGAGCATGATCAAATAGCTGCTCATATCCCTTGTTCGTGTTCGAAGAGGGGAAATCCCACGTAGGCGGGGTCTTGTAAGGAGGTGCAATATCGGAGTGATGCGAGTTCGCGTTCGACTGCGCCTCTTTCTCAAGGCGTCCGATGGCATTGAAGGTCGTCAGTCCGTCCAGTGATTTAACAGTGGGCTTCGGGCCAGTAAAGAAGTTGGTAACAGGAGGCTTGCGGACTTCTTGCCTAGACGAGGTTGGCCTAGGACTGGAGGTAGCGCTTGGGGTTCCACCAGGCTGGAAGGTGTTTGCAGCTGGGTTGGGCTTGAACTCATGGGCGCGAACGTTGAACCTTGTAGACATGCTGGAAGAAGGCGTCTGAGCACCACTCGAGGGCTGTGAAGGACCAGTAGGTGGTATGCGCATATCCTGAGCTGGTATCGGTTGAGGAACGCCGTTGTATGGCATGGCACCTTGCTGCTTATGCTGCTGGTGGTTCATCTGCAGACGAGTGCTGAGTAGTCCTTGGTTGCGAGGAGGAATCTGGTTCATGTTCTGGTGGGAACCCCGCATAGAAGCAGACGCATAGGCTGGTTGCCCTGGTCGAGCACGTTGATTTTGTTGGCGTTCTGCGTTGGCGCTAGGAGATGCTTGGGTGGACTCTGGCTTAACAGCAGATCTTGCGGCAGCTTTGGGGTCTGCCATGGTGTTGGCCGCCTTCGGAGGTGTAGTCTTCATTTCCTGCGCTTGTTTGTTGGCCTTGTCGACGATAGCCTGCTGCTTTGTCTCGTCCTTAGCGAGTATGGGCACAAGATCTGACGGTACCGGCGTGCTCAGTTTGAAGTTGAGCGCGAACTTCTTAAGATCGTTGAGCTTCACAGCCTTGTTCTCGCGGGCGAAAGCCCTCTGGCGATCGGAAATCCGTAGTTTCTCAGCGGCCGAGAACTGCTTGAAGGAGTCAAGCAGATCGTGCTCGACGTTGGTAGTTGCGTCGTGTGGCCGTCCAGCTTTCCTAGGAGGGATGGCAGCAACCCCAGATTTGATCGTACTACTTGGCTTCTGCAGCTGTTCCGCAATAGCCTTGTGCGCATCGACTGGTTTTGATGCAGGCTTGGGTGCGTCTTTGCTGGATTCTTGCGTTTTGCTAGGTTCAGGCGCAGCTGCTGCTGGTGCTGGTGCCGCGGGACTTGCAACACGTTGTGTCGACTGCGAGGCAGGCCGTGCGACGGAAGACGAGATAATGGCAGGGTCCACCGGCGCGCCGGGCACCGTCGCCTCAGGGGCGGGGGCACGTCGTGCGGGTGGGGTGTACCGGTTGGACTGTCCGCTTGACAGGTTTGTCAGGTCTCGTCGTACTCCACTGTACTTGTCCTCTTCATCGCCATTGTCGTCGGCCGCAGTGTATCCTCCGCGCTCTTCACGGACGTGCGAGTTGGTTGCGCTGCTACCTTCAATCTCTCGGGCGATCTTCTCAGCACGGGCAAGCCGTTCCGCATACTGTGGGTCATTCTTATTGATGGTGGTGGTGTAGATGTTCTCGTCGTAGTTGCTCTTCACACCGAACAGGCGCTCGTTGGCGGAGAACTGGTCCCAGTCGTTCGAACGGCCGGTAGACTCGAGCGTCATGTTGGGATCGACCTCGGATGGTTCCCACTTCTGAAGGTTGCGCTCACGGAGTTCGAGCTTGCCAGAGATGTCGGTATCCGTGCGGAAGCCTGCGGTGCCTTTTTTTGTTAGCCTGGCATATAAAGGCGATGTAGATTTTAGTACACACCATTCTGGCTCTTGAGCTGGGACTTGTCAAGGACAACGTTGTTGACATTGAAATCTGCCACATCGCTCATGTCAAATGACATGACGTGGTAATCGCCTGAGCCAACGTAGTCGTCGGACAACTGGCTCGTGCCGTTGGTCTGAGCGTTGCTGGTGGGCAGGAGCTTCTTGACCATCTTGAAAACATAGCGCAGCTCGCTGGGGTCGAGTGAGGTGCCTGAGAGGACACCAGAGTACTTTTCGCCATTCTTCAGCGTAATAATGCCCGGAAGACCCTGTTTGTGTCATTAGCACTGTTCGCCCACGTCGCATAGAAAGCCAGCTGTCACTTACCGTCAGATTGGCCAGCAGGTACATCATACGGTCGCTGAGGTGCCTCATTGGGGAAGCGTTGTCGGCGGAGGCAGCCGTCGAGCCTTGTGGGGGCTTAGGTGAGCTTACGGCACCGTTGGGGGTGGGGGAGTGAGTCGGTCGCTGGGTGATGGGATTGGTGCCCTGGGTCCATGCCGTTTTGGCGGGAGGTTTCCTGCAAGTCGCCCGGTCAGCATGGCGCCAGGTGCAAGTGGGGAGGGTGTTGTCGAGGACAGAGCATTGGGACATGAGGTAATTGAGCACAGTAGACGGGAAGAGGGCCATCGAGTGGACAGGGCAGTCGCACCGTGACTCCATGTGACCAGCCGCACGTCACACGAGAATATCCCGCATGGCGGGAGCACTCGAGGCATGCCTCTATGTGTCTGCAATGTAAGGAACGCGGGGCAGGAGTGTAGGAGACGTGTTTATGGGGAGTGCAGGGCAGGCGCTTACTTCTGACCGCCGTCGATGGGGCTTCCGGGCTTTCGCTGCTGTGCGTCGATGCCTTTGGCGGCAGTGCTCATCTTCAGTGGCCGGGCGGGATTGGCGGCGGGGTTTAGAGCATTGGAGGAGGTATTCGGAGTCGCAGCGGCAGTGGACATGGATGGGGAGAGCAGGGCGCGGGCGAGCTCGGTAGCGTGGGTCGGTGGTTCGGTTTGTGGTTGCGGGAGAAGGAGCGACGGGCGGGGGAGGAAGGAGCTCCAACTCTAGGGTGAGAGTAGCGCAGGACGCTCAATGCGGCAGCAGGCGCAGAGTCGACGTGCGTGCGAGGTGGACAGCCGGACGGCGGAGGAGCGGTGGTGACTTGGTATAGGAGGCTGTGCCCGATTGAACAGCCAGAAGTCGAGAGTGAGGTGCAACGCCAAGCGGATCGCCTGGATGAAACACAAGTGCAAGGTGTGCGGGAACTAGGCCAGCCTCAGGCAGTAGCCGTGAAGGCTCGGACGACGGCACGAGGGCGCAACGGTCAGGCAATCCACAGGCTGGTGCGCGAGATGAATAGAGGAGACACTGGGTGGACGGCAGCGGATATGTGGACCTGGCACTGTCACAATTGCCTGACCTCTGTTGCTGTCGCGATGACGGGCGCTGCCAGCCAAGAGCGTTGCTGTCCGAGGCGAGACCTCACGCCTCACTCTGCTCCCATTCTGCGCTGCTCGTGTTGTCCGAGACGCCTGCAGTAAACAATACTAGAGCTTGCATCACCAAATACGGGGCAACACCTGTTCGTCGCGCTCCAAGCATGCTAGAGTACTAGAGTGCATGCACACAACGGTTACCCCAGTCACCACCCACCCAGCAGCAGCAGCTTGAGGTGGTAGCGCGAAGAGAGGCCGGATGCCGGCCGTAGTCTCCAGGGCTGCAGCTACATCGCAGACTCACGTCAGAAGCCTACCTAAGCGACGGGGCGTCACATGTTCCATGGTTTTGCCTGTCGCTAACCGCAGATGCATGCCCAAGATAGAGATGCAATCATCAAGACGGCTTTCACCAACTACCATGGCAACCTCTCGTGTCCGTCCATGACGTAGAGAGGCTCAACGATGGAATAAACAATTTCTGTGAGGTTGGACGTGAGACTGCTCCACGTGCCGCCCAGCCACTCTCGTGTTAGCTCGCCCCAGGCATCTCAGACGTCGGTGCACCCAACGTGGTCGCCAACACTGCCAGGATAGAGCGTCGTGCCCTCGCGCTCCCAGTCCGGCCCTTCACTCTGCTGCTGCCGCACACCTGCGCCACACGCCCTCGGCACCATGACTGAGGAGTCGTCTTCTGTCCGCTCGTCTCAGGGGTCCTCGCGCCGTGCGCCCAAGAATGTACGTGGGCTCTCTCTCTCTCTCTCTCTCCGCATCCCGCGCCCAACACCAAACAACCGTCACTGACACCGCATCCAATGCAGCCCCAGCAGCAGCTCTCGCAGATAGAAAAGTCCGTCACACACCTGCTTGTGGCCACCAAGCAGCTCCTCGGTGCGTCCCCGGCGCGTGCAGCCCCGCATACACACGTGCTAACACGGTGCAGAGACGTTGACACTATGGTCGCGCGGGACCGCCACCGAGAGCGAGGTCTCGGACGTCTACGTGCGTCTGGGCTATGAGTTCAACATCGCGTCGCGCGCCTTCAACGCGATTGGCGTCGACACCAACGACCTCGGAAACGTTCCCGAACTACTGCGTGGCATACTGGAGGAGACGCTGAGCCAGGAAGCATCGCAAGCGAGCCTCGACAATTTCCTGCCGCGGATACGAGACATCATCATAAACCTCCTGCACGGCCTGAAGAAGAAGCAACAGCGGTTACGGCAGCGCACAGGAAGAGATGGCTCGCTCAACGGTGGGGGCAGTCCGCGCCAGGGCAGCGTTGGGAGCAGTGGTGATGTCGAGGAGCACCAACAACCGCGATCCGCAAGTACACGACTGCCTTCAAGAGGGGACAGCCCGTCGTTTGGCGGCCCCGACCTCCCACCGCGCTCATCTTCGGTAGCTGGCGGCCGCGCCTCTCCGAGCAAGTACGATGCCCTCCCTTCGAACCCGAAAGCGAACCGCTCGACCACCGCAAGCCAACTATCCACCGACTCGTCCATTTCAAGTGGCACCGCCCAGCAAATGCCTGTCATTGCTCCGTATCCCGCAGACGATGCCATGCCCAAGCCACCTGACCCCCCGCGACCGAACTACCCGGTCGACTTTCCACCACCTCCACCTCCACCGAAACAGGAAGATGCGCTCGCGGCATTGCAGAGAGGTGGTGAGCTGGAGCGGAGGGCGTCGCGCCGATTTTCAGCATACCAGATCCAGAAGCATCTTGGGACAAATGGCATACCACTTCCACCTGTCCAGAATTCGCCCATACCGAATAGGGGTCGGGATGTACGCGAGTCCATGAACGCAGTGCGGACCAGGCAGTCCATGATGCACAGTCGCCAGCGGTCAAATCAGAGTCTCACGCAACAGAGGCCTGCTGTGGAAACAAAGTTCTCCTTTGATCAGCCCAATGAGAGACGCATTTCCGAGGAAAGTTCGCAAAGCGCCACGCCGAGCATTCTGCCACCGAAAGAGTCGGGTCCTGAAGACAGTCCCGTCCAGAAGACCCCGGACGATAAACTCGCGCAGCCGAAATTCCCAGAAGGCGACCAGTTCTCGCTAGGTGCGACGCTTAATGGTCCATTATCAGAGCCAGCTGAGCTTGGAGCCGCATCACCGGTGAAAGAAGACCCGCCCAGGCCTACAGCTAGCCGCAACAGCTCCTACAGAGTCAAGACGCCCTCTCCACAGCCCTCTCAGTTCATTCCAGAGCAGTCACCTCAACAAGGGAAAGAGCTTACCTTGTTTCTCCAGTACAAAAGCAAGATCAAGAAATACGTCTTCACAGATGGTGCTGAGCTTTCTTCGGCCCGCCTGCAACTCGCTTTTATCGAAAAGTTCGCCTGGGATACCCACCGTTACGGGGACCTGCCTGAAATCCACATCCAGGACCCCGTTTCCGGTGTACGATACGAGTTGGAGGATATTAACGATATCAAAGACAGGTCTGTACTCGTCCTGAACGTAGAGCAACTCGACGAAGTAAAGAGCCATATCGATGATAAGTTTGGCGGACTCAGCAAACTGGTGGAGAGCATCAAGACAGTGGTCGAGGACCAGCAAGCAACTATACAACGCGTGGCCGAACGTCAACAGCAAACGACAAAGGAGATTGCTGGTATATCAGCGGCACCTCTTTCTTCAGCTCGCAACTCCGCCCTGCTACCCTCTCGTCCCATACCGTTAGGCACACCCTCCGAAGCCAACATTACTTCAGCCACTCAAGTAAGCGAGGTACAATCGCTACGCCGTGATTTGGCTGTCATGCGACAAACATACTCATCTTTTGTATCGGATATACAAGCTAGCATGTCCACCATACGCACAAAGGCCAGTGCTGTGAAGTCCACTGCTATCAAGGCTGCCTTACCCGCACTCGATGGAGACAGCGGTCGCGCTTACATTAACGCTGGCAAGAAGGGCCTGCAAGACGACTCGGAGAAGATTGTCAACAGGGTAGATGACCTACAAGATCTTGTTGAAGACCTCAGAAAGGACGTCGTTCTGCGTGGCGTGCGACCTCTGCCCCGCCAACTCGAAACCACCGCCAAGGACCTGTCGACAGCCACTGCCGAGCTCAAGAAGCTGCAAGATCTTCTGGCAAAGGAGAAGCCTCTCTGGACCAAGATTTGGGAACAGGAGTTGCAGACTGTGTGTGAAGAGCGAGACATGCTCACTATGCAGGAGGAACTCGCAGCCGACTTGCAAGATGATCTCGAGAAAGCAGCCCAAACACTTGAGCTGGTCGAGCAGGCGACCAAACAGCAGAATCTTGAAAGCGAGAAAGAGTCTGGAAAGGGGATGCGTTCAGCTAGTGGCCGTAACATGCTCAATGCAGTTGCTCTCGACAAAGTTGTGGATCCACGCCAGGCCCGCGATGGAGTACTTGGAGAAGTCAAGGCCCTGCAACCAAACCATGAAGGCAGGCTCGAAGCCATCGAGCGAGCGGAAAAGGCGCGACAGCGGGATCTTGAGACGAGGAACGATGACGAGTTCAAGCGCGAGCTTGGAAACTTTGTCGAAGAAGGCAAGCTCAAGAAGAGCGGCGGCGTCGAGGAAGCAGAGCGCCTCCGCAAAGCAAAAGATGAGCGCGCACGAAAGGAGAACTTTGAGCGAGAAGCCGCAAGACAAAGAGCCAAAGCAGAAAAACAACAGCGGGAAGCCGAAGCTGCTGCCGCTGCCGCTGCCGCCGCGGCTGCTGAACCAAACGGCGACGGTGCTGATGGCCAAAACGGAGAAGCGGAAGCTCCAGCAGATAATGCAGAGGAGGCCAAGGGAGATGAAGGTGGTCCTGCCTAGACGCCTGCCATCTATTCCTAGCCTTCCCGTCTGTATTTGAGCTGATCCGTGGTCTTAGATCTCCCAAAAAGACAATTTACAATCCGCCCCTGGGTCAAGACCGGCGGCGTTCCGCTATCGATGCAAATGAGATTTGCCGCAGCTACGGGGCTGGACCTACCAGTAGCGGCAGCGTCATCTACGTCTACGCCCACGTCTTCGTCTCCTTCTACTTCTACAGAGAGTATAGACCCGCTCATCTCAACCATCAGAGTCGTGACTAGCGCAACACACATCGATGACGCGTCTTCGAAATCGGAGACAGACGATATACATCCGCCCATGCGACCAAGCATTATGCCAAGAATACATCGCGATATACCAACATCTATTACACCAACATCCTATTCCGGCGACACGGACACACCATCGCCGATCCTTCCTTCGAATTTCGGCCCACGACTCGCAATCTCACGAGGTGGAACGCCTAGAACTTCTCACTCATATCGCACACCCAAGCCTTCTCACAGTTTCCATGGTCGCGACAAACCCAGTTCAGGTACATCGCCTGTACGTGCACGCGGCATGACTTTCCCACGCGCCTCTCCCAGAGTGACCAATTCCAACGCGCAGAAGACGTCAGATGCCAACCCGCATACGCCCGAGAGTAGCAGCACAGACAGTTTTTCACAAAGCGACAGCGATAGAGATAGAGACACGGATAGTGTACTCTCCTTCACCCCCAGCATGGGCGGAAAGAACCTAGCCAACTGGTTTTCCGGCCTGTTGGGAAGATGAGTAGAATAGCGTGTGTACATAGAGAGAGCAGCAATGGGCAAAGTCGTATACGTCGTGTTCTCTTTCAAGCGAGCGGTGTATGGTATCTGTACTTTATGTAATTATTGGTGGTAGCATCGGTAATGGCGTTAGTGTTGGTAATAAGGTTATGCATAGCGATCAAGGCGTTTGGGGCACATTGGTATGAGATATGTTGGTATCCTGGGATGATGGTGAGATGTTGATACGCGGTGAAGTGGGATAATGCAATGGATCACGTATCATCTCAGACGTTTTACTTACCGTTGACGTACTCTGCAAATTGTCTTGGCAAGGGGAAAGTGTATGCACACTGGCAAATGTCTAGATCAATCGGCTCATTCAGGGACAAAGCGCACGGTCACTGGCGCACAGCAAACAAACAGCCGCAGATGAGAAAATTCCACGGGTTCGATTGATGAGATTCTTTTGCTCCACGTTCATCACAGACCTGAGTCTCTCAACGCAAATCGCCGTTATGTCGACCGCAAGAACAGTGACATCACCGGTGTCTCCGGATCGCACGATCCACGACGCTATACTTGCAGCGCTCGCTCTTCCTACCCTAAAAGCTAAGGCGGAAGCCTTGAAGGGAGCTTTACAAGACTGGCAAGGCGACGCTGAGGCAGGTGTCCAGTCTCCCCAGCTACTCGTCCACATCTTCGACCGCTTGTACGAACTCGAAGCCCTCCCCGGCGCCCTTACCAAACAAGACTCTACCAACTTCAAAGCTCTCCGGGAAGTATGCGACGAACTCGGCTTCAGGATGCTTTTCGCGCGTGTTGACAAGGCGCTCGGTGGTTGTAACTTCATCGCACACAACAAGATCGAGAAATGGACAAGAAGCCGTCCCAAATTCGACATTCCCAAAGACTGGATATTCATCGATAGACTAACGCTTGAGCACGTTGTCGATGTGCATGGAGAGTCTTTGCCCGGTTGTCTACCTTTTTTAGATTCGGAGGTCATTCAGAAGGACCCTTTTACGTATAAGACGGCTAGCGTGCAGACTTGTGAGGGGGCCAAGAGCATGGCTTCGGGGATGGAGTACGGGCTTTGGCATTTGTAAGTTGCGACGACTTCGTAGATGATTGCGATGCTGTGAGACATCGATGGCTACTAACAATAACACAGTCACGACAAGGCGGCACTTGTCATTATTCCTCCTCGTAATGTCACTGCTTACGAAGTTCGACAATGCTTGACTATTCCGGTGAAGGAGCGCGTCTACCACAACGAGGATCTCTGGGAGCAATACGGCCCGGACCTTGGCTCACCGCAGGCTGATTCGAAGACCATCATTCAGATGCTCGATAAGGCAACGAAAAACGTGCGTAAGCTTCATGTGAACACGGCGGAGGACGAGCACATCCGGGAAATATGCGAGTTATTCTACGGATACTACGACAAAGAGAAGAGCGGTTGGTATACACTCAGAAGGTTCCCAGCGATACGCGGGGAGGCTTTAGAGCGTCTGACTGCTGTAAGCGTGGAGTACGACTCACAGGACATCTGGAGGAGAGCAGTCGAGATGCTCGACGACTGGTGGCTCTCTAAGCCCCAGATGAAAGCCGATGTCACAGCTGAGACGCTTTGCCGTTCGCTTCACCAATCGCTGGGCAAAGAATACCCCGAGAATGCGAGCTATCTAGTGAACGGGACTTACGGTCTTGAAACGACGATTGCCGTATGCAACAAGATCAAGGTCGCTTTTGAAGCTAGTCATGAAGGAAACGAGTAAGTGCTGGCTTTCGAATCTCATCCATACAGGTTCTTGCTGACATATTTTCCAGTGCCTCTGCCAAGATCCCGCTGCCGGAAGCGTTGGCAGCTTATAGATCATCCATGATCCGGAAAGTCCTGGCGACTAGCAAAATGGATGACTATGCTCTGATCCCGCAAGCCGGCCGGGTGCTCGAAGACGAGCAACTCATCCAAGACACCCTCCACCAAGTCTTTAAAAACGCAACGCCTCCAGAAGTCGCGCGCTACCTGCAACGCATGACTGAGCTGAAAGATGGGACACCAGAGTGCGACGTCCAAAGATACTGCGAAATCATCCTCAGCGCCAACGTCGAAGTACCAAATAGCTTCGGCACAGATGACCTAGAAGCAGTGAAGACCTTACTAACCTCATCCCTACCACTACCAGAGACCGCAGTTCAAGACTACTGCAAGAAACTTCTACAGGCGAAAGATCTGGGGCACTCACACGACTACGACGACAGCGCCGGATCCTTCATAGTCCTAGAACAGAAGCTAGGCGCGGAGTACCTGCTCGTGCTTCTGCCGCTGCTAGCGCGGACTTTCGCACGCAACATACCGTGGTTGATCAAGCTCCTGACTCGAGTCAAAAGCTCGAAACCTTGGACTTCCGATGCGTTCCTACCGAAGTTTGCTGACGCGGTTATCGGACCTGCGATCGACGGTTTCTATCTCAACAACCGCAGATTCAATCAAACAATCCGCGAGATTAATCACGGCAATGCGGGCGCCACGAAAGATGAGCTGGAACGCTTCCTTCAACTCCTGAAGGATATGGGCCTGGGTGAGATGGTGGACAAGTTGACAGACAAGATGGCGCGGTCCGACCAGCTCAAGGTTGATGAATTTCAAGATGCGCTTGCAAAGAAGAAGACGGCGTACTTGGCGAAGAAGCGTAAGGCGATGGAGTTAGCGGACAGTCGGCAGGAGAAAAAGAGCAAAGCAGTGCGCTGAAGGGAGGGCATGTCGTAGAGGTTTATCACTGATGGGTTGCAGATCTGAGAACACGAGACGGCGTACGGGTTGTAAGTGATGTGGGTTGCTGGCGGTACTTGGGTGGCCAGCGCTCCGAGAAACACATCTTGTAGCTAGTAGACACTTGCTCTGGTAGTCTTGTAGATTTACTATGACTACGTGTGAGTACTGTTTCGCCTCAATCAAGGAGAAAGGTGAACACCCTGGCGCCTACATTGCCGCTGACTCTGCATATCTGGCTGTTTATGCTGTGCCGTAGTCCTCTCGCTGCCTCATCATCTTTTCGCTTGTATCACATCTTCATCGCCGACCTCCTCTTCCCTTCTTCTTCTTCCCCCTTACACCATCATCAGCAGCCTTCCTTTTCTTCGCCTCCTTCGCCTCTTCAATCGCCCTCTTCTTCTCAATCATCTCATCAGTCTTCTCCTCGCCGAGCACGTCGCGGAAGCTCTCGAGATCGAGGTCAACAAAGTCCATCAGCATCCTCTGCGCCAGCCGATCCACAATATGATCTAGCGCTAGGTGTTTGAGGAGCGGGATCAGCAACTTCAACTCCTCCATCGTGACACCACGGTCTCCCTCATTGGTGCCGCGAACTGGAGCTTTGTTTTTGCGGAAGGGGAAGGAATCGCGGATCATTTCGCCGACGGGTATGTCTGGTCTAGAGACTACTAGTTTCGCTCGCTCGATGGCGGGTTCGATGGCGGTGGCGCTGAGTTGTGGGAGGAAAGTTTCTGAAGCCCACTCCTCCGAGTCTTTGACTTGGATGAGCAGTTGGACTATCCAGGGGAGATCGTTTAGGAAGCCGCCCAGGTGCGGGAGAAGGAGGGGTAAGACTTCCTCTCCAAACGTTTGAGATATTAGAACGAAGTCTCCAACCTCATCGTCGTGAACTTTTCCTTTCCGAACCTCTGGCTTTTTCGTTGCGCACCCAGCTTCTTGAGACAGTACTCGCGGATCGCAGGCTCAGCCACCGACAGATGATGCTGTAGTATCTTTCGCATGGATCTCAAGTGATACCAACTGACATTCTCGAGAGTTGAGACGCTCGAATCAAGAACAATGTTGCAGTAACGTTGGATATCGGCGTCTGGGACCTTGCTGTTGATCTTGGCCACATCTTTGAGAAAGGCCTCGATGACGTCGATACCAGCGTACTTGGCCATGGAGCGAAGTGTATCGTCAATGAAAGCGTCATCGAGCTCGCGGCCATTTTCAAGCAGTGGTAGGCAATCTCTGAGAGTGATAAATTTACTACCAGGTACTGTCTCGCGGATGATGGAGGCTCGCCAGGTGACCATGGCGGCTGGTATGATTGACTGAGCACTCTTACTAAAAGGAATGTCAGTACTAGAACTGCCGCGCTAGATGAGCCCGTCGTCACTTACTCGTCTGCGTCGCGAGCTCGGTCGTATACTGCCTGGACGCTATCACACATCTCCATCTTCTTTTTGATACCATTCTGGGACTTTACGAGCCCATCTGCCTTCTTCAGATGCTCGGCATCTTGTGTCTTGTACACCAAGCGACCTATCGCACCGATAGTCAGATCGGCGCGTACTTGACGTTGGAAAGAGGCACTGAGCTGTTCCATAGCCTTCTGCCACAGATCCGCGGAGCCAAGCTCGATGCACACAGCGGTCAGCTGATCCAACACCTCCCCGGGTATCAGGGGAAACCTGGCGCACATGAAGACTTGTCGCTCTTTGCGGTAATGGCCTGGATCGTGGTATTCGAGCAAAAGCTTGCAGAGCCTCTGTAGTTCCGGAAGACTAGCCGGGCCTGCGTCGGGTGCTCGCACTTTCTCCGTAGCTTCATTGAGCAACTTGACGATGGGCTCTGCTTTCGCATATTCGAATCCAGGGACCATGAAGAGAGCAGCTTCGACTCCCTTACGTTCGGGACTGAGCGCGAAACGGTTGCGAATATCGAAGGCGCGGAATTTGTGTGGAGGAATGATGACGAGCGCAGTCTTGATATGTCTTTGATCGAGTTAGCTTCAGACACGTAGAGAGGAGCCAAACTTACTGGTGGAATAACGAAGCCTCACTCGCACCTCCCATCTCGTTGCCACCGTCCTCAATCTCAATCTTAGCAGTCTCATGTGTGAAGGCCTCCTTCTGGGTGACTTCAGTATCTCGCACTGGTAGTCGTAATTCACGCGGCTTTCCTTTCAAGTCGACAACTCGCATCAGCTTTAGCTGGTCGACGGTGATGGTGCAGGTGTCGTCTTTCGGATCGATCTTAGGGCGGCTGTTTTCCCACCTCCGATAATGGCGGTTTTCCACGTAGAGATTGCAGCCGAGCAATTTCTTCACGGACGCGAAAAGTAGCGTGAATTTGAGCTCTTTGCAGACCTTTCTTAGCGTATCATAGTCGGAAGCGTCTTGGTTTTTGAGGCCTGTAGGTAGCTCTGGGAGCTTGTACATGTTCTGAAGGATGTGAACGAGCAGGTGAGGAGAGCGAGTTTCGTCGCCATCGCTTTTCCAGCTTTTGAGCGCTACATTCAGGGCTTCTTCTTTCTCAGACTGAGTGTTGAGCGAGAGAGCGAAAATGATTGCATCGTGCAATGCGCGATCCGGGATGGTTGTTTCTGGCGCCGACATGATGAAAGGATGATAGAGTAACCCGACTTATTCAATGTCCGACCAAGTTGGTACGCCAGATGTAAAGGCGCACGAAGCTGTCGAAATTGCGTGTACGTTCTCGTGAAGGAAGGCTCGATAGTCATACACTAGAACGTTTGCTCCTTTGCGTAGTATCTAGCCCGATTCAGCGATTAGAGGGAAGAGAGCAAAAAGTACCTGCGATGACGCCTTGAACATAGATTCACTCCAAGGAATGCGTATTACTCCATACATATCATGTTCCTTCAAATTGTGCACAAGACTTACGTCCTCCATGGTATGTGATCATCTTTAATTACCAGCAGCGGCCGCCGACTTCTCAGACGCAGCTCTCGGGCTTTACAATGGGCGGGTAGATGTTGAAGCTCTTTGCAGTATCGGATGAGGCGACCGTTCTTGCGACTCTGCGGCGCTCAGTCGTGGCTGCCTCAACTTTAATTCCACTGCGTTCCCTACCTAGGTAGGTACTTGCTACCCATCACCGTTCTTGCGAAGCCTACATCTATCTGCTCTTACATTGACCTTCTCAGACGTGAGTTATCGGTATGCGCATCGTTGTGACTGTTCGTTCGGTGGGCTGGATGGTTGTACTGTTCCCAGAGCAGGTCTGCTCAGCTCTTCGCGGGTTACACAGACCCCTCCACTCATAACGACAGACCGACAACGCCGAAGCGTCAGCGTTGTGTTGCGAATGCAGCGCGCGTGCAAGAGACATCCGTGGCAATATACGATCATTGCTGCGTGTGGCCATCCAAGGTGGTGTCGCTGCCGCCAGCCCGCAAATATGCGTAGGTACGCGATCGCGATGTACCGCGTCCTCAGCTAGTACTGCCGTACCCTTCCTTCTCTTTCATATGTCGATCTCTATGAAGACGTTCTTCTGATGATATAAACCCTACCCAGGTAGCTGCAACAGATCATAGACCGTGGATTGACCTACCACGCTACTTGTTATCAAAAGCTAACTTCCAATCCAGCGCATACCTCTACGGCTCGGTATAGCCGACGCAAAGCTCGAAAGCAACAATTTCGTCACAATGGCGGCTCACAGAAACCTCGACAAAAACGTTGGCTCTTCGTCTGTGTTCGCCAACCTTACCTAGCCCGTATTCAGGCCATACAGGTGGGCCTCTCGAAGAACCCGGGAATGTCGCCCAGATGAATTCGAGCGGACCTCCTACGTAGCAGCAGCGACATGGTGAGTAAGGATGCGCTCGCTCTACCGACGGAATCGAAGTACGCCGTCGCTACCTAGGTACGAAGTGCGCTGGCCGCCACGCCGCATTAGTCGGTTCCAGCCAAATCGCCCTCTCACAAACTATGCAAGGACTCGCCTGGATCTATCAGCCTGTAGCAACAGAATTATGCATATCTTATGCAACTCGACCTGCGACCCGTGTTCATTGCACAACGGAAGGTCGGCTCATCACAGCCCTTGGACATCGAATCGCAGCCCCACCTAACCATCCATCGTCACCGCCCTCGCGTCCCACATTTACCAACCCACCTTTGCGTCTTTCTACGGCTTTCCACGTCACCATCTCCCAGGCAACGCTCTGGGGACGCTAGAGCGCTAGCGCCTCTCAGACTTTTCGCCCAGGTATATAAACCCACCCCCCTCCGTCCCTCCTTCTGCTCTTTAGCTCTCTTTGCCTTTTGGCTTAGATCAAGTGTAGTATCTGTTCTTTTCAGTTTAATCTCTGAGTACGTTCCTCTTTCCATCTCACACGCTCGAAGATCTCGTCGCTAACATCACCGCAGAACGTTCCTACGGGAACTTCAAGATTATTCTTATTTTTGAAACCAGCCGGAGGATCCCTGGGCTTGCTCATATCCTCTGGCACAGTGTCGCCTCTATCGCACTATCTGAGGCTGACGCGAATTACCCTTTTTCATCGAGACGATTGGCTTGCTCCAGTTGCTTGAGGAAGAAGAGACGCTTGCTGTTATGACAAACACATGCTCGTTGTAACGAAGCTGAGAGCTGTTGCGCTTGGTCGAGATTTTGCCAACATTTGCGCGCCAAAGGTGGGGCAATGCTGCTAAAAAATCTCGGTTACTCAGGTACCTAACACGAACAAGCCCGCTGGTTCAAAGTCGTACGAGACAACGGATGTCGCGTGTATGTACTCATCACTCTCGCAGATCATAGGCTTACAAGAAGTAAGATGATGTATTCTTCTATACAGGGTATTCGTTGCAACTTGCCAAACGTGAGCTTCTGCGCAGTCGCCCTACGAAAGCCCCACGCTCGAGAACGACAGATCCACGTCTATACACCGTATCTTGGTTCATTGATGTGTTGCTGTTGAAACCTTCAGATGTCCATTACTTTCAGAATACCTAGATATGTTTCGGTGTCGATAAGTGAGCTTTGTACTCCTAGTACATGTCTCCAGGTATCCAGCCATCATCACGTGCACTTACCGAGATTGTTGCTGGCTAGATATACACGTTTTGCGGTTCCTATTTTAGCTTTCTGATATCCCAATGACAAACAATCCTACTCTTCGGCAGTGGCACGGAGCGACCGCATTGAGGCCGGAAGATATATTACTGCTGACGCCAAGTATCTAGGACTTGCCATATCAGACGAGCATTGTAGTACATGTCAACCCTAAGGTATATTGTCCTACATCACCTAGGCGTGCATCTGCTGAGAGCGCGAATACCACGAGCTCTGTCATTTACCCCGTGAACCAGGATTGACAAATGCTACACCAGCATCAGCATGCAACATGTCTCATGGACGACCTAGGAAGCTTTCCACTCCGTGTCGTATTGCTTGCTGTAAATATCAGCGACGGCATCAAGATGCAACTATACGCTATGATACCAGCAAGTACGTGCCGACGATGAAATCGAAGTATAAATTCATGGTCGATTGCAACGAATATCCACCACCCTCATCACTTCAACTCCTCACCAAGACAACCAACACCTCCACGCTCAATCACAATCATGCATTCCGTCTCCATCATCGCAGTAGCCTTTGGCCTCTTCGCCTCTCAGGCCGCAGCTACGATTGTCCTGGGCAACAACGATAGTAACAACCGTAAGTCGACGACCTCCTACAGGTTGAACTGAAATCTGACAACAGGCCAGTGATGTGGATCTACGGTGACAACTCATGCAGCGGGGTGGTCAACCCCAACTGCGGCTCCCCGGTGAAGCTGAGGAACGGTTTCAGCTGTAAGCACTGCTTCTCTTTCGCCCAACCCCCAAATCGCAGACGCGTCCTTTTGCTAATTGCTTTCCGTACGCAGATGTCGTCAGAGGTTGCGGAACTGATACACGCTGGATCGAGAACGCTGATGGCGGTTTTAACGCTCAGTGCTCTCGCGTTAGCCCTCCTTTCGCCACTGACTGCGGCGTTCAGCTTACGTGGAAGTGTTGAGCGACGGCTAGATGGGGTTGGCTGGAGGATCTCGCTGACCGACGGGTACTGAGAGTTATGGTTGACACTGTCCTTACCTTCGTTGCATGCTGAAGTATGTTTGGATTCTGGTGTTGGAATAGATGATCTTACACTCGTTCAGGGAGATGATTCTTGGAAATATGAAAGCGCTGCGCAGCCTTTGGTCTAGTTCGCATCTGCAGTGACGTGCCATTGCTTATGCCGTAGTACTTGGTGTGACCGGCTTTCGTGTGATCTCCGCTTGTCCTTTCCCAAAAGCATCTCTAAGACACGTACCACATAAGATAACTAAAGCGGCCATAGTAGATAGCGGAGGAATGTGCTAAGTACATGGCAAGACTACTGTTTACGGCTTGAGAAACATGTATATCAACCTTCAACCGCAAAGTGAACGGAGAGTCTCGGTTTGTCCGTAATGCATGGGATAGATCGCGTACAGGACGTGCAATACATCTGCAAGATATATCGATGGATCTTCATATAACATATTGGTGGACGTGGCGAAAGAAACAGCATCCCTCAGGATGTAGAATGTATAATTCATTTGGGCTCTTCCTAGCAGGAGTAGTGCATCAGCGGAAACCAGGATCAAGCTCTCTCGCATCTTTACTTCTGCCTAAGATAATTAACTTTATTTGCAGAATGGGTAGCCGAAGCGACGGAGTAGCGTACATGGGTACATGATCTACCGTGAACTCTCGCGGTCAGCACTAACAGTCCACCCGTTCCCCAAGTGCATGTTTCCGATGCAGCACGTCATAATGTACAGTATGCCCATGGATACGCCTGGACGAATCAATCAGTTCTTGATGACTCCGGGATCGCGATGGAGAGTTCGGCTTTAAACGCATTCTAGAACTTTACTCTTCAAGTGTACACTCTAGATTAGCCATTGAGCCGGTGGCAGACCCAAAGACCATTTACAAGAAGCAGTAGAAGTCGTAGTATCGTGGAGACGTCCACCCCTCATATCTACTACACCTTGGCACTTCAATGCCTTGAAGCACCTGAGGCACGAAAAGAAGGACTGGCGTTGGTGTTGTGGCTACCGAGCCGCGTGCGTCGGATTTACCTAGGTAGCCGTTGGGATAGCCTGGCAGGGCTGACGTTTCGTTTCAAGCCAGCGATTGTTTCGAATGACGGCACGATCCGCTAAGGCAGATTGATGGAGGTTGGACGTGTAAGAAGTTTGATAAGAAGGAAAAGCTTGGTACTGGCCGTTGATGCGGGTGACGGAATCGTGATCCGAGTAGATGGGCGTGATGTGATGTGACTGACGGTGGAGAAGAAGAAATGATAGAGACTGCATGTTTCATGTGACGTCGCGGGGTGAGAAACAAGTGGCGTTAATTCAGAAATCGAATGTAGAAGCCACAGAGACGTGCGGATGTAGTAGTGTTGACTGCTCTGAAGACGGCGCGCAGTAGGAAGCGCTTTCCGTAGATGCTGCGAGGCGGGAAGGTGCCAGATTGCCATCGTCGCTTCCTTCTTTGGAATTCGTCTCTAGCGCCTCATCGCTCTTGCACATTCTGCGGTCGGTCACAAATCTCTTCGCTCAATGTTTGAAGAGCTTCATGTGCACTTTCAACAGTATTGCTTCATCTACCTCGCACGCCGCGGCACAACACAAGCACCAGCGACATTGCGGACGGGCGGGAGCCACACGCAAAATGGAAACAAACACCAGGAACGTGACGAAAACAGTTGAGCTATCGACCTCATTTCCGAGTGATCAGTCAACGTTCGCTGAGAGTCGAGAACATGCTCATGTCGCTCGTTACGAGAAGACAAGCTTTTGCAGGGACTAGGCGCGGAACCTCATCAATCTTACGACCCGGCTGCCAGTTCCACGTCTCTCCAGCATCGTGCATATCGCGTGCATCGGCACTGGGATTGCGGCACTGAGGGCCAGTGTGGATGCGTTTGAGGCTTTCGGGCAGTTGAGGACTTGCGACAGGATGAGACGGTCAAAGTAGTCGCGAAAGCTGGATGGGAACGGGGTTGTGGCTGTGTGTTATGCGGAAATGCACTGACAGCGGTGGCATGTCTCAAATGCACATGGTAGGGTGTGGCCTTGCTGGGCGCCTGAAGCAGAGAGAGCAAGGACGCAGGACGTGTGGCACTGTGGCTTCGTTCGGCGGACCGTTGCAGGCGACGCGACATCAGAAGGGATCGCGATGCCGACTAGAAGCCACGGAAGCTCCAGTGCTTCACCATGGGATAGTCGAAAGCGACGACGACTCAGGCGCGCCGGCGATGAAGTCACTTTGGGGCCCTTTGTGCAGACATGCGAGGCGGCAGGCGCAGGTCGCGGTCGCGCGTCGCACCATGGCCCACGCTTGCACAAAGACGGCCAACACTCCATCGCCTGCTCCACCGCTGCCTTATCCACGCCTATCGACAAGCGTCCCCGCAAACACGAAAGCGCCCTCAACACGAGCTGATGGCGACGGTGGCACTGTGTCTCTCCTGTCGCACCGTGTGCTGGCAGTGGAGAATGGACCGAATCTCACGCATGCCTGCGCGAGTCCATTTTTGTCTCGCCCGGCTGCGTCTTTGCGCTGAATCTCGGCACGGTTGTGTGCCTTCACCGACAGCGCGCATCTGCCATGTACCCGCTCCTGTCGATGCTTCTAGCAGGGAGGATCTGCGCCATGGTCGCTTTCTATTTTGGCCAAGCGCCTTGAAACGCAATCTATGGGGGTTGTCGGCACGCAAAGAGACGGACTGACGAGACCATCGAGGGCCATCCCAGCGCACACGTCCAGCGCGACGGGGGGCGAGCAGGCAGAAGATCGTGACCTCTTTCCCAGCGGCTTCACCGCGCTGCGAGTCGACGGCAACGAAGAGTCTCGCCTCTCAGCGACGAGAGCTCGCGACCGGCGCATTTCCCAGCGGCTGCCATGCCTCGAGCTTCCGCGTTGGCCCTCCTGAGTGGCTAGGCTCATGCATCCCCCTGAAGTTGTTCCTGGCTAAGAACGCCGCTGACTGGCCCCTGCCGCCGGTTGTTCCTGAACGAAATTAACACCCGCCAGGGGCCGACCATCTTAGGCGCATCTGTGCTGCCGTTAGCAGCCACCCAGGTGCTTAGGCCCCATCCTGCAACTGTCAGCCAGAGAGTTCATATACCGCCCTCCCTCGCTGTGTTTTTTCTCCTCACCCAAGGCAACTTTTCCTTACCACACTCGCTATCAACTGTCTTCGGACATCACATTCTTTGAACATCCAGTCACTCTTTCCTGGATTATCAACGTTTACGCCTGGACCTTTTGAATTCCCGTCAAATACCCCTTCAGTTTTAAGAGCCAGGATTTTTTGAACTTTCATCATGATGAAGCTTACCGTTGCCTTCTTGGCTGCTCTCGCCGCCGCCGATGCCGCTGAGGCTCGCAGCCACCGCCAGGCCCGTCGCCAATACGGTGCCACCGACTCCTACGGTGGTGGAAACAGCTACGAGAGTGGCAACAGCTACGGAAGTGGCAACAACGGCTACGGCAGCGGATACGGCGCCCAGCCCCCGCCTGTCGCCAGCTCTTCCGCCGCCGTCAGCTCTGCTGTTGTCAGCTCTGCCACTCCCGTAGAGACCCCCGAGGCCTCCACCGTCGCAACCCCAGTCTCCTCTTCGGTTGCTACCCCGGTCGTCTCCTCGTCCGCTGAGGTCCCATACATCCAGTCCTCTTCCCCGGCTTTCGAGACCTCCAGCACCCCCGCCGATGCTACCTACACTCCCAGCGTCCCCGCTGGCGGTGTCTCCAGCAGCACCCCCGAGGCTGCTACCAGCAGCATGGCCAGCTACCCCGTTGGCGGCGGCTACGGAGCTCCCTCTTCCGCCGTCCCTGAGGCTGCCACCTCCAGCTCTGCTGCCATCCCCACCATGAGCTCTGCTGCTTCTTCCTCCGCCTACGGCACCGGCTACTCTGCCGTTGTCCCCTCCGGTGGTGTCTCTTCCTCCGTTCCCGTTGCTGCCTCTTCATCGGTCCCTGCTGGCGCTAGCTCCAGCTCTGTTCCCGGTGTTAGCATGAGCTCCGCTATCCCCTCCGGCTCCTACCCCGTCGGTGGTGGATACGGTGGCAAGCCCTCCTCTGCTTCCTCTGAGGTCCCCGAGGCTGCCACCAGCAGCTCCGTCGTTCCCGGTGTCAGCATGAGCTCTGCCATCCCCTCCGGCTCTTACCCAGTCGGCGGCGGCTACGGAGGTGTCCCCTCCTCGGTCGTTCCTGAGGCTGCCACCACCAGCAGCATGGCCGGAACTGGTCTCTACCCCACTGGCACTGCTATGGTCCCTACCGGCACTGGCATGGTCCCCAGCGGTGTCTCCTCCACCCCCATCAGCGACATGGTGACCTCCACCATCTACAGCACCCAGATCTTCACCAAGACTGCTTGCCCCCCTACTGTCACTGACTGCCCGGCCCACTCCACCGCGCTCGTCACCAGCGTTGTTGCCGTCGGCACCACCGTCTGCCCCGAGTCTGACCTCCCCAAGCCCACCGGCAGCTCGGCCATGACCAGCTCCTACCCCGTCTCTGAGGTCGTCCAGACCTACACCGAGACCCTCGTCTACACCGTCGGTGTTGGCTCGACTGCTCACCCAGTCACCACTGAGGTCACCTCCACCTCTACCTCCACCCAGTACTCCACTGTCGTCGTCACTGTCGGCAAGCCCACTCCTACTGGTGAGGTTCCCTCTGAGGCTACCGGCCCTGCTGGCGGCGAGGGCTCCTACCCCACTGGCCCCGCCGGTGAGGAGGATGTCACTTCCACCATCAAGTCTACCTCCACCTCCACCAAGTACATCACCGTCAAGCCCACTCCCACTGGTGAGGGCGATGTCCCCGCTGACTCCGAGTCCAACCCCTCCGGCCCCGCTGGTGGTAACGGTGCCTACCCCACTGGCCCTGCTGGTGGTGAGGCCAAGCCCTCCACTCCTGCTGGAAGCGAGGGTGGTGAGGACTGCGCTGCTCCCGTCACTGTCACCGTAACTGCCAAGGAGACCGTCACCGTTACCAAGGGTGGTGACTACCCCGCTGCTACCCCCAACGCTCCTGAGCCAACCCCCGAGGTTCCCTCTGAGCAGACTGCCTCCTCCAGCATGCCCGCCGTCCCCACTGCCATGTACCCCGTCCCCGGTAACGGCACCAACCCCTACCCTGCCGGCCCCACTGGCTTCAAGACCTCCACCAAGCCTGCCATGCCCACTGGCACCGGTGCCGTTCCCACCTCGGTCCTCCCCAGCTTCTCTTTCGTCTCTGAGGTAGCCACCCCCACCGGCGAGACTGCTATCCCCTCCTCCAGCGTCCCCGCCTCTGCTGAGACCAGCTCTGCTGCCTACCCCGTCGGTGGCGGCTACGGCGGTGCCTCTAGCTCTGCTGCCGTCTCCACCCAGACTCCTGAGGCTTCCACCGTTGCCTCTTCCTCCGCTGCCCCCACCCCTACCCCTGACAACAGCTACGGCTCTGGCAGTGGTTACGGCTCCGGCTACGGCACCTACTAAGCGCTAAAGTGCATTTCTTGTATATGAGCTTCGCGTTTTCTTAGTGTCCTTTGTTGGTAGGATCGCTTGATCCGCATTCTCGCATGTCTTGTCTGTCTACTGTATCAAGTTCCCTCGGGCAGGGGCAAAGCGTTGGGTGGTTTCCTTTGTGATGGATTGTTCACGTAAAAGCCGGGACTAGACAGTTGATATCATGTACATTCGACAATATATTGACTGTCTATTTCCACATCACTCTTCGGATTCCCTATGCTCGTCGGGCTCTGGTATGTGGGCGCAGTCAGACTGCAATGTTTGATGAACCTCGATTTGTTCCTAGACTTTTCCTTTGTTGCGGTTGTCAAATGACCTGGCGTTATCTAGCTTTCTTGAATTTACTCTTTGCAACTGAATCCTGCCTCCAATCTCAATCGTGATGTTTCTTTCATGAGTTTGAGCGCCAGCGTTTCCCTTGCCGCTCTCGTCGAACTCTGTCGCAAGTCGGGAGCAGATCCCCAGTGACACAAACCTAATCTGCAGAGCTGATCACTGTACCTGCATACTGTCCCGACCTCATCCCTGTACATGATCGCGCCACCGCTTGCACGTTCTCGCATGATCGGCCACAAGTGTAACGTCTAATAAAGCAAACACAGCCACTCGCAGCTGCAGTGCCCACGTTCGCGGGTCTGGTGCAGCACGTTTCCATCCAGCCATTCGTGTTAAGCTTCGCCTCCCCTTTCGAGCCGCTCCAACTTACTTACCGTGTCGCAGGGTACAGGACTGCACACAACACGCTTTCAGAAGCCGATAGCCTTTTCGCAGTACTACATTATGCACCATCCTGTTGGTGGAAGGAACGTGCACTGTCGTTGTTGATCACTCGTGGCTCGAGCGACTACTGGTGGATGTGGATCTATACTACATCTGATATCAATAGACCGCATCTGGGATCGTTCCCTCGCAAGATTGGTACGCGTCATTATACGCTCGTATTGGGCATCGGACGGGATGGTAGCACGACGAGCTATAGATGGACGTGAATAAATTCGCCGAGGACGTCCGTTCATGCTGATCGTGTTGACGGCAGAAGGAGGAAAAGGGTTGTGGGGCTGGAAACGAGGCGAAAGCGGATGCAGGTGACGATGTTCAGATCATGGTGATCGATTTTGCTTGGTTATGCAAAATGGGCCGGTGGTAGGTGGGTATGTTTGGGGGAGTTGCGCGCGCGTGGACGTGGCGATCGTGATTTTGTGCTATTCTTGAGGGTTTAATTTCCGATGCGCGCCGAGGTGGGTGGGTTTGGAGATGGGGACAGTGTACACGCATGATGTTGAATAAACGAAGGAAAGCGAGGAAGCGATTGAGTCAAACGGGTAGTTGTTTTAGAGATACGACTGATGGTATGTGTTTGGCAAAGTGCCGCGCGCCTGTCGCTCCTGGGTATCAATGTCCTGAACGCCAAATACACATCTCCCGCCTACTCACACCTCGATAAACATGGGCCTAGTAGTCGTAATCGTAATCGTAGCCACCCCTCCTGCGCCCACCATGGCCTAGATGTCGTCGGACCCAGTATTGATGATATGTGGAATAATCACGCTCACCACTGAGACCGAGCTGTCCTGCAACATTGACATAGCCGTCCTCATTCCTCTCCAGATTCTTTGTATCGACTTCACCCAGCTTGCCCTCGAAGCCTGTGTCTGCCTCCCACTTGGCACGACAGTATGGACAAGTCGCTTTGCCCTTTGAGACTGCGATCCAATTCGCCATACAAGCTTTGTGCACGTTGTTTCCACAGCTGGCTTTGCAGTATACGATGGGTTCGTTCTCGCCGAGTTCGTCGTAGCAGATGGGGCATTCACCCTCGATGGGCTTGCGGTTGCCGTCTTGGCCCTCTTGTTCAGTGCCGTCCTTTCCGTCTGTCTCGACGCCGGGGATGGGTGGCGCGTTCTTGATGACTTCACGTAGCTCGGAGCGGATGAGGGCTAGTTGGTATGCGACGTCTTCCCGTGCCTTTAGCACGCGCAGCATAACGTAGATGATGTGCTTGCATTGATTGCCCTTCTTCGCGTGTGGACAGTCACAGCCTGGGACGAGACCAACTGAGACGGTGTAGACGTTGCCCGTAGAGCCTGCGACAATGACCTTCTCCTCCGGTACATCATCGCTTCCGCAGCGCTCGCGCGAAAGGACCGTGAGGCGCTGTGTGAATGCTCTTTCCTTGATTGCGAGGTAGCTTTGTGGTGCCTGCTTGCGGAACACCCTCGCGCGCTTCTCTTCGGCAGGCGCATCCGCGTCGCGCTTGCCTCTCTTCTTAGCAGGAGTCTTCTGAGTCTTCTTGGAAGAATCTCCCGTCAAGTCGATTACTTCGGGTGCGCTCTTCGTCTTTTGGGCTTTCCGTGGTGTGGACTGGTAGTTGAGGTGCGCATCGTCATCGTTATCGTCGTCAGCGTACGTGGTAGTCTTTCGCTTGCGGGTTGCTCGCGTCGGCGGGAGGCCCAGGTCGGAGTTCATGGCGTGTGTGTGATGTAATTGGCGTCGCAAGGCGAATGAGGGGGCATAGGTTTGGCAGTTTGGTACGATTGGCTTGCGTGCGGGGGAAGATGAGGAGGGTGGAGTGGCGGCAGCCCGGATCGCGCTTGCCTCACGCGTCCACGTGATGACGTAGCTAACATCTATTCCATCCATTGAAGACTCTTCTTCCCCACCTCAACTACTACCATTAGGCCAATATATCTTGCGGTGTTCTTATCGCATCAATAACGACTCAGATCTCTACCTATACACTACGCGACACGCAGCACTTCTGACATCCAGTCTCGAACTGGAAACCGCACAGTTGCTGTCGTTGCTCTTTCATCCCAGTCTTCTCTTTTCATGTCTTACGTTTTGAGACTGTTTATATCCGCATACAGTGTACAGATTGATAGCGACGCGTGCCCGAAACTTGGGTATCAAGGGCTCGCTACCACAGCTCAAGCCTGCAATCAGTGCCTCCGCACTCCGCTGCAATACCAGTGTAATCATTACATTAGGATGTGGCCCTGGCCTGGTACTATGTCTTATCTCGAGGATACGCGTTCGAATCCATTCATTCGAAATGTTCCGCTATCTGTTACTCTCCCTGCATGTCCCTATCCTAAAAGCTTTCCTGGTACACCCAAACATCTCACCCACAATTTCGACCATGCTTTGCATGGCAGGCGCTCGTTTGGCCCACATCGTTTCACGGTCTTCAAATTGAGCGAACTGCGCCCGTCATTACATGGCCATTAACGAGCTCATAACTGCGCTCACGCTTGCAGCATTCCAGACTGGTACCGTGTCGTGACAACGTCAGCTACTACGATTGACCGACACCTGTCATCCTTTGATTCCTTACTCTAACCTCACTCTCCGTTCTTCGTATTCCACCGGCCCTCTTTACGACAATATCCGCGCGACTGCAGAGACAGCTTAAGCGACACAAAGCCATGGCTAGGCACGCAGTGGAGAAGACGACACCGGAAGAGCCTTTGGATGAGCAACTGATTCAGTCCCAATCGACGCCGTCGGCGGACCTCGAAGGACAGGCTGCGCCAGCTGAAGAACAGGATGTCTTTGGTAACGAGGAAGGCGCTGAGATACAGTACAAGACGTGCAAGTGGTGGTAAGTACACAGACTACCTGATGCTGTGTGCAGTGTCACTGGACGAGGTTTAACGGTACTTTGGTGCTTCTCGGCGTACGGCATGCATCGTTCGCTGGGCATGAGATCCTTCTTTGAACTATCGCTGACTTTCAGCTACCAGGAATGTCGGCACTCGTAAGCCCCTCGTACCTCCACACCATCACCACAATAACATAGTCAAGTTATGCTGGCAGAGAATGTCTCATTAGGCGTCCTCGCCCTTCCTCAAGCGCTTGCGATTCTCGGCCTCGTCCCCGGTCTCCTCTGCATATGCTTCCTAGGCATCATCGCTACATACACTGGCTATCTGATCGGCGAATTCAAGCTGGCTCATCCATCTGTAGCGAACTACGCGGATTGCGGCATGCTTATGAGCGGGCCAGTGCTTCGCGAGGTGCTTGCTGTCGGACAACTACTAGTTCTGATCTTCATCATGGGGGCGCACATCTTGACCTTTGCGGTCGCGATGAATGCGATGACTGACCACGGCACTTGCACTATCGTCTTCACTGTCGTCGGACTGATCGTCTCCTTCCTGCTAGGATTGCCCAGAACGTTCAAGAATATCAGCTACTTTAGCTACTTTTGTAGGCCAAAGGATCCGATCGCTTCATGTGAACTCACGACTGACACATTTCAGCTTGCGGTTCCATCATTGTGGCAGTTACGGTAACCATGATCGCGATTAGTATCCAGAAGCCAGACATGGGGAACATCGTTGCTGTGCGACCTGATGTACCACTCGTCAAAGGACTCGCACCCGTGAGTTATACCCCATGTACGAACTGCATGAGAGACAAACGCTGACTTCGTACACCCATCTTTAGGTAATGAATATCGTCCTAGCTTACAGTAGGTTATTTCCCGTTCTGTGGTCATAAAGAAGTCTGCTAATCTCATACAGCTGGACACGTCGCTTTCTTCTCGTTCCAATCCGAACTCGAAGACCCTCGCGACTTCCGCAAAGCTCTCATCTTCGAGCAGGGCATCGCAGTCACATTCTATATGCTCATCTCGGTCATCATATACTACTACGCCGGGCCTCTTGTAGCCTCACCTGCCCTTGGTTCCGCGTCCCCACTCGTCAGCAAGATCTGTTTCGGCATCGCGCTGCCTACAATCATCGTCGCAGGTGTAGTCAATGGCTCTGTAGCCACTAAGTACATATACTTTCGCGTATGGAAGGGGACAAACGTAGCATCTACTAACAGCTGGAAGAGCTTGGGAAGTTGGGGCGCTATATGTACAGGCGCATGGCTGGTAAGCTGGATCTTAGCTGAAGCAGTGCCGAACTTTAATTTGCTGTTGGGATTGATCGGAGCTCTCTTTGGAAGCTGGTTCAGTTGTAAGTCTTTACCAACACGACACTCTGTGAATAATCGTAGGTGCATTGACTGACGCATGTAGATGCGCTTCCTCCACTGATGTGGCTGTGGCACAATAAGAGGAACGGTAAGCTGTTCTCGTCGACTTCGCAGACAGCTTTTACCATCTTGAATATCTCTATTGTCATTCTAGGGATGCTCATCGTGAGTCCACTCCCCGAGGCGTTACAAGACGAGTGCTGACTCCCTGCTACAGTTTGGGCTTGGAATGTGGTCGTCTGGATGGGCATTGAACCGCGGGTCTGGGGGCAAGGTATTCTCTTGCGAAAATAACTGGCATCCTGTGAGCTGGGTTTCAGGAGGTACCAAAGATGCATAGATGTAGCGCATGAGCTGGAAGAGTGTTCTCGTGCTTTTCAAGCTCGCTGGTGGGCGTTATGGGGTGAAGAATCAATACGTAGGTTAATTAGAAGCGCAATTGTGTTGTAAATATCAGAAATCAACGCATTCGATATCAATTGTGGGCTTTTTGGGAGAATGTGTTGCTGCTGAACAGTAGCATCGCGCAAGGAAGCTATGACGCGCCGGGACCTGCACAACCGAGCGCTGCGCATCTCACGACTCCTCACTTCACGAGCCAATGACAAGCCTCTCCTACCCCAGTGCGCGTCCGAAATAAGCTGTTTCCCGAAGAAAAAGACGCAGGCTCAGGTAATCTGGCTAATATCGATGTGGACGGGAAATGCCAAGTGAGGAGGCTGGACGACCTGGCCTCGCTCGGGCTCACCACGATGCTTACGCTGCGTTTCCGTTGACTAGACGACGCAACATATTATAGTTCTTACTGAATCAGGCCGAGGATATCTTTCCCGCGAACTGGTAGGATTGTTCATATTGCGAAGGGTTGTACCACTGTTCCGCTGGTTTTCGTACTCCTGCCCTTGGCCAACCGTCCCACCTCGATTTCCACGAGCGCTCAAGCGTCCGACCCCGACCTCTTCGCTGCCCAATTTCCCCCTGATTGAAGTTTATACGTCCCCGCGACACTAACGCGACTGCGATACTATCTCGCGACTCCATTCTCAACATGCCCGTCGAGCTCCGTAAGCGCAAGGAAGCGCCCCCAGCGCCTGTGCGCCCGACGAAGAAGAAGGCGCCCGCCAAGGAGAAGAAGCCCGAGAGCGAGAAGACTGTCGTCGAGAAAGTCCAGGAAACTGTCACTGAGCAGGTCGAGGCTGTCAAGGAAGCTGTTGTCGGTAAGAGCAATGGCGAGTCTGCTGCTGCTGCGACCGGCCCTCCCAAGGTCGGCGACACAATTGACCTCGCGTCCTTTGGCGGAGAATTTGAGACGAACGATGGAGACAAGACCACGCTTGCAAAGCTCGTAGAGGAGAGCAAGGGCGGCGTCGTGCTCTTCACCTACCCCAAGGCTTCAACGCCAGGATGTAAGTCTCCAACCCCTGACATCTCCTTCGCGTTCACAAAGCAGCACTAACGCGTCCAACCAAAGGCACAAAACAAGCCTGCCTCTTCCGCGACTCCTACGACCCCCTCACCGCAACCGGCTACTCCATCTACGGCCTCTCAGCCGACAGCCCCAAAGCCAACACCACCTTCAAGACCAAGCAGAAGCTGCCCTACACCCTGCTTTGCGACCCTTCACAGAGCCTCATCAAGGCCATTGGCTTCAAGAAGCCACCGAAGAGCACCACCCGCGGTGTCTTTGTTGTTGATAAGGAGGGCAAGGTGCTTGCGGTCCAGCCCGGTGGGCCGGCGGCTACGGTCGATGTCGTGAGGGAGCTTGTGGATAACAAGGATGGCGTGCCGAGTAAGGGGGATGCGGAGAAGGCTGAGAAGAAGGAGGATAAGGAGATGGCTGAGACGGCTGGGGAGGTCGCTGATACTGCGGCTAAGGTGGATGGTTAGAGGGCTTAATGGAGTGCCTGCATACGTGTGTCGAGGGTGCAGAGCTGTTCCATGTCACTATCGCGGAGTTCCGGTCTTTGACAGCTTGGGAAAAGTGTGTGATTTACTTCATCGAATACGATTCCAGGTTTTGGCATATGTTGTCACTCTCAAATTCTCGCGACTTTGCTAATGCGAATTGGCTAGGTCAATAGAGCTTCGCGTCCATGAGGGCCTAGCATCTCTACTGCGATACGTCCGGGATAGTGGTCCTTATGCTTTTGAAAGAATCGTATGGATTAGAGCACTTTGTCTTGATCACAACGATGACGACGAGTACTCGGAGGGGCATTGTTTGGAATCAGATCCATGTCAGGGCCCTACGTAGGGAAGCGCATCGAAACTATCGCAATCGCAGAATGAATAGAGTGCGCCTTTGACTCAGACTGCTGTCTGGTCCTGGTTCGGGCTGGTCATTGAGATGGTACTTTGGTGTCTCGCAATCATACCGTATGGCAAAGCACAATTCCAACGACGGGCCCGAACCAATACCAGGACCTAGTCAGAGTCGAAGGCGCACTCGAGTTTTCGTTGATACATAGGAAAGCGACCAGGTCTCGGGCTCGCTGTGATCGCATATGCGAACCAAAGCGCACCATGGCAGATAAGACAACCTAATCGATGTACGCGCCATAGCGGACTGAACAGACGCTTTGACAGGTTCATGCGCCAGACACTGCCAGCTCATCGTTGCTGGTGACCGGTGGGCAGCTGGCTCGGATAGTTGCACAGCCCGGACGTTCGCCAGGAGAACGATGCTCCGCCAGAAAGAACCTGCATGTTAATCGATACATCAATACACGATGCACACCAATATCCTGGCACAGGCTCCCAAGCTTATTTGACACCGCGAACGCGAACAAAGCGCAAAGAGCAACACACTACAACATCATGATGCTCAATGACGTCGCTTGTACAAGGCGCTCGTCGAGGCAGTTTCTGATGATATCACGCACAGAGACCTATGTGCCTAGACGACAGCAGCTTCATCTTGCACTGCTGATGTTGTTTCGGAGCCACCGGAGGTGCAGTCCAGTACCATGCTGCGCCACAGCCTTCCACGAATCTGACCGTGTGTAGCGGCTGACCGGTGCAGCAATCAGGCTGCTTTTTTGCGAACCATAGGCTGAGCTTCTGTGGTTTGAAGACATAGGCAAAGTGTCTGTAATATGCATTTACCGTTTCCGGTGAGTTCGTCTTGCCCCACATGCGTCGAGTATTGGATCACCGTGCAGCCGGACGGTAGATTGAGCGTCTGACCGATTGCACAGAACGCAGGTTCTCCAAGGCAAACACTTTTGTTTCAGATCAGGCGTTATGTGTCGCTTGAGCCGAGTCTCCAAACGTCACAGGTCGAGTGGCTCAGTCGTTGTTCGTTGCATGAATAATACTGGCACGTCATAAATCTTGCATTTGGTATGAAGGTTGAACCGATCGCGATTTACAGTAACTAACGGGTATCCAGATGATATGAACGCTTTACTCGTGGAAGACATCTTCGTGATCCCTGGGCTTTCAGGAACTGTTTTTCACATCAGAGCAACGACATATGCAGATATGATACCCCTTGCACAGTGGCTGCGCCACCCTCCAAGGTCTAGGTCTGGTATCGAGGCGAGCCCCCAAGTGCGCGTTGTGAGCGCTGTCCGGTCGCTAAGCCGTCGCCACCGTGGCACAGCAAGCAGGCAGCCTGATGAGGCTCTGAAGTCTAAGTCCATTTAGCACAGCCTTCTAACTCCAAACTGCTATACTAGCCCTTGACCTCTGCAGCATTGCGTAATGTTCGAGATCGCCTTCCGCTTCCTTCTTCTTGAATTGTGATCACTACAGACCATCAAACCTCCACTACCAAAATGATCCAACCCAGTAAAGCCAAGAGACTGTTCTCTTCTCGCGGTGAGCCATAGAGTCTCGCAATGTGGATCGTTTGCTCAGAGCTAACATACTTTTGAAGGTGACCGTAACAAACCAATCAACCCGGCGCGTCCTACCCGGATCTTCAGTGAAGTGGACGAAGATTGCGAGTCACTCAAGAGCAAGAACAAATGGTACAGGCGTGCGTTCTCCGCAGCGTGTCCAAGATTCAAGCAACTCCTTTCGTCTCAACAACGGTCCAGCACATCGACAAGCGATGCTCCTACCCTATCACGCAAGCTCCGCCGGAGATTCACACCCGCAAGGCAGAACGAGAACTTCAAAAGGATGGTCGCTGTCTCCTTATGGGACGAAGATCGCCGTCAATGGTCAAAACCCAATCCTGGTATCGTTCTAGTGGACACGCAGAGCAAGTACAACTTGATCACTCTCCAATTTCTTGCGGAATTTGGGTTGGCACCGAGCCCCAGCTCCGAACCAATCAGCATAACCCTCAGCAACAATACCGAGGTGCCATGTCTCGGTCAGGTTGAGGCAAGATGGTACTGCAGCGATCCTCGAAAGGTCCCCAGCTTCCGACCCCGATTCGAAAAGTCGATTTTCCAGGTGGTGGACCTCGACACGTTCGAACTCGTTATCGGGAGTGATACAATCGTAGAGCTGGGGCTCTTGCAAGGAAACCGCGATTTCTTCGGTGCTTATCGGACTTTACAGCCTCGAGTCGATTGTACGTTCGTGACCGCAAACTGTGGATCGTTACTGACTCGAGACAGCTGCCACACTCGCTCAAAAACAAAGAGAGGCTGAAGAGAGACGCAAGAAAGAGAAAGAGAAGATGAGGCAATATGAACAGCAGCAGGTGAGCCGTCAAAGCTCTCGTTCATGGTTGCAATGCTGATTTGGACAGGCACAAGCAGCCGCGGCTCGGAGACCCTGAACCCCCACCCTAGGCATACTACACATACACGTATACATCCCGAACCGGGTCCTTCCGTACGCTCAAAGATTGTTTCGGTCGCCGATCCCAGTTGGCGTAGGGATAGTACGACAACGATGGACGGGGGCCGGACTGCGACGAGACAAAGGCGAAGGCTTCTTATGTTGAATGTTTTCTGGATTGCAAGTTGGGCTGAACTGACGCGGAGAGGGGCGAGCTATAACTGAACTGCGCCAACGGCTGAGTGGCCGGATGAATGCTGTGCCGAAGTTGGTGGCGCACGCATGCAGATGGTTTCAACGCATGCCGCCTGGCAGTGGTTTTCCTGCCACCCTATTTAAGGAAAAAACCAAACACCTAAGAGCCTATATTAAGATAAAAGCTTGCGAATTTAGTAGCCTAACAGCGACGTAGGCTTCTAGGTGTTTAGTTTTTCCCTTGTATAAGGTGCTGCAGCGTATACGACCGACACGAACTCTACCGAGGCTAGGCGAAGGTGCTGTGGGGTAATTGGTCACCAACACTGTTTCCTTTGGACATGTTCATATCTCCGTCTAGAAAGGATCGTTTCTATTTGCGCTTGAATTCAGATTAACCCTCCTCATCCTACCGTACTCCTATCAGACCCAACAAACACGACCTGCACCGCAGCAAATCTTAAGTCTTGTCAGTACGTGAGCAATGAGGAAGACATGGACATACGCACGCAGCTGTGATAGCAAAAACTTCGGCGCGTTTCGCATTGGCCAAACCCATCAAGCAAATAGAAACCAGAACATTGAACCCAGCAATGATCCCGAGTCGAGCAGTCATGGACTGAACGCGATATAGCACGGCAATGGACGCTATCGGTATGAGAGATGCGAGAATACTGGTGATCCAATAGGTGATGCGATAGATGGTGCTATCTTCGTAGCCGACCACTCCATGAATGCGCGAAGGTTTCTTGATGCGAGCACAGCCACACCTGAAGAGGTTGGTGATGGTACTTTCCGCAGCCCATGCGGAAAAGGCGTCCTTCTTTGCGCGCGGACATAGCGTAACCAGGTCCGGCTTGTAGGATTCTCGATGGCAGGCAGAGCCCCAGATATCACCGTCCTCTCCAGTCAACGCATTCTCGCCCATTTCCGTAGAGTGGAGATAGTTCTGGATGTGGTGGAGATCCCAAGTGCTAGGCCGAGGGTACTTGAGAATCTTGGCTTGTTGTGCTAACGCATCATCTGTCGTAGTCAGCTTTATGCGTCCGCTGGAAGATCTTCAAACACACTGTACTCTTTGAGCGTTTCTCTAATCTTCATGACCAATTCCAGTTGTTCACCTGTGCCGGTTTTCTCGGATTCACGGAGCCAGAACCAATTCAGTGCATGCACTTTCCTCGTTTCCGACGGATCAATGTGGTCGGCCAACTGCCGCTCTCGTAGCTTGTTCTCCAGATACGTGAGCTCAGCCTGCATGTACAACAGGTTCTGAGCATTGAGAGCCCCAAACCTGCGGAATATAGCGAGCTCAGGTAGTATCTCCATCTGCGCAGCCAGTTTCGGGTACCCTTTAACGAAACGATCAAGAGGATCTTGCGATGACATTGTTATTCTTTTGTGGCTAGATAGCCTTCATGCGTGGCTCCCCATATAGGTGTCGCTCATTGCGCCCATATATCTTGAACTCAGCAATCGAATGTGCGCAAGAGCCTCCACGTCATTCAACACACCATCAGCAGTCGGAAAGCCATGCGCATGAAGAGGGCAGAAGGACCTCTGGGTGAAGCTGCATACATCTGCAATGTCAAGCACCCCTCAGCCTGAGATGCAGGCATATTCGTCAGGCATACACATCGTTCATCGCTAAGTTATACCCACCCCTACCACCAATGATAAGCCATTTCTGAACATGAAACCTCGATTCTGAAGGATCGCTGCGAAGTCGATGGAAATCGTCGCTCGAATGAGTCGATATTATCTATCTTTCTGCGACTGAACAGACATTATCTGTGAAGGTGGAAGCACAAGCGAAAGTACTTTGGATATCGCAGAATGACAAATCAAATGGAAGGCCGACTGAGTAGGCAGCCGGGAGGACGCATCATGGCTACGTTGATGTATGTGAGATTTCAAGGTTTCGCAGCCTGCTGCGGCTAAGGTTGCTCATGCGTGCTGGCACTAGCACTAGTGGTTGCCTCCCGGGCGGCCCCGGGGGCACCTGCCAGTCGGGCCCCGCGTGCATCGCAGGCGGACTGCGATCAGTTCCACACTACACGAATAACACACCTGGAAAACCTATCTCTTCCACCCCATCTGTCGCTTCGCATACCGGAGGAGAGCAACTGAGATGAAAAATATGACCGTTTCGAACATCAAAATTTAGCTGACGAGGCTACACTTCAACACTGATCGGTAGAGGACATGCGCGGCTGCGCCCCGCTGATCACTCCAGGAACAGACAATGGTTGCCTTCTTTCAGGCTGTGACGCAAAAACATTCGAGATCGATCTGCCCCGGTGATTCCATTGCTTGTCGAAGGAACCATGACTGCGCCACTAGAGAGGAAATCGGAAATGCGGGCTCATTGGGTTTGACACGCCCAACAACGCCTCAGAGCTTCCATGTCGCTCGAGTTTGTCATATGCGCAGTCCTTCAGGGTCATACAGAGGTCCCGCCTGCGCAAAGAAGCTTGTGCCTGGGGCTATTGGTCGCTTTATAGGCGGAAGGTCCTCCTCGTGAAGTTCCTGGAGGACTCTATTATCACCATCGAAAAGCACACTTAGATCCAACTCGCATCAACACCACCATTGCATCGTCGCACAAAACACGAAACACGAAATACTACCCGCTACTTAATTGACTACGAACTATGTCTTGTTGGGGACTCTCTAGGTTGTTGTCATCTGGTGTGCGTTGCCCTCCACCGTCATCATTCATTGTTAACGAGATCTAGCGAAGACAACGAATCCCTCAGCCGGCCCAAATCGAGATCTGCTCTCGAACGAAGGGTAGTTTGGAAACCTGGGAGGTAGCTGTCCTCTCATGCGATCCAAATACAACGGAAAGCATCATATCACGGCCCATGTTGCAAGTACTGGATGTTCCAGTGCATACGAGCGAAAAAACGGAGTGCGTTCTCGCCAACCATCGAGGCGAAGGGGTGGAAGGATACGTCGACTTGACCTGGTGCTTCGGAAGCAATACCAAGCATATACAAGAGACCCGCTTTTGGGTGACGACTACAGAGAATCCCGCATACGATGTGGTACTGGGGCGAGGGGATGCTGAAAAGTTCGGTCTCGTGAAGCCGAGAAGACACTTCTGAGATGTCACTAATCCCAAGCGTATATCGCTTCGACACCAAGACTATCTCTTATTTCCTATCTCATCTTGTCGCCGCATAGATTCCTGTATCAGACAACAGACATGGTGGTCCAAGACGAACTGTAGTTCGCTGGCGTACCCGTCTTTGAGCCTCAAGCACGCCGAACTTCACTTCCAGGATAAAACCAGGGACTGATGAGGCTGTTGTCTTTTTCGTTTGTTTCCTAGCCTTGCATCTCATCTGCTGCTGTCATTACGGTTATGCTTCTGTTTAGTTTTGTATCCTCAGTTCGTAGCAATAACGAGTACTTTGAACGGTGTTTGGGCATTCGCTCGACTTATCAACAGGTTTACCCCATTGCTTTTGTTATTTCGACATGCTGATAACATGATGCTCACTGCGGAGAGAAGCAATGGGCATGGTAACGTAATGTCTATTTTCTTTGCGCATGAACTATTGCAGTATGCCTATTGTCGTAGCTTCTCTCAAGCGAAACGCGCCGTCACAACTCTCCAAGTCTTCCTTCTATGAAGGATGTATCTGCTGGCAACTGATACCCATGACTCACTTCGCTTCCCCCGCAGTGTTATGAAGCTTCATCCTTGCTATTGGATGATATAACTTCGACATCGTCTTCCAGAAAGGTCTCGACATAGGAGCTCTCACCGGACTGCTCGTAGGAAGGCGGTAGTGTAGGCCTCCTCACAGATGGGATCGAATAGTCGGGAACATCATTAAGGTCCTCAAGGCTGGTATTGGCGGCCTCTGCCTCCAGGTCATGGACATCTTAAGAAGTGGTCAGACACATGAATCATAGGCTCATTGCACATGACACGTACGAGTGGTGTGACGGCCTCTTAGGCGTCGAAGTAAGACGCAGCCAAGCGAATCATGATGGTGAAGACCAGCTAGGGTAGCAACGGTACTGAAGACACCAAATATACCAAAGCATATCTGCAAGGCAAGCTCTGTAGAGCTGTCTGCGTTGGACATGAGGTAGCTTATTGAAGAGGTACAAGCGACAAGAGGGCGAAGTAGGTAAGCAGTGAGGTAACTGAGACCAGAAGATAGTAGTAAGTCAAGTCACTGCAAGTACCAAAGATGACAAAGACTTAATTGGAACAGTTGCAAGCGGATGGCATCATTAGAGGACGTCCGTACCCTCATGATCTTATAGCATTTTTTCGATGGTACGTACTCTTTGGGCACCATGAAGATATCGCATGAACCTTTCTTCCATCATCATTGTTGGGGTACCTGCTCCCTTTTATGTTCGATCTGAGTCCGACGACGGGCGCTGCTATCGAAGAATCTCAGGCTCAAAGGAGCTGTTTGCGTCAGCGTGTCATGTAGGAAGAGAACAGAACACCACCTAACACCAACAGGGCGTTGAAGAGATGGCATGAAGCACCCAATGATCATATACATACCCACACTAAAACATCTAAACTATGAGTCCTGAAGAAACGATTGGATAGTACATACATCAAGAGAGTTTCCCGGTGAACAAAGTTCGTCAGCAGAGCAAGTGAGGCTCTCACCGGTGCGGAGAACATCGACATAGCCCAATACTCAGCTCACACAACATTAGATTTGAGCTCCAATGATGCTTGCAAGTCAAACAAGGCCAATCAAAGAAACGATCATTTCAGCCTCAGGCAGAGAACCTCCAGCGTGTCGAATTCAGCGCCCTTGCAGAATTCAACCTTGGAGGTCAATTGGACATGAAGAGGCCAGCGCAGCATTATGTCTTGCATAAATCCCTCAAATCAATATACTCATGATCCACACAGACCGGTGTTGAAAAGAGAAAACTACTCATGATCTTAAGAGAATACGCCTTGGGCTCAGCCTGCGGGGCTCCGCAGGATAATCCAATGCTGAGGCAAGATATCGCGCACAGTGGAAGAGGAGCACCATCATACACATCAAACGCATAGACTTGAAATACTAACAAATTGAATATACGGGTATCAAACACCTAGCTCCCCTCCCTCCCAGGCCTATACGGAATATACGCATCCCCCACCTCCGGTATAACCGCATTCCCATCAATTTCCACCGGCGCAATAGGTTTCCTCGGCACCCTCGCCAGTCCCGCAAGTTCCATTGCTTCACCCCCATTCCCCGGACTACTCAGCCCTACGTTAGAACTCCCATATGGCGGTGCAGTACTAGCCAATTTCTGACGCTCAGCTTCTGTAGCATCCATCTCGACATTCCATTCGGGAGTCTCATGTGGGTTTTGTGATGGGTTGGCGTAGTGGGCTGCGGTTGTGCCTTTGGGTATGGCGTGGTAAGCGGATGGGGAGTGGTTTGCGTTGTCGTCGATGGGTCTTGTTGGGTCGTCGTCTTTTTCATCTCCCATGTGCTTTGAGGCGAGGGCTGCTTTCCTGTTCTTCTTTCGCCGACGCCAGAGGAGGAATAGGGCTAAGGCTCCGAGGATCATGACGAGTGGGATGACGGTGGCAATAGCTGCTATGGCACCTGTTGAGATTCCATTCCCACTGCCATTGTTGTCACTACCACTTCCTCCTCCTCCTTGGCTTCCACTACTGTCGCTTGTGGATGCGCCAGTCGCTGTGCTTGAAGCAGTCGGGTTCACGCTGCCGGCATCACTAGGTTGATACCTCAAGTGCAACGCAGTAATACTCGGTGTCGCGCTTGCCGGCCACGATCCCCCAGCATATGTCCTCGATTCATTCTCTTCCGCATCCGCTTCTCCACATTCAACAACTGGGAAGTTGCCACTGCCGCCCGGTCGACATCCATCTCTTCCGTCTGCCTGAAACCCATTGGGGCAACATTGCAAACCAATCTCTCCATCTATCCACCTGTTATCACTGCCCTCTCCATTCGCGTCTGTTTGCGTAGCAACGGCCGTCCAAGACGCTGGGCATGCGGTGGCGGGCGAGTAGAATGCGGATGGCGATGGGTAGATATTCGATGTTACCCAGGGCATGCAGGCGGTGTTGATGCTGAAGGGTATCGGATCCTCGTCTTCTTCGGGGAAGACACATGTCTCACCCCATGCAACGGCGCCGTTGAGATTGCGTAGGGTAGCGCATGCTTGAGGTGGTGCGGTCGCCCATGCTGTGTCCCAAGTGTGTTGTAGGCTTCGCGATGTAGACGTCATCACGAAAGAGAGGAACTTCAATCCTCACCACAGCCACGGCTGTGTTGCTGGGCAATGTTGCTAGCCCCAAGAGTCAAGTAGAGATTGAAAGGACAATAATGCCAGAGAAAAATGGCAACGATGCGCAATGGCTTGACAGCAATTTGAGACCTCCGAAGACACGCCGCTGCATCGGGGGAATTAAGTACGTTGTTCCCAAAAGCCCATTCATCATCGGAATACATCACCAGGAACACAGCCTTGCCAGACCCACTTGCCGCATCTTGGACTTGTTAGAGGCGTGGTGGTGTGGAGAGAATTCGATGATTTCATTCGGTGGCAACGGGCCGGCAGTTCATGTCATAGGTTGCTGTTCCTGGGCAATCTTGGCAACTTAGCCTCGTGCAGGCTAGTTTGGTTGATCTCAGTGAGTTAGCGATCGATATTTGCCTCGGGCATGTACAGTGGAGTCTGTGTTGCTGCCGTTGGTGGAGAGGTGCCGGTTTTGGAGTGTGCAAAGGATTTGGCATAGCCACTGTACTCATCATCACGCTGCACCAGCGGCCTGGTAGTGAATTTTGTGTTCTATTTTTGAATTTCCGTTTATGTACAGATAGTAGTAGTGTGCGAAAGTTTGTTTCGAACGGATAGTTCGGTATGTGGTATACTAGATCACTTCTTTCGTAGGGTTGTAGGACTCATCGGCTATGCTTTGTAGCCAGCCTCCGCCAGACCCTCCTTCAGGCTCTCAATCGCCTTGGTGATATCCGGTCGGTTCGGATCGGTGACGCTGACACCCATGTGTCCGAAGCGGATGTACTTGGTTGCGATCTCCTTGTGCAGACCACCAGCGAAGATGACACCCTTCTTCATGAGGTTGGGCAGAACGTCCGGAGGTGTCATGCCTTCGGGTAGGTAAATGGCGGTCATACCAGTGGCCTGGTTCTCTGGCTTGGAAGCAAGCTGCTTGAGACCAAGATCAGCAACAGCCTTCTTGACCTTTTGCGACGCGGTCTTGTGTGCAGCCCAGTAGTCTTCAACGGGTCGGGCGAGGATCTGCTTGAGCGCAGTGTCGAGCGCGTGGATGAGTTGTGGAGATGGTGTAGCGAAGTAGGACGCCTTCTTGGCCTCGTAGTTTTGCATGACTGCGGTTTTGTTAGTTCCATTGATGTGCTTGTACTGGGGACTTGAGATACTCACTGGGCAACCAGTTCTTCCAGGAACCGAAGTAAGAAGTTGGCCGTGTCTTCCTCGCCTTGAACCTCTCAATCGCGCGGCCAGATACCATCATGATGCTCAGACCAGCTGGGCAGCCAATGCCCTTTTGTGAAGCCGTGATGACGGCATCAAGCTTCCACTCGTCGAAGCGGATCTCCTCGGAGCCAACGCTGCAGACACCATCGACTACGACCAATGTCTCGGGACTGACCCTGTGGACAAGCTCGCTCAATGCCTTGATCTCACTGAGCACACCGGTCGACGTGTCGACGTGGGTGACGGTCAGGATCTTGTACTCCTTCTCCTTCAGTGCCTTCTCCACCTCATCGAGCTGTGGTCGGTCGCCAATGGGCGCCTTGAGCTGTGTGGCCTTGACACCGTAGGTTTCGAAGCAGTCGGCGAACGAATCGGCAAAGTAGCCAGTGTGGAGGACGAGCACCTCATCGCCGGGCTCTACCAAGTTGGCCGCTACCTGGTCCCATCCGAGTGTACCAGAGCCAGAGATGACGAAGGGTTGCGCGGCAGGATCGCTGGACAGGAACAGCTTGCGCAGATTTCCGAGGACTTCGCTGAATGTGTTTACAAAGGGTTGGCCGACGTGCGATTCACTGATGAGGTTAGCAATTGCGAACAGCATGAACAGTAAATGCCATGAGGTGTCTTACCTGTAATGGCTCATGGACGAAAGTACGGCATCGTCAAACTCAATGGGCCCAGGAATGAGCAGGGCAGGGTGTGGTGCTTGGCTCGACATCTTCTTGGGTGGTTCCGGCGCAAGCTTCTTGACCTGCTCTACTTCCTTCTTGATTTCCTTCTTGGCTTCCTGCTTGAACTCCTCGGCCTTCTTGGGAGGTATGCGATTGCCTTGTTCGTCTTCGATGCGGGCGGTGCGTTCAGTGGAGAAGGGAGTGTTCAATTCGAGAAAGGGCTTCGAGTCTAAATGCTTGGAGATCTGTGTAAGGCGGGAGCCAGCGCGCGCACGAGGTGACGACATGCTTGGGCGGGGTTGAAGGCGGCTGTTCACGGCTAGGAGACGCAACCGCGGGGCTGCAAACATCCGGTGATCGGAGACGCGCGATGGATGAAAATGGCTTTGATAGACACGAACGGTTGCTGCGTTATGCCAATTGCGACAATGTGCGATTATTTGTTCGTGTTCAGGAGACGAGGACGCGTCAGAGAAAAAGAAAATTAGGTACTGATAGTAATGAGAGACTGGATGAAGTTTGGCAATGCGATTGGCAAATAAGGGGTCTATGGATGGCCGCTCATAAATTTACGGAACGAAAAGACACTTCTACACGCACGGATGCGGACCCGGGAGTTGCTGAATCGTGGGGTGCCACGGGTCCGCGATTCGGTCGCGTGGCGGGTGAACATGCGCTCGTCACGTGCTCGCGAGAAAACGGCTGGACTTTACTCGGCAGGGATGTTTGTTATGATCGGGCCCACTCTCGTGCAGCATCAACACTCGAGCGTCAACACGATACCAATTCGCTATCAATGCATCCTAGCAGCGCATAGATAGCTCGATACAATTATACGACAGTTTATTTGACGCTTTTACCAAGACGATGCGTGTCACACGCGCCCGCGCCCAACAGGGCAACGATGATGCGACCGACGCGACCGAGCGTGCACCCTTGAATCAAATTTCCTCAAATGCGTCGCCCAAGCAGACCCGCCACGATGACGAGGAGCTAGTTCCGAAAACACCCGCAAAGACGCCCGCAAAGACTCCAGGAAGGAAGGCAAAGGGCAAAGGCCGGGCGAAAAAGGGAAAGAAGGGCAAAGCGGCTGAGGAGGACGAAGAGGAGCAGACCGGAGCCGCACCTGAAGAGGAGCAAGCCGCAGATGAAGCGCCCACGAACGAACCAACTGGCGACGATGTTTCCAAAGACGCTTCCGATGGTGAGTTCGCAGCCGCTCCAGACAAACAACCGTGGACTAATGGCGTACAGGAGCCTCAGAAGCCCCCGCAATCACCGAGCGACCCGTGACTCCAGCGCCGCGATTGACACGCCGACAACTGGCTATGCAGGAGGAGGAAGCGAAACAAGCGAAGCTCAGCGCCCAATCACAAGAGCCAGAACCAGCGCCAGTTGCAGAGGAGGTGCCTTCGACTGTGGAAACGACCGCAGAAGCACATGCGCCCGAGGAGACATCGTCTGAAGATGCAACAACAGGCGCAGAAGAAGCGCAGGTTGAGAGTGACCCACAGGAATCGATACAGGAGGTTGAAGCACCAGCTTTGGTAGAGCCTGTAGAGGAAGCGCAAGATGAGCCCATACCGGAGGTAGAGGAGGCGCCTCAAGAGAAAGCCGATACTGTACAGACAGAGCATACTACGCCAGTGCCACGGATCGATGAGCCCCATTGCGAGGAGCAACCCGTCGAGGCAACAGCGACTGAGGAACCGCCTGAGGATCAAGTGCCTGAAGCTGACGCTGACGTCCCTACACCCTCAGTCGAAGTGAGCTCAGAACCGGAGCCCAAGACACTTGCAGCCGAGAGGCCCAGCGAAGATGCCATGACACCACTTAGGAGCCATACGTCCAGCCGACGAGCGTCGCGCAGCCCCTCGAAATCGCCGATGCGCCTGGAGGAGTCTTTTGGGGCCATTGACGCGCTTGAGGAGGCACTAGAAAACGTGACCTCAGTCACCAGCTTCAACCATGCGAATGAAGTGATGTCGCCCCAGAAGGCAGAGTTTCCAAAAGCAGCTACCACACAGACGATGCGATCGAAGGCACTCGGAAAAGGGCCAGTGCCTGCGCCTGCTGCCAAGCTATCGAGGACACCCAGCGTTGCTGTGCCTAAGAGCATGAAGCCAGTGAAGTCTGCAATGGCTCGCGCATCCAGTGTCCGCACAGCGCCTAACAAAGATGTCAGAGTAGATTCCACGGAAACAGTAGATTACCTTGCCTCGAAACGCCGGCCGATCAGTATGTCATTCCCCACACCTGCAGCACCACCAAAGGGCCGCGCACCCACAAAGGCCACCTTCCAGCTTTCAAGTAACGATGTTGTCGCCAAATTGAAGGCCCAAAAGGAGGAACGTCAGAAGAGAGAGACAGAGGGCGTGGTTCGCAAACCACGACCTATTAGCATGCCTCCTCCACCGAAGTCCGATAAGCCCCTGACGAAGCCTGCGTTTCAACTCCCTGGTGAAAGAATCGCTGAGAAGCTTAAGGCACAAAAGGAGGAGCGTTTGAGAAGAGAAGCCGAAGCACCTGCACAACCAGCACCAAAGCAGCGCCCCGTTAGCATCAGCATGGCACCTAAGCAGCGTCCTGTCAGCATCAGCATGGCTCCCCATGCAAAATCGACGAAAGCACTGACAAAGGCGACTTTCGAGCTCCCCGGTTCCGCCGTCGCTGAGAAGCTGAGGATTAAGAAGGAAGAGCGTCTGAAGCGAATGGAAGAAGCGGAGACAGCGAAGAAAGAAGCTGCTCTCAAGACACGACAAGCACCAGTGCGCAAGCCAGTGACCGTTCCCATCAGACAACAGCAACCAGGCGTTACCATTGCGCCTCCACAAGCACCACAAACCCAGACCCAGCTCCAGCCCCAGCTCCAGCCCCAGCCCCAAGCTCAACGTGCATCGTCGCTAGCAAGCAAGCGCAGCAGCATGTCTCTCTCGCAACCGCTGTCTCAATCCCGCTCCACATCGACTTCTTCAGCAAACCGCAACAGCGTCATCGTCCCCAAAGCCATCGTCACGCCCGTCGACGCCGCACAGCAGAAAGTCAAGGGCCGAGAAGTCTTCAACCGCGACCGCATGGAGAAAGAAGCCCGCGAGCGAGAGAGGCGCGAGAAGGAAGAAGCTGCCAAGCGAGCGCGAGCGGAAGCGGCAGAGAGAGGCCGTATCGCGAGTAGAGAGTGGGCTGAGAGGCAAAGGAAGAAGCTGATGGGTGTTTGAATGGTCTTGCGACGTGTGTTTCTTGTTCGGCTTCTTTCTTGGGGGATTCTGTTTGGTGTTTTGGATGTGGAGGGTTTTGGTATACTATCTAGGTCTTTTCTTAGTTCTTGCTAGGGTGGGTTTATCTTTTCTTTGGCGTTGCCAACTGTCATTACCTCGTCCTCCGATGGTCGACTGGAGGTTTTTCTTTGGAGTTGGAAGCACGGCGATTGCGTCTCGTCTTTTCCTTTGGCTAGGTGGGTTGAATACAGACCAGACCCGGTGTATTTCGTTTCCAGGGCCGCACCAATGCTCTGCTCTTATATTGTTCAACAACTTACAATTTGAGCCATACATCTTCGAGTGTTAGCTTCAAACGTTCAACATATGTTTTGTGTCCTCCAATCTGCCAATCTAAGTTTCCCGGTTCCAAGGTCTGGCCCGAAGTCCTTGACATCTCTGACAGCTTGGACATGCCCCTGACAACAGCATTCGAGAAGTCTCAGCTGGCCATGAAAACTCTTTACACAGTCTCATACCACTGAGTGTTTTTGCAGCGCTTGCGTCGGCACATGTACTTGCAAGTCTTGCACTTTGGATCTCCAATTAGCGCCATAGAGTCGGGCCTTACCATCCCACGCGGCTTTAGCAGCAAAATTACTTCCAAGGTTCTTGCGATTTGACTTCAAGTGAGGCAGCATCATCGTTGAACGGCAATGCATATGCATACTCCACCAGGACACTATCGTCAAGCGTCCGGTTGCCACCACGGCTGCTGCCCGACGGTCTGGTATTGGGCGGAGTCCCTTACCGCTCGTTTGTGCACATGGCAGCAAGTCTGTCCCATAGCGTCATCGTGTCGAGACACGTCGAAGATTGGGCACTTGTTCTGTACATTGCGAATACATCATGCAGAAGTCACGATTCGTCGCGGGTACATGTGCCGTGGCATCGACTGGCTCGGCACGCTCCTGGTCGGGTTTGACATCCCGCGCAGATCAATTGGCGTATGACTGACAGGTGAATGTGCGATAGGCATTGGAATGTGCGACATTGTGATGGTGTCGTGCGATCTCTTCGATCTTGTGTCCACGTGGGTCGAGGCGGTACTTTCAGCCGCACCGTTACGTCCAGCGTGTCAAGGAAGTAATGGAGAACAATGAAAGACGTTGCGACCCAGTCTACGCATTAGCTCTTGGGAATGCAGCCTCACATGTGTGTCAAACAAAAGCTTCTAGCTCGCGGTTCTCGCCAATTGTGCAGATATCACAAGGGATACCTTGACGTATCGAGATCTGATGCGTGGCGGCGCGTACCGAGAAACCCCGCAGAGGATGGAGCTACGTGCCGCCAGATCTTATCAGTCAAGCGCGAGGTCCGCGGCGTGCGCTTCACGGCCATTTGGGATTTTCTCGTGACGCCATCGTGCGCTTCATGTCGGCCCAATGCCGAGTCAGTTGTCGTCGTACCCACGCTTTCCTCGCGGCCAGGAACTGCTGGGAAAGCATAATGGCCCGAATGACTGAAATTGAATCCCCAATCTGGCACGATCCGAAGGGACGTGAAGGATCTGAGTGTTCCTGAACGGCACATGCGCCGATCAGAGATAGCTCGATAAGCGAGAATGTATGATAGGTTAGATATGATTTCCGCCAGATCTTGACAATATTGATGACGCCTGACACTGACAGATTGCACGCGTATTCCCGCGTGCCTGCATTTCGTTGCGAGTCAATTTTGGAATTGTCAGGGTGCGCGCGATGATTGTCAGCGATCGGTCCCTTGCATCGCGCGATTAGGGTCCAGATGCAGTGTAGATGGAGGTCACTCCTGCGTCTGTGACTTGAAGGGTTCCCGTTGTTCAGCCAAACACTAGGTTTTCCCCGGTTTATTGAGGATCAGCGTACTACAACAACAGTTTGGATCGACTGCCAACTCTGGCCGGAGCTTGCGCAATAGCAAGATATATTCAATAGCTTCTAGGCGAAGTCTCATGGGATGCGAGAGACCGTATTGAGTGCGTCGTCACGCTTTTCCGCGACGATCCTCGGAGATCGCGGGCAATCTGCACGTAGGCGAGGAGAACCAGTCATAGATGTTTTGTTAAGCCTTTTGCTTTTTGTCACACTCTGGTAGCGCGGCTAGACTCAGGGGGTCTCAAGGAGGCTCGACATGGGATTGTGCAACTCCGAAGGTATGTCGGGGAGTTGTTCGTTGTCTCCGAGCCTCGCCAACCCGTGGTTTTTGGCTGGATGCCTGAAGACCCGAACCTAACTTTACAGTAGCGGCTGCACCCTTAGCTGCCATCGCAACCGGAAGGGGAACCCAGCATTTTGTATGGATGCAAAACATCGACCAGCATCGGTCCTTTGGCTGGGCATGAGGTCTTGGGAATCTTTGACGCGGCCCGTGGCGGTTATCGATTCTGTGAAGTCGTCGGATCTCGGAACAGTTGACTATGCCCCAAGTGTAAGCGAGGTGAGCTGTGAGTGGTGTGAGTCTGAGATGGCTGCGTTCATGTCGTTCGAGCCGTGTGCGTCGCATGTCGCACACGCAGCGATGACCTAATGGTCGGAGTAGCAGGATGCCGCCGTCTCGCCATGGCCTGGACGGACGTCAAAGGGCAAAGCTGCACAAAGTGTTGACAGCTAATCCTGGGGCTCGCTTGCGAAGTGGAGCCGGATGAGCTGGCATGGCGGAAGAGGACCGTGAGAGCGTCAAGGCGCTGCTTGAGCAGATGGAAAATTCTTCGATGAGGCGGCAGTCGGGCGCTGCCGTGACAAATGCGCGCTGCGACTTGGACGACAGCGACATACGACAGACGACATGACGAAACAGGCAACGCGAGCATGGCTGGCCGCGTTGCGCCATCGTGACTTCCCCTCACCTTTGCAAATGCCGCATGACGAAGCGTGGGATGGGTTGCTTTTTGTTGCGCGCAGCTCGCATAACGACTGGCGGGATGAGCCCTGTCACCGGTAGAGACCCATGGCAAGCTACGGCCCGTTCACACAGAAATGCGGAGAAGCCAAGCAGAGACATGCCCACCTGCAGCGCAAGTCGCCAATGGCACGCCCCGGACGCGGCCGTGGGCATGCAGGTTGGCGTTTGAAGTGCTGGAGGGCCCTCTGCCCATACCCAAGGCAAGGGCGCTGCGACCAAGTGGGTGCTTCCTGCCTGCTGGAACCCGTGGACCTCTCAACAGCGTCCATGTGTGTCTGCTCGGTGTTTATCGCCACCAGCGATCACTTGCTGCGAACGTTGTTGAGTGTGGCTGACATCTGGATCATGCCTGAAGTCTGTGAAAATTCTTCCTGGCGAGCGTCGCACAGCCAGAGGCATACCGGTGGACAGGCCAGCCGTGCCTCGTCCTCGCACTCTGACCACGTACTGCGCAACATGCAAACTCTAAAGCGCCACGGGAATATCGAGAGACGCAGCACTGGGCCCGGCCGTGTCTCATCTGTGCACGTCTGAGAGGCTTGTGCTTATCTCGAGCCAAACACTGTGCCAAAGGGAGCCCGTCACGTGTTGGTGAGGGGTTGGCGCGATCTGCGTCGATAGTGAGACAGGATGGGGTTGGACAGGCGGTTGCGCGAGGCTGTCATCTGAGTATCACCGAGAACAAGTGGAGCAGAGGCAAAAAGTTTGTGTCTTGTCGCCATGAGTCTATGCCCATGGCCGTTGCGTCCATTTGAGACAGCTACTACTACGCTATAGCTAGAGCGGAAAACAGGCGCGACATTCAACGCCGGCCGAGTGAGAGGGATTCCCAACCGTCCTGGCCACAGTGGCCGTGATGCAATCGCATGTGCAGAGTGACCCCAGTCACCCACCCACGCCGGGGCAAGATGCTCGTAACAAAGACCCCTATACACCAAGGGGATATATAAATACTTTTAATCGTACACTGCGTCCACGTATGACAACAAAGGAAAGGGTACAGAACTAGAACGCAGCGCAACGGTGGTGGATATGCAGGTGTACTCCGTGGACCCATGCCAGCCTCGACCACCCTAGGTTGAGACTGATGCAAAATACAAGAGAACAGAGAGAAACCGAAAGAAAGACAAGACGTCTTGGTCGGGTGTCGTAATTGTCGTGAAACCAAACTCCAAAAGCAGCGGACTTAGCAAGTCTAGTACTGCGTGTACCGCCTCTTGACGTCGCGTGTTTGGTCAAAGGAGCGCATGTAGCTGTTGAGTTGGGTTGCCGCTTGTTGCGAGATGCCGGACTGGGACTGAGAAGATTGCGAGGCTAGAGATGATCGTGACGACGAGGGCGTCAGGCTGCGCTGTGGGGAGGGCCTCGTTGCGGTTGGTGGTGCGAAGTAGCTGCCATTTGCGGTTGGGTAGTAGTGGTACGGACTCGCTGGTGGCACTTGTGAACTCGAGGCTCCCTTGTATGCGGAGAAGTTGATTGCGGGGGCGAGGTAGAAGCCGTTGTTGGACGAGGACGAGGAGGACGCGGATGATGACAGTTGCGAGGGTGCTTGTGCTGTGCTGCCAGCCCGCTCCATGTCGACGAGGCGGCACGATTGGGAGCAGTAGACGCCGTTTTCAGCGATTTGGCGGTCGCAGGACAGGCAGAAGTCGTTGAAGCACTCCATCTGGGAAGCCATTGCGGTGGTGTGTTGGTGAAGTGGAGGTGGTGGTGGTGGTAGTAGTAGAGTTGATGATGATGGTATAGCCGCCGACGAGATGATATCGGGGTGGAGTGTTGGATGGGTGAGTGTAGTTGAGGTAGCTGGACTCAGGAGGGACGACTTGTTTATGACTGGATATGAAGAGTCTCAAGTGGGAGTCATGAGGTAGTTAAGTTGGTGAGCGGCAGGACCGTGTGGAGCAGCGGGAGGATGAGCCCCATATACTTAAGTCGCGCTCAGGCACTTCACGGCTGACCACCGACCACCCTAGCAGGCTTGGGTTGCAGGGTCCACGGGAGACGCACCCCTGTCGCCTCTCCACAATACTGATATTTGTTCGAAGCGCTGTAAGCCCGCACCCCTCAGCACCACCACCTGCACCACGCACCCATGCACTCCCTAGCGCCTCCGCCGAACAGGTCCAGTGCCATCCCTCGCCAGCTGCACGCTCTGCACGCTGCTTGGGCCACCACGGTGCTGTGCTGCCGCCATTCGCTCTGCCGCAGCGAACGACGGCCCTCACGGCGCTGTGAGCTGCTCGATGCTGCAGCCCGCAGAGCGTAGAATTTTCGGCCGCGGGGGCAAGAGCAGCCGGCTTGCGTAGTGAGCAGTGATAGTCGCGCCATCTGGTGACACCACCCTCCACCTCCGCCCGAGTTGCGTGATAGCAGCGCGACGCGAAAACGTCGCTCCATGACGGAATCCCCTCGCTAGTCATCTGCCCGGCCCTGCGCCGGACGCGCAGATGACTGACGTGCAAATCTAGGTACGAGGCTTCCTCTTGCAGCCATATGGCGGCGGGCCAGTTATCGGTTTCAGCAGTCATGAGCGCCCTCCCATGTCCCTCTCCCACTCCCTCTCCAATCCCATGCGGCCATCCACGACCATAGCCGAATCGCCTGCCCCAGCGTTAGGCCCGCTTTTCGCTATCTTCGGTGATAACACACGCCTCCCCAGAGCCATTATTTGCACGCGCTAGCTTTCTGTCTCACCCTCAGCCCTGCACCAAGTCAAATTCTTCCTCTAAGCCAGCCGCCTTCCGTAAGCCGTCCATCTGGCACACGGAGTGCTGAGGAACCATACTGATCCTCGTGGCGACGGACAGAAACCGCACCCACCTCGTCTTGACTAGTCTCGTCTTGCACCCGCATGCCTAATCACGAACAGCCTTGATCCAAGACGTTATCTCTGGCCTGCAAACCACTCTCTTCCACATACGGGAGTACGGCTACGGGTTGCAGCGGCGATCTTCAACACTATGCACGACACACCACCCTCAGAACTGCCGCCTGCTGAGCCCTTTCACAATTCCTCAACACAACTCCTCTTCAATTTCCGCGCGGCTCTATGCCTATTCCGTTGCCCAGACAGGCGCCTGGAGGACCTTGACGCCTCGCTTCTTGCTGAGCGCCTCAAGCCTCTTTTCCCTAAAAAGTCAGGAGCAGACCGACCTGGACTCATGGTCATGGCTTGCTGCCCCCATCGGGGGCCGGCGAAGGCGAAATGAGTATCAAACGGTAGTAGGAACGCATGTTCGCTTGTTCGTCTAACTGCTCATGGCTTGCGCAATCTGTGCAGTGTGCAGAGCAACACTCTTCCAGCTTCTCCAGCTCACACCAAGCGAGATAAGACGCTCGGTGCAGGCAACCGCACTCCTACCAAAGCATACATCCTGCAAGTGGCTGCAGCCTTCACAGTGTCCATGTCCAGACGGACGAATGACGAAGCCGCCCCCAGCTGCAAGTCACTTGGCCGACGTGCTCCAACACGAGCAGCCTGCATGACCTGCCAGAGAGACAGCCCCCACGCTGCTTTTTCCAAGGTTCCTGTACGACATGCCCTAGACAAGCCACCAAGCGAACTCTTTGATACTTACAGGCTTTCTGCAGGAACGGTTTGGCCTTATCGCAAGACCCTCGCGGTTAACGAGGTCCCTTGAAATTCACCTTCTCTAGTGTGTCTCCTTTACCATGACGCGCGATTCATGATACTGCAATCACGGGTGCAATTACAGCAGCGCGACCAATGCGGTACCCAAAAACAGATGTGGCCCGTGAAAGATGCCCTTCCCCACAGTAACCGCACGCACTTTGTGATTGCGAAAGATGGCGACATTGCCAGGGAGCGGGCCATGCGCTGCATCGCAGTAACCTCGAAACGGCTGTCAGCCTCAATAAACAATACAGCGTTGCACATAATCCTCAACAAGTATGCATCGACGATGCACTGCCCAGGTAGCAGCAGCGTTGATCAACGATATAGCACAACGTAATGCATCGAAGGCATCCAGACTTCATATATGCTAGAGTATAGCACCACTCGATTCCCCAATGACTATGCTGTGCATCGTTTACGCGCCCCAGCTGCAAGATGATGCAGGACGCGGCTTGTCCAATATTCGTGCGTCTCATGTACCTGTCCCCCATCATTGCCAACATCTGCAACACTATGGGGACCTTCGGGATGCAGAACCCCAGACCACTCGAAGGACCTTGCGAGATGCGACCTGCACCTTGTAGCAGGCAACGTCTCTCGAGCAGCAGGCGAATACACGCTGTGTAACTCGACGACAGGCGCCATTAATCTATCGTGAACGCGGCACGGAGCACCGACCGACTCTAGATTCAATAACGAGCAGCCTCGCCTCGTTGCTCGCTTGAACCTGGTGGTTATCTCCCGAGTTTGGCACTCTCCCGAGACATCGGCCCGTTTTGTTGGCGGGTCGACCGCGAGTGGGCTTTTCCCAACGATGTGTGTTTCCCGGCGGTTGCCCGTCGCTGGTACTGGAAGGGCCTCCCTTTGCGGGAGGAGTCGGAGTGGCGCCGTCAAACCTACCAAAGTTTCCATGTGTCTGGTGATGCACGACGCCGCACTCGTGATTTCTAAACTGTAGTCTAACTCTAAGACAGACGATGGCTCTTGCCTATAAACTAAAATACAGCAACGATCTTGGGGTACAGTTCGCCTAGATACAAGCTAGAACAAACCTGCTTCATCAAGGTTTGGGTCGGACCGCCAGGTTTCCGTGCTCTCAAATCAACCGGAACCGAGCTAGCGGCATGACTCGAGCCTCGTCGTGTGTGCCGTTCACATTCAGCCACGAATGACTCTTGCATGTGTTGCGCCGCCTGGGGAAGACTCCAGGCTTCTCTTTGGCCTGTCGACGTTGGCGACATCGTCGAGCCTCATGTTTGTAGCCATGGTACTGCGAACGCAATGCGCGTGGAGCGCTCCATTAGCCTCGCTTACTATGCGCTTGCTAGTAGCTTGCCAAAACTGTTTCATCACCTCATTTAGACTAATACTGCGAAATCTTCACCAGAAGACAACTACAGTACAACATCCATCACGCAATCGCGACCAAAAATCACCCGACATCCGTCATGGCCTACTCCGCCGAGCTTCGCCTCGCCTTGCAAGCCGTACACCGGGCGTCCTTGCTCACCAAATCCGTTCTCCGGAGCCTATCCAACAACGTGTCTGCGGAGACAAAGGCAGATGACAGTCCCGTGACCATTGCGGACTTCGCCGCCCAAGCCCTCCTCATATCCGCCCTGCGTGCCGTGTACCCAACAGACGCGTTCCTGGGCGAGGAAAGCGCAGATGCATTGCGTCAAAACGGGACACTTGCTGACCGCGTCTGGCAGCTCGTGCAACAGGCAAAGGACGAGACTCATGCAGGCAGCTCCGAGAACGAGAAGGGGGACGGAAACGCTGTCCAGAAAGAGGAGCTGGCTTTCCCGAAAAGTAAAGAAGAGATGTTCGAGCTCATCGATAGGGGTGGGAAAGGGGAAATCACCAGAAGAGGCCGGACATGGGTCATGGACCCCGTGGATGGCACAGCGACGTTTATGCAGGGCCAGCAGTACGCTGTTTGTCTGTGTTTGCTAGTCGATGGCGTACAGCAAGTCGGTGTCATTGCGTGTCCCAACCTCGCATTCCCTGTCCAAGGGGAACTCGGCCAAACAGCCATCCACGAGGACCAAGTCGACAAAGACGGCTTTGGCGTCATACTCTCCGCTGTCAAGGGCCAAGGCACCTTTATCCGCTCCATGAACAGTTCCCTTTCTGCTGGACTCGGAGAACCCCGCCATGTAGACCGGACTACGCTTCCCCAAAAGAAAACCTCGGAACTAAACTTTGTCGAAGCAACACTAGGCAAAACATCTCTCTCCCAACCTGAACACAACGCCGTTGCTACTACTCTCGGTGCGCAATGGCCAGGCACCATTCTCTGGTCTCAGCAGATGAAATACGTCGCTCTTACCCTCGGAGCTGCGGATGTCATGGTGCGCATCCCCAAGACTAAAGACCGCTTCACTTATATCTGGGATCACGCCGGTGGGCATCTTCTTTTCCAGGAAGCGGGCGGCGTTATCAGCGATTTCAAGGGCGAACAGATTGATTTTGCGAATGGAAGGAAGATTACGGGGGAGAGGAACTGGGGTATGATTGCTTGTATGCCTGGGTTGTTTGAGGAGGTGGGGAGGGCGGTTATGGAGGTGTTGAAGAAGAGGGAGGGTTGAGATGTGGTGGGGATGGAGATGCTGGGTCGAAGGGAGTTGGATGCGGGACTACAATACAACATTATGGTTGAATTAATCTCGATGTACACTGGATCTTGAGCGAATGCCTTTATGGTTGGTTTCGGTGCGGTGATATACTGCATTATGATGGTATACCAGAGGCTACCTATAGCTGGGACTAGTAATCGACATACATCAGATCACAAGCTCTTGTACATTCAGGGTAGGCGTGACAGGCCATACCACCCTCCGAAGGCATACCGCGAAAGTCACACTGTCAGACAGGGACACTATAGATCACGCTACAACGTAATGTCTCAGCGTTTCATATACCAGCTCCACAGTACCGATTGCGTGGGGTCTCGGATGACCGTCATGCCCGCACCACACCACACCGGCACGATCAACATCGGCAACCCTCTCTCACCGGCACATCGCTCGTCCCGAACACAACCATCCAGCCTCAAAACTCAGGTTCGGCTTCGGGTGTCAGACCCCAAAGCTTGAAAAGACGCCGTGTAGCGCTACACAAAACCTCTAAAACAGCCTCACCGGAAGGGTAAAGTGACATGCCACGGGAATACAAAAATGTGGGGTAAGCCACGACGTGAAAAGAGGGAAAAAAGCGGAGTATCGGTAGCGGAAACGACGACATGATGACATGAGTCTCAGGTGAGCAAGAAATCGAGGGGTTCGGGTGCTCATCATCTGCTTGCATGGCTTCTGGCTTCTCAGGGGTTGTACAACAGCATGGTATGGTATGGTCATATGTAGGGAGAACACGGAATATGCCTGGAAGACATGCATGCACCATTGCGGGTCTCTTTTTCGTTATGGGATCTGCGTAGGCAAGGATGGAGTGTGACTACTAGCCATAACGGATAGCATGTACATGAATGGGGTTTATTACACGACATCCTTGGTATATAGGCGGTGCTACAGCGCAATCAAGTCCGACGCCCAACTGGATCGGCGCTGGTTGCTAGTAGAAGAGGGGAGGGGGTCCATGGTCATTGCGTATATGTTGTGTACTGCATCTATTCCTCGTTGTGAACGCATGCACAAGCATGCTAGGTGTTTGCACAACCGCTCTCTGTTCATGCGCCCATCCGGCCTTGAGCCGTCGACAGCCGCTGGCTTGTAACACCCTGAGTCTATGATGCGCCGCCGCCGTTTTTCCGGAACGAGACTTTCTCCACTGCGACGTTTTCGTTGCCTTCGCCGTCTTTGCGTAGTTGGTAGACGTAGAGTACGAGGACGTCGCCTTGGACCTGGGTTCGTGTTAATTCTGATGTCCTCACCACCCTGCTGCTGCTTGCTGTTCCTTGTGTAACACCTGGGTAAACTCACATCCATCAACACAAAACTCGGCGTGGGATCCTCGTCTTCCGTCCACCACCCCGTGCTCATAGCACCTGTCGCACTCCCGGGATTGACAAAGAACTTGCCTTCCATCTCATACGCCTCAAACTTGTGTGTGCCGCCCCATAGCAAGACATCGACGTCCATCTGCCGCGCTGCTATCAGCAGACTGTCGCCGTCGCCGGGTGGTATGATGGTGTGGCCATGTGTAAAGCCTATGCGCAGACTACCATGTGTGACGACTTTCGATAAGGCGAGATTAGGCGCTTCAACGTCGAAGTCACCTTTTACAATCTGTAGATCGGGTGCAATGGCGCGCAGGAACTCGTACGTTTCGCGGTCTGTTATGTTGCCTAGACACAGAATTTGGCCGATCTTTCCGGGTGCGAGGAGTTTCTTGAACTACACAGTCGTGTAAGCGCATGCGCGTGTGGGTCTACGAGAGACATGGTGCGGGTGTAGTGGGTGGTGACGGATGGTGAACGTGATTGAGGTGGGGTAAGCGTACCTTCGCCGGTATGTCCTATGCAGCCTGTAAGTTTGTGAGGTCTAGCATCGTGAAGATTCGCTGTGGTGACATACTGAAGCTCGGTCTGGTATGAAGAGGTCGCCTAGGACCAGCACCAGTCGCGAAGCCATTGTAGTGGCGCAGTTGTGTCGTTATGCGCGCAAACTACGTTGAGGGGTAGCTCGGAGATATATCAAACAAGGGAGTCGGGCCTCGCAAGTAGGACGGAAATGTAGCTGAAGCTTGCGGGGATGTTGCGCGCAGCTGGAGGTGGAAGTTGGGGAGCTATGCTGTCACTGGGCGGGCCCCGGTGGCAGAACCCCGAGCTTGGCAGGGACGCCTGGACTGGAGATCGCGACGCTTCTCCACCAACACTAGGCGCCTTGATCATACTTTACTCATACTGCTAAAACGTCTTAGGGTTACTGGTCATCACATTCTCCTTTAATCCTTGGCTGTTGGTTAACACTGGCTCACTCCCGAGCATTACAATCAACGCTTTTGACCATAAATCTACCCGTGCGTGATTGTGGCTATTGTCACTTTAAGTATGGAGTACAACGCCGACGAAGCATCGACTAAGAAGCTGCTACTGCTGTCCTGTTACCAGTCATCCCGCTTCTTTGTCATCCATATGTCACATCACTAATACCGATCCCATAAACAAACTCTGTAAACATATCAATACCAGAAAGATTGCAAGTTTCTACGTCAAAACTTGATCTGATCATCAGTCTGTCAATTTGACGCTGAATCTGGCTCTCTACGCGATATGCTGACAGGAGGTATCTATGTGTACAAGGCTAGGACGAGGCTAACTCTTGTAGCTTCCGGTGAACACACCAGTTTTACAGCTGGAGCGAAGATGAGGAAAACGGTCTGCCATGACATCGTCACCCGATTTGCAAACAGGATTGTCTACACCGCTGCATTACAAATGCCCGAGCAAATCACGGTCACGGAATAGCTGCGCCTGCATACCTTGTGATCACCGGTATGTTCTCGTGTGCCATGATAGGCTGATAGGGCGTTCGCCTCCAACCGCGAGTACACCTCCACAACACCTCCATAACACCTCCCAAACCCCATAGAAGAGATACAGAGACCGCTCAAATTGGACATGAGTTCTAACATCTTATTATCCTTCGAGCGACGTTGGCGGCGAGGTATCTGCATAAACTCTGGGACCTGTGAGGGAGGCATCGGGGAAACGGGATGGGCGGCTCTGATTCACTTGTCAATTGTTCTATGCTGCGGCATGCATCCCAATAGACCTCGAGATGATTCAAATAAACGCCAATTCTTCTCCAAAATGTTTTGTCGTCTGCAATCTTTGCAGCAGTTCAGTGAAGACCTTTTTACCGCAGCCCGATCCATCTTTTTCTGCCCACCCCATCGCTTTTTGCACTTCACACATACAATCGCGACAGCCAATCACGGCCTTGCTCAGCTGCATCTGAATACGCGGTGATGACAAGCCCGAGCGACAGTACAGTCAACGTCGCGCTACAGATACTGTTTGGCATTGCCGCCATCTTCAGTGTCATCGTAGCCTTGTTTGGTCTGCATTACCGAGACTCTGTTGGATTTGTCTTGTACCGGTACTTCACAAACCGTCCTACTGAGTGTATGTACGATGATTGGCAGGACCGTCATTTGTTGTATCTCGGCGCTGATCGTACTACTAGCACACGAGCTCGAAAGCGGACTCCAATACTCGGATGACTCGACAGCAAGCCGGACAAATATAACACGCACTTCATCCGTGCAATATCCTCCTTCGACTAATATTCCCTCTGCGACACCCTCGATTTCAGACTCAATGGCCCCAACCAAACCGGCTTCCAACACTAGCCTTTGCAACACCAGTACCGAAACAAATACAGCATAGTCATCGCGCATTATTACGCGATGGCAGAGTCCTGCGCATCATGTGCAAAACCATGATGATCAAGGACAATGTTTGCAAGGAGTTTGCAAGGGATTAGAAGAGCATCTACACGTGTTTCCAAGTCATGAACCTCATAACATGGTGTCGTAGTAACAATACATGTAATCTATACAGTTTCGTCAAAATACACTGCTATTCCCAGGTGCACCCGAATTGATCCTCTGGGCGACAGAGATCATCCCATTGTAGCATGGACAACGTAGTCTCAGATGGCAATAGACTTCTTCTCCTCTTCAACATCCCCATACCAACCAAAGAGGTGCGCGACATACTCTCCAGCGAGACCCAAACTGATCGCTCCGCCAGTAAACCATGCACCATTCACGAACCACCACCAGCAGTTCTGGACTTCCTTCAGCTTCACTCGTCGAATCATGGTGCCTAGAGTGACTGCTGCTCCTCCGACCGACCCGACGAAGTAGACCGGTCCTAAGCCTGCTGCAACTCCGGTAGCGGATAATAGACCAAGCTGAACGACCGCCAAACCCGACAACACCGTCTTGGTTTCTTTCTCGTGCTTGAGTGCGATACTCTTGATTCCAGCTCTGACATCATCTTTGATATCCATGTGCGCGTAGATCATGTCGTACAAGACAGTCCACGCAACGTTGCTAGCGTAAAGACAAGCTGCCGCAGTGAGCGCTGTCTGGTTCGCCAACAGATCGACACCCAGCGCAGGGAAGCCCATCATCGCACCCCAAGAGAACGTAAGACCGAGGACGAATTGAGGATAGTATGTTACCCGTTTCGCCAAAGGATAAAGCGTAACGAGAACAAGTGACGGTGTCGCGTACCAGAAGCATTCGAATGGAAGTGAAAGAAGAACGGCCAAACCGGTCGTAAGCTGTCCTCCAAGGAAGACAATAGCCTGCTGGGGTGTGATTGCTCGTCTTGCTATGGGACGCAATCGCGTGCGTTCGACGTGTGGATCGAGGTTCCGGTCCCAAAGGTCGTTGATTGTGCATCCGGCGCCTCTCATCACCAGAGCTCCTGTGAAGAAGAGGGCTGTTGTGCTGATGACTGCGGATGGTGCGGCGAGAGGTGTGGCCATGGTTGCAGCGAGGAGTGTGCTGAACATGCAAGGAAAGAAGAGGTAGTATGTACCGGCCGGTTTGTCCAGCCTCATCAGCTCGCCGTACGGAACAGCTTTCTGAGGCAGATATGAAAGGAAGCCGGTGGTTGGTGGCTTGTAATCGGGAAGTGGTTTCGACGGCCCATCTTGTAATGTTGTCGCTGCCGCTACTCCTGACTGCAGGTTTGTCGAGTTTCGTCGTGTTGACTTGATGAGCTGGGTGGTTTGCGGACGATAGCTCGAGAGTGGTAGAGGTGTTGATAGTCGTCCTCGTCTACAAGCGGATTGTAATGTGGAAGAATTCCGAGTGTATTGCCGGCACACCGGCGCAGCCCGCGCTGCATAAAGTCGTAAGAGAGTCATCCTCGGCTTTTAAATGTTTAGACGGTCAGAAGTGTTTGCAATTTCACATGTAAAGGCATGCGTGCTAGGTCTTCTGTTTGCTGGGCTGGTACGCAGGGTTCCGATCTCAACGTGCTATGCTGAACATGTCGAAGACGATGTGAGTGGCTAGAACACCAATTGGGAAAGGCACTTCGGTCACTGCCGTCCAGCGCCGAATCGGGATGGTGAGTGAGTGGGGAACGTGAAAGCTGAACCGTGGGTTCGCGCTAACTCTCGACGGCACGTGACTGGTCAGAACGCCGTTTCCTCGGTCGCGTCCACATCCCGAAAGCTCACCTCGCCGCCGCCAAATCAACTACAACTCACACTTTCTGCAGCACTCGCTCCGCCAGCGACCACGACCACGCGCCCACGCCTACCCGCTGCGCTCCCGTCTATTCACGACTGCGACAACGCCGCGGAGGTGCTTCACGCTCCTGTAACCCCACACCGAGAACGCGACTTCTGAATGTTAGTCGTGGGTGACGACGATGCCGGCCGCGCGCCCCCGGGCCTCATTTGAGCCCATACCGCCCGATTTCGATGTGCGCACCTTTGTGGAGACCGCGGACAATTTCCAATATGTCGACCGCATTTCCTACGAGATGATCGCCAACAATGGCATCGAGGCCTTTGAGAAGCTGGTGATGCTGCACGTCATAATAGGCGGCAAGCCTCTTGTAATCGACGGCTTCGAGGAGGTTCTGGATCCCTGGACCTTCACGCCTTCGTGGCTGCGCGACAACCATGGCGACAAAGGTGAGCGCAACTTAGGGCAGCACTCGGCGCGCATAGCTAACAGTAAGACAGTCGAGAATGCGCGCAATCTCTCGACCAAGGAGAACATTCCTCTTACCATGAAGCATTACCTAAAGCATATGACGAAGCTGACCGAGCAATTCTTCGACGGCCCCGACGACGCATACCGCGATAAGGCGAGGCAGCGCATCTACCTCAAGGATATCGACTGTCCTCAAGTGTGGCATGATAAACTGAAGGAGCATATTCCCTCGGTTCTGTTCTACCTCAACGAGAGCACCGGTGAGCCTGGCGGTCCCGGCGCATTGGACGAGCCCGGTGGTCGCAAAGGACGCGGTATTGGACGCGCTGGAGATCTCATGAGCAGCCTGCCACCTGAGATGCGCGCGGAGAACCTCATGTGTTATATTGGTCACGAAGGCACCTACACCCCATCACATCGAGAGATGTGCGCCTCACTCGGTCAAAACATCATGGTCAATGCATCAGGCAACATCAGCGAAGACGGCAAGCAGGAGCGTCCTGGATCGTCCATCTGGTTCATGACAGAGAGCAAGGACCGTCATGTTGTCTCGGAATACTGGCTTTCGGTACTAGGCCACGACATAGAAGTGGAGAACCATTTCGCGCAGCTCATCGCTTGGAAGAAGGCCCCATTCCAGACTTATGTTGTAGAGCAGCGAGCGGGCGACTTTATACTCATCCCACCACTGGCTCCTCACCAAGTCTGGAATCGCGGCACGCGAACCATGAAGATTGCTTGGAACCGGACAACTGTCGAAACACTGGAACTCGCACTGAACGAGGCATTGCCCAACTCCCGAGTCGTCTGCAGAGATGAGCAATACAAGAACAAGGCCATCGTCTATTACACCCTTCAGAAATACTCCAGCCTCATCAAGTCCGCGCGCGCTCAAGTCGAAGCGGGTGGCGAACAGGCAGTTGCAATTCAAACGTCAGTCAAAATAAAGCAAGTGCAGAAGGATTTCAAGAAGCTTTTCGATCTGTATAAGGCCATTCTGCTGTCAGAGGCGTTTGCACCGGACTCACGAGAACACCCAGAGTTTCTTCCCTACGACAGCAACGTAACTTGTGCCTATTGTAGATGCAACATCTTCAATCGCTTCCTTAGCTGCAAGACTTGCAAGAACTTGTTCAGTTCGGAGATCGAAGAACCATACGACGTTTGCATGGACTGCTATTGCATGGGACGAAGCTGTGGCTGTCAATCAGGATACACATGGGTCGAACAGTGGAAGTGGAAGGACCTCCTCCACAAGTACGAAGAGTGGCGCGCTCAGATTATCGACATCGATGGCTTCGTACATGAGAAGACTCCGCTTCCACTGCAAGAAGAGCGACGATATCTTGGCAAGAAGACATTGGCCACAGTCTGTCAAGAGCAACTTCGAGTCCGACCCTTCGTCGAGATTAAGAACCCGCAACCTGAGAGCGTGTCCGACGATGAGGAGCCTGTCGTTGACGAATACGGCAACGTCAAGAAGGTTGCGAACAAGAAGTCGAAGCAGTACCTTTCGAAGCACAAGTCGTGCCATTTTTGTCTTCACCGCCATCCGAAATGGAAGATGGCATTCTGCACGAGCTGTGACCTGTCCTATTGCTACGGTACCCTGTTTCGAGCACACGACATGATGCCGGTAAACGTCATGGAGGCTTACAACTGGAAGTGCCCACACTGCAGACGAGTTTGCAACACTGGCGCCTGTCGACGTGACCCCCGACAACATCCATACGAGCCCAAAGGAACTTTGCTCGGCCACGACACCAAGAAAGTGGCTGATATACGCTCAGTAGAGTGTCTCGTCGATTTCAGTGTGTCTAATCTGAACTGGTTGCGGGAAGAGGAGGGTATGGGCCAGAGTGCAATGCAACGCAGAATGCTGCAAGCGGAGATGGACAAAATGGCGGATCCTTCCCTTGATGCGCGATTCATTGAAGATGACAACCACGGCTACACCCGATACGGTATTACTTACTCTCCCGTTGAGGACGCCAACGGCGTCGTTCACGACAATGGTGACGCAGGGGCAAATGGTGCTCCATACTACCATGATCCCGGCATGGATGGTGAGATTCCGCGTCTGGGTCAGAAGCGTGGTCGCGAAGAAGACGAGGATGTACAGGGCGGCCGGCGGAAGAAGGCCAAGGCAAAGAAACAGAAGAAGAAGAAGGACGACGAAGCACAACCCCTGCAACCGAAGAATGCATCTGGCAAGGAATATCAAAAGGAGGTACAGAGGAAGCTGCTCGAGGATGCCAAACGCGAGGACAGGTTCATCATGGTTGCCGCGAAGATGAAGGGTAAATCCAAGGTGGTAAAGTTATCTCTGGCCACTGGCCATCTTGACCGAATCCGGCAAAGACCCGTCCCCGAGCGCGCACCAGTGCTGCGACAAGGCACTCCTGAGGAAATCGAAGCGTCTGGCGACATGCGGTCCATTCTACAGTCCGATGTTGTGCCGAAGCCAAACACTCTCAAGAGCGTGGCTGAGAAAGAGAAGGACGCGAAGACATATCGGATTCGAGTAGAAGAGGATGAGGCATACTCAACGCGCAAGCGCAATCCGGAAATTAGCGGCGCTGCGAAACCAGGCAGGCCTCGTGGCTCCAAACGATTTGAAGAGATCACGCTCGATTCCGATGAGGAGTTTGGTGGCGAAGAAGACGAGCCCGGATATACTGGTCGCCCGCGTGGGCGTGCATCGAACTGGTTGGCGCGAAGGAACGAAGGTGAAGAAGACCTACCCACCGAGCTGCCGTCCGACTTTAGGGATGGAGCTGTAAGGCCCAACCGGGAGAAAGACCGAGAGCGAAGCCGCGTGTACAATGAGCGCCGAAAATCCATGCCAGCAAAACCAAAAGCTGGAATCAGACCTACTGGACCACCATCCGAAGATCCGGAACCCAACAACGCTGGTGATGTCTCCGGGCATGCCTCTGACCAGGATGGTCTTCACGAAGAGGATGATCAGTCCAGTGAAGCTTTCATTCTCGCACAACAAGCTGCTGCCGCTGCCCTGGAAGCCCAACGTCGGGAGGAGGAGGCAAAAGCTCGTGCAGAAGCTGAAGCTAGAGAAGCCGAGGAGAATCTGCGAGCGAAGATGGCGCTGTTCCCCGATTCGGACGATGACCAGCTCATGGACACATTCCTTGGTGACCTGCCCGCTGATGAGGAGCCATTTGAAGATGACACACGATCTGAGGACAAAACACCGGAGCCTGTCCGCACAGGGCCACCGCCAACCACAAATTCCATCTTGAGTGGGTTGAACGGGAAGAAGATCAAGATTGTTGCGGCATCCAAGCGGAACGGTAACGGACCAAGCAAAGTCACTACTACGACGACTGTTACTGCACCAGCGTCCAAGTTTTCCGCTGTCAACAGGAAGCCCCAGGCCATTAATGTGTCGGATTCGGAGAGTGATGATGAGATTCCTGCGAGCGCACCAGCTCCGAAGAAACCTGTTGGCAGACCACCAGGTCGCCCTGCTATGGTACCGACCCGCGGCTCGAGTTCTGGGAAGCGTGGTCGTGGACGTCCAAGGAAGACTACGTGAAATGTCGATTAGCCAGGCGTTTGGAGCTTGCATTTACATAGGGCTGTTTGTTTGTTTGCTCATATACCAGTGTTTCTTAGCAAGGCGTGGTGGATATTCCTCTGGCATCTCCTCGGAAATTCTGAGGCGGGCGTCCTGGTGCATTATTGTCCACGGTCATAGATGAAGCGTCGAATTCGATATTTGAGGTTAAACCATGTATAGTAGCTGCAGTGCGTAATACGACACGGTAGAATCTTTCAGAGCGAGTGCATAAATTACACTGGTCACACAAAAGACTCGTCTTCTGCGGACAGGGTTTGAAGGCGACTCAGCCAATTCATGTGCACGTGATCTCGCACCGGGCTTACAGACGCGTCTTCCCACTTTAACGCCAATCCCACCTTGCCTCGCGATCGCAACACACCAACAACACCCACAATGCCGCCACTCCACATCAAAACTATAACTCTGGGTGCGTTTAAGGATGTCTTGTCGCGTTACCCTGCCATGGTCCCCGAGAAGCTACGCGACTTGGACGCGCAACGCTATGACATCATCCGCAAAGCCGTAGCTGCACAAGACGAAAGCGAGAAACACTTGACGAAAGAGCAGGTCGTGACGCTTGTGGAATGGAAGCTGTATGTGGTACCCTTTTATTGAGATAATATATGAGGAGGTTTGAACTAATATCGAGACAGGAAGCACGGCACGTTTCGTCCAGCCCTACTAGGCCTGGTCCAAAGCAACACGCCAGAGGCAGTTGAGAAAACAACCAAAAAGGCCTACGCCGCGCTCTGGAAGAGCAAATCATCCCATCCTGATGCCATCCCCGCGCTCAAGATCCTTGTGGGACTGAAGGGCGTGGGCCCAGCAACTGCATCTTTGCTTCTTTCTGTTCTCCGACCTGCAGAGATACCGTTCTTCTCCGATGAGCTGTTTAGATGGTCTGTTTGGGATGATGAAACGGGGAGCGGAAAAGATGGAAAGGGCTGGCAGAGGAAGATCAAGTATAACGTCAAGGAGTATGAGATGATGCTCGAACGCGTGCACGAGTTAAGGATGAGATTGCGAAGAGGTTTCGGGCAGAGAGACCCTTTGGCGAGAGCGATTGACGTTGAGAGAGTAGCTTGGGTACTCGGAAAAGAGGGTGTGGATGTTAGTGCGCAGGGACATGAAACAGAGGAGCGTGAGGGAAAAGACGCGGATGTACAAGCTGACACGAAGGTGGACGAGGATGACAAGGAGAAAGACGAAGCACAGGAAGAAGCGATCCCACCAGCAATGAAAGAGAGTAGCGGTGATGAAGCAACGATTGCAAAGCCCGTAGCGAAGAAAGGTACGAAACGTAAAGCTTCGGAGGCCAAAGCACCTGTCGAAGGTACCCGCAAGAGTACGCGGACGAAGAAGTAGCCCAACGTCAGCATATCTCGACCGCCTCCCAATCAAGCGCAACCACAGATGGAGGAAACACATGTGCAGGTATCAAGACCAACTAGCCTCCAGCATTCAACACAGATCACGCATCTCGACGCTCGCCAGTCACTATATCCGGATCGCAATAATCCCGTTATCGTTATTCCCTTTTACCAATTCATCACACCGATGCCGCTTATCATCGGTGTTATCACTCTTCCCTATCTTACCGTCACTAAGACACGAACATGCATACCTGGCCCTACCCATCATTTCCATCCCAGTATCTCACACCGGTCAACGCAATCCTCATTCATCCTTCTAGCTCGTTCCCTCGCATCCAAAGCACGTTCCTGTTCACCGTAACCGAGATAACCCTTCTGATCGGTGTGACGCCCATATGTCATGCATGTCGTATCAGCAAAAACGCGGACATGATGGAACACAACAAGCGACCTTGGTGTTTCGTATCCACGGAAGTTTTTCCCGTCGAATGAAGCCCTGAAATGGATTTCTTGGGGTGAGGTAAGATCTGACGAGGTGCCCTTGCTTAGTCTACATCCAGCAACACCTCGTATACCCGGAGATGAACACAGCGGGGTCTGGGGTGTGGTGTTACGTGAGATGCGAGATGTGTGATGAGAAAGTGTCATGGCCAGTCTATGTCATGCATGAAAAGGATGACTGCCACGCGAGAAATTGCGGGGAAGCAAAGGGCCTTGTACACAATGGGCAATGATTTTCAGCAAAAAGTGAGGAATGTGATGGGATGTGATGGGATGTGATGAGATTAGGCGGGCGACATAAGGGTGTCTCTTAGTTAGAAGTCGGAGTTCGGAGCGTGCCGAACGGGGTATGTCACTGGTCGACTTGATGGAGCAAGTTTGCCGCGGAGGTCTAACGTCGGTGACTGAGATGAAACGGCTCTTGGATTGCGGCAAAGCGCGCTTGTGGGGAAATGGTGGTGATGATGACTTGCATGGTGGTTTCTCGCTGATAATTGGAATCTGGACTTCGCTCATGGCGCGGCTATGGAAAATTGCAGTCGCTTCCAGGTAACATCAAGGGGATGGAGTATGCATAACGGACCATTGGGACACATGGCATGGTCAAACAAGGACTCCCGAAACAGTACTGGTAGTTTTCAGCACATATGAATGTAGCATCAGCCTCAGTTCATATCCGTATAGACCTGTACGCATCCCTCCATGCGGAAGGGCAGTCTCCTTCCGTGCTTCTATTTTCTGCTTCTTGATCCGCATTCGCACACTCCGCACCTCTTTCTAACACCCCATCCAATATCCCCCAAATTACACATTCCTGCGCCAGTCTCCAGATACAGAAGCACAACCGCCCCCAACCCCATCACCGCGTTCGCGCCCCGTAATCCAACGCATAGCCTCGGATCCGGCAACCGAAGCGAACGGGAAACAAGGGAGACAACTCCGAACCCAGCGTGCTGGTATAGGTAGAAAGAAGGAGATTGACCACTATAGTGCTTCAGCCTCGCTAGATACGGGCTAGGAGATGTGAATCCGGGCTTGTGCTTGATTGTGATGGAACTGCACCGAGGGGTTGCTGGCTCGGCATAAGTTTTCTGTTGATGCGCTGTACGCTGTATACGCTGTGTGTATGTAGACGACAAAGAACGCTACTTGTGACCAACCTGCCAGTAGCTTGGAATTGTGTGCTAAGCCCCGCGAAACATCTTTCGGCGCGCAACTTTTAGCGGTGGTGCACATCACCTCACCTCGCTTGCAGTCTCGCTCCACGTCAAACACCAACGAGCTAGCCACGATCCTGCACGTCAATATAGTCTTTACTCAACTGAGCCCATCCTCCCCCAACCTCCGCGTTAGCCACAACTTCAACCATTTCCAGCTTACTGCACTTTCCCATGTTTCCGTTCGCACGCAATCGCATCTCCCTGCCAAACATATGCATGTGCGCCCTTTAAGTTTTTTGCTCGAACCAGCCCTGGGCTAGCCTTCATCGCCCATCGGTGAGACGTCTGCGGGTCGCTCATTCCAGCAGACTTGCTATCTAACTTGCGATATGATGACTTGCATACAGTTATCCGTTGTCAGAAAGAAAAAGGAAACAACCACTTAGAGATTTATGCAGGTAAGAGAAGGAGGATCCCCCGATCTGTACACCTGCATGCATGCAGGTTCGCGATCGGCGATCTGTGGTTAACATGTTAATGTCGGTAATGTTGGTGGGGGAAATTGGCTTGAGTTCAGCGTATTTTCAGGGTTCGCAAACGTTGGGGAATCTCCGTCCGGGTAAGGCGGCTGTTGGAAAAAATAAGAGACGGCGGCGGTGACATATTATTACTACATATATTACTATATGTATGTACCGCTCGGGAGTCGGTACAATACCGATCGGTTGGGAATCTTTGTTGGGAGATTGGCTACATGCAGGTGTGTCGCAACAGGAGCGATGTCGGAAATTGACTTTTCCTTTTACTATGGGGTGCCGAGTTGCTAGGGGAGGGAACCGCAGATACGGTTGCGGTTGTGGTTTGTCAAGGGTGGAGATGCTCGATGCATGTCCAACCGAGGTGTGTGGAGAATAGCATCATCACTGAATACGGTGAAGATCCTCATGTCGGTCAAGTTCAACAAGATCAGGGCATTATGCCTGTTCATGCATTATACTACACGGCTTGACAAACAGCCAATATGCTTGCTATCAAAGACACTTCAAAGAAGCGAAGAGTAGTAACTAGCTAAGGACACAGTAATCCATCCCCTTCAGTTTGCCATGTGCGGAACAGCTTCCCAGGAAAGCCAAAGCCCCCTTGTTGAGCGCATCGCTTACCGAGGTTATGTTCTCATCGATCATCAACAATTCATCCTTCATTCTCAACCAAATGGAGGCCCAGGCCACACCAGAGAAAAAGTGGAAATAGATACAGAATGGTAATAGTAAATGCTGAGAAGAGAAAAGAGACAACGCCGTCTTTTGATAACGCTCGCCGATGCATGCAGCCTAGATCCAAGCTAAGTGAGAACGCCCTGCGCCTGCCCTTGGTGGTAGTGGTAAAGTCATGTTGTTGCTCTGTAATTCGTATATGTACACACGCGTGAAACGGGAATCCAATGTATGTGTATTCGTACAGCGGGTAGATCTTGGGTATCGTGTAGTTGATGACGGAGATGACAGTAAAGTTGTCAGTGTACGGTATGTGGGTGTTGTTATTGCGATTCAGCTGTGCGATTGTCCGCTGGCTCTAGCTCGGGTGGAGGAATCTTCTTGACTGTTCCGTTGCTTCCACTGCGAGTGGATCGCCGGACGTGAATGCTGGCACGAGCAAGTTCGCCATTGGAAACGGAGTTGCTTCGTTGCGATGATGACGCGACAGACCTCTTCTTGCTGCTGAAGTTCAAGACCATTCCGTCGTCGCTCTCTGAATCGTCATCGCTTTCGACGGCGTGGTCGCCATCGTAGCCAGCAGCGTCATCGATAGAGGCATCGAGTTGATTGGCCGACGCTGCCGAGATCCAGGAGTGTTCGTCAAAGGAACCGCAACCAATTTGAGTTGGGGAGCCGGCCGACGCGACCGAGGGAATTGATGGGTTCGATTCGGATTGTGACATGGCAGAAAATTGGTCTTCGGAAGAGGAAAGAGCCAGCCCACGGCTGGATCCACCGAGAGGGCTATTTTCAGAGGATTGATCGTTTCGGTGCCAGCTCTCTCGATTGTTGGGTTGACTGAAGGCTATCTCGTCATCTGGACTTGGAGGGCATGCAGTCTGTGCATGAGAAGATGTAGGCCGTGATCGTGTAATAGAGTCGGTTCGCTCACGAGCTGCTGACTGTTCCACTCCAAGTCGGCGACGGTACTCATCCTTCGCACGATCAAATCGGTCGTCTGATTTTTTTCGTGCAATCGAGGTAGGACTGGAGGGTCTTTGATCGCCGGCTTGAAGCAGTTGCGATGACCGTCTGGAGTCGGGCGCCATAGGAAGAGTGGGTCCAGCTTCCAGGCTGTTTGCGGTCGCCCAGTTTCGATGCAGGCGGGAGGACAGTGACGACAATGAGGACTGCCGCGATGAGGGGTCAAGACGTTCAAAAGACTGAGCTTCTGAATGGCTAGGCGATGAGCTTCGAGCAATGGGAGACATGTCTTTTAGGGCGTCAGGTTGATTGACTTGGCCGGAAGCACATGTAGTGCTGATTGCCAGGCTTGGGACGCCATGGGCATCGTCGTCTCCACCAACGAGTCTATCGATTGACCTCGCGCGGCTATGTTCTTTTGGGGGTTTCAATTTGTCTCTGCTTCTCATGCTGTTGACAACACGCCGTGGCAGACCACCAAATAGACCACCCAACTGTGAGCCGCCAGGTGTGTCTAGAGCCGTTGGGGTACCGGGTAGAGCTGGAGGAAATCCTGGAGATGCGGTTCGACCGGGAACCAGATCCGCTTGACGAATGGTGCTTATGGAAGAGATGGCGCGGTCTTGCATTGGCGGTCGCTGTTGGCTCTCCAGCATCTGGGCGGGTGATGCAGTACGAGAGTTGGGGCTGTCAAAGTATCTTGACCTTTCTCTCGCCTCCGGACTTGCTGTAACACTGTGAGAGAGCGGATGCTCAGCTTCACGCGAGCGAGTCAGAATCTCTAGGATAGCACCGGGTGCTAGACTGCCACGTCGGCCTTCGTAGGGCCGGGCGTCTTGACTGATGGTACTACTCGAAGAGTTTGCGCTGATGTTGGGGGGCGCGTCCTGGTTGGTAGCTGAGCTCTGCGCACGGCGCCTTGAACCTGAACTGCGAGTTGTGAAACCTTTGACAAACTCGGATGTCTTCTTAGCGGCTGAGCGGAGGCGGTCGACAAACCCGATAGGGACAACGGCCTCTTCGACATCCTCTTTGGAAATCTGAATCCTTCTTCCATCGTAGGATTTGCTCGGGTCTGTCTCTTCTGCCCATGAGATGTGGTTGGGAATGCCGGATAGCAGCCACGGGTGGCGCTTAATCTCCGGTATAGTGATGCGACGTCGCGCATCCTTGATCAGCAATCGTCGCAGCAGGTCGCGTAAATTTTCATCAACCTCTTCGTACTCGAGATCATGCGGTGCTCGCTTGGTGCTCGTCATTGGCTGACTGTTGCGTCCGTGTGAGTTGGGCCGCGAGTTTGACTGCTCAGCGACGGGTTTCAGCCGATATCTAGGGATGTAGGGCTCATCTTCGCTGATAACCTTCATCAGCGTGAACGTATTTGTGTCGTGAAACGGCACGCGCCCGTAGATGAGACAGTACAGCGTGACGCCGAGGGCCCAGATATCGATACCGCCGTCGATGAGAGGAGTCTCTGCGTCAATCTCTGTACGGCAGAGCTCGGGGGCGTAGAAGGCCGGGGTTCCCACAGTCTTCGCCAGCTCAATAGCTTCGTCAACCTCCTGGTAGTCCGACTCAGAGTGTTCGCCGTTGCTTTCATCAGTCTTTTGCCGTCCCAAGTACGACACACCAAAGTCAGATATCTTGATGCGATGCTCCCTGGTTACAAGAAGATTGGCAGGTTTGATGTCTCGATGGATGACGTTCTGATAGTGCAGGTATTCTATACCCAAGACAGTGTCCTTGAAGGCTTCCCAAGCTGCATGCATAGTCATCAGAGGGACGTAATTGAAGTGTTCAGGGATCTCTTCGCCAGAGTCTGTCACACGTGACGAGGAGCTGCCAGCAACGCTCGGTACGCGGCCTCGGATGAGCTCCGTGTCGTAAGGGCCGTACATGGTTCCCTCAAGCCCATCGGCCCAGGAGTTGTTTACCGGCTCAGGCGATCGGAAAGCGGTCTCCATGTGGTCTTCGTGGTGGCCTGCGACGTCTGATCGCTCGCGAAACTGGACGCGGCTGTGCGGACGCTCGTCTTCTAGATGGGATGCTTGCGAGCTACGTCCGTTATCGGAGCCCTCGTCTTCAGAGTCGGTTGCAAACTCCAAGCTCCAGGGTTGGTTGGAGGAGCCGTCTTTCCGACGTAGGTGAGCCTCTCTGGCCATGCGACGTTGCTGGCGGGCAAGCTTCTGGTGGGCGATGCGGATGATCCTTTCGTCTTCTAACGTTGCACTGTCATTGTCGAAGATGCCCTGGGACTCGCGCTTGAAGCGACGCCATTCGACGAGGCAGATCTCCCTGGCACCCTCAGTCCGCCACTTGACCTCGCCCAGCTCGACGTGCTCGAGTACGATATAGACCTTCTTCTTAGCTGGGTCATCTATAACCTCGAGCAAGCTGACGATGTTGGGGTGGCGCGCCTTTTTGAGGATGGCTATCTCGCGCTTGATCTTGTCTTCGTGGCTGTTGTTCTTGCCGAGGCGGCGACGTTTGGAGTAGCGGTCGACAATCTTGATGGCGACGTAGCGGCCGTGCACGAGGTCCTTGCCCAGCTTGACCTTGCCGTGAACGCCTCGGCCAAGCTCGTCGATGATCTCGTACTGGTTCACAATCTTGCGTCCCGAGACGGGGTCGGCCTGGACATCGGCAATGTGGGTCTCCTTGGGCGCCTGGCGGTGGGTATGGTGGAGCCAGGGCGTGGAATAGGTGCCGTCGTCGGGCTGGTCGGGCTCCTGGGAAGGGCGGCGGGTGGTGGGGTTGAAGAGGCCAGGGCTGCTCACCGGTGAGTTGCCAACAGTGCGTGGGGCCGACTCCATAATGTCCCTGTAGTGCTCGTGGGAGAGGCCGAAGGCGCCGAGGCTGGACAGCGAGTTGGCGGCCGAGTGGGAGGGGTGGGAGCTGCGGGAGCGTACGATGGGCGGGACATAGGGCTGGGGGTACTGCTGCAGGTGGAGGGCAGCATAGGACTGGTTGGGGTAGACGGGCCCATCGCGGTGGCGGGGAGGGAGGGCGTAGGGGTGAATGGGGTCGACTGAGTTGGCCCGCACTGTCACGTTGCTGGCCGTCGAAGCGCTCGAGAGGTCTCGCATGAAAGCCGGGCGGTCGGGGGGAGGTGCAGCGGCGGGCGCGGCCTCGTTGACGGTGGAGAGCGAGGCCTGCGAGGCGTGGGCGCTCGTGCTGGGCGAGGGGTTCGAAGACGCGGGCGTGTCGCGGGGGATGGGCGACGAGTATATTCGGAGGGGTTGTGGAGAGAAGTACGAGGGCTCTGGGTCGAGCGTGTGTATCTGCGATAAGAGGCTGGCGTTGAGGGCCTCTGGCACGGAAGGCACCTCAGAGCGGGGCGTGCAGTCGTTCTCGTCGTGCTGGTCTTGACTCGGCGGCGACGCGCCATGTTGCTGCTGCCCTTCTCTTTCTTCACCAGATGCCTCTGGTGCTTCTGGTGCCTCTGGTGCGTCCGCGGTCGGGGGGCACACAGTGGAGGCCGGCGACGAGTGCGCCTGGTCGTCCCGCACTTCCCCTTCCGCTGTCAGGCCCGCATTCGGGTCGACCATGGCAACCACAGCTTAGGACGTGTCAGCTCAGCAGAGGCGTGCAACCATGCCAGCCCGTCTACGGTTTGTCGAGGCGCACGTCGTGGGCGGATAGTCTCATGTCGCGCTGGGCTGGGCGGCGGCGGCGGTGTCACAGCGAGGGCAATGGCGTGGGTGCACTGGTGCTGTGAATCGACGTCGGGGTGAAGATGGTGGCAGTGGGCCGTGGTGGGCTCAACGGCTCGATATGGATTTGGTTGAGAGACACGATCGGCTCACTTGCGCTTTTCCCTCTGGGGCAGTGATGGGCGGGATAGTCAAGAGTATTTCGGGCCCCATAGATGACGCTCTGAAGCGGGAGAGACACGCCGGGGCTCGCAGCAAAAGGTGGAGACGCTATGTATCGCGCTGGGCATAGGCGAAGACGCAGATAAAGGCCGTCAGGGCAGACAACGAGGCGCTGCACGGCAAGAGGGCAATGGCACCGGCGACCAGAGGCCTACAATGCGCCCGGTGGAGCGATTTCTTGTTGAGCGAGCCACGAGCGATATGGGCAACTTTTTGTCTTGGGGGATCTGCCACTCGACGGCAGCGAGAGTATCACCTACATGGTGCTAGCATGCAGGTGACAAGAACGGGTATGGCTGCATGCACTAGTCCCTCCTGCCCTCAACAACAGGTGGCGTTCAGCTGTTCGAGGGTGTGGTTCGTTTGCAGCGCCCTCGTCCAAACTGCTCTGCGCAGCGCCATCAGCATGTGCCTGTGTCCTGATCCCAGCGGTGCGCGCGCATGGGTCGCCTCTGCCGCCTCCGGTTGCGTCGGCACCCGTCACTTGGGCCCATGCAGCAGCCATTAGATGAGGAAGCGCGATAAGCACCCTGGAGAAACTCTAAATCCCTCCCTGCAACATCTGCCATCATAGCACATGGCGACTGACGGACCCTCTCTAGCACAAGCCCTTCCCCAGATTTACCCTCGCTGAGCGTCAGGTACTCGCTTTGCTTCTTCGTTCCCGCTTCGATATCGCTCCAGGGCTGCCATGTCCAATCTCGCGCTATCGCTGCGTCACTGGCGCGCCCCGTATCGTCATTGTTGGGCCGGCACACACAGCCATCGTGCCACGAGCATCCAAGGGGGGGCAAACTGACGGCTGGCAACAATCCCATCCAGCGTCCTCGCGCCCTGCTGCCTTCCCCTCGCCATGCCACGATGGCGCTCCAGACCGCCTGCAGTCACCGGTAGATTATCAATCGTGACCTATCGTGAGATTGACCGGCCTCGTACGTGCAAAGTCGCACGGCGGTGCATGCTGCAGAGGGCCAGCGCAGATGAAGCCGAGTCTAGGCGCCGCCCGTCTCCTCAGCAATCATCGTGAAAGTCCTAATCCGGTAAGGCACGCAGCATCAATTTTCTGCACCGGGGCGCGCTTGAGCTTGGATGCATGACAAACGTGACTGCCTGTGCAGCGCGCCAAGGAGCTAGACCACCGGCTTCGCATCCTCACCTCTGCTGCGAATCTCATCTCACTCTGCTCGCCAACCATTGCCCCGGCCTCCCGCCTGTGCGAGTTGTTTCTTGCTCTATTACCCAATGCCGACCCGCACCAACGCTGCGAGGGACACGAATCCGAGCGGGACTGGTGCTCCACCACGCGCTCCGTCCAACAGCTATCGTGACTCGACGCTAAACATCTTCGCTCTGCTGCTTGCCTTCCGCATCGTCAACGCACTAACCCTGCGCTCCTTTTTCCAGCCCGACGAGTTCTTCCAGTCCCTCGAACCTGCATGGCAGCTTGCGTTTGGCCCCGCCAGTAATGCCTGGATCACCTGGGTAAATCCGCTCCAGAGTGCTCCAGTATCCCCAGTCCGCTCACCGTGGCCAGGAATGGAGATCCCAATTGCGGTCGTCCCTGCATCCAGCGCTATTCGCTGCCGTCTATCGAGTCGCGGCACATGTTGCTGACTTCTGTGGCTTGACCTTGCCTGCTAAAGCCGAACTACTCCTAGCTGCCCCGAAAGTTACCCAAGCCGTCTCTGCAGCCTTGCTTGATTGCTACACATGGAAACTTGCGGAAAAAGTCTACGGTCGTGGCAGTCGCACTGCCCTTACTACTGTACGCGACCATCCTGCAAATTTAGCACTGCAATCTCTGATATTTGATCCCACCTACTTCTAGCTTGCATTGTCTGTCTGCAGCCCGTGGCAGTGGTTCTGCGCGACCCGAACACTATCCAACTGTCTTGAGACTACCATCACTTCTGTCGCTATTTACTATTGGCCTTGGCAGGGTGCAGCAACAGCTAGCAAGGGTCAGACGCAAATTGCACACCACGACCTCGGCTCCCTCTCAGAGTAAGTCGTGGAATCAAAACACCCTTTGTCTGCTCCGCCACCACTTTAGGCTCATGCTCGTGCAGGTTGCGCCTGTCACTGCTGTTGGCAGCGCTTGCGTGTATTCTCCGGCCCACCAATGCACTCATCTGGCTGTCCGTATCCGTTCCAGCTCTATGGCAAGCCTCACATCGGCTGCGCTATGTGTTGGTCCGTGAGATCCTGATTTGCGGGTAAGCCTTCCCTCTCCTTGCATCCGCTGCACGTTTTTCGTCCCCATAGTGCAAGGCTCCATTGCCGGGCTCTGCGTTCTCTGCAGACTACCGTGCCCCGAGGTCACCAGACCATAATCCGACTGACGATGCTAGCTCCGCCGTCCTGGTATTGTCAGTCGCGACCGATCGGCTCTATTACAGGGTCTGGACTCTTCCGCCGCTTAGATTTCTCTATTTCAACATCGCTCAGTCGTTAGCCGTCTTCTACGGGAGGAACCGCGGCGACTACTATTTGACCGAAGGTTTGCCGTTGCTCCTCACGACATCGTCGCCATTTGCCGTTGTTGGCCTGTGGCAGTCGTTGAGGGGCTTAGAGCCACGTAGCCCAGCCAAAGGCGACAGCCCGGGTAATACAGCAGCTTCAGGTCAAGATACTGCGGGCAGTCAGATACTAAGCCGTCTGTCATGGACGGTGATCGTCATGACTGCTACGCTGAGTTTGATCTCGCACAAGGAAGTTCGCTTTCTGTACCCAGTCCTACCCTTCCTTCACATCATCGCCGCCAGGCCACTCAGCAAGTTTTTACCTCCTCGCGCTGCGCTATCGCACAAAGCAGTCGTCCTGTTCTTGCTTGCTGTAAACATCCTACTTGCAGGCTATGCCTCTCAAGTTCACCAGCGTGGAGTCATCGATGTACTCGCCTATCTCCGTCATAAACATGAAACGCGCAACAGCCTATTACACGTTCATGGCAATAGCGATAGTAACGTCGCTGCTGTGACCAATACAACAGTCGGCTTCCTCATGCCCTGCCACTCTACACCCTGGCGCTCCCACATCATCTACCCTGAAATCTCCGCATGGGCTTTGACGTGCGAGCCGCCCATCGACATACCGCTCTCGCAGCGCTCAACCTATCTCGACGAGGCGGATAAGTTCTACATCAAACCTGGCCCTGTAGCTTGGCTCCGAGCCAATATGGAAGATGTACAGACGATCAAGGCGAGTGGAAGTAGGTCTGGTCAGCATTGGATGCGCCAGGATCCAAAGTTCAAACGCAAGTACCGGCGTGAGTGGCCGCAAAACCTTGTTTTCTTTGAACAGTTGGAAGGGACGCTGAAGGAGTATCTTGAGGGCACTAGGTACCAGGAGTGTTGGAGGGGTTTCAACAGCCACTTCCATGATGACTCGAGGAGGACTGGTGATGTGGTTGTTTGGTGCTTAGATGGCGTGTGAGGCGCAGACTGCACTCTTGTATAACACTGTAGCATAATAACTCCAGTAGTAACATTATCTGTGGATCATCTAGATAATGTGACCCCCCATCAGTGCTCCTTTACATACCACGCAAGATGTCATCTCATCTGATCCTCGTCCTCAAAATACCCAGGTCAACTATCCAAGCCATCCAAGTGTCTTCGACTTATCCCTTCCTTCTCCCTGAGCCCAAAAGCCGCGTCGCGACGATTTCGTGACAACGAAACACGCCCAGTACCCAAGAACATCGAGCAGCAACTATCCCATCGCGAATTTGCGTAAACAGCCCAGAATGATGTTGAAACTCAAAGTCCACATCACGACATCCACACTCAGTAGATACCACAGTCAACCACCGCGTCAAGCCCCCCCCAAAACAATGACCTCATCAACCCTGCAGATCCACGACCCACAACCCAAAACCACACCTGGGGCAAACACTGCCCTGGATCCCAGCAGACCGGATACCCGTCCTTGTACCTGACGATGACGATGATTTGCCACAGCTGCACATGTAAGTCTAGAACACCATGATCGTCAGGGCAACGACAAAGGGTATCGGTCTGGACCTCAAAAGCGGTTCTGGGTACGGAGAAGAAGAAGAAGAAGCAATGTGATGATTAGTGCTGTGGCTAGGCGGGGACCCGAACCGGACCCTGACACTTGAGCGGAAGGGAAGGGAAAAAGGAAGACCACTGGGCATATGCATCGTGTTTTTGGGACCCGGGGGGAAGGTCGTTTGGGGAAAAGCAAGGTTATGAGGGGAAACGCAGGGCATGTCATGCAAAGGAAAAAGGTGAACAGGTCTAGAGCCTACATCGACGTTAGGTCACCTACTTTGCATGTTTCCCATGTTGAATGTAGGCTGCAGACCTATTCAGTATGTTTCCTAGCTGGACGTGGGGCTCGCAGGCTTCACGGTAGCAAAAAAAGATCGATGAAAAGTCTGGATTCAAGTGACTGGAGCTCCTCGTATGAGCCACACAGTTTGAGATGTATTGCATTTCGCGTAGTATGACATAGGGAATAGGTTCCTGATAAAACCGATGTTCTTTGTCGGCAGTTAACCCCCTTCTTCCGATAACAACAGGAACGAGTAATGTTCAAAAGTAAAAGCAACAGACTAACCCAATGCACAATGAAAGAAAACACATCTCGCTTGGAGATAGAGAGAAGCCATTTTCTCAGCCCCAATTAAAAGTATTCCGAGTTCAACGCCATGATCCCAATGCCCGTTGTTGATGATATGCTTCTTGAGCCTGGAACGCCGCGCTGAAACCTCAACTGAGCCGGCAAGTGATCCGGCATGCCCGATGCTCCCTTTCGAACGCCTAAGAATGCAATATGACCCAAGGAAAATATCAAGCCAAAGCGACTGCCTTTGCGCTGGTGCTTGAGCTGACTGAAGCCGGGGGTGTGGGTGGTGCAATATCGATCGCAGGCGCAACCCAGCCCTCCTTGCGAGCAATCCACATGACCAAATTGAGGTCAAAATTCTCGAAAAAGACCTCATCGAGGAAGCGAGCCTTTGCGCCGGCGTAGGTATGGTATTCCTCGCGAACTGTCTCTGGGTCGACGCCGAGGATCCTCCGGAAGCAGGCGATGGTGCATCCGGTGCGGTGTTTGCCCTTGTTGCAGTGGACGAGGATCGGGTGGTTGGTACGGTCCATGATGAGGCGCAGAGCTCGTGACATTTCGCACGATTCGACGCGCACTTCGCCTTTGTTGGCTTTGACGTGAACGTGGAAGTGCTGTATACCAGCCTCCTTCATGAAGTTTTGATACTCGGGTGAGAGTGGCTCAGGAACCAGGGTGAGGATGGTCTTGATTCCGGCTTCCTTAAGGTATTCGTAGTTCTCCTCCTTTGGATAGCTGCTACGATAGACGCACCCAGGGAGAACTGTGCCGTAGTTTGATGGAGGAGTAAGTGACTGTAGGCGTTCGGGTGCCGAACGGATAGAGACTGCCGGTGTGAGAGTGCCGTAAGACTCAGCTGTGCAGGTGATGGAACACTGGTGATCCTGAGGGTCTACGACGACCTTGAGATCCTCGTGCGTAGTCTCGCCGGCGTGCTGAATGAGCCCATCGCTTGCAGAGAGTCCGAGAGAGGCGACAAACTCCCTGATCCTTTCGAATACGCTTTCCTGAGCGTTCTGGTCCTGGCTAGGGGACATCGCGGAGTCTCCGTTTGACGAAGACATGTTGAAGCGCTGCGGAGCTTCGGGTTCGAGTATGGAGGGTATCAAAGGTATAGGTATGAGCTCAGCTTGTGTTGTACTCGGACGATTTGTCCTATACCCTTCACAGCGCGGATTTTCGGATGCTGAGGTGCTTGGTGGTAGGCCTTGCCGAGTGTGCTTGTGTGCGTTGAGGGTTTAGAAGTCTGACTTGGGAGGATGCTCGAAGACAAGAGACACGGGGGCAGAAGCCGACGCGGGCAGCCTATAACCTAATCAGCCAAATGCTCGTACGTTAGGAGGATAGCTCCGAATTCGCGAGCTATGGGTCGTCGCCGCTGTCACCCACGGATCCGGCGGTCGTGTCGAGCGCGCGGCGAATGGAAGGGCATGCATTGAAAATGCGGCAGTTCACACAGCGTTGACGACAGTGCAGCTTCCAAGGTTGCGTGAAAGGGTGAAACTTACTTCGCTGTTACCGGCTGGTTACAGGACACATCTTGCGAGCGTCTTGCGGTGATGCAAAGAGGCGTTGATGTTCATTGTGAGTGAGTGAGGTAGGTAGGGTGTACTGTGGGCGGAGTGGTGTGCGCAGTCGACGGATATTTGTGTGGTGATGGCTCGGGGCGGTAGCGAAGGATGTCAGCCGTAGTTCGCGGGGAGTGAGAAGTAGTGTGATTATAATGAAGGCTGGTGCCCAGGTGTTGTGGAAGAAATCGGGCGGGTCGCCCTAGCGCGCCTTTCACTGGTCCGAGCCAGATGCGTCGGAATCAATCCGCTGGCTTGGACCGCCGGTTCCAGGGTCCGCCAAGCGCCGTACGTCACTTGCCGCACCTTCCCAACGGTACTTTGGCTATGCAGGAACGCAGAGCATATAATTCATCGATAGCAATCTGTGGGCTGTGTGCTAGTTCAGTCTTCTGGTACCAGCAAACAGCGCGCGGACCCCGCACCAGTCTTGTCGTGCCTTGCCAAATGACGGCAAGCACAGAGCAAGCGCCAGTAGCACCTGGGCAGTGGGCAAGCTTCGCTAACTTCGCTTCTGTTCCAAGGCGAACCGCCCCGCTGCATGGCTCCGACCTGGGCGGCGCGTCTCAACACTGTCTCGCTCCCGTGCCTCAGCGACAGGCTTGATACTTTACAGCGCCGTTGATCTCGTCATCGCTCCACTCGCAACCTACGGAGCGGTGGGTCTCTAGTGCTTGGGTGAACCACGACGTGTTCGCCAGAACCGCGCGGAAGAATCGGCACAGAAGAGACGCCAATAACACAGTAAGCGCATCAAAGCATTACTGTAGACGGCAAATGCCAGTAGGCGAAGCTTATGGGCTGTGTTCCCAGAGCAAACCGACTATCCGAATACAACGATATCATACTTCGCCTTTGCCCAGCTTCTATGCCATCATCAAGGCAATATTCATAGCCGTTCATCCCGAGTTCTCCTGCTGTCCGAGTCTTGTGGCCGCTTCCTCATCATTGCAACCACGTAGCTAGGGCCTGGACGCTGAGTGGAACTTGGCAGAAAGTATCTCGAAATCTCTATGACGACTCCGCGACATTCCGTAGACATCGGCGTATTCGAAGGGGTCAACCGCAGACCGCAGTCGGAGTTCGCGGCACGATTTCGTGAAATTTCTCTGAGTTGAATATTTCAAAGTTCCATCGCACCACTTTCACGTGAAGACTCTCGTGATCGGCAGCTAACCATGAGAGGCTAAGCCTCATTTCCCCAGAGTCTGTGCGTCTGACCTGCTGGACCTCGGTCACTCCACCAAATACAGTAAACATCGTGACGTTTCTCACATCCTCAGCGTATCCCAGTGGCCCCACGTTCTCCAATTGAGCATCATGGAGGCTCCACGCGCGACATCCCGATCGCGTCGCTCCTACCCGAACCTCCACAATCTCTCCATAGCCCCGCTCAGCGCCAAATACCCTCTCGATGCATCCGTACCACCTTCGCCCGACGAGCAAGACACGCGCACTCCTCGGACGTCGTACATCGCGCAAAAGTCGGCACCTACAACGCCAGGTGTTCTAAGCCTCAGTCAGAGCCGCAGCAGTTCACGGCAGCGCCCGAAGAAAGCCTACGCATACGACAGCTACTTCGTCAACCCCCGTGCCGAAGTTCGCGACGTCGGCGACATTCCAAAAGCAAAGAGTACCAGTGTCCTGCATCCCGGCGTCAGCTTTGCCGACGAAGTGCTCAGGGTAGATGATGGGAAAAAGAGACATCATTCGAGGAAAGGCACAGCGCCTCTACCTCTACACTCACCACTCGTAAAGCATCACACCAAGGAGTCAAATGAAGAGTGGCTGCACCGCGCTGGCTTGGCAATAGCTGGCGAGACGAGGGATAGCAAGGGTCAGGGTTGGCTTGTGAGACGAGAGAGCTCCACCAGTCTAGTCGGACAAGGTGACGAGTACGAGAAACACTCTTCGCATGAGGATAGGCCCATGGCTCTACTTTCTGGCGAGCATGTCGGTGACGCGGACTTTCCTGTGTTCTTCTCCCCGCGCATGTCCAGGGTGGGGAGTCGTATCCCCAGTCGCGTAGGCTCCCGCGTACCCAGCGCACGGCAGAGTCGACGGGGCAGCAGAGTAGGCAGTCGGGCCGATCTCATGATGTCTGCCGGATCGAAACCGCAGTCAGGAAGAGCCAGCTTCGAGATCTCTGAGCTAGATGAACGCTTCATTGAGCCTGACTTTATCGAAGCAGACGAAGAAAGCGATGGCGATGAGGAAGAAGTCGCTCGCTTGGCGCGCGAACGCGGGTTCGGGCTTGGAGGTTGGATGGATCGTCTCATCGGATGGACACTGTTCTCTGTCGACGAGGACAGAGAAGCGTCTGATGAGGATGATGCGGAAGATGATAGAAGCTTGCGACTAGACAATCTTACCACGGAGGAGCTGAAGTTACGCCGCGAAGTTGAAGCCAAGCGACGTAAGCTTGAACGAGAAGCCATCGTTGCTGCGTCTGCTCTGCGGAGACAAGAAGGCGATGCGACAACTACAGATACGGAGAGCCGCCCAACAACCGGGGACTCGCAACGTACGATGGCCAATGAAGAGGTCGGCGGTTGGCAAGATGCTGCGTGGCTACTGAGCGTTGCTTCGAAAGCTTTGTTCTGATCACAGTAATCAAAAAGTCAACAATTATACCCAAACTACTGAACTCGGCAGTTATACCAGCAATTGGATTCCCTCGTAATTGCAACTTGCTGCTACAAAATACTAGTTCACAGCGCTTATGTCTTCGGCGCTCAGTGCTTCTCAATTACTTCTTCACCCTCCCCATCTCGCTATTTTCTACTGCATCCTCAATCCCAGATCTACCTCACCTTGCCCGTCCGACATACTAGGTGGTCTATCCTCCTTCTTCGTACCCCAATCACTCTCCGTATCTCCCAGCACAAGCTCCAGCGTCCACCCTTGCGTGAAGAACTCGTGCCCAATCCAGTTCTTCGTGTACACCTCGCCATTCAGCTTAGCGCTCTGAATATAAATGTTCTTGTACTCCTTGTCGAAATTAGTATTACGAATAGTGGCAGTAGCATTCGTGAGCTTGTTAGCTATGGAAACAGTGGGGAAGAAAGGCGGAATGATGAAATAGACGTTCTGGCCCGGATTTGGAAATAAGCCAAGCATGCTGAAGAGTGCGAAAGAGGCCATGCTCCCTGAGTCGTCGTTGCCTGGAATGCCGCCGGGTGTAGCGTTGAACCGTGACGGAATATCTACATCTGATGTCAGCAAACACATTCAAACCGGACACTTCCTTGATATTTAGTGCGATAAGACTTACAGTAATGTGCCCTTTCCGCACTCAATCCAGGTCTTCCTGCAAAATGAGATAGATACACTGTCAGGAAGACTGGCTCGTTTCCTATGTCCGCTAAGCCGCTGGTATGGAAGAAATCCAGTCTGCGCACAAACGTCTCGTCGCCCCCGAGTAGCTCGATGAGTTTCCCAATATCGTGCGGAACGAAGAATATGTACTCCCAAACACTGCTCTCAAATGTCTCGGACGGATTCGACGTCAATGAACAAAAGTCAGTCAACGGGCTGCAGGCAATGGGGTCTTGGAAGCCCCATGTTCCGTTTAAGTTCCTGGGTTGGAAGAAGCCCGTGAAGCCAGTGTCTGTACCGTTGATTGAGGAGGTTTGGTCGGATTTGAAGAGGTTGCGCCAGTTTGTTGCGCGGGAGAAGTACTTTTCCGTCGTGTTTTTACCGAGGCCTTTTGCCAAAGTAGCGAGGTTAAAGTCGTTGTAAGCATATTCCAGAGATCGCGATATACTCCTTGAGTTTGTACCAAAGCCGTAAGGGTCAAAGTCCGACACTGGGATATAGTTTAACGATTTCCAACTCGTGAGGCCGCCACGTCCCTCTTGACTCCATTCCAATGGCTCGTTTTCGGCGTCATTGACGATGGCTTCATAGGCGAGTTCCCAGTCTATGCCTGTGATGTTCTTGACGTACGCATCGACTAGGACGTTGTCGGCGTTGGAGCCGCCCTGTGTCCAGCCTTTGCAGGTGCTCATCATGCAGTCTGGTAGCCATCCACGATGCTTATACGTATCAAGAAGACTTCGTACTAAACTGGACATGATCGACGGCTCCAACACAGTGAGAAAAGGTAGTTGCACGCGCCACATATCCCAGAGACAGTAGAAGCTGTCAAAGTACGGCTCATCGCTCTGCCAGTGCGGGTTCTCACCAGTGTAGTTCTGAGGAGATATCATCGTACGATAAATAGCGCTCCAGAAGCTGGTCTGTATGCTCTCGTCCACTTCTCCAGTTTCGATGGTAATCGGAGCGAGCTTCTCACGCCAGGCTTCCTCGGCTGACGTGACAAGTCCGTCAAAGTCGAAGGTGGGCCCCGGAATTTCCTTCTCGGCATTTTGGCAGGCTTGATCAGTACTGATGAAACTCAATCCCATCCTTGCTAGCACCGGTCCTGAGAGCGGGCCGTTCAATCGGATGAATCCACCAGCTTGGACGTAGAACAAGTTGAAGCCGCGCGTCACGTAAAGTTCTTTTGGTTGCTCGCCGGCTCTGTCGTTGACCCATACTCCAGAGTTCTTGACAGTTCCTCCAGAAACATCGAGGCAAAAGTATGCCATATAAGACCCCGCGCCGAAGCTGGGTAAAAAGGTGGCGTTCCCTCTCATTCTACCCGATTGTTGGCCGGCATCGGCTTCGATGGTAATAGAAGCGTTTTGCCGACTCGCCCATAAGTCTGTCAGATCAAGCATGATGAGAGGATCGTTGCTTCCATTTCCATGAGATGCTGTGGAAAAGTCGAAGCGAAAGAGCGCAGCATGTTCTGAAACGGCCATATCAGCGTGTATGCCGTTTTCCAGTGTTACTCCAAAGTAGCCGGGTCGTGCCTTGATTGAATTGTTTCGATAAGGTGTTGCGCGTGCTGTGATTGGAAACTTGCATGTGTTGATGTCATCGCCAGAGCACATCTGCGGAAAGATGGGGAAGTTGCCTAAGCTTGGGTTTCCTCCTGTTCCAGAGTCATGTAAAGCTGAGAAGCCGGTGATGTTGCTGCCGTCCGTGGAAAATCCCCCAGTATTCGCACCGTCTACATCCGCAACGGCTGCAAAGTTTTAGCAGTAAGCTATCAATGTTGCGCCCCTGTAGCCGACCTTTTGCCATGCCATATGGTAGTGTTGCGCCTGCGAAGACGTTTCCCCCATCTCTACTACCGATCAATGGGTCGACCCATTTTAAAGGATCGAAGTCGGCGGTTTGCTGCGCCTGTGTTCCTATTTTCGTCGACAGCGCTGCAAGCTGTGTAAAGGTCCAGACATAACGGCATAGCCTTTTCATTTTGAGATACAGGCTCAATTCTCGTGCCTGTGAATTTATACCAAATTTATCGAGGCGCGTATTATTGTGGGTGATTGGATCGGTCGCTTCGTAGACAGGTCGATGGCACGTGTGATTGCGTCTACAGTTCAAGGTAGGGGGCACTGGCCACTCAGCGAACGCAACTCACGCAAGAATGATCGATCAAACGTGCGAGTCGCGACTCTATTAAGTCAATTTAAGTACCACATGGCGAGTTGACTTGCGTCGGGGTGATCGCAGCTCAACACTGTCCTAGTGGGGTTTATTGCGGGGTAAAGCAACCGACCGTCTGGTACTGCAACCTTAACTGCAGCGTAGGTAGCATCTAATAATCAGTGTGAATGCCTGCGAAGCGCGAGCGACAGGACATGAAGTTGAAGGTCTGAGTCCACGTTCAGCCTTGCACAGCTATCTCGCCGTAGCGTCTCGTCTTGTCGCAGGCCAAGATGGCGCCCAGTCCTGCCTACCCCACAACCGGCTCCTTGTGCTGCTGTGGAACATGTGACCCTGCCGCAAAACCTTATGCAGCGGTACGGAAAGCGCGAAGGAATTCCGGTGGTCATGCATCAAACCAAGGCCATTGACCCGAAATGGAACCACCGACAGAGGGAAGATCGTCCCGATCGATAGGTATGCCCTGTGCAGCACTTACGCAGTGCCGGGAGTCCAACGAAGTTTAGGTGCTTACTATGAGCTGCTCTGTTCGATGATTGGCATGGATCTCCACGATCGGAGTGCTGGCCTAGCACGGGTACACGACCCGACCAGTCGGAGATCTCATGGGAAGAACAGGCGCACGTGTGCCTTCCATTAAGACTGGCTCTCCCAACTTTCCTTTCCCGTGAGAGTTCCAAGCCCATAACCCACGCGCCCTCAACAATGGAGCACAGTTTGGAGCCTAATCTCACCCATCGTTCCGCTCCAGATTTCTGCCGCGTATGATTTGCACCGTCTCGGATCGGTCCTGCAATACGGCGACGTCGTGGTCATCGTCCACGTTTGCTGTGAGGATGACGTGAGTCTGCGCAGTCTCCCATCCAGTAAAGACAAGCGCCTCGTGAGTTCCCGGTGCATCGCATCGCCAGCCGTGTGCTACTTTGAACGTGTGGTTGCCTCGGAGCTGTTGCGCATAGCTTGTGACAGCCCTTTCAAGATCCTCGACGCATTCTTCCTTGAAACGAAGTCTCTCTATTGCCAATATGGGTGCCTCTAAAGGAAGCAAATGCATGCCATCTAGTTCCACATGGACGGTCCAACAAAATTGGAGCATATCTTCTTGGGGGCCGAGAACCTCGTCCCGCGCTGGAGAATCTAGGAACTTCAAGTGTGCTTCCAAATTTGGCCATATGCCCAAAATGTAGATCAACTTGGGGTCCTCGATGCAGTTGTAAAACTGTGAGCTTGTGTGCAGTTTCTCTCGCACGGCTGATAGGTTCTCAAGCAATGCTGGATCGTCGGCGGCAACATTCCTGAGACGCAATTGGGTTATTTCGAGAACCGCCATGCTTCACCAGAATTGTGAAGAACTGAGAACTCGTATCGTGGACTAGAATAGTGCTGTAGAGCGGATGTGTATGAACACAGTGGTGATGATGGACGGGGAGAACCTGGAACACGGCCGGACGGTGACTGGGGTAAGTTAGCGCCTTGGCATTCCACCCCTACGCCGCGCAGCGATTGAGATTGAGGCCAGTCAGCGGCTACTTCGACACTCTCGCTGCCTGAACATCATCTGTGCCTGGTACGCCTCGCAGGCTTGAGACGGTAATGTTGCGCGAAATCTCCCAGCCTCGGTCGATCGAAGGGATCCTAATGGTGTTTGCGGAAACTTCGCATGACCTCGCAGTGCGCCCATCGACCACCGTGGCCACGACGTTACATCACAGCATTCTCTGAAATAGTTGCATGCAAGTACAACTATTATTAAAGAGCTCTCTGGTACATGGGCTCTTGGTGAGTCAAAGGCGACGCCATGTGCACTTCTGCGCCCTTCCAGCAACCCATCTTCTGGACGCCGCCAGTGTCAAGGCAACCTATCGGCGCACATCTTCCTCTTGGCGATGCTTGTCGCTATCTCGTAATGCAAAAATAGCCTGTCAAACAGCTGCAGGCAACAGTGAAAGCTAGACGTCCCATGCTATCGATGGTTCGTGATACAGCGACGTCATTGCGACAGAGCCGGCATCACCGGAATGTGCTTGGGATCATCTCGAGGAAGGTATGTCACGATTATGAGTTGGACTCGCAAAGTAGGCCTGAAGCGGTTGCAAGGCATCGATGCTCTGCCGGTTGATGCATATCAGCAGCACAGCCCTTAGGACCACCAGGCGCCCTCCAACGGTATGGCTGCATACCGGTGAGCTGGCTAGTAACCGGAGACATCTAGAGCTTCACCATGCTAAACCGTTTTGGGGACTTTGATTATCAGAGCCCTAGGCGAAACCGCGATCTTATTAGTTGGCCGTTTGTTTTACAGTATAGTGCTGTAAGCCCGCCACAGTTCAGCCGTAAACCTGGCGTCCCCTGATTAACGGACCACCCACACCCGCGGGGTCGCTTCATACTTCCCGCTCTCGGCCCCCAAAGCTGTGCAGTCCACATCTTTAGAGACACAGGATACCGCATACAGCAGAGTATATATCGCCACAGGGGAAGCGAACCCGCAGATCGCAGAATCCTTCTCATACTTTTGATATCAATGCCGTCTCCACAGGATCACGGTACTGTAGTCGAGAGCTCTTCGAGTGATTCACCGACTTTTTCGGACAGTGGAATTGGGAGTGCGCCACCGATGCCTCGCAGACCTATTCCGAGGAAAGGACATACCAAATCCCGCCGCGGTTGTTTCAACTGCAAGAAAAGGTACTCTAACGATGTTCAGGCGTTTTTAATGCTCAAGTATCCTAATCAGAGCATAGAAGGATCAAATGTAACGAGAGACATCCTGAGTGCCACCATTGTACCAAGGCGGGATTGCAGTGCGAGTATCCAGCAAATATTATTCAAGCAATGCAACGTCTTCCTACTTCACCGCACCCTCAAGAGGGGGGCAACCTGGGATCGACGCCAGGCGTCTTCGTAAGTATGCTTCAAGCGTGCTTTGAATGGTATAGTGACTTACGATCATAGTCCATGGCAGACATGCGTTTATTTCATCATTTCCTCATCACGGCCTACCCGCATCTCCCGGTCGGAGCCGACAAGATCTGGATCACTTCGATTCCCGGCTTTGCACATAACGTATGTATCTTCATCAGAGCCCGGAAAACATGAAAGAAGCTTGTTGGCTATGCACAACCGTAAAAAGGGGTGCTAACTATTGTAGTACGAGTATCTTATGCATTCCATCTTGGCGCTGGCTGCGTCACATCTGGACGCTGTAACGCATTCGGGTGTTGCAGAACAAGCCATACAGCACCGAATCCTCGCTGTCAAATCCCTTAACGAAGCGCTCTCGGTACCCCCAACGACCGCCTGCGAGCGAGATGCGAGAATGGCCGCGGCTTTGGTACTTGCTTTCCAATCAAGTCACTTGCAGGACGGCATGGCAGAATTCATGACGATGGTCCGTGGGTGCAACCTGATTGCAGGCAACAACATGATGTTCATCGCCGACTCAGTCTTCAACGTATGTACAGGGATCTGTGTACGAAATTAAAGACTCACACTGACCCCCTCCAGGCATTCTGCGCGGATTCCCATCTTGAGAGAATGCAGGAGCGGGTCGGAACATCGAGGGTGAGCTGCTTCAACCGCGAAGATCTCGACATGGCATCATTATCCCTCGACCTTGTTCAAACCTTGAACATGTCCGAGTGTGAGCGGTCATACTGGGAGTTGCTCGTATGCACAATCACCCATGCGTATGACCGCCCACCAGAGACATATCAAACCTTTGTCATGCTCTACAACACACCGTCCAAGTGGACGCATGATGAGTTCCAAGCCTTCATCGATCCCAACAACAGTGTTGCGCAGATACTACTGGCTCATTTCATTGCGGTCCAAGCTATCCTTACACCAATCCTCTACCTCGAAAGAGTGGGCTTTGAGGGCGTACATGCCCCTACTGCCGTGCTGAGCTGGATCGAAGGAATATACTGGAACATACCGTGTCGCATGAGGCATCATGTGGAGTGGCCCAGACAAGTGTCGCGGTATCCTTATACTCGGTTCATCGGACAGAAGGAGGTGGAATATTGCGATGTAGACCCCCTTCTCATTTGACATCGTCGGCAAGTTACACTTTTATTGGACTCTTTTCGTTACGCACTATCCAGCCCGTGTATTATCCAGGAACAACGGCCTTCATGTACTACTAAGATACCCGCGATCGCTTTGTAGCTTCTACTCGCAATTCATTTCACTTATCGCAAGTTTACATTCTCATTGAACACGAAGAAATCGATGTTACCAAGACCTGGATAACACATCTGCTTTCTGGCATACTTCCAGCCTACACAATACTTCGCAAGGCATTCACAACACCTTCCCCTTTTCTAAACACTATCTACAAACCTCACAAACATCTTCATCCTCCATCGTCATATGCTCATGATAATCTCTCTGCTCACACATCTCAAAAAACGCATGACCAATACCAATTCTCGCATATCTATCCGTAACCGCCTTCCAAAACGCGGTTGGAATTTTCTCCGCCATCTCATCTTCCAAGTGCATACCAGGGGTCGCGTTATGATCTTCTCCCGGTCTGTATTTGTCGCAGTGATAGTCCACCAGTAAACGCCTCAAGCGGTCGGAGGCTTCGGTGTGAGAATGAAGCTTTGTATACGCGAAAATGACGGTTGGGTAGTAGGGGGTAATTCCTGTTGCGAATGCCTTGTCGACGAACGCGTTCCCCACAGCTTCTGCGAATAAGGGGATCAGGTATTGACCTGCAAATTCCAGGCATTGGGCTACGAGCAGGCAGTCCCATTCGGAGGGTTGTGGTAGTTTTTGAGTATACATCCAGTCGATGAAGATTTCGAAGACTTCAAGCTCTACCTTTTCGAGACATATTTGAGTACCGCGCGTCAGGTGTAGCTTGAAGACGGTGGAGTAGTGCGAGAGATAGTCGGTGTGGAGCAGGTATAGCTTTTGCTCGGTTCCAATCTTGACTAAGACAGTACCATATTTGCCTTGGCGTGCGATTTTACTATTTCCCAAGTCAGCCGGCGGTACTTAGATACAGATAGGGGAGTTTCATTACCTCATCCGGGGTGGCTGTATATCTGCCTCTGCAGGACGCTTTAGGGCCTGTGACTGTGGCGGTTGATTGGCGGAGGCCATGACGAAGATCTTTGACTTGTTGTAGGCAAGGGGTCAGGATGCAGAACTTGTAATGTATGTTAAGAGCAAAGGAATGAAATCTTAATTTATTGCTGCAAAATTTGCGTGCGTTCGCTGCGCAATGATGTTGGACCACTGGCTAACCAAGGTATCTTGGGCTTGGGACCAGATTATGACAAGAGTCTGAGGATTGCGATCTTTCTCATTTGATGAGGAGTACCTTTTACGTATGTGGTGGTTATGTATTTCGGGAGTCGTGAGTGGCTCGTCTCGCTCTGCGTCACCGCAGTACCATGGATGGGACCAGATTATGAGAAGTTCGGCCAATAGGAAAGCTGTGGTTTGTATTCGCGAGTAGTATAGTAATACACAATATTATTTTATACGGTCCTTCAAAGCGTTTGCGTCATGTACTCTTGCGATAGCGTTGCTGTGTAGTTCCCAAAAGAATGTAGTGCAGTGTATACCAGGCCTGTGTACCGTGCCTCGATCGAAATCGGACCCCATCTGCCATCACACCCATCCAGTACTCTCCCAAATCACTGCGACATACTCCCGAACCATTTCCTCATCAAGCTCTTCCTCCCCTTCTTCAACTCATCAACCTCCTCTTCCACTACGACAACCTCCTCCAGCCTACCCACCCATTTCGCAGGCCCCCGCTCTCTGACAGCTCTTTCCTGTGCTCTGAGCCAATAGTCCTGCTCCATATTACGATCGTTACAGGCATTGGTGTACCACTCATGCCACTCCTGATGGTCCCAACCACACCTGCTCCCCCACTTCTCTTTAACCTTCTTCGCGAAGCCCTCAACCTCCGTCTGCGCGCACGCCGAGCAAAGCGTCTCCTGCGGCAGGAACGAGGTACCAGAAAACGGTGTGCGGTAGTAAATGTAATGGTTCGAGTAAGGTGTGTAATACGCCTTGCAGTGTGAAGACGTGCAAGGACGGAGTGTGTACCGCCAATCCCATACTTCTTCCTGAACCCCATATTTCGCTCTTGCATCATTGCTTTTGGCGTTTAGGGGCACGGGAGGGGCGCCCAACACTCTTTGCTTGTGCTCTCGTACTAGTGCCGCGTCTTTGCTTCTGCGATCTCGGCGGAAGGTCTCTTTGAAGGTCTCGAACTCGGAGGCTATGACGTTGAGGGTCTTGCGTCCGGCGCTCTGGCGTAATGTCTCGTAGGCTTGCTTGCAGGCTGTGTTGGCTTCTTTCATCTCTTGGCTAGCATGGCGCGGACAGTAGCCGTGAAGACGAGTCAGGTCGTATGGGCCCTGGGGGAGGTAGTAGTTTGATCCTGTGTGGGCAGGTGTGTAATGTAAGGTACATGCTGGATACAAGCAAGGTATGTAATGGTCGAGGGGGTTGTATTGACCTGGCGGAGGACTGCAGGGGGACAACGGTGCCGAAGCTGCTGGGGCAGATTGTGTGGACATTCGTGAGCTGGCGGACAAGACGGACTGGTAGGACACTACTCGGGATCTTGCGCTCAGAGTTGGGGGTTTGTAATTGGCCGGTAGCGGTATTCCGGTCCATCTCGCATCCGATTCTTGGTTTGAAGTTGACTTGATCGTGAGGCTGCTCACACGCTTCCTCATGACTTTGAAAGATCCACTCCGAGACATGGGAAGAGAGTCGGGACGGTGGAGACCTGGCGACTTTGGCGTTCCCCATGCTTGGAAATTATCGATCTGATCCATCAGAGTTGTGGTCGGGCTGGTAAACGAGGGTATGTGATGGTATTGGGCCTTCTTGGAAGAGTTTGGTATTCTGTTGATCAGGGGTTCCGGTAGCTGTATAGTCTTCGGTCTTGCTCTCGGCCAGGTCTTTGACTTGGCCAACGGATCTGGTTCTGCGAAGCGTACCGCAGGTGGTGAAGACCTCCTGCTAGATGCCATAGTCACCGCATCGGAAGATTTGAGACTAGGCTTCAGGCTCGATCGTTGAGGCCTTGGTGGCGTAGATGCTGATGTTGTATTAGACTGGTCACTGAAAGATGACTGAGAAGAACGCGGCGTCGAACTGCCACTGGAAGCCGCATCGGCGAAAGGCATATTAGGAGGCATTAGGTTGGTTGTCGATAGAGTACCGGTAGTGACTGTTGGGGAGCGACTTGTCGAAGTGCTGGCCAGAGAAAATTGGCTGGCTATCGAGTTTTGTGTACCCTTTGATTGCTGCATCGGTCGCATAGTGTTGGTCCCTGGATGTAGAATCTGAGACATGGCGGGCGGGGATGATGCCGGTAAACTGCCGAATCCAGCCTGGCTTTCAGGGCTCATCGATGAAACAAAAGGAGATCTAACGGACGTGCGTGGTCCAGCAGGAAAACGGTCGTCCGTCTCTGAACTGGCCAGAGAAAAAAGTGGATTGATGATGCGTGCGGGTGACGAAGGCTCAACCAAAAAGCAAACTTGAGGACGAGTGCCGACCAAGGCAAGGACAATGCAGCTTGCGTCGAGGCATCTGCATCATCTAAAAGTACTCTGTATATCGGAAAGCAAACAAGAATGAGAGGCACAGCATATGGGGGCGGAAAGGCCATGTGTATGCGGCCTGGTTACCCACACCGAGGTACGCCGCACAACGCATCGCCCCTAAAGCACCGAAGACTCCCTAGCCGTAGCAACTTCCTGCAGAGCCAGGCAAGGATTCGTTTATCGAAGTATCTCAAGCTGTTGGATTCGAAGACTTATGCACAAGGTCTGCAGTGTCAAGAGGCGCAGTTTAGTGCCAGTCAGCCTCGCGAACACCAAATCGCAATGTGATTGGCACCGTCACACGTGGGCCGGCCCCCGCATAGTGGAAGGTAGCTTTAGTAAAAACACAAAGTTCACGTGGGTCAATAGGAGAGTGACCAGGTGCAGGAGACACTTGGCGCTGGTCTATGCAATCTATCCGTACGACAGGTTGTCGCACATGTATGGTACATCTAGTCTGAGGCTCTGCTGATCGCTCCCGAATAGTAACAGAGTATGGTACAGGGCCGTTTGACACCGATCTGGTGACTTGACTATAGCTTGGGTTTGGGCTGTTCTTGCTTGAGCATGGCTTCGGCAACAAGACGTCGCTGGATCTTTCCTGTTGCAGTCTTCGGCCTATAAGTGCGCAGTCAGTGCATGGTTCATCGGCAATGCTGTCGTTCACGTACATGATATCGGTGAAGAAAATCTGCAGTTTGTTAGACTATGTTCCACATATGTGTGTTTGATTGGGTGTGTACATACCTTCTTCGGCAGCTTAAATTTGGCAACGCGATCCGTCAGCCACGTCTTCAGCTCTCCCGCAGTCAGAGCATGGCCCTCTTTGACCACGATCGCAAGACCAACGTCTTGGCCGTACATCTCATCTTCAATCGCGAAGCTGACAGCTTCAGATACTGCGGGATGCTGCGCAATTACGTTGTCGAGCTCAATAGGACTGATCTTTTCACCACCCTTGTTGATGAGCTCCTTGATGCGGCCGGTAATGATAACATATCCCTCAGCATCCAGCTTGCCCTGATCTCCAGTGCGGAAGAAGCCATCCTGGGTGAAGGATGAAGCATTGGCAGCTGGGTTGTTGAGGTATCCCTTGGTAACATTTTCACCACGAATGCAGATTTCAGCTTCTTTCCCTTGCGGCACCTCTTTGCCAGCTTCGTCGAGGATCTTGACTTCGACACCCTGACCGAGCCCCACACTGCCAGGCTTACGCTGGCTCGGGGGGAGGGGATTACTGGTCATCTGATGGGCCGCCTCAGTCATGGCGTATGCCTCCAATACCGGAGCACCGAACGCCTTCTCGAGTTCGTGGAATGTTTTGGGCGAGAGTGGACTGGAGCAGGATCGGATGAAGCGAATGTTGGGCATGGGGCTTGGAAGAGGGCTCTTGAGCAAGATCTGATGAATCGTCGGAACAGCCGTGTACCAGTTTGCCTTGTGCTCATTGAAGTCTTTCCAGAAGTCTGAGGCGGAGAACTTGGGCGGCACAATGACTGAGCCTCCTGAAGCCAGTGGCGCGAGGAAGCCAGCAAGCAGGCCGTGGACGTGGAAGAGTGGCATGACCAGCATGGTACGATCCTTGGGCGACAGCTCGTAGGTTGCTTGGATGTTCTTCATCGTCCGCAGCAAGTTACGGTGCGTCAGAGGTACGGCCTTGGGGCGTCCAGTGGTACCGCTCGTGTGCAGCACAAGAGCGACATCGTCTGGCTGCGCGGACTGGACGGGCGCGGTTTTACCCGCAAGCTTTCCAGCCTCTTTGACGTCCAGGACGACCTCGCTGCCATTGTAGTAGCATTCTGCGATGGCGGCATTGTATTTCCGTGCTGCGCGGACAGCTGCTGCATCTTGCGCAAATGCACCCTTTGGTACCAATGCGATTGCTGAGCTCAGGTCGTCGATGTAGAATTCGAATTCGGACTGTTTGTACGCCGGGTTGAGGGGCGCTGCGATAGCCCTCTGCCACGAGGCAGCGATGAAGGAGACGATGAACTCGTACGTGTTGGGCAGCGCGATGGACACAGCGGCCTCGGCAGAAACGCCGACCTTTGCCAGCTGGTGTTGGAAAGCCTTGACATCGGCGGCAAGCTTCTTGTACGAGACAGTCAGGGCAGGGCTACCGGGCACGATGACGGCGGTCGAGCTCGAGTCCTTGGAGAAGGCGTGTTCGAGAGTGGTTGGGGCCATGGCGATGGATTACTAGATAGGAGATCTGATGGTCGCGATTAGAGGAACACTGCTATGCGTGGGCTTCCTGGGCGATGGTACCTTTATGCTTCTATGACGCGCAATGAAATCTACAATTGATAAGAAACACCAGAGCCTGCTCAGATGTATTCGGAGATGTGGAAATGACTTATCACGGATAAGGATTTGGATGACAGCATGGTAACAGGCGTTCCTGCATGCCCGCGCAATGCGGCTAAGCCTTTAGCGTGGAGGGCGCGCCGAACGCCGGCACGCGGGCTGGGGTGCTTGGCGGCAGTTGACATCGCGCCTGCCGCTCCACCACCCTCACAGCCACCACACTGCCGTAGTCGAATCTCACCGTCGCCGCCTCATTGTTCAATCTTGCATCCGCAAGACAGCTGCTAATCTCTGCATTCTTAGACTTGTAGCCCAGCCCGCCGCCGCTCACGAGTGGCGTGCGCCAGTCGCATTTGCCATTGTTCAGCGCCGCACTTGCGCGTATATCGATATCAACATGGCCGACCAGCCGCCGCAGAAGGCGCAAGGCCTGCCCAACCCTTATGGTCTTCCCAACCCCTACGCCCAGAAAGGCCTTCCGAATCCGTATGCCTCGGCCACCATCTCCGCTGCGCCTGTCAAGTACACAGAGGAACAGGCCAAGGCCGAGCAGCTGAAGAAACCTGGTATCTATCTGAACTGCTCCGTACTATTGCCTTGAACTACGACTCATGTGATTGTCTAGCTTTCCATAACCCTCACCAAATCAAGCGTCCCCAGGCCAAGAAGGCTGTCCCGACTGTCAAGAGGGCCACCATGCCTGTGGCTGCCCCGCTCTCTTCGTCAGTCCCCGGACCCGCCAATCCTCAGCAGCATGGTATCGACTACTACCGAAGCACCGCAGAGGACGATGCCTCCATTCTGGAAGAGCGCAGGATGCGCGCGTATGAGGAGAAGCAGAAGAAGAAGGAGCAGAAGAAGTTCACCAAGATGTACGGACTTCATGAGCCTCTGGCCGCTCACAAGCCCGACAAGCCGTCCAACTTGCTAGCCTACAAGGCCCAAGGCGGTTACCGACGCAAGAAGGAAGGCTTCACTGCCTTCTTGCGTGGAGCTGCCGCTCAGCATAAGTCTCGCGATGGCAGTGAGGAAGCCAGTGGCACCCCGTCGGCGTCTTCGTCTAGCTCAACGCCTGCTCCAGTTGCTTCCAAGCCTTCATTCGCTCCACCTGCATACTACGACGATAACTCTGCGGCGCCCTCGTCCGACCCGTCAGGAGAAGATGCTTATGCCCGTCGCATGCGTCTGTCGCAGCAGCAGTCTGATGCCGTGCCGCCGCCACCTCCGTCGGTCACAGATGACTACGTACCTCCGCCCCCGCCCCCGCCAGCTGGCTCACCACCAGCCCCGCCGAGCTATCAGGGTGCTACTATCTCTGCACCTCCTGTCCGATACGCGGCCGCCACTATATCTGCGCCTCCAGTCCGGTACGAGCGTCCTGACGTACAGATGGAGGATGCAGACAACGAGCCCGCCCATGAAGAACGCCCCGCCAAACGCGCCAAGATCAGCAAAGCCGAAGCCATGATGAATAAGATGGGTTACAAGAAGGGTCAAGGTCTCGGAAAGAACAACGATGGTGTCGTTACCCATCTGGAAGTCAAGAAGCGCAGGGTTCCTCAGGGCGCAGGCAATCTCGACGCGAACGGCAGAGTCCAGTCTCAACAGGTCTGGGATGTCAGTGGCGGTATGCGTATCCAGAAAGACGAGCCTAGCAAATTCGGCGACAAGTCAAGTGTCGTGGTTACATGGGGTTGCGTCGACGGTGTTGACTGGGACGCCAACGCCGAGCGCAACGACGGTGGTATCCGACAGGACATGGGCGAAGCATTCGGCAAAAAGGCAAGTCTCAAAACGTGGTCGTCAATGTACACATACTAACAAAGTTCAGTTCGGTGGCGATGTCGAGCGTATCCAACTAGACGAGAGCAACAAGGACGGCGTAGTCTACATCCAGTTCAACTCCCCGATGGCCGCCCTCAACGCCGTGAACCGCTTCGACGAAGGATGGGAGTTCAGAGGCAGGAAGATCCGCGCCCAGTACTACGACGAGCGCAAGTTCCACTCTGGCATCTACGACTACTAGAAGCTACTGCTCTGGTCAGTGTCGGCCTGTCGAATTCGCGTGTCCTAGCCGTTAGCCTTCGAAGGATCGTTGGAGTATTCCACTTTATGATTGGTGTGACGGACAGGAATGACGGTAGGGAGGATATGATAGATTGGAGCATATGGCATTGCTGGTATGGATCTGGATACGCTTGAAGGGCAGATGTGTAGGACTATGTGGATTGGCGAGGGGTCTCACGCTCGTCTCTCCAAGATACTAGAGCTTTGAGCATAACCCTGGTTGCTTTATAAGAAGCGCGATACTAGGATATGCCTGGCCTCAGCTCATGGTGTATCACCATGACACATGAAGTCCGTATTTCACGACACAAGCTCTGCAAACATCTGATGTTCAAAACCCCCACTCGAAACTTGACAAGCATATCCGATGATAAAATCTCTTAAGGCAGCAAACGGGATATCGTTATCGTATCGTCTAAAAGGAGCTACGCCGCAGTCTCTTTACTCCTACTCGTACAGAAGTATAACATGTCCCCCCCGATCTAATATCAGACTCCAAGATTCGCCCGCAACTAACCCATGTCTCTAATGCGAGGTACGCCCGACTCCAAGGTATATATGCTTCTTCGAACCACTTCTCAATCACTCTTTTACTCGCGCCGTCTCTTCAGCGCTAGCTAAGCATTCCCAGGCTTCTCATCGGTGTCGATATGCCAGACAACGTAGTTGGGCAATCCGTATACGCCGTAGCCTGCGCGCTTGGCCATCTTTGCAAAGCCTTCTGTCTCGGCTTGGTTTTCGAACGGGTAGCAAGGGAAGTTTACGCCGGAGCGGTGGACGTCTGCTTTAACGATGATGTTTACGCCGCCGATGCCGTCGAGGGGTATTTCTTCGTCTTTGTCGGCGCGCCAGTCGCCCATTGTGGCCATGTACTTGCGGTTCGTGGGGTATTGCTTGTAACCTGGGGGTGTGTGAGCTGATGTCCAGGGAGGATCTGTGAAGGGTATGAAAAGTACCTTCTGCGAGGACGATGTCTTTGTCGAGCGTGGAGGCAAGTTTGAGGCCTTCGGGGGATTCTTGCCAGGAGTTGTAATCGACTGGGTCTTGTTAGTGGGGATCGCGAAATCAAGTGGGGGGAAGACTCACAGCGCCCTTCGATGTCGACCATCTTGCCATTCTCCTCCTTGTACCTGTGGAACCAGATGTCTGTGTAGTGTTAGTAACAGCTTTCGGAGATGACATCTGCAACACGTACTAGGAACGAGAACATCCCGGTCATGCGCCACAAAGTCCTCGATGATCTTGGACGGACTGTCGACGATATCCACGTCCCTCCAGTATACCCAGCTGTGCTCTGGCTTCAATGCAGTGTAAAGTAGGTAGTTCCTGGCTTTACCCAGCGCCTTTCTCCGTGGACCTTGTGCCTCAAAACTGTGTCTGTCCTCTACACTTTGCGAGAGTGTGACACCGAAATCTTTCTCGACAATCATGGTCGACCTGAAAGCTACTTCGGGGTTGTTTTGGACCCTCTCCAATTCCTTTGCCAATGCTGCCATAGTATCGTCCGTTGTGTCGCCGACCAAAAACGCCAGATCGATCAGCTCGTGGGGATACGTGAGTGACGTGAGAAGGTCGAAGTGTTTCGCGAGGTAGTATGAGGCATCGCGGAGCGGAGTGAGGATCAGAACGCGTTCTTTGTTCTTGGCTGCGTCAATGGTCGAAGTGACGCCGTTCAGATCGACGTGCTGGATTTCGGTGGCGTTGACCTCTATTGGTTTGTGGTGGTTGAATATCACGGGGGTGTTTAAGTGCGCGTGCCAGTCTTCGTTCTCGTTCGCTGTCATGTGCATTGGAGGTTTCGAGGGGCCGAAGCAGTAGAACCTGGGACAGTATGATTAGCGATTGCTCCATGTAACACATTGGGAGACCTGGCATACCTCTGCATCTCCCCAGCTGCTGACCCCATGGACCGCCATAGCAGCACAATTGCTGTAACCAGACCAACGGAGATGAGGAAGCGTGGGTTCCGTACTGTACTGATGACCTGTCTTGATGGTGGCAGTCGGGCTTTAGCAGCCTTCCACGAGTATCCTTTTCCCGCAAGCATGTTGAGTCGGTAGGATCCCGCGTGTTCCTTCTCCACCTCTTCCCCTCTGGCCTGTGATATGCGTATCGATGAGCTACGCGCTCGGACGCTATCGGTATTGCTGGTTTCCCTCTGTGAATGGAGCGGCGGCGATTGCGACTGTGGCCTGTCCAGTTTGGCGGTTGAGAGCGCCCGGGCGCGCGACGTTTGGGGTGTCGACTAAATGTTGCTGGTGACGTCGCAGCGAGGTCGGGGGGAAGCAGCGGCGGAAGCGACAGACGGTAATGACTAGTGAAAGCAGGGTCCTGACTTGCTGCACGGTGGGACACACGAGGGAAGCGACGAAAGGGGTGAACGACAGGCGCAATTGCGTTGCAGAAGCAATTCGTTCAGTACAGATTACCGTTGAGCGCGACGAGCATGCGAATGACGCTAAGTGCAGATCAATCGCGATAGTGCCGCTGATGACGACGCCTCGGAAATATGATAGACGGTAATTCTCTCATAATTCACCGGAGACCACAACGAAGTGCCAATGTTACATGTTTGGCCTAGAACGTTGCTCAATATACTTGTTCCGTAGCGATTGGGCCCTGCGTACGTGCCTTCCATTTTCCTGGGTAACCGCACGTGAAAGCATGTGCTGGGAACACCAAATCGGCGGCGCCCCGGCTCCTAACAAAGAAGCTGCGTGGTACAGAATGTCGTGCATGGGACATGTCTGCGATATGTACGAGAGAAGCTCACTCGTTTACCCACATCATCTGTTATACGAACTTAGTGACTGCGGCCCGCACTTTAGAGCCCGCTCTCCGTCTTACCACCCATAACTGAAGGGATGCCTGAACTAGGTATTCGAGACATGAAAGCCTCGTCTTAGGTATTCAAGAGCCGGAAGAGAATTCAGGTATAAACGACGATGCGGTATAATATATTCAACTCGGAATACATGGCCGTCGTTGCTGGTGCGCTGCCAACTAGCGGCGCAAGACAGTCTCAGAACGTATGGGATCAAGTTATGCGGGAGGATGGATTGAGCTGAGCTCCTGTGCCACACTCGACAATGCACCAAAAGATGCCCTAGCTGTTCTTCGAGCGCTTGCCCTTGCACTTGTCAGTTAATTTTGGCAACACTATGACATGATCGATGTCTGTCGCGTGAATAAGGTCAAAGCTCATGCGCCAGCACCCACCACTGTTGGCGTTTCATCCTCCTTTTGAGAAACACTGTGAAGGCTTGATGAGACGACATGGACAGACATGACACATTTGAAAGATCCGTTCGGCGAAAAACAAAGTTCAAGTCATAGGCGGTGAAGCTCGTAGGCCAATGCGTGACGTAGGATTTCCAGACAAGCACATGTTATTTTCAACCCATCACAAGAAAACGCAGAGCAGATTTAAGAAAGACTGTATGCCACTATCCCAAATAAAGCAACTCCTCCTGCAATTCTGCACACCGTGTCGCGGGGCAGACATATATGTACTGCGAATTAACAGGCTGCTCGACCCTCGTAGCCAAATGATACATTCAATTGTTACATGTTGAACCATGAAACCGTCCCCGATGCCCCTTCAGTCCTCAAATGCTGAACTCCTGCGTCAGCGCCTGTTCGCTTGATGCTATACGCTATCAAAGAAAGTCAGGTGGGGGTAGTCTATGCAATTATGATGGAACGCCAGCGTCATAAGCTTTTTAGAGAAGGAGAACAGCGGCCATGGCGGCGAGGCCAAGGGCACCGTTGACAGCGCTGAGGGTGGTGGCAGCGCCGGTCTTGTCGTCACCGTCACCCTGCTTGGTACCCTTGTGGCCCTCACCAGCGGGGTCGATGAGCTTGCCCTCGCACCTGTAGCCACCCTCGATGAGCTTCTTGTCCTTGAGGGGCTTGTAGGTCTTGCAGGTCTCGGTGACGTTGTCAGTGGACTGGAGGTTGAAGGCACCGGAGACGCTGTTAAGCTTGGGGGTGGTAACGCTGGCAGATGTTAGCAAGGCATGTTGTACAGCGAATACGAGGCAAACTTACTCAGTGAAGTTACCGCTCATGTCGAAAGCTCCACCGATGCTCTTGAGGACAGGGTAGCCATCAATCTCGATGAGCTTGGAGTTGTTGGCGATCTGGAGGTTGCCGGAGATCTTGGTGAGCGCCGGGAAAGAGACGTTGGACAGGTTCTCGTTGGCGACAAGGGCAACAGCCTCGCCGACGGAAGTAAGGTTAGGAGCGGAGAAGGACTCGAAACCGTTGTTGTAAAGACCGAGGGAGCCGTTCAGGCGCTCGAGGGAGGGAACTGAGACGGAACCGCAGAAACGGAAGGTCAGGTTGCTAGCCCAGATAAGGTTGGGCAGCTCGACCTTGACGGCCTCGTTGTTGTCGGCAAGAGTCAGCGACGTGGAGACGTTGCCGAGCTGCATGGAGATCTCATCTATGTAACCGTTGTTTGCGATGAAGACAGTGTCGACCTCCTCAATGTTGATACCCTTGAGGGAGCGGAGAGCGGTGTTCTGGATGTCGACCTTGTTGGCCTTGGTGACCTCGCCAGTGAAGCCAATCTCCTGAAGAGCGGGCAGGGCGTTCCACTTGATGGAGTCGATGGCCTTGAGCTTGGGGAAGTTGACGGCGTTGAGACGGGTCAAGTCGTTGAGCATCATCTCTCCGTCGAGCTCCTCGAGGTCGCTGGCGCTGATCTGCTTAAGCTCGGTCGCAGTGTCGGCAATCAAGTCACCCTTGATCTTCTTGACGCCGGGGAAGGAGATGTCGTCGGTGGTACCAGTCGCAATGGCGATGTTACCGGAGAAGGTTGAGCAGGAAGCGATGGCGCTGGCGTCACCGGCATTCTGGATGGTGGTGGTGGCGGAGACACTGCAGGCAGCTGGGGTGTTGTCAGTCAATGTTGACGCGGTCTGGTGTTAGAGAGCATACCGTACGCGCCGCTGGCAGCAGCCAGGGCCGGGAGGGCGATCTTCATCATGGAAGGCATTTTGTGTAGTGCAAGTGGTGTGGTAACTGGGAGGAAAAGTCAGCGGGCGCGTCCACGAGGCGACTGAGAAATGTGGACTGGCAACACGGACCTGGGATATTAAGACTGCTCGTTCCGGTTTCAGTTGTGCGGGTGCTGCGGGCTAGTTGTCGAGCGTGGAAAGATGCTGGAGCGAGGGGAAGAATTAACAAGTAAAGCAGGCAGTATTAAATAGAGTAGTCCCAGAGACGCGATCAAGAAGGCGCGGTCGTCGGTAGCGAGTGTGGGTGAAGACTGAGAGAGAAAGGGCAGGAGGGCATTCTAATGGGAGCAGGCGCGAGAAAAGGGGAGCGCGGTGGTGCCAGTCCGGGCAGCCGCTAATGACGCTAGTGAGGCCGGGTGGAGATCATAGGCGGCCAGAGCGTGCCCACCATCATCGATCAAGCAAGCAAGCCAGAGTGAATGTTGCAAGCGGGCCTGGGGCCACGCACTGGTTGCTGGTGCAGATGGTTTCGCCGCCTGCGCGCGACGACACCGCCAGCAGTGCCGTGGATGCTGCACGCTCGTGGCTACCCGCATCGTGTTGCCATGACTGCACCACGGCGGCCGTACCGAGCGCGCGGACGGAGTGGTTTGACAGGCGAGGGCTACCACAGCTCTGCATCCATTATCCATGATGCCTCCTCGCCGCCCGTCGCCCGTCGCCTGCCACCGCACGCTGCTTGTCGCTCTTAGCTTCACGTGCCGAGCACGCTGCTCCCAATTTCAAGCTCTGAACCTGATGTCTGCCCTGATAAGCACCATGCAGCGTCCGCAAACAGCAGCCTCTCATGCGTGAGCCTCAACAACAGGGGTGGCGTCTGGATCGCCGCTCTGTCGCCCTAGGAGACGGCCGTCCGCTACTGTGCCCGCACCATTCCGCTGCTCCCCAACGTCTCCATCCGTCGTCGACGGACCTGTTAGTTTTGCTGGTAACCGCTCACTACGCGGCAATGCGGCACCTTCGCTCCATGCCCGCCCATCCAGAGTCTTCTTTTGCCACTGTCTGGCCGACACGAAACACAACAAGCACCGTGGATTATTACGCGGCCTTTTACTATATCCGCCACCCCTGTCCAATGGTTTCAATGCGGTTACACCCTTGATGGGCCAGATCCGAGTTAGGTATAGCGCAGCCGTTGCAATCTCATGAGATGCGAACCCCAACAGCGGTTATAATTACACCACGACCTTGCGCGCTGGAGCTCCATTGCTGCTTTCGGCCATGTGCACTCGCCTCTCCTTTATATCCATTTCGCCCCAACATCTGCATTGCGCTTCATTTCGGTCTTGAGTTCTCCAGACGGCTGTTGCGATGAACCATCTCGCTTATCGTCCACCCCAAGCGACAGCCTCACCTTCGATCCTTCCTGCCAAGCTTATTGCTTGACGCGCATTGATTGACCTCTCATTTCCAGCCTGGGGCTCCAGAGGTCCACTTGCGCGCACGCACAACGTCGTGTTTTCTGCCATGACGTCGGCAGTTACAATTGTTTCAGTCTCGGATTTTTTCTAGAATGGCCCACCACCTCCTACAACGAAGAAACTCAACAGTCGCACTGCCGTACAGAGGAACACATTAGTAACAGTGAATAGATTTCTGAGGTCATGTACAATTGTGAAACGATCTATCATCCTCTGAGAGCTAGGTGTTCGAGTCTTCCATCGATGGGCTGAAGTCATCAACTCTATATATTAGTCCACTTTGCCGCCCTCACGATGCCCGCGGTCAATATCGTTTCGTTGAGCTTACTTTTTACATACAAGGAGCGAGCGCTGCAGCCTTCCTCATTCGCGCCGCTTTTCGCTTCCGACCTCATCTTGCGGCTGTACTGAAATAAGCCTTTCTGGCCGATTAGTGGGTCCGTCTCTGATCCCTCCACAATTCGCGACTTCGAACATCATGGGCATTTGGGACATTGTAGATCAGTAACACTTCACTTTCGAAGGAAACACGAAGCCGAGTAGACGAACTGACGGTTCTCGCATACAAACTTTGCGCCACTCTTCAGGTAACCCAGATATTCGCTGGATCATCAGCAGAGGCTGCTCTTGTTTCGGTCCTATCACATCACTCCAATTTACTACAACACATTTCTCGATCTGCCTACATGCAAATTACTCGCGAGACATCATTGCCCATATGGAAGGGACAGAGCCTCATACACTTGGCACTTTCTGTCTCGATACTGAGTTTCTTCAACATTTCATCCCACATCTACACAGGAGCAACAGTTTGTAAATATTCGTGGCAAGAGCATTATCATTGCGAGCAAGCCATAAGCTGTTGCATACCAATGCAGTAGCCAATGTCGAGCGTTGATATATAATACACCTGGCCCATCCACGATGGATGTACGTCGTAGTCTACCGTCCCCGACCCACATTGCATCTCCACCAAACAGATCATCGACTCCACTACAACACATAGACCTCATACTGTACATGCGTATCTCACTGCAAGGACCAACGCTTCTTCATGGGAAAGCTATTCCCGACAATCAAGTCTTTTGCAAGACATTAACGTCCACATCGGCAGTTCGCCACATGTACCACATGAAAAGTGACCTAGCAGCAGAGAACAATATTAGTTTACTTGTCATGAGAAACTTATAGTTGAGGTCAACATACCTGTAAGGCGAAAACTTGGAAGCCATATCGAGCATTTCCTGCTCCGTCATGTATCTGCATAGCGTCCGTTAGTACATCTTACACTGATGCGAGAAGACATCATGAACAATACGTACTTCCACTTCCCACCTTTACTCTTCAATTTATTCACATCGCGGCCCGCGTACACTGCCATACCACGTCTGCAAACAAGTCAGTCACATTAACCGTCAAAGAAGCACACGCTGGTCTCTCAAGCGATCAAACTCAACTCACTGTACACCCAGATCACCCGTCGCGAAAACATCCATCCTCTTCAACCCAAAGCAAGCAAACATCTCCACGCTCCATCGCCCCAAGCCCCTCACAGCTACTAGCTTCTCGATGAGCTCTTCGTCGCTGGCACTGACTAGCATCTCGGCTGAGAGTTCGCCAGAAGCGAATTTCTCGGCTAGGCCGTAGATGTACTCGGCCTTGCGCTGTGAGAGACCTGCTGTACGCAGCGTTGCAATGTCCTTTGTGAGGACCTGAGTGGGCGTTGGAAAGGACGGGTGGGTGTCTGGGAAGAGGGCGGTGAACTTTGCGCGGATGGATGAGGCGGCTTGGCCTGATACCTGTGGGGGATGGTTAGTTCTGCATGTTCATCCTAAAGCCTTCTTTGTATATGACTTGCGAAGGTGTGCTCCAGACTCTATCTACCAGCTTACTCATATCACTATCCACATACCTGCTGTCCAATAATCCCCTTCCCCAGCGCCTCAAACGGCCTCACCACCTCCCTCAGCCCCTCCGGACTAAAAATCCCACATTGATGCCCTCGCACCACCTTTTCCAGTTTAGGATCCGTCTTGATAAGAAAGTCCTCTGCTTCTTTCAACAGATTATCGATATCCGTGCTCGCGGGGGGGATGGCACCAACGTCTGGTGGAACAAGTTCCTTTGCTTTCCTTTTCTTGGCTGGAGAAGGGTCGGTGGGTTTCGCGGGAGAGGATGCGTACGCTTGTACAACGTGGGATCCGTTGGGCGTCGCTAGGTGGGCGTTTGTTGTGTGGGGCTCTGCTGGACGGGTGGTGGGATCTGAAGGTGAAAATGCGGGGGCTGAAGAGAAGATACTGGCACCGGCTGGTGTGGGTGTGAAAGGGGGTGGTTTGAGTGGTGATTCTGATGACGCTGCTGATTTTGATGCTGTTTTACGCTTCTTGGGGAGCGGTGTCGTAGGGAGGGATGAAGGTAAATCTGCTGAGTCTACGACTTTGTCTTCGTTTGTTTTTCCATTCGCAGTAACCTTATTCTTCGTCTCGTCCGATGTTACTGGCGCAGATGTTGCTACGGTCTTGCGCTTCTTCGTGGGTGCACTCGCTTTGCCAACTTTCTCATACTTTGCAGCACCGTTCTGAACTTTGGCATCCAATGGCACTTGCGTAATACTACTGGCGACGCGAGCGGAACGTCTCAAAGACATGGTGTGAGGGTTGTACAGGTGGTTGACCGTTCTGGTGAATGGGATGGTCTGACGTCATAGGGTTAGGATATGGGACGCCTGCGAGACTGCGACAACGTACTCTTTGCTTCAAACCTCTTATTGCAATCATGAAAACGGGTCAATGAGAGGGCGTGTTGTTAGTTGCGCAAGTGGGGAGCTTGACGCGATGCGTGGGAAGCTATTCTTGAGCTGACGCCTGGGCACATGACAGCGTGGCGCTGACATATCCAGAACCCTGACATTGCGCATTCCTCGGATGCGACATGATCGGCATATCACTCGCTCCATATTGAAGCATGGCGAGGTGCAAAAAAGCTTACTCGTGCACAGTACACATAATTCTGGGGATTTGCATGCGTCCTTGTGTTCGAGTATTTAATCGTGGTGGCCAAGAACACATTAGAAACTTGCAGTTCCAGATCCACGTTCATACAGCAAATGCTATGTAGTACTGCAGGTTGGCCTCTGCATGCCGAGTAAGACCAATGTCTCGAACCTAGGGTGATTAGTTAATGATGCTTTGTGCATCTGTCATCACGGCAATTCCATGTTCTTGGTCTATGTCGTGCAGTATCTCATTACTTTATGTTTGGCTGTTTTCTTGAGTGCGAAGAAGGTGCATGTCATTCATCGTTTTCCGGTTGTACCTGAGCGTTGCTTCCCGAAGCCAAAACTGGGCGTCATGCCGTGGCCACGTCCCCAATCAGTCGTTTTCCATGGATTGCGAGACGAATGCCTACGGCTGAGCACACGCGCATTCGTAACAGCTCTTGAAATCATATCGGAAAAAAGAAACGTATTTCCAGGCGCAACAGAGGGGAGTCCTGTACGAAATGTGTTGGTATGGTACAATCTATTGCGCAACCTCAGACTCGATCCACCAAGCTCCAATTGATGCCCCCAGACTCGGTATATACATTCTAGTGTCCGGTGGCCTGGGCGGCGTTCTTCTGCCTCTTCTGGATGACCATGGCCTCGAGGTCCTCGCGCTCGGCCATCTCGGACTCGATCTCTGTGATGAGCTCGGCGAGGTATGGTGTGTCCTTTTGCATTGTCAGCATCTGGTATTCGGGTTTGAAGCGATATCCCTACATCCTCGGGCTTAGTCCACTCCTCCTTGGGCAGAAGCTGGTGGGACATGGAGAGCTGCCGCAGATTAGCCACATTTGCCATGTCCTGTATGTCTTGTTCGGCAGTACCTGGAAAGCTCGGCGCAGACGGAAGACACGGTCGTAGGCCTCCTGCGGTCGGAGACGCTTCAGGGCGGTCTGAACTACGTCGTTCTCCTCGGGGAGTAAGTCATCGGCCCTGCATCACAAATCCCGTCAGCCCATCATTCCACAATCGTCCATTTTCTCCACGGCCTCCTTCTGTATTCGTGTATACACCGCGTCCGGATCGGGGCTCCGTACCTCAGACCGAGCTGCCTGTAGCCGGCGGCGTTGCAGTACCAGTTGGCGAGCGGCTTCATCCAGCGCTGCAGCCACGGGCGCTTCATGATGTAGGGGGCGAGAGACGGGGCAGACATGGTTGCGGGTGTTCGACGGCGGATCGGAGGGGTCGAGACGGGTGCTGTCGTCAATTGCAGTTTTGACGGTCGGAGGTGGTGAGGTCGTAATGCGAAAGAAGCGAACGCCAATAGGCCGGCGGGCAGCGCTTGGCCCGCCGCAGGCCTTGGTCTTAATCAGCGGCCTGTCCCCACCCGCCAGAGCAACTTCACTCGTGCTCCATCCTAGCTCTGACGTCTGCCCACAACCGCCCTCTCACACCCGGCTTCCGAGCGCATATCCTGGCACGAGGCCCGCACGCGACTGAACGCTTTCACCACGACTCCCTCACTGCCCGTCCGCCTGTCAATGGAGCCGAACAATCGCTAGTCATCGTGTTACTCAAGTGCTGCGGGGTTTCCGCAACACTGAGGCACCGCACAGGGGACGACGGCCTGTATGCGCCCACCCCTCCCGCCCCGCGCTCTGATTCAAGCTCTCTAACAAGTCGGCCATGGCAGTACCCCTCATGTCGACACACGAACCCGCGCCGCCGTCCCCGCCTAACGCTTCCGACCGGTATGCGCCTTCCGCCGTGACAGTTGAACCGCGAGACATGTCCACCCCAAATCAGCAGCGCACCTGGAGCTCGCCCGTTGCCGCCCTCGCCGTCAGGGTCTCCAAGCTCCCCGACAGCTCCGTCAATGCTCTGTGCGGAGCGTCTGCCGGAGTTGCTTCGGGCATAGTGACGTGCCCGCTCGATGTTATCAAGACCCGCCTGCAGGCGCAAGGCTCTTTCCGCCCCAGGACATACACCGGGCCAACGCGCACAGTGTACAAAGGCCTCACCGGTACTGCGCGAGTCATATGGATCGAGGATGGTATCCGCGGCCTGTACCGAGGACTCGGGCCCATGCTGCTTGGGTACATCCCAACCTGGGCCGTGTACATGAGCACTTATGAATCTACGAAAAATGTTCTCTATCCGCAAATGGGTTAGTAATACACACGGGCACCCGGGTTCCTGTTGCTGACGAGACTGAACTCACAGAGAACAAATGGCTCGCTAGGACCATCGCCTCGTTGTTTGCTGGCGGCTGCTCGACACTAGTTACCAATCCCATATGGGTCGTCAAGACAAGACTCATGTCCCAGGTCAGCGCCCGCGCATCTCCCGAACACCGGCCGCCATGGCACTACACAAGCACCTTTGACGCCTTCCGCAAAATGTACCTCAAGGAAGGCATTGCCTCCTTCTACTCAGGACTTACACCTGCGCTCCTCGGCCTGACCCACGTCGCTATTCAGTTCCCGCTATACGAGTTCCTCAAGATGAAGTTTACTGGCCTGGAAATGGGCCAGACAGACAGCAAGACTGAGGATGTGCACTGGTTTGCTATTGCGCTGGCAACAGTCTTGAGCAAGATGACGGCGACTTCGGCGACATATCCACACGAAGTCTTGCGCACGCGCCTGCAAACACAGCAACGTTCGCTGCCCTCGCACTCCGATAATCATGTATCGTTTCGAGGAGGTCAGCACGACCGATTTCATACCCGCCCTCCTGGTACGGCTTCGTCGGATGGCATGATAAATCTACCCCGCTATCGTGGTATCCTGCGAACATGCACAGTCATCCTCCAAGAAGAGGGATGGAGAGCATTCTACAACGGAATGGGAACTAACATGGTCCGTGCTGTACCTGCTGCAGTCACGACCATGTTGACATTCGAGTCGTTGAAAGCCGTCCACCAGAAGCTTAAGAATGAGGGTAGGAAGATAGAGAACGAGGTCGAGTGACGGTAAATATCTGCGTTTCGTCTCTCAATTCACAGGAACCGATCGGCATCATTACCGGGCGTTTAGTCATGGGTTAGGAGTGGAGATATCCTAGTGAGCACTCCTGTTCTGTTTGTTCATACGTTTGTACGCACAGGGCAGCATTTTCGGGCACTGTCAGCATCAAAGCTTTGGCGTTTGTAGGGCAATATGGTTGATTTCCTATAGGCTGTCACAAGTGCGAGCAGATTTAGCACTTGTTTGAGAGGCACCATTTACATGATTATCTAAATATACTACTAGGAGAGCATTGCTTCTAACAGGTGCATTGTTGCCAGGCCTCCTGAACAAAGCATGCCAACAGGGCGGTCAGCGTCGCAAACGCAGCGCCGCATACCCTGAAGTCATGAGCACCGCCAATAACGGTGAGTTGACGTGTCTACATTCTTCAAGTGAGCGAAGCCCCATTCGCTGAGGTTGGAATTGACAAACGCCCACGCCACTCACCCTGGTTCCGCGATCATGCAGGCGCACCCTTCCTAAAGTGCGCATGCTTCACGCGTTAGACTTCACACCCTTTGCTAGGCTATATACCCTGCATGTTAATCGTGTCCATTGTCTTGGCACACCATCATGATTCCGTGTACCGCTCCCGCAGAGCCGCATATAAGCCCACCACCCATCCCTATCCGCAGCCGGCTACGACACGGCTCAGCATATCAAAAGAGGCTGCGCGATATCATTTCTGGGCGTACGAATGCAACTAGTGTTCCATCGTCTCCTGCCTCCCAAATCCTTTTCGACGAACTTGACCGCGAGTTGACGGAAACAGAACAGAGACTGGTCAGCGTTAACTTGCAGGGAACGGATATGAGTGACAAGAGAGAGTGTCTGCTCTGGGATGATTGGGAAGGGAGCGATACATCGACTGAAAGAGGGCTCAAGAATGACAGTGGTGGTGCTCCGGGAGACGGCTGCTTCAGTGAACTCGAATATGAAGCGAGCGATGGAGACAACTATCCCGAACCATTGCGACTAAGTGAGAGAAGCGGAGGTGCTGTGGAGCAGATGGTGGTGCAAGGGCGCGTGCCGGGACAACAAGGAAGTCGCGACGGCCCACCTTCTGCCATCCACACTTATCACACAACGCGCTCTGAGCACAGCTCACCATCCTCTGACTACAGTGTCGAGACGATGGATACGAAAGTGTCCGACTGGCTGGCACAAGGGTTCCATACCTCTGAGCCTCAGGAACCGGATCCTCCACGACAGATCTCCAGCAACTCTGAGCGCTCCTTCCCTCCCAGACACGCTGCCCTCTCACTTTTCCCACCAACGTCCCTGTCGACCGGTAACAAAGAGTATACACCACCCAGCAGCCCTTTTGCTCGACCTGCTTGCCCGGTGTCCCCATTGAATAACGGAAGAGATGTTTACGGTAACTACATACCTTCAAACAAGAAAGACTACTTCGCCCCGCAGTCTCCTCCAATGTCGCCGAATATGCAGGCCATCCCGGAAAGCCGAGTCTCTTTAGATCAGGGTCAATCGCCACCCATGGTGCGTCTCCGTGGTGGTGGCTGGAATCTGAAGGGACTGTGGAAGACATCCGATACTGGAGGTTCTGATCAAAGCCCTGGTTCAACTTCTATGCCACATCTGACTGGCAAGGATGCCATTGTGCGGGACTCACCTACAATCAATCAAGCTGGGCACCCGAAAAGTCAGGCGGCGCGAAGTGTGCGATCGCACTTCTCCACAACTCGCAATGGTGACGATACAAGGACAGCACAAGGACTGCCAGCCAGATCGTCGCCTATTGACACTAGACGACATGGTCAATTTCCTGTTGGAGGGGGCGACGTCAGGCCAGGCTCGAATACGCCAGACTCTGCAGGCACGGACGATAGCTCTGTTCCCCGAGCTCGTGCTGATGCAGTCTTGTATCAGTACTTTGGGGCTCAGCTATCCCCACTCGTACCAAAATCCCCGGAGATGGCCCCATTTACCGTTCGAGCACATCATACAACTCATAGCGGAGCTGATGTACCAGTGATGAATGGACATCGCTCGCCTCGTATCGACCAGGCTCTCGCTCAACTCAATTCTCGAAGTGCGTTTTCCTCTCAGAACGACGATGTGCGCCGCTCTACAAGCCCCTCACAACCGGAAAAGAAGACTGAAGATAGGCCATGGGATGCTGTAAGATCACGGGAGACTCCGTATATTGATGGCACAACTCCAAGTCATCTGGTCAGTCCGAGGGACAAGAAGAGATGGGATAGAAATAACCCTCCTCCGCCACCAAGACTCCCTCCGCCGAATCCGCCCAGATTTCTGCGAACTGATCCTCCCGATGATGACGATGATGATGATGCCTCCGAATACACCGACGATAGCCATCCAATTTCCTCCGTGGTAACCGCCAACATGGGCCATGATCAGCTAATTGACCTTCTGAATTTGGATAAGACGGATGTGTACAGGAGGGTTGAGCGTGAGCGCGAGATTCATCGTATACAAGCACAGCGAGATTGGCACGAGGAAGCAGATCGTAGACGCGACGTAGACGTCAGGCGGCAGCAGCAGGAGGTACTGGGATCGCGAGAGCCTGATCTGGACACTATCTCACCTGACGACAGCGTCACTGCAGTAATGCGGCGCCAGCATATCGAGAGACGGCATGATTTGCAGCGCCCGGCAGCTGTGAACGATTATCGCCCTACCAGCTCACCGACACCTTCGCAATATCTGCCTCGCCACGGTCCTATCACAGCTAAAGCTAAGGTCATACCCCAACAGCAAGGCGATCGCATTCACAAGATTGGCTACCCGTCTGTTGTGCCAGCCCCAGCAGCCTTTGAGCCAGCTTCCATCAAGCGCAAGCACTCTTTACAAACAGTCCTCTCCAAGGCAGGAAAACTCACACGTCTGATCCTCGCTGCTCCTTCAGATCCCAAGTACAAGACGTATTCACAGCGACAGCCTCCGGTAAAGCAGTCGGGAATGAGTGCCGATGCCACTGGGTGGCCAAGAAGCGGAAAAGCCTCTTCAGCAAACCATGGGATGTTCATGTCAACTCCGGCACCACAACAAAGGACTGTATTCAGCCGCGATCGGCCGCAGACTAGTGGGGATGATGGAAAGAAGTCGGACAGCAGGGGCTGGGAGCATCCAAGAGGCAGGAGAGCGAAGAAAGTCGAGAAGGTGGAGACTAAGAAAAGGAGAGGGAGGTGGGGAAGAAAAACAGATGATGAGACGTCCACTGGAGATCCTCAAGTCATCGACTTTGCGTCTCAAGACGCTGCTCGGTTGAAAGGTGCTACACGGCTTCAACACCCGCCTCGCGCACGTTCGCCATCACCAAAAGCTCTAACGCGAGCCGCTGAGCCTCCGATTGTTCCTGTTTCCAACTCTTCCCCGTACCACCAACCGGAACCCACTTTCACCCCCAGCGACGCAGCAGGGATACCGCAAACAAGCTTCGGTCCACCAGATCGCGAGGGAAAGTTATACGTCCGTCGCCGCGATGGAGAGGTCCTACCATTCAATCCCACACTGGGATATCCGTACCACTCACGTCTCAATACCTACTATGACCACAAAACGGTAGATGCTACAACCATGGCCTGGCTGCAAGGCATCCGCGCACAAACCGATGCAATTCCTCATCCCGTCATCAACATGCGAGGCGGCGACGGTAGCATCTCTTCCGAACTGCGTTCCACGCATGGCGAAGCGAGCAGTCTGGCATCGCACCATCACCTCCTAGCGTCAGCAGCAATGAGTCTGGATAGTGGCGACGAAACAATCGATAGTACCGATATAGACGCTCTACTTATGTCGTCCATACATCTCAGTTTGGGCCAGGTTACACACGAAGCTACGGCTGCAGTCAACGGCACCCATGGAGACGGAGGGGACGACAGGCCTAGTTGTGATGAAGCCCACATCCGATCGAGCTTCAGCACTGACTCTACGGTGGAGCTCAGGCGGGAGAAGAAGGTCAAGGAGAGTGCCTGGCGGAACGAAGACCAAGCTAGGGCTATGGCTATGGCTATGCATGGTTTTGGGTAAGGAGATTCGGGCTCGGAAACCCGTCGGAAGGAACCAAGGGGTGGTTATGGGTCATTATACATGACTAAGTCCGCATGTGGGGGGAAAATGGCCCTTCATGGCTTTCTGTGGCTGCAAACTGGCATGGGAGCTCAGTCACGATTCCACATGCATATCTGCGACAAAATCTCTTACAAATCTATATAACATTCCAAGAACGCCTCATTCCTGCCCAAAACAGTGCCCTTGTTATACAGAGTTGAGATGATATCCAAAACAACGCCATTCCATGCCAACCATGCTCATCAAATCATCAATAATCACAGTGATTATAGTCATAAAGCGAGCCCATACCCGCCGCCGTAAGCGCAAAATCAACCGTCTCACTCCTATCCCAAAAGTACTCGCGCATCCACGTGGAAACCATATCGAGAGCCGAAACAGCCGAGTTGCTCGACCACACTTTCTCGTGGCGGGCCCAGGAGCCATGCTGCCACAGCGTCTCGGGATACTGTTGCTGCAGCAGAGGGAGTAGCGATCTGGGTGCTGCAGCTCGTGTGCCGTGTAAGATGCCCGCTTGAACGAGGGGATAGATCCCAGAGGCTATACTCATGATGGCGATGAGATTGGGGTTTAGGCATTGCGAGGTGAGGAAGGAGGTAGCTTCTACCGGCATTGCGGTCGCTGAGAAGGATCCAGGAATGACGAGGATGTCGAATTGAGGCGCATTGTCAAACGAGTTCTAGGCCAACGTCAGTCGCAGTACTCGGAAAAAAAAAGTTGAAGCGAATAGTGGGTAAGGGGCTCGTTGTTGACCTTTACCTCCCTGCCAGACTTGTCAGAGATGACTACTTTATAAAAGGCAGTCAAGACCAGGCGAATCCAGCATCGACCAAAAAGGGTGGCTCTTCTTGGCCAGAGGAGATGGCTGTTTGGAAGGGTATGGATGGATGGATAGATGGGTGGGCTGGGTGTTGTCGTGTCGATTCGTGGGTTCGATACGGAGCAATTCGAAGCTTTAGCTCACCGTCACCGGCATTCGCGTGCCAGCCGTGACAGGAAAACTCCCCTCTCCGGTCACACTGACATATCGAATGTCGATTTCGTCCACGGCGGAATCGAGGGCGGATGCCGTGGCGTGCATTCTGCTGATTCTGTTTCTTCCGACCAGGGCGAGGAGGTCGAGGGCGGCTAGGTCGGCTAGTTGGATTTGGTCGTTGCTGAGTACTAGCACGCCGATGCGTAATGAGGATTTTGATGGAGGGGCATAGTGGATGTTGAGGTCTTCTTCGGAGGTTGATGAGGTGGTGCAGAAATAGAAGAGGTCGGCCTGACTTGGGAATGATATTGCGCTTCTTGGTGGAGACGGCATGAGGAATTGTGACGGTCGGTATGATGGAGTGGAGATTAAACTTGACTGATGAATTGGTGTTTTGCTCAAATGAGCTGATGTGTATGGCAATATTACCGTGCGGCCTCAGGATGGCTTTATACACTCCAGGCAGTAAGCTCTCGTATATCCCTGAAACCAAGGTAGCAGTGAACAGGGCAAGAGTATTGTCAAGCGTCATACGGATACGCATCCCCCACTGTACGATGATCTGCATTAGTGAGGTGCGGCTCAGCCCCTTGGTGCCCTTGGAAGCTCGCTGACTCAGTCCGGTTAGAAGCCGTTCGTGCACCGACTGCTCCCGACCAGACTCGCGATCGTGCAGCAAGGCGTACACAGGCCCATATCGCTTTGCGTTCGAATCAATTTGAATACGTGTATCGCCTATGGCGGCTCCAGTTCAGATGTAGCTGCCTGTTCTTCAACTCGTAAACTGCTGTGATGAGAGACTAGGCATCCCAATTCGCATCCATGCCAGTGGACGAACGCGTTCGGTAAGCGGCACGCGTAACGGGAGCGCCGAAAACGCGGATAAGCACTTGAACGCATTGAAACAACTCCAAGATGATTAGACGGTGGCTGTGAGCGGAGTTAAAGGAAGAAGTCGGAGACGTTCAGATTGAGCTCAAGGCTAAGAGGTCCGGCGGAGCGCCTTAGGGCTCAGGCACCAGATTCTGCTGGTCAGCTGTCGTGGAATTACATCAGGGCCGGAGATTTGTTGTGACCAAGATAGCAATGGGAATTGTAATGGGGGAGCTTGGATACGGTGGCTTCGCGATGATGCGTGGCGACCCGGCTTCAGCTCGTGGCATGTGACGTCTGCGCGCCGCTTGGGGCAGGAGCAATCTGGTGGAACACCGAGATGCCGCGACACTGGGGACTGTGATGGCGCGTGTGCACCGCTCTTGACTCTATCGGAACCCCCTGAAATGATTCGAACGTGCTACATTGTTCATGTCTTGACCTGCATCGCGCCCGAAAGCGACTTTGGCATCTCATATAGTTAGATGTGGGTTTAAGGTGGGAGGGTATTCTTCATTTATTCGCTGCATCTACAAAATCGCACCAGATGTAGAGGGCCGTGGCGGCAGCTCAAAGCCAGAGCGTGCGCGCAAACACAGCCGTGAAATCCATCGCTCGTTGACCCAAAAACAATATAGAAAAAAGGCTGTCGTAGGTGCATGCTACGTTGCACTCTCTAGATGTCCTTGGCCTCACCGTCAGCCTCGCCGGACTTGACGGTCTTGCCAGTCTTCTTGATCTTCTCGAGGACGGTGTCGTAGGATAGCGAATCGGCGGCGGTGATCTCGGCGGTCTGGTTCTCGAGCGAGACGTTGTACGACTCAACACCTGTGGAGTAGTTAGAACGTTATTCCTGGACCGCCGGCGCATGCTGCATCGGAAACTGACCCTCGAGCTTCTTGAGGACGCGCTCGATAGCGCCAGAGCAGCCGCCGCAGCTCATGGCAACGTTGAACTTGTAGGTGTGCGTCATGATGTACGAGGTTTGTAGGTGGTGTTGCTGGCAAAGTCCGAGGTTTAGTGCGGGTCGCGGGGCTTCGATGTGGCGTGGATGTGTTTGTTTGACAACCGCGAAGAGAGGAGCTGTGACTAGTATATATAGGTATCACTAGCGGAAGGACGTTGCGACGAGCGGATGAGCAAGTTTCAAGATGGTGGTGCAATTCGGCTAGATTGTTATAGATTGCCGTCGCGCCCCGCCGACATATTGAGCCTCCATCACGACATTTCCGGGTTGTGGAACCGCGCGCGCCTCAGCCATGTATGTACAATGTCCGTGTCTCGTTTGACATGGCGATACTTTGGTGGCATGAAACATGCTCAGTGAGGGTCCGGGAGCAGACGATTAAGTGTCCTCGCCGGTGCTCTGACATGGGGACACGGTGTCTTGGACGCCACGACGCGTAAATTGCCATGTCCAAGTCTCGCATGTGCTGAGCCCGTTCCTGCAGGTGAATTGCTGAACCCTGAGGCCGCGGCCGCCCCACGTTGGCTAGCGCGGGGCTCAAGCTGCATCCCTCGTACGCCCAGGCGGTTGGGCGGTGACGTCGCCCACTGCCGCCTGTAAACACGGCCAAACATTTCTTGCCCATGAATTTGAGTACAGCAGCCAGCCAGCAGACGAAACAACCCGCACCATGGCCAGTAACATCCTGTTCCTCCCGTTCCGGCGCTCGCACTCTGTGAACCTCACCGACGCCATCAAGCAGTACATATCCTCCAAATATGACCAGCATCCCGACATGTTCACCAAAGACCTCGAGACCATCGAGAAGCTGCGGTCCGTCGCCACCCACGCCCAAGAACCCCACCCGAGCAACATCCCGAAGCTGCAGCAGTACGCCGCCCAGCTGATATGGCTGAGCGGAAAGTTCCCCATCGACATCGGCGTAGAGTTTCCCTGGTATCCTGCGCTGGGATACAACACGAGCCGCCCGACATCGCGCAACAACCTCCGCTTCGAACTCGCCAACATCATGTTCAACCTCGCGGCCATGTACTCCCAGCTGGCCATGTCGTCAAACCGGAGCACACCAGACGGGCTGAAGATGGCAGCCAACAACTTTTGCCTCGCAGCCGGAGTCTTGTCACACTTGAGGAATACTATCCTGCCGGAGCTGCGGACAGAGCCACCCGAAGACATGGACCTCATGACACTCGAGTGCTTGGAAAAGCTCATGCTGGCTCAAGGACAGGAGTGCTTCTGGCAGAAGGCTGTCAAGGACGGGATGAAAGACGCGACCATCGCCAAACTAGCCGCCCGCGTATCCGATCTATACAACGAGGCGGGAGACGCAGGCATACAATCGGACGCTATCAGCAGCGAGTGGATACATCATATGACGGCGAAACACCACCACTTTGCGGCTGCTGCGCAATACCGCGCAGCCTGCGATTCTCTCGAGAAGCGCAAGTATGGCGAGGAAGTCGCACGGCTACGCGACAGCCTTACGTGCGTCAACGAGGCTCTCAAGGAGCAGCGCTACATCAACAAAGTTGTGCTTGCAGATCTCAACGGCTTGAAGAACCGGATAACGGAGGACCTGAAGCGGGCCGAGAAGGACAATGACATGATCTACCTGCTACCTGTACCACCAAAGGCAGAGCTCAAGATCCTGGATCGAGCCAACATGGTAGTCTCGAGAGTCCCCAAGGAGATAGCCGAGTCCAATTCGATGCTGGGAGAGCGCGGCGAGCTTGGCCCAGCGCTCTTCTCCAAGCTGGTGCCCTACTCAGTACATCTGGCTGCTAGCATCTACGTAGACCGCCGGGATCGATTAGTCAACGGTACCATCGTAGAAGAGCTAGAGTCATTGACAAATAAGATTCACGAGGTACTCCGCAGCTTAAACTTGCCCGGCTCCTTGCAGGCTCTAGAGAAGCCACTAGGACTTCCCCCTGGTCTCGTAGCACACGCTGAAGAGATCCGTCAACAAGATGGCATCAACCGTCTTTTGCGTTCAATGGAGGATACGAAGAAGCTCATGTACACCGACCAAGCTATATATCAAGAGGGCGTCGATATCCTGAGGTCCGAAGCAACAGAGGACGAAGGCGCACGACGCAAGTTTGGCACAGAACGCTGGACACGACCACCCGCAGAGCAAGCAGCGCCTAAGCTCTATGCCCAGATCAACGAGATCGACGGCTACTTCAAGGCTGCTACTAACAGTGATAATATCGTAAAGACGAAGTTGAAGGAGAATGAGCACTTCATACGACTGCTCAGTGGACCAGATCACGAACTCGAAAACTATGTCCCGAGCGGCCGGAGACCTGCCATCACTGGCGATGTCGAGCGCGAGGCCGGCAAGCTTCGTGGCAGCTTCAATGAAGTCAGCAGGCTCGAGAGTAGGCGACGGCGGAAGATTGAGGCCTTGCGGACAAAGGCGAAGCAAGACGACATAAGTAAGTCCCGCGCATCCCTACACAAGCCATATCCTGACAGCAGGCTAGATCCGGAGCTGTTGCGCGAAGCTGCTCGCTTAGAACGGGAGTACCCTATGCAGACAATCGAGGCTGTGCAGTTTGAAGGGCTTTTCGACAAGCGTCTTCAGATGTACGACGCCGACCAAGACATGATCCAAGAAGAAGAAAAGGAGCAGGCAGAAGCTATCAAGCGACTGCAAGACGCAAACGCGGCCTTCTTGATCGCTCGTCGTGGCGATCAATCCACCAAGAAGCGTGAGCAAGCGTTGCAAAATCTAGAAAACGCATACTTCAAGTACAAGGAGATTATCTCGAATCTCGACGTTGGGCGAAAGTTCTACAATGACCTAGCCAAGATCGTAAATCGATTTCGGGATGAGGCGCGCACTTTTGCTTACAATCGCAAGTCAGAAGCATCACATCTAGAAAGGTATGCAAATGCAACCACTAGTCCCAACGCCTATGCTAATGGTCCCAGCGATCTCACTACTCGAATGAGCTCCCTCGGCCTCCAGCAAGCAACGACAAACTCATTACATCAGCAGAAAGCAGCAGATGCACAAAACCCGCATTATGGTGCGACTGCACATGCGGAAGAACCTTTGGCAGCCCCGACACCCACGAGAGCAAATGTACCCCCGCCGTCTGGTATGTGGACACCAGAAGTTGGAATCCGGTTTGGTGGGGTGCCTACAGCATCCGGGAACGCTCGACCTTCTGCTGGTCCTCCACAAGATGGGCGGTGGGACCCTGCACAAGGCCTAAAGTTTGGGTAGATTTGGTGGCCTGAAGCGTCATGCTATTAGCACAAGTAGTATATGGTCGAGATGTGGACCCGATGCACATGCACTTGTGCGGCTCTGCGAAAACACACAATTGGGACCAAATATGCTATTATTATCGTAGCTAAGTAATGCATCTCACAACGTTGTCGAGCATAGGAGCGAGGGCTTGGTTTGTGGGGACATGGGAGTACGCCTTGAGAAAGTGCGCCTTGCGACGTTGGTTCGAGCGAGGCAGTGCAGAGAACGCTCAGTGGGCCTACGGGTAATGACCTCAGGGACGCGACGGCTCGCCGAATGGCCTTCGCGCCAAAGAATCGCGCGGTGTGTGAAATTGGGCCAGTAGTGTTGCCCGTCGGATTGGTCGCCGAGGGTGTGATTCGAACGTTTTGTGACGGCTCGGCATCACTTTGATGTTCTCAAGCGGTGTCGTCGACCGCCCGCCGTAGCCGGCTATTAGACGCTTCACCAATGGACGGCCCGCGTGAATATGCGCAAGCTAAGTCGTTGTATAAGGCTGGGGCGGAGTGAGCAGTTGAACACAGTGATTCCCCAAGACCGAATGCCAGTAGCGGTCAGCTCTATTCCACCGAACCTAAACCCGCGAATTGCTTTGCGACTATCACGCGACAACGATCCACGTCGGCCAGCGCGTATCTCTCAGGGACTCGCAGCCGCGCTTGCTTGTCGCCATTGCTACCGCCCACGTCCAGCGCCCTCGCCCGCGTTGCTCCCGACGTCATCACCGGCGGGCAGAAGAACAACGCATAACGCATCCCCTAGCTCGTGGTTTCACGTCTCTCAAGAGTCTGAAACCAAGGAACACACAAGGAACTTTGCAGCGGGCTCTCCCACTGCGGGGCTAATTATAGCGGACTAGGCCGCTTCCAGCGCCGTCGCTCTTCGTGAGGTGGGCTGTGTCCTGCGACCGACGACTACACTGCGCCTCCTTCACACTCACCAGCCTCAGCAGACAAGCCAGTAACCCGACGACATTGCGTGTACCTGGAGTATATTCGACCACTCACAGCCGGCCCTTGATTCTTGGTGTCTACGAAGCTCTCCACGTTGGCCCAAGCGCGGCCTCCAGGGCTCCCTCCTCCACATCCCACCTATTCTTGGGCACACGCGAGTCCAGCACCTACATCATGGATATCCAACAGCGAGGGCGCTCTCCCTCAGTCGGCCAGCGCATTCATAAGGCGCACTCTCCCTCGCCCAGCCCACATGCGCCCTTCCAGCACCAGCACAACGTCGGCCTGGGCTTCGATCCCGCTCAAGACCCATCCTCGTACGCCGTCACCAGCGCGGGGCTAAACAACACGCATTTCCTCACCACGACCCAAGGCCAGCCATTCCCCCAGCAGAACACCTTTGCCGACCCAGCTTTCTTCCAAGCTGCGCCGAACATTTCGCAGCACAACACTCCGCAATTCGGCCCCCAAGGCAGCAACATCTCGCCCGACCCACTCGACATCGCCAACTCCACCAACGCCGACTACGCCAACTTCTTCCAGGCCAACGACCTCGGCCAGAACCAATCGCTGCCGTCGTATCTTGGGAACACGCTTGACCCGCACATGCTCGACAGCCAGTCGCAACACAACCAGTCCATCGACCCTTCCGATCTTATGCACCAGATGGCAGCCACACAGCACAACGCGCCTACCCCGCCGCACCTGCTGCCCAACATGAACAACCACCATTCTCCGAGCCCACATGCTTCGCCGAACCTGAACCAAGGCCCCTTCAGATCACCCGGCCATTCGCGACACACGTCATTAGACCCCAACGCAGCCTACGGTCAGATTACGGAATGGGGGCAGATGGCAGGCGGGTTTGGCCAGCACAGGTCTAGGTCTAGGGGCAACAGCGATGCTGCGTCCTCTGTACACGCATCGTCGGTGCACAACTCGCCGTACCTGCACCACCAGGACAGCTTGGACAATGAGCAGCCGTCACCCCTCATCAATGCACAGAACGACCCCCAGCTATTCCAGGACCCTGTGCCAGGATTCGACCGATTCAACCTGAACAGCAGCAATGCGCACATGAGCGCGGGTAATAGCCCTCACATATCGCCTCGTCTGCTTCCGCAGAATCAACAAGTCCTCCCGCAATTCCAGCCCGAAACCTTTGGTCTTACCCAGAACATGAACCCGTATGCGCCTCCAGACATGAATAGCTACCCAGGTCAAGCTGAGCCGTTCCCCTCACTGAACCAGCCTGTGCCTGAGTTCGGTCAGGCCGACGCCATGTCGCCGCCGGAAATCAACATTGACTTCGCACCGCCTTCACGGCAGGCAAGCTTTGAGCCACCCAAGCCCGAGCATCAAATAGATGCGCTGAGCCCGCCAGACAGATGTAAGCAGTCCAATGAATCCTAACAACCATTTCTAACAGCGAAACAGCACGCAGCCGGAACAGAACCCGCGCCAGGTCCGATCCTTTCAGCAGTGCTAGCTCGCGCGCATCAACACCAGGCTCAGACGTGAACCGCTCACTTTCCCCTCACGCCGCCAAGTCTCGTTCTCCGTCGCCCTCGAATAAATCCTCGCGCCGTTCTTCTACATCAAGCGTACCCAATCGCGACTACATCTTGGATCTTGCAGATCCGTCGCGACCTGCGCCGGCGGATGGCTCCAACCCAAAGCGCACACAGAAGCACCCGGCAACCTTCCAGTGCACGCTGTGTCCGAAGCGCTTCACTCGAGCCTACAACCTCCGATCGCATTTGCGCACACATACGGACGAGCGTCCGTTCGTCTGCAGTGTCTGTGGAAAAGCCTTTGCGCGCCAGCACGATCGCAAGCGACATGAAGGTCTCCATTCGGGCGAGAAGAAGTTTGTCTGCCGTGGCAACCTCAAGAATGGCAACAACTGGGGCTGTGGTCGACGATTCGCTCGTGCAGATGCTCTTGGACGTCACTTCCGATCCGAGGCAGGCCGCGTGTGTATCCGTCCGCTACTCGAAGAGGAGGCGCGCGAGAAGGGTGAATGGGATGGCCAGAACCAGCAGTTGAACAATGGCAACGGCATGTTCGCACCAATGCCCGCTCAAAACTTTGGTAGCATGATGCCTGGGCAAACTGGCTTCGAGTCGTTCCCTCAGGCTGGTGGGATGCAAGCCCCACAGCCATTCCTGCCTGCTGCCATTCTCGCTCAGTACCCAGCACTCGCGGGCATTCAGTGGGATCAGCTCCCAGCCGGGCCGCCTGACGACGATGGCGATATCAGCGGTCGCAGCAGTTTCGATGCTTCTAGTGGAGGCGAGTACTTTGAAGAAGAGAGCGATTACCAACAGGGCGGTCAGCAGCCCATGTACGCTGGTGGAAACAACAGCGGGTGGGTTAGTGACTCGTACGACGGACGGTAACCGTCCTTCTTCACGCTCTGCTTTCTCTGGCGGCCCCCTTCTCTTCACGATTCTGCAACGCATTCACGACTTGTTCCTATGAACCATGCGCGCCTGTGCCTTCTGTCACTTCATGTTTCTTGTTTGGATACCACTTTCATTGCCTTCGTACGCGCCTAAGGGTCATTGATACCCCCGGATTGGAGACTATCGAGGAGTTTTGGTTTGCAGATTATGGGCCTCGACGCCTGCTTGTAGCCGTCTTTGCTCAGTGGTGTTCTAGTGTTTGATTTAGACGAGAGTATATACCACAGGAAATGTAGCTCCAAGCCTTCACTTTGATTCCTGGTCGTTTGAGATGTGATATGACTGGTGCTTTGGCTACGCTGGAAAATTATCCTAATGTATGTAAGTTTAATCATGCAGCATGGGACGCCAGCCGGAGATGTAGTATGATTGCTATTCTAGAAGCGCATGGTTTGCAAGGTGTGTTCGCTTGTGTTCATGTACCGCGTGTTTGTGAAAGCAAGCACAAGAGGGTCTGGGAAGATGCGAAGATGCGCGTTGTAAGCTGGACCAGGTGTTATATGCGTCCTCGTCCCCACGTCTGGAGGCAGCAAACATGCAGAGCAAGAGAAAGCATTTTCTGGAAAAGGTGTATACAAATAGGGGGTTAAAAAAAAAGATGCAGAGAATCACGCAGAGAGTGCGGAGCTTCTGTGAGCTTTGCAGGAGCAAAAAAGGAGAGTGGGCCTGACCGGGATTCGACTTTACAAACGTTAGATTCTAAACTTCACATGTTCAAGGCTGTGACAACTTACACCCGGGGCCTGTCACATAACAGATACTCTGTATCCAGGATAATTTTCCCGAAGCGACAATCATACCACTAGACCATCAGGCCGACTTTTGTCTTGTTGATGACAAATTTCGAAAGTAGGTGGTCCTAGTACTTGGCTAAGCAGCCTCCAAAGAACATGGCGGAGACGTCTGAGAGGTCGCTGGGTAAGTGGAGTTGCGTGGGAATGTTGGTCTGAGGCGGTTGGTGCAGATTTGGTACGTGGACATGGTGCGCAGTGGGGCAGTGGTATATGTTAGTCAGGGTGGGACGCTTCTAATCATGGAATTCACAGCCTCACTTTACTCCTTTCGGAAGACTTTGCGACAGAAATCTCGAACTTCTGGTCGACCTTGACCGTCTGTGCTGCAAGCATTGATCGAGAGGATAGCAAGATCAAGCTGCAGACCCAGCACAACATCGAGATGCAGACTGCCCAGCACAACACCACCACAACCAGATTGCATCGTATATACATGCAAGGTCGGCATGCAGGCATCACAAGACCCCGATCTTGACGTCTTGGTAAAACAGAATAGGCTGGGCGCATCTCCTTATCGCTCGCCTCATTTGCCCAGTAAAGTGTCACCGAAGCTTATGCGCACTGGGTGGAGAGCCGATCATACAGGCACAAGTATGTCCTGTGCATGGTGACGGGAGGGAGCCGACATCGCTAAACCTATGGCGATCCCCCCTGCAACTGTGCGCTCAACAACTGCTACACCGACATTTTGGCGCCGTTGCGTGCAAGGTGGTCGCCATCACGAACGAACATGCTGTGCGTAGACGTTCAACGACTTTCATGTCTTCACTTTAATCGAGTGCCGTTGTCATCATCAAGACATCAGACGATTTATTTGAGCACGCTGCGACCATGATCAAAAGTGCGGGGGAGACGTGCTGGGCATGCTAGAGTGGGTCCCTTCCATTGGTTCGGGCCAGCCCTTGTGCCACATGCAGTATAGTGGGTGCCCCAAGCTCCCTCCCAGCAAGCTCCCATCCACTGAGCACCACGGAGTCCAACGCTGCATCCCCGATGTGCCCACTCGTTATGAAGTGAACAATCCACGAGGGTGTCCTGAGTCGTTGTACAGCACAGCTCACTGACCGCTCTCTGTAGAGATCCCAGAACGCAGGCCAAGGAATCCGAAGAGTGGTCGCCGCTGCTGTGTTTGTGAGGCTCGAGGGCTTAGAAAAGGGAGAGCTTCCCCTCACTGTGTCGCGAGCTCAGCTGTCATTCCTGTCCTCTCAACACCTGTTCCTGTCTACCGGTTCGCCTGATAGCGCTTCCCATTGCCCGCCGCCTTCCGAAGCTTACTGACGCCCGCATCTTTGCGTCACTGAAACCTTATCGTCTTATAATCTACCACTAATTGCTCGTCTTGCTTCTTTCGCATACTACTACTTCTTCCTCTCCGCGCGCACTTGCGTTTCGTTCACATCAACTTCCCCATACATCAACACTACACACACCTTCGCAATGGCCGCCTCAAAACCTAGCGTTCGCATCATCAGCGCCCTCGCCGGCCCACGCCTTCTGGGCCCTCGTCTCACAGTCCGCCAGCTGTCAATGACAGGTTCGACTGCCTCTTCATCGCTCCTCACAACCGACAAGCCCTATGCCTCAAATCGTTCGGCTGGACCCATCCGCCTTCATGGCGAGCAAACCATCCCAGTCCCCGAGGCTACCGAGACCGGCAACAAAGTCCGCCGCTTTAACACATCGAGGAGTTTAAAGTCCGTTGGCGATTCCAGTACCCTGGACTTTATGCACTTCCCGGAGTTCGACCTGGAGAGCCGAAGCGCGCCCATGGGCATCAGAGTCCCTATCATCCCATGGGCCAACGTTGCCAGCCGCGGTGCTGAGAGCGAGGATTCCGTAAGTCTTGTCCCACTCTCTGTCTTCTGCTTATCGCGCAAGAGTGCTAACGATATGGCTTCCTAGATCCCCATGCAGCCCACAATCTACACTGTCTCCGCTGACGGTACCCACATCCACTCCCCCTCCGCAATGACCGAAGTGTCCGACACAAACCAGTCTGGCTACCAGGGCATCGCTGAGGCTGTCGCCAACAAATTCACGTCTACCCGCGAGGAGGGTGAGGGTATGGTAAAGCAGATCTGGAATGACCTCATGGAGGATCTTGCCGATCTTGCGAGTGGCCCAAAGCGCGGCTCTAACAAGGCTTAAGTGGGGTGTACATACGCTGTCATGACTGCCGTCGGCGAACGGCGGTTCTGATGGTTACGTGGGCTTCGCACTGTATCGGACTTCCGATGGCTATCGGGTGGGTCTGGGGATGTTGAGTCGAAGCATGTTTTTGCTTTCTTGGTACTGTGGAATGGAAGGGTCTAGCGCGAAGTGCTCGGGCTTATGAGATCACGAAATACATTTTAATCGCTCTTTGACCAGTGTCTTTGTTTCTTCGTTGCAATGCGCTGGTTTGACTACACTACCTGACCCCCGACCTTTGATTAAGGTGTGCGCGAGCACGGTGCTGATTGATAAGGAAATGTGGAATGACAGCCATCGAGATTGTAAGCGTTGGGTTCTGCCATGGCAATGAAATATACCAAGTTCTCTCATCGAAGACCTCCCAGTTCTTCCATCAGTCCGCAAAGCGCCCTTACAAGAGGCGGCCCAGTCTCACGATCCACATCCGGGTGTGTGGATTCAAGAAGCATGACACCCACCTTCATAACCTGCGAAGGAAACTTGAGGTTACAGATTTCGGGCCGAGCAATCGCTCCAGACTCCGATGGCACTGGTTGGTGCGTAGAGATGATGCGAAGGCACGGTATACCGCTATTCGTAGCAATGAAGGAATTAACAACACTAGCCTGGTTATCAGAGGCGGCATCATCGAGGTAGATAACCTTGCCCGGAAGCGAATTCGGCCGTGTGCGCATCGGCGTCGTAGTACCGGTCTTCTTAGCCAGGTCGCGCATCATCATGCTGTATGTCCAGAGGACCATGATGGCATGGTATAACATGAAGGAATCTGGGCCGCGGATCTGATAAGGTGGGATTTGTCGCGCAGCTCGGATTACCTGTCCAGCATGCCAGATTGCGACTCTAGCTTCTTTGGTTTGGCTCCAGGGTGAGAGGTGGGTGTACGCGCTGTTGGCAGCGCTCTCGCCGCATTTGCCGGCGAAGCGCGTGATTAGATCGAGGTTGACGTGGAGGTACATCTGCAGGAATTGGTGGAATAGGCAGGTCACGGCTGGATGTTTGCTGGGTAGAAGGTCTTCGCGTTGAAGATATTGGTATCTGCGGGGGAGTGTCAGCTTCATCGAGTATGAGAGAAGATACACCAACAGTTTTTCCTGACGAGATCGAGCCCAGAGCTGTGAAGCGGCGTCGCTGCTCTCGTTCATCAGCGTAGATTGCTGTGTATACTCCCAAATCTGAGCTGCAATACCGTGTAGATAGGAGGAGTGAGCGATCTGCATGTCGATGGTGGCAGGAAGGCAGTGTATGGCAGCTTCGTCTTTTAGAAGCGTTTGAACCGAGGGAGGGCTGGAGACGACGTTCATGTCAAGATAGCGCGTTCGCCATGTCTCTGCTGTAGGTGCCAACCACAGCGTCTTTGATGCAGGTAACATGAGCGTAAGTTCAGCGTAGCTGATAAGTGGCGGGCGATGCTTCGCCATAGTCATGTGGATGTCGTGCTCGAACAAGTGATATACCAACCTGTCTGTATTAGATGCTGGGTAAACAGGTTCCACCGTATCTGTCATACCTCTTGTAAGATTCTTGCTCCACCCACTGCTTCCACTTTGCATGTAGTTCCTCGTCGCCATCCTCGGCAGACGGTGTTACTGCAGGATACCGGATGTGATCGAATCTGCCGGCGCGCCGCAGTGCCTATACCTTCAGCGTGCGTTAGATGATCATATCAGAGCTTCTTACCGTGACAAGAGATTGCAAGCTACTCTCCGCGATTTCCATCTTCCTCCTATACCCACAGAATGCCCCGATATCAAGCCAAAGCATCGAAGCTTGGAGATATTCAAGGTCGCGTATCACACTATTATCATTCTCGGACTGGAGACGTGTTAGTCGTCCTTCGACTTGGTGTCAAGCCTGGTATTTGCAAAAGACCTACCAGCCTGTTCAACGCGACTCGGACTATCTCTTGTAACGCCAAGCCTGTTCTGCTCACCGAGAGCACGCCAAAACATACACACCCAGCTGCCACCAAGGCAGTGAGATATTCTGGCCGGGCAGTCTCGCTTTCGAAGGTATACGGATGGATCCATGCATCAGTCTCAGTTCTTTTTGCAATCCCAACCTTGATCAGCTTGTCGACGCACTCTGCCGAAGGGAAAGAAGGAATGGTGATATGGCTCTGTGCAGTCTTCGACACCAATTGGAAGATGCGGTCACGGGCTGCCGGCGAAAGCTTATCTGGGATCACAACGTTGGAAGAATATGGCATGTGTGGTGACGAGGCAAGATCTACGTTACGCTCGTCCAAGGCGATGTTTTCGTGCTCGCTAAAAGCGTGCTGGTTACGCTCAGGGATCCAGAACCTAAAGCAGGTCAGCGCTGATTGGTCTATCGGTCAGTGTGGCTTACCAGGCAGACTGTTTGAATACTGCATGGCGCCTCTTCGCGGAGTTGCTATCAATCTTCTCGTGAGAAACATCTGTATTGATAGGCGGCGTTGCAGAAGGCAAGGCAGTCACCTGTGATGTCTGCGCTTCTAGCATCTGACTGACAGTTGGAGTGAAATCATTGCCAAAAATGTCAATCTGACCAAGCCAGTCAGTCTCTGGCATCCATGCTGTCAGATCTGGAGGCGGTTGCATGTAGTCACTACCCAAAAAGTCTGGTGCGGGAACCATGATCTGTTCGAAAAAGGCCGGGATGGTATGCTGAGTATAACCAGTGGTATTGTACAGATCGAGTAGAGCTTGCGCCTCAGTATTGGTCTCGTTGAGGTAGACATCGTTCAGTTGTATGTCATCGTCAAATTGGTATGGGTTGCTTTGCTCTTCAACAGATGCTGCAAACACTTGCGCTGACTGTTGTCCTACACCCGCTTGAGCGAGCGGTGACGGATCGGGCGACTTTGTCAGGCATGGTAGGCTTTTCTTTTGGCACCGTTTGCATGGCCTTCCATTGTCGCATTTGACTTTTGATACGACGCAGGAGTTACAGGCCTTCGTGGCACGTTCTGCTACGCGATATGGGCCTACGAGCCCATCTTTAGCATTCTTTGTGTGAGTTGCTTGATGCCTGAGTAGCAGGTCCCTTCGGTTGAACGCTGCAGGGCACTCCTCACAATGAAACGACCTCTCGTTGCGGTCTGTGCATCGTTAGGATTTCGCTGAGTGATGGCCAACGGTGAGCGAAACTCACGTGAGTCCAGATGTCGGTTCAAGTGGTCGGCACGTTCGTATGATCGGTGGCAGACTTGACACTGAAGCCCACCAATTGACGCATCGGAAGTCCGCTTACGTTTCGAGGGTCGCGCATTCGTTGGGGTCACCGCTATCTCGACTGACATAATTCAAGAACTGAGGAACGGAAATGTGGGAAAAAACGAGCAGGTAGTTCAAAGCGCATCAAGGCTTCCGGCCATCGGAAAGTGGGCGCCCCTACCCTTGTTCAGATGCGGGGTGTGTCCGAACCGTCACATCAATCGAGCCGACGGCACATCAATTGCCGAACCTTCAACATCCTCGGGAGTAGTCACGTTTCACATTGCAAGCCTCACTCATCGAGCCATGTCGCCTATGTCTACAATTGCAGCAGAAACGTCGATTCAGAGGGTGCGGCTCAGGTGTCGCCAATACCCGTGTCGACCGAAGTGTGGGACCTGGTCTAAGCCACTGCTGTTGTTTTGAGACCAACCGTTATTGCTGACATAGAACGCCTTTGCTCCCAATCATGCACTCCCCGATAGGTGCAGTTGTAATCCATGAATTCATCAGGGTGCCTGTCCCGGTTAGATCACGTCAAAAAACCTGCGCGACTTGCACTCACATTCTGATCACATTGCTGCCTCGTTCCGTTGCAGGCTTCGCAGCTTCGCGGCTGAATCGCTGTATCAAGCTTGCACGTTCGTGTCTACTTTTGAAGACGTCTTCTAGAAGCGAAGACACTTCGTCCTTGGACGGCCTGTCAATGATGTGACCGAAGAGCGTTCCTAAAGCTTCGGCGTCCTCAATGGTTTGGCTTGCGCCTTGGCCTTGAGTCGGTAGCATAGCGTGCGCGGCATCCCCAATGATAATCGCGCGTCCAGAGTGCCATTTATCTAGCGGATCCAAATCGCGCAGCTGCCAAAGACCTATGCTTTCGGCATTCCGGAGTGCATCTTTGGTCCAGCTGGGGAAATCCTTGAATGTTTCCAACATCTTTTCAGGGTGTCCCTTCGTCACCCACGACTGCGCTCTGTCGGCATTCTCGTTCATCTGCTCGTCCGGTACCAGTCCAACGATACTGTAAAGTGATCCGCCGCGTGCAGGACCCATGATGAGTCGACAGGAGTGTGCCATGATCATAGAAGTATAGGGCTCTTCTGGGTTGATGTTTGCGGAGAATTGTGGCGCGCGCTCATTCAGAATCGCAGTTGGCAGCATAAGCCGGTATGCCGAGGAACCTGTGGGTTTGGGATGGGCCTCTTGACCGAGTATAGAAGTACGTAGAGCACTGTGAATGCCGTCCGCGCCAATGACAAGGTCTGCTTCTAAATGCTCACCACTCTCAAGTATGACCTTGCCTTCTTCACAGTCACACCGAGATACTCGTGCCGAAGTACGCAGTATTGCAGGCTGGCCGTCCAGTTCGATGGATGTAGCTGTCTTCTTGAGATAGGCGTGGAGATCTTCGCGGTGCCACATGATGCGGTCTGCGCCATACTGCGTCTTGCTCCGTAGAGGTATTTCATTCACCATCTTGCCGTCAGCATTGTAGATCCTGAATCCGTGGTCGACCATGCCGTTCGAGCCGTTGAGCAGATCTGTCAACCCCCACGACTGTTCTAGAATCCTTGTGGCGTTGGGTTGTAGTGAGATCGTAGCGCCGATCTCTGCGCTGAGACGAGATTGTTCGAGGATCGTAATCTGTCGGTTGTCCTTCCGAAGGGCTATAGCTGCTGCCAGTCCTGCGATGCCACCGCCCACAATGATGATCCGAAATGGTGTTGACGATGGCATTGTGAGCGCAGTCGTGGGTGTGTAGGAAGAGAAGTTGATGGGGTATCACGATGCCGTGCCGGAGGTTTATCAAACATGCTGGTGGTATTCCGGGAAAGCGGTTACCTGATAATCGATAACCTCTTGCCGTCCTAGCACGGGAAACCTGCTGGAATTGATCCCTACCCTCCACTTTACGAGATCTTCTCTCAACATCCCCGCAATGTGTATTCAGGCTCGTGCATTTCGCACGCGCCGTCGTCGTAATCGGGGTTCGGAGAGGTGGGCCCACACACGTTCGGCCCGTGTGGGCAACGCCAAAGGCTGCACATCGCACAGGCGCTCAGATATTGTATGAGAAGAATGTTGAATATGACCTCCAAGCCAGTCTTCCTAACACAGCAATCAAGTTTCATCCAATTCGGCAAACAGCCCCAAGACCAATATACGCATCGACATGATCTCCACCGCAACGAAGACAGCGTCGGTTACGCTGAAGGCCGTCGAAGATCAGCGCATGAGAGTGGACGGCACGGATACGACGTTCGGAGACTGGAGGGACGACCTGGCTAGAGATGGCTATGCAGTTATCAAGGGTGCTATTCCGAAGGAGAGGGCCGACAAGTACGCAGACAAGATGTATAGCTGGTTGGAAGGATTGTAAGTACAGACACCGACATGATATCGCAAAGCACTCACATTCTCCAGCAACCTCGGCTACGACCGCAATGACTTGTCCACGGTCCACAAAGACAAGCTCCCGTTGATAACTGAAAAGGGCATGTGCCTTCAATATGCTGTTACCCACGAAGACTTTGCTTGGGCCATCCGAGGAGAGCCTGGCGTTGTTGGAGCCTTTGAGAAGGTTTACAATACCGAGGACTTGATCGTGTCGTTTGATGCGATCAACTTCACATTGCCGTATGTTGGGCGCATCCGTGTCTCGAACAAGCTGACAGTCGCTCTAGTCGCTCAGACCTGGCACCAAACAAGCCGTGGCCTCACCAAGACCAAGACCCATTGAAACCTGGATTCCGATGTCTGCAAGGCTTGGTGAATCTGCTTCCCAATGGTCCAGAGGACGGCGGATTGATCGTGTGTCCGGGCGGACATCTGTTGTCCGACGAGTTCCATAAAGATATGGCGGACGAGGAACGCATTCCAGCGTGGACACCAGAGTGGTATGGCTTCACTGAGAATGGCATGAAGTGGCTCGAGAAGAAAGGCCTGAAGTGGGTGAAGGTGTGTGCAGAGCCCGGCGATCTGCTGGTGTGGGACTCCCGCACCCCTCACTACAACCTGAGCTCCAAGACGAACCAGCCTCGTTTTGCAATCTACACATGCTACATGCCTGTGGAAGATGCCACTCAAGAGGACTTGCGCAGGAAGAGGGATGCGTACGAGCGCTGGGTGGGAACGACCCACTGGCCAAACGCGAGGCACACAGGCTCAAACGTTGCGAAAAGAGACGGAGTGGACGACCCGCACAATCGGTTCGAGCCGGTGAACAAGCCGATCATGGATGAGAGGACATTCAAGCTGACTGGCATTCCGTATATCAAGGCGGAAGTCTAAGTGTGAGGTTGGCTTGATTTTGGAGCGCGCCCAAGGTGGTAGGGGAGGTGGTGGATGAGTAGCATCCAACGCGCCTGATTTGGTACGCGTGCCTAGCGTGACGCGTTAGTCCAGATTAGGCCGCTTTCTCTCGCTAGCTGAAATGAAAAACTATGACATCAACGAAGCTTACCCAACGTGCCCGTCTGACACCCATCTATCACTGCATGGCTCAACAACCAGATAAAGGCGCTGAAGAGGATCACCAGATTCTATCCAGCGTTCTGATTATAGTGCGCTGCTGTCCAAATGACTCGACTGGATGCCGACAATGCCTATGACGCGTTAACGCATCCATCACCAACGAAGACATAGCCAACACCGACACTGACATTGCTATGCGAGGCCATGGTACCCATCCATACCGACCGTAACTTACCGGCTTTCTCAGGCCGCCGTTGAAGGCCACTTCCAGGGACATACAGCACCTTGAAGCTAATGCTACGTTGTTGACATGACTGCCCGTGTACGTTGCCAGCCCACCTCTGCCACAATCGTCACTGATCAGGCAGAAGCAGTCACACAACATGATACGACACGGCTCGAAAGCCAATCAAGGGGTTTACGAGCGATATCCACATTCAAACATATCTGAATTAGACTAGGACGCACGCGCTTCCCCAGCCACGCCAAAACAGCAACACAACAGTCTCGCTGCAACGCCAATACAACACAGCTGCACTCATCTGTCTGGCATCTCCGTAGATCTTCCGCCGACGTGACACGAGCATACGACAGACTGTCTTCTCAGTGCGACATCGAAGGGTGGCCTGACACCTTCTTCATCGCCCACTTGCCGGTATAGGCCCTGATCTTCTTACCATACAGGAAGACGGGTATGCCAAAAAGACCGAAGAGTGCCGTGAGTCCGGCGTACGTTCCGAACGTTCCGTCGTAGCCATCGGTCTCGATGAACCTGGCGACACCATAGCTGGTGCCGAAAGACACGAAGCCTCGAAGAGCCGTGATGACGACAAGAATAGGGCCGGCGCGTGCTGGATCTAAATGTAAATATGTAAAGTCAGTGTATGTCTCACATGCCGTCCATCCGGAAACACTTACAGGAGTCAAGAAGGTACGTGATTGCAGCGATGTTGGCACCAACGAACGCGAAGTAATACGCTGCATTGGCGAAGACGAAGACGAACCAGTGGTAATCTCCTGGGTTTTCCGCTGCCAGGCCGTACAACGTGGCGGCAAGGCACCCACATAGCAGGGGAATCCAGAGCAGCAACAGGCGATTCTCAGGTTCGTGAACTCCACCATTGCGTCTTGCTCGCCACTTGATTATGACATCGCTGCCGTTACCAAGGAGTGGGAGTGCCACAAAGGCGACAACGATCTGCCCAGCGTTGACGTATGATACGGAACTGTCCGACCAGTTGTACGGAGGCGCGTGTACTATTGTGCCGTACGTTGTTCCAATGGCGATGTTGACGCCAATAGTAAGACCGTTTAGGCAGAAGGCCCAAAGCACATTGGGGAACAACATGACCTGGAAGGTGTTGACGAAGCCGTAGAAACCTTCCATCCATTCCGGTTTGTTGACGAAGATGCGCATATCTGACCAGACTGTGCGGGGAAGAAATTTTGTGTTATCCAGAGGCGGTCTTTCGGAGAGCTTAGCCGGCTGTGGTGCAGTCGCCCTACATCCTTCTAGCTCACCTCCCTCTTCGGCTGAGAATTGACCATACGCGGTCAGAGGGCGATCGTACTTTGACTCGGGAACCCAGAAGATGGAAGCAATGAACGTGGCTGCGCAAAGACCGGCGCCTAGGTAATACCAGTTGGATGGGCCAACCGCTCCAGCGATTGGTGATGCGCAGATGATGTACACGGCTGACAGAACTGTCTGCGTGGCAGATTGCCACATCAGGAAAGTACTACGCTCGTGAACGAAGTGGATTTCCTACACCCTAATTAGAGAACGGTTCTCGCGCCTTTGTCTTGCTATCGTTACCTGGATCATCATTGGGACCAGTGCCTCGCTCTGACCTGCAGCAAACCCGAGGAGCATCCTAGCGCCAAGGTGCTCGTTGTAGTCTTTGGCATTTGCGGCCCAGACGGCTGATGCTATCAAGAGCAACAGCGACAGAAGGTAGACAGGGCGCCTTCCGATCGCAAGAGCGAGTGGCATGCAAACTAAGTTGCCTACGCCCATGAACATTGAAGGGTACGTCATCAGCGCGGTTATGTCGGCTGCACACCCGGTCAGCGCAGTCAGAGCATGTGAGGAACTGAGATCACTGACCATATGTAGCTCCAGCTGCGGCATAGATAGGGATATACCAGGTAAGAAGACCTCCAAATCCGGACACGAGTGCGAGACCCAGACTGGAGAAGATCGAGACCAACACGATGAAGAGAATCTTGCGAAACTTCGATAGATTCAACGGGTCTATTGAGAAGACTCAGTACGTGAGGCCGCGAGCTACGTGCTACAGAGTACACAAACCTTGAGGATCAGCGCTAGGGGCTGGAATCAAGAAGATCTCGTCGAGGTCGGTGATGGTCACAGTTCCCATCGCCGCAGGCTCCTGGATGGGCTTCACGATGCCTGTCTCAGCATCTGAAACAACCTCATATCGTTCGACTTCGGTCTTCATGGTCTTCGGGGTTTTGATGTCGTCGAGCATCTTTGCGAGGTAAACGATGTTCTCGCGCTATAGCGAGATGAAGGTGAAGTCAACGGAAATATAAACCCGCTCGTCCAAAACGGAAGAGCACAAACGACTGTTAAGTTCGATGAGAGTGTACTATGCGCGCAGAGCGGTGGTTATATCTAAATATGCGCTTCGGCTCCTCTTCTTCAACGTTCACCTATTGGTACGTGGCACTTCTTCTTGTCGTCTAGCCCGCGTCCAGACTCGTGCCACGGCCGACGATTTCGTTGGCGTTTCCAAGCCTTGGTCTGGAAATCAATGCCACATTCACATCCCGGCTGAGCAGAACTCCACTTCACGAGCATTACGCGGCAGTGTCGCACGAACGTCTATCTGGGGTTTCTGGCATGACTGTGGGGTAGGTAATCCGGGGTAGCGCGTGCGTCGGAGAGTGGGCTAGCTCGCGGAAGGAGGGCCATGTTCAACCAATCAGTATCGTGCAATTCGCAACCATTCTTGGCTTCAGCTCCTGCGCGGCGCAACTGCCGAGCTTCTTTACGAGTGTTTGCAGTTGTCTCAGGAAGCCTTTGCAATGTCACAAGCGGAGAACATACCCTGCAGACGATGCGCGGCAGTCCTATCGCTATGCCAATGCACGGTCGAAGTCACTACTATCATTTCATCGTACAGTTCTGCGTCCACGGACGTAAACTTTGCATGCGCAGAGTGTGTCACAGCAAGCATGTTCACGAACAAACACCGAGTGACGTAACTTAGATGAAATTGTGCGATATATTGGGCTCATTCAACGCTCTATGCAACTGCAACAGGCACGAAAGGCAGTATGATCTTGCTCGGCGTGTCTGCTCCGACGTGTATCCTGTGCTCGCCCTTGTTCTTCTCATGTTCCGGTCGCGGTTTCGAGAAGGCCGTGTACTCTGCAATACTAGGAAACTCACCGGAGACCTGAACGCTGATCGATTCTCCTTCGTCAAAATCGACACCCATGGACCAAATACCGATTTCTAGTTTCACGATCTCACCCGGTGTGATCTTCTCTTCCTTCTCGTGGGGGTGGAAGGGGAACTGCTCGTGGATGCTTCGCGCCGGGTCGAATGCCCGGTGGCTGGCACGCAATACGCCAACGCTGCCGAGGTGCAGATTCAGGCTCGCGCGTTCCTTCTCTGGAATATCATCGATACTTTTGTAAGCTGAGGGTATCGCCGAGAACGGAAAGCAGAGATGCATAAGCAGCTTTCCGTCCTTATCTTTCTTGCGCAGGATGACAAAGACATTCATGTCGTCGTGTGAAGGAGCTGACATGTACAAAACGGCTTTGGGCAGGCCAATGAGCCGTGACTTTTGCGTGAACTTGTAGGTGAATTCGGCGATCGATTTCGAGTCTTGCGAATCGTAGCTGAACATCTCGGTCTTGGATGGGGGTTGTTCGGTCAAGCCGGAGCCTGCTAGGTAAAAGTCCTTGTATTGGGTCCCTGGAACCGGGAAATCGGAGAACTCGATGCCATCAATAGCTTCACGGTCGCCAAATTGGAGTGCTGACCATCGCACCCTAGCCATCTTCTCCCAGTCGTTGTCAATGCCCCGCAGATACTTATCGAAGTAGGTATGCAGTTCCTTATCCGCGTGAGGATCACAGTATAACTCGAACCATTCTTGGTGTGAGCTCCATCGAATCCACTTCTTGTCATGAGGTACTTCGAGCCATCCACGTACGGAGCCCATTGTATGGATGCTGGAAAAGTCGCTTCCGCTGATGAAGACAGGAACTTCGATCTTTGTCATATCAGGGCGCTTGTCGCTCCAATACGCGTTTGCGACAGGTGACCTCCGATGCATCTCAGCGAAGTCCTCGATGCCGCCGCCCGGATTGTTCGTCTTGATGATGAAGTGGGTGATGAGATCGAAATTTGACATGCTGAAGACGCCACCTCGACAGAATTGCTCGCGGTAGATATCACCAGACCCTTCCCAGGGTGCAATAGCGGCAAGGTGTGGAGGTCGTAGAGAGGCAACATGCCACTGGATGATGGCCAGCGCACTATTGCCGGCCATACCTACTTTGCCATTACTCCATGGCATGTCTGCCACAGCTTCGATGACATCGTAGCAATCTTCTGCATCTTGTGAGCCCATGATCTGCCATGATTAGCTAAATAGTAGAGTTTGCAATACTGAGCATACTGGTATGGAACCGTCGCTGTTGCCCGTGCCGCGAGAATCTACCGAGATGATCGCATAACCACGTGGACACCATACAACTGGATCAAGTCCCTCGAACTTCTCCAACCCGCTGAGCGCTTCATTCGGCACGCAGCAATTCCAAACGCAGATTGGAAGCATGTGTAGAGCGGAGTACTTTTTGCCGTAGCATGACCAGCTTATCACTGCTGGTAGCTTTTCGTCTTCGGGAACGTCGGCGGGCCGGTAAATGTCGACATAAAGGCGACATCCATCTCTGACCACGATCTCGACATCGTGATCAATTCGTATGTCAGATTCGAGAGGGCGGGCGTTGTACGGTTTCGCGCCTTTGCGAAGAACTTCGGTTTTACCGGGTGTGAAGCCTTGGTAGTTGTTCACACCCGGCTCAGGCTTTGAGATGGGCTTGTAGGCCACTTGCATAGCGACTGGCATGTTTGACGTTGGCAATGGTGAAAACGTGTGGACGAGAAAGAGGAGGAGAACAGTGAGCGCAATCGGTAAAGATACCAAGCTCCGTGACAGCTACTTGAACAACAAACACATCTATCCGGAACGCAACGCGTCGAGTGCACTTTGCGACGTCGTGCCGTCCACCTCGGCAAGCGTTCTAGTCCGAAGGGTTGTCCGTCCCCCACACGACCCGAGTCCCACAAATCCTGCGGCATAGATACATATCGCGGGGTATGGCGCCCACATGTGCCGAGACGGTCGGCAACGCTGCCCCGACATCCCCAAACGATGACTATTGTCCCGAGAACAACATCATACAAGCTTCTCTTCAACATCCAACATATAACATCACTTAAGTGCAATCAAAGGCTATTCCACCACAGCTTCATTCCAATAAGTTTCGCCATCTCCTGCATTTGAGCATTTCTGGCCTCGTCACTCACAATACGCATTCAAGCCCTCGTCTTAAGAAGATGGCGCCTCATGCCGAAGAGCCAAAGCCAGATAGCGGTGTTGATCTGATCTCGTACGACGGTACCGTATATGGCGATTGGCGCGACGATTTTCACAAGAACGGCACAGCAATCATCAAAGGCGCCATCTCACCCGAACGTGCAGAGTACTACAAGAAAAAGCAGATTGAGTGGCTTCAGTCCTTTGGTCGCGGCTTCGATCCCAATGATGAGTCAACATGGACACAAGAGCACCTTCCTGTTAGCTTCAAGGGCGGGATGTACTTTGCCTACTCTAGCACACATGAGAAATTTGTTTGGTAAGTTGTGCATTGGATGCGATGTCGGCAACATACTAATGCAGATTCAGGGAAGCTCGCACCGAACCCAAGGTCATCGAAACCTTCGCCAAGCTTTGGGGCACCGAGGAGCTCCTCTGCTCATTCGACGGCATGAACATCACACTGCCGCGCCAGAAGGATCTCAAGTGGAGCCCCTGGCCGCACTGCGATCAATCTCCTCACCGCAAGGGCATGCAGTGTGTGCAAGGTCTATTGAACTACCAACCCAATGGCCCTGATGATGGTGGCTTGATCTTGATGAAGGGCAGCAGCAAGCTGTATGATGAGTTCTTCCGCGAGAAGAGGGAGCAGGACAACCATGAGGACAAGCCTCCGGAGGAAGAGGACTTCAAGGATCTTTTCATCTTCAAGGAAGAGGATGTCCAGTGGTTTAAAGACCGCGGATGCACACTCAAGAAGGTGAACCTTGAAGCTGGTGACTTGGTGCTGTGGTATGTTCTTACCGTCTTCCCTCCCCCATTTGGTCCTTGAGTTAATGTCGCGCAGGGATTCTCGCACCATGCACTACGCATGCTTTCCTCAAGGCAACCGCATCCGCCATGTTCAGTATGTCTGCATGACGCCCGCCAAGTTCGCGAAGAAAGAGGATCTCGAACTCAAAGCCGAGCTCTTCAAGACGTGGCAGGGTACGACACACTGGCCGCACTGCAATATCCGCAAACAAGGCCCGCCAGAGAGAGATGGCAAGCCTGATCCGCAGAATAGAACGGAACCACTAGAGAAGCCGATTGTTACGGATAGGATTCTGCAACTAGCTGCGGTAAAGGCTTACTAAGAGCTGAAGCGGCCCATATATGACGAAGAAATACGCGGGTTCTCAGGACTTCAAGGTCGTCTTTCGCGGCAGTAGAGTGAATTGTGGTGCATGCTTTCGTACGCTCTTATTTCAGCTATTTCCAGTCTGGGCTTTGCCTTCTGTACCATGATACTCTTCCGACAATGGATACAAGCCAATGCTCTTGCCTATGTACGTCAGAGGTCCTCAACCGCAAGAAGGTCGTGGTTGTTATTCTTGGACCATATGATAGCACCGGAAAGATCGTGGAGGCAGCGATATCTTTAACATATACTTCTCTTCTCTCTAGTCAACGTCTCATGACTCTAACTACAGATAACGAAAATGTTTTACAGCTAGTGAACTAAGACAAAGGAATGCGCTGTATCATCTAATCGGTGTGGTGCCACTGGGAACTGAGAATCGAAGCGTGCTGTCTTTACTTCTCAGCCTTCTCACCTCGAAGGCATCTTGTCCAATTCTTGTTCTTTGATATTTCTTTGGCCTTGTCTAACTGCTGTGCACGAGACCACTTCGACTCACCTGGCTGCTTCAAATTTGGTTTCCGACCATTGGAGAAGAATTTCGTAGCACGGGCAGCTGCTCCGACCGTTCTGGAAATTGCCTTAGCCACGGATATAACAGCATCGACAGCCGACCTGAACAGGTTGGCAATGGCGTTGATAAAGTTTCGTTTTTCAGTAGATGGGCTTTCTTGCGGTGAAGTGGAGTTGATGTTGGTGAAGTTGATGTTGGTGGAGTTGATGTTGGTGGAGTTGATGTTGGTGAAGTTGATGTTGGTGAAGTTGATGTCGGTGGAGTTGATGTCGGTGGTGCCGTCTCTTTTCTCCATAGATCGCTTTGCATTCTCAGCAGCCGCGTCGCCAACTTCCAGAAATCCTTTCGCAAAGTCTTCTTGAACGATATCGGTCTCATCGTCAGGCACCGCGTTGTCCAGCCATTCGTCGTCGATATCAGAACCAGGCCAAACTTCAAGCATATCCCCGTTGATGCTGTCCAGCAAGTCCAATGAGAAGCCGCCGTCAGCCATCTCAAGCATGGCCTCCGTACCAATGGCAGCGGCAGTAAGAGGAAGACATACAGCCATACGGCGAAACTTCTTCTGGTTTCTTTCAGATCGTCTCTGTTTGTCTTTTTCCTCCCACTCCTTGTTCTTTTCTTCTTTCTTTTTCTCCAGGCGCTCTTTGATCATGTCCTTGAACTTCTCAAACTTCTCCTTGATCTTCTCCTTGATTTTGTCTTCGTAGGTTTTCTTCTTGTCCTCCTCACTCATATCCTTGTCTCTGATGCATACTGTCTTCGTGGGATCCGACTTCATGAGCGGTGGGCACTTGATGCATTTGGTCGGGTCGGACGGGTCTCGAATCTTGTTCTTCTTGCATCGAACCTTTCTTTCACAGCTCTCTCCATTTCCCGCTTGTCTGTTAACTAAGGGAAATCGAGCTTCGCGGCCCAGCACGGAGGCTGGCTGTGAGATATCGAGATCGGATGCCGTACCCCTGTGGACACGTTGCGAAAGTAAAGTGGCTTCGCTGGGGGTATACGCGGCGATCAAATGATTCGTTAGGAGGAACAGTACTTTGATGGTCTTTGCAACATGCATGATGAGGGATTGGCAAGAAGCTAGCAGTAGTGTAAAGGTAGATTTTGATGTGAACTGAGAAGGACTCACGTCGATGGCTTTCTTATCAATGTACCTAGGTAAGCTGCCAGCCTTTCTCATGCTGTGACTGCTTGCGCAGGGCTAATCTAATTTGAGTGACGAAACAGTCAAGATACGTGGCGTATCCTACGATTGATCATATGAAAGGTATGGGGCTGCATCGGACGGCTCAACCTCTTCGCACGCGATACGTTGCCTCAACCGTTGGCGAGGCCACTCTGCTCTCTACTCAGACATCCTGCCACATGATGCACACTGCAACGAAAGCGACGCTGGGGCGGGTGAGCCCAACACAACGAACACTGCCTTCACGAGGCACGGATTCTGCCCTGTGTAAGAACCTGTGGGGTGGAAGCTGCCTATAGCCCCCAACCCACATAACCTGGCCGAGACCTCTATGGCCGCGCTGTGCAATCTAACTTCTCGGCCTGGTTCAGGCCCCATCTTACATACATATTTTCGAAACCAAAAGGTGCAGTCTGACACCTGGGCAGTCTCGGAATTTCGAACTTGCTATATCGAGCGCCACATGCTTACCTACGTACGGTCGATCAAGGAGGACTTCTTTGCTTGTTTGGTTGCCGATGCGAAAGACATTAGATTCACCGTCTAATCACGGTGGGGAAGTCTTGCTAGACTAAATACATGAACAAGGAGCTTTCGGTCACTAAGAGTTCATCAGCGTATAGTTTGATATGGAGCGTTACATTGAAGCGAAAGATCATTACACGAAGCAAAGCGTCTAATAATATCGCTACATTTGCGGCTATAACCATCTGGCGTCTAGACTTCATGATCAAGCTTGCGGAAATCATATCGCGCAGAAACTGATACATGTGGATTGCCAGCTGAACTAAACAAACACCCTTCAAACTCAATCTAAGCAAACAATCGCAATTTCATTCACTTCAGCTCCGGAGCTTCCATGCCATCGACCGACCACAAGTCCCAGACTTCATAACTTCCATAGTTCCCCACGAGGCAGCCATCGTCGCCATACGCCAAGATATCCGAGGGCTTGCAGTCGTCGCCATTGAAGAGGACGACAACGGAGCCAAAATCTTTGTCACCTTCACCTCCGGCTTGTTCAGTTTCATTGTGTTCGATAATGATGGCTGCAGCTACCCCAGCGTTGTCGCGGTTGCAGCCAGTGCTGGCATCGACATCTCGCCAGCCAAGGTTGGCACCGCGGCAGCCCGCAGATTGACTATACGCCAACGCCAAAAGTCAGTAGTTGTCACACATATGGATTATGGAAGGCGATGACTTGCTAGTGATGGAGGCGATAAGCGTTGGCTATGCAGACCAAGTGCTGGAGGAGGAAGAATGCCTTCATGTTCGAAGTGACTGTGTATGTGACAGAGGTGTAAGAGTCGTCTTTGATTGCAACGATCTTTACAGTGAGGATGAGCAGTGGATTGCGTTTGATGCCTGCTCAAGAGTAGATCTGGGCTGTGAAGATTCTTGAAGGATCTCAAGGTACGTATATAGCCCCAGGACAAAAGGCATGGGTAACATCGCGTGGCTCGTAGCGCTCATGTGGTTAAATTTGGCAAGTAGTTGGACATGGCATCTATTTGAGAGCATCCCTGTAACTCCTCAGTATGCAAGTAATGTGGGGTTTGGATCGGAAATGAGTATCCGAAGATACCGCACCGCCTTCAGCTCAAGCATTTGGCCCGTGGGGGCTGTTTTCATAACCGGGGGCTGGCCCCGTGTCTCTCCCGCAGCGGCGCGGCCGCCGTCTTACTCTTGCGCCAGAGGGTTTCGAAACTTCACGTCTTGGCTTCTTACGAGATCTCCATAGATGCATTGGAAGCATTCTACGTAGATAGCCTGTGCCGCATTCATATCAGCAATTACAAATCTTGACCCCGGGAGGTACTGCGTATAGTCCTAGGATCGTGGAATGACTCCGTGCCACTCTATCGCCCCCATTCTGTGCTTTTGTCGGGGATCCTGAAAGCCTATGCCTCAGCTTCTTATGACATCTTCATGCATGCAGTGGGAAGTTTCGTATCATCATCCGAAACGTGAGGCTGACCTCTTCTTGGTCTTGCTGAAGAACGAGTGTCGGCGGCTCCTCATACATGCTGACCAATTTTGGCATATCTTCAATACTGAGCAATTGCCTTTCGACGACAGTGTCTCATAATGCATCCGATACATCCGGAGCAGGGCGTTTGAGCGTCTGCAGAATCCATGCTGCCAATTTGGTCGATGAAACAAACGTATACCAGTACGGCCCCAGGGTGTTGTGCTACCTAGCATAGCTCTTGTTCGCCAGAATGGAGAAGCGGAATCGATAGCAGGAATTTGCCAACTACTTGACCGCTCCGAAGTTCAATGACAGAAACGAGTAACCAAATCAATAGCTGGCTTGAAATCAATAACTAGATACAGTGTAACTACCATGTAATTTGCAAACGCGTAGGAAAAGAAAAATGCCTACTCTTCCACAGCACCCAGCTCTACCACTAACCTCATGAAGGGCTTGAACTCCTCTGGCATCCAGCTGTGTAGGTCTTCGACATAATGTCGCGGGACTTTTGCCCCATGCTCTGCAAGGTATCGGATCATGTCATCAGATTTATCGTACATAGCCGTCGCTAGTGCTCGTAATGGGGCGGCTCGATGCTCACGGATGTCCGTGTTCCAGTCAGTGACATCTTCGTTGACATCTGCACCCGCTTCTAGCAACATCTTCACAGTTTCCATGTCGTGCTTCTTGACTGCTAGCTGCAGCGTCCCCGAGTCCTTGAACCAGTCGATTCCGAATCTGTCCAACAGGACTCGAATTGACGCAGCCTTCGGCCATGGCTTTTCAAAGGGTGCAAAAAACATTCCTCGGAACCTGCTCACACTTCCTCCATGGTCTATCCACCAGCGAGTGGCGTCAGGTCCCATGCGAACCATACCACACCAGGTTGAATTATGCGTAGTTGAATTGTAGTTTAACTGCTGTGGGTCTGTGCGCCATTGGCAAAAGTCCAGGTCGAACAAGATATCGAGCCATTCCACACCGTTTTTCCCATACCAGCCGCAAAAGGTGTAGGAGTCGAAGTAGTTGGGCGAAAAGCCGATCTCGAAGCAGAAACGGAGTAGCTGGGTGTCGCGTATTTCTGATGAGATTTTCATGAGAGGACGGGAATAGTATATTGGGTCTATGCCAGAAGATTCAAGAAGTTCTCTGATGGCAGGAATGTCGCCTTGAAATGCACTCAGGAAGATCGAAAGGATGATGGTTGTATCTACGAACTCGTGTAAGCAGTGAGACCCACAGCCGGTCATTCTGCATTTTGATCACACTTACCATCGTCTGTGGGCGGCTCATAGTTCTCGCTGAGCAGTAGATCTCGTACTTCTCTCTCGAAGCCCCTCAGATTCCATGCCTTTTTGTCGGCAGACTCTACCGTAGATTTGGGAAGCTTGTAGTAGGCCACAATGTGCCGCAAACATTCTTCCAACGTTCTCTCGCCACTCAATCTCGCATCGCGCGCTTCGCCAAAGCTGGAGAGAGTCGTTGACATTGCGATCGTTATCAGCGATAAGGCTCACTATGATGCCTAGGTATGTGAGAAACGCAAACCTTGGAAGTGAAACAAATTCAAGGCTGGTCGGATCCAGAAGGTGGGAAAGAGGGCGGGAAAGAGAGCGACGAAGATCTGTGTACTTTGAGCGCAGACGTGTACTCCGGGCTTCTACAGTTGATGATTTTGAGAGGTGTGCGGGCGGATATTAACCTGAGGGTGGCACAGTGACGCTAGTGGATTCATAGCTAGCGGTGTACACCTACAAGCGCTTATTTGACATCGGCTTGATGTTGCCTAACATGCCAAGGGTGGCGCATTCCAACCTTGGAGGTACCTAATTAGCCCAGGCGGACTCAGGGCATTGACGTTCTATCTATGTTACTACCCGATGCACGGAGAAGGCGTCGCGCGCGCAAGGATTTAGGGAGACAGAAGACCTCGGGAGGGCTGTTTCAACCCCGAATCCCGATATTTCAAGAATTATGTGTGTGACGCCTCAAGGTCGCGTCTCTTGGTGAGCATTGGGGGCTGTAGGGCTTTGCGATACCTCCCTAGGTAGGTAGGATGTGTTGAATCTTCTTGAGATGTGGCCATGTGCCACGGGACACATGCCTGCCTTTGTTTCAACGCGCGATTGCAAGGCAGATAGTCAAACTGGAGTTCCTGTACTATCAAGATACCGTGGCCAAAGATATCGACACAAGTCTCGCTGAAATCCTTGCTGAGAACTAGGTATATCTTCTCTCAACTCCTATCAGCATTGGGTAAACGTACACTGAATCAACACTTGTCGCCTGGACTGCGTCAATCCTTACGTTACTGCGTATATTTTCATCCTGCCATCGCTACCACGACATGAAGACCACATGGCTCACTATCCTGTGCTGGACTTACATCCGGCTGTCCACATCTTTCCCTGTCGATGACAGGCCCGCATTTACACCATGGGATCTGGCGAAAAGAGAGATCGAAGCAGCTATCTTCTCCAATCCTCTGGGACCCCAATTTGGAGTACCTGATGAGACGTGTCGTGGCACGCTGGAGGGCCCCAACACCGGTAGTTGCTGGAAGATGGCAGATGTCACAGTTGATGTGAGTAGTTTTACCCTCTGAATCTTTTTAATCCAATGACTAAGCTACCTAGAAATTCATCGCAAACCGAAAGCCCGAGGCCAACGAATGCGAGGTGCCCTGCCTTTTCTACACCTCGAAACTCACGGGAGCGGCAGAAAGGCTGGCCAATTTTGTTCTGAAGGAGGTACTTTTGACGGGGGCTGCGGAAGGACCGCGCAAGTACCAAACTATCTGGGTACGTCTCGCTAGGTAGAGTACAACCACGCGAGAATGCTAACTACTCACAGGAGCTACATCCGCCAAAGTTCTATCCAAACAAGAATGACCTGGACAAGACTCCCGAGGCCAAGTGCATCTACCAGGACCAGAGGGATCAGGACTACGACGCGAACTTCGATGGTTGCCAACGGCTATACTTCAAGTCAATGTCGAAGGCCATGGCAATGGAGTGCAAAGGCGAGGTCTTCTTGATGACCAATTCAGATCTGAGCGGTACTCGCCCCGAAGGAAAAAAAGAAAAAGTTCCAGTGGATGGAATTTGGTGGCAGGTTGAATTTCCGACACTGATCGATGATGCTCGACCCGCAGACAAGAAAATCACAAAAGTCAGTCCAGAGCCACGCCGTAGGTACCAATTCATGGATGTTTAGGTTAACAGTCCCTCTAGATCAGTTATCTTCAAGTACCTTTTAAAGACCTTGGAACGCTAACTGCAGAAGAGAGAAGCAAGCCCCCCGAGATTGAGGCGAGGGGGGAGTATTGGCCTAATGGAGTTGGCAACGAGCATTTGCAAAGCTTTCGCAACGAACAAAGTCCGCAATCGACGCCGAGCCCGCAATCAACCCCCACTCCCACCCCCGAGGCAGCCAATCCGGTTGAGACCCCTTCCAGCGGTCTTGTCAGGAGGGCAGATCGGACAGATGAAGAAGTCCTTGAACCTGATGACGAAGGTTATCCTTATCATTACTCCATCGATGAGATCTATGACTGGTACAAGGCAGCAGCGTGGTAGAGGCTGGGAAAGGAAGACAGGCAAGAAGATCGAAATTGGTTTGGTGGAAGGCCGCGACACTACAACGATTTTGCTGAGTCTCTTATTCCTCGAGTGGTATCTGGCGATGTAACTAGACTTTCCATATCTTTTTATCAGCTGGCGTTTATTGGTACGTGAATAGATTCGATGTCTGCAATTCGCTCAAAAAGCCATGTTAAACCCGGCTCAGCCTATCACATTGCACGTTGGCGTGCACCGCCACAAACGCCACGTCTGCATCTATAATTGACAACCGGCTGAGTGGACGACGCGAGCATCTACGTGTCAAGTCCACCGCGTATAGCGGGCATAGTCGCTGGGTGACCGAAACAAGTCTCCAGTATTTGCCCGACGTACGACGGGTCGGGGCGATATGGCTGACATTGCGGGGTGAGCGGAGGCTTAGCTTGGGAAGTACACATGTTGCACCAACTATAAGTAGGAACGCCAGCAGTATCGACACCAACGTTGTAGTACAGTCTTTCGTGATAGCAATTCTTACTCTCCTTCGACATATACCAAGCTTTCCAGCAAATCTTGAATCCTTGGATCTCCACTCACAATGCCAAACGTCCGAATCGGCCCGACACATGAAGACCGTGCTCGAGGACGCATGTTCTGGTCGCCTGCAGAAGAAGGGTCATGCGTGCGAAAAATGAAAACAGTTCGTCGGAAGGGCATCGCTGAAGGACCTAACGGATACCCGGTGGTTGCAATCTCGAGACGAGCGGAGGAGAACAACCTGATTTACCCAAATCCGGACATCTCGAGCACACGCTCTTTCCGGCTTAACCAACGTCTGACGATACCAATTTCGGCAAAAGGTCAAAATCTGGATGAGCCAAAACGTAGTACTGGAGACCTGAACCTTGAGCGCACAGTCACGTCGACACAAGCCGCGCGGAGCGATGATGTCGGGAGGAACGCCGCTCCAAAAAGAGCCTCGAAGAAGTCGTATGAACATTCCAGAGTTCTCCAGTCTCCTCAGCCGGATCTCGAGGCGGCAGGCGTGAAAGAATGTACTAGCCGACCCGAGATATCTTCGCCAGATACCACAGCAGATACCACAGCGCGCAACTCTTTCATCGGCGATGTATGGTTGTCGTTCGACCATATGATAAAGCACGTCGCGGCAGTATTTGAGGGGAAAACGACGCCTAAAAAGACTGTTGTGAGGCGTCCGTTGTCCCGGTTCTGGGTTGATGCAAAAGGTGTGATGGCTGTAGCTATTGCGTCGATGTAGAAAATCGGAGTTGCTGCTTAATGATGAAGTGTCTTGTTCACACGCTGGACTCTTGGTGAGCTTGAATCCAAGCAATGGCGTTACACACACGGTCTAGTGCTATTGGTCGCCTGTTGGTATCCTTTAGGTCTTCCCTATAGGATTCGAGTAACTGGTAGGACGCCGAAAGCTCCCCGTTACGCAGCGCCAATACTGTACGTATAAATATCCAAAGTGACTCTTGTTCGAGGTCGAGACTTGTTGCATAGATCAGTATATCGCTTACCAGCTCCCGCTGTAGCGATGTAGCTACGATAGGCATCAGATACAGCAGGAACGACCAACCAGAGATGTCGCTTGGGTGTCTGCAGCACCAATCCTTGACGCCGTGGGTGACATGGTCAACCATCTCGCTGCTATCAAGCTTAGATACCAGCCTACGAGCATACTGCCAAGCGTGGTAGTTCTTCGGATGCTGCTCTCCAGACTTGTAAATAGCGGCGAATTCGCTCTCCCAAAACGTTGCTATTTGTTCTTGCGATGCATCTCCCAGTTCTATGAGTCTCAAAGAGTCCACGATGCTGAAGCGGTGGTACCACAAGGTCGGCGACTTGGACTGACGATGAAGTGGAGAGGTAAGTATGCTGTTCAGAAAGCACAGCTCTTGTCGTAATTCCCTATGGTATGGAGTGCCAACATGAAGACCGTGAGCTTCTTTTAGCTGGAACAAGGTGCGTTTTCGATAATTTGCTGCAGTGAGATGCTCTGGGTCGAATAGAAGCATGACCTTTGTCGCTTGCAATGTCTGTGCAGCCGTGATAGGATCATGTGCCTTGCTATGCACGAAGAAATGTTGGCGGGCTTCCAGGTAGGCTAACGCAAGTATCTTCTTCGGCACTCCCAGACTCATTCCGTCTTGCATTGTGATGCCATCCGGTGGCTGTATAGCAGGAGGTAGAATCTCGATCTCGATGACTTCGTCTGCATGCTCCTGGAAGTACTCGCTCAATGAAGCAAAAGCCAGCCTCTGGAATTCCTCTTGCTGCCTGCATTTGGTCGTCATGGCGGAAGATCTGATTTCGTGGGTTCAAAGTGAAAGCTGCCCAGCTGTCGCAGAAGGAGGACCCTTGCGCACGACCCCACCGCGTTAGCTTGCAGCTCCCAAAACCGCCTGGGCACCATTATGACATAACCCTTGACTTCAACACGATGCAGTGAGAACACGCTGTACCGCGATACTGGTCCCCATCCCTCAACATGCCGTCTCTCCTCCTGGTTGTCTTCACCCTGCAGCTGTTGCTCCACATCATCAACACCGTGGGCGCATCCACGGTCAACGACCTGGTAAGCCCCGCATCCGAAAACAAACACGCAGGAACCTGGGACTGACACATGGCAGCTATGGATCCTGTACAATAAGCTGCCGACGCCAACATCTGGGTCTGCGCAGAGATGCCAGGCCCTTAAGAAGGACATTGTGCGCTTGAAGCGCGAGCTGGGCAACACGTCGCCTCAGGACAACTTCTCCAAATGGGCCAAGCTCGACAGGCAGCACAACAAGGCTATGGCTGAGTTCCAGAAGCTAGGTAAGCGCTCCTGCGCGGAGACGCTCCCACCGGACACGTCAAGTGCACTTGCTAACGCTCTTCTCTCCAGATGGTTCCCTGCGCTCGCACCAGTCCACCTTCACTTCCGCCGTCTCGACCCTGCGCTGGCTTGGCACCCAAGGCCTTCGATTTGTTCTGCAGTTCTGGTTCTCCAAGTCGCCAATGTTCTGGGTACCCGCAGGGTGGGTGCCATACTACGTCGAATGGGTGCTGAGTTTCCCGCGCGCACCTCTGGGAAGCGTGAGCATAAACATATGGGGTATCGCGTGCGCAAGTATGATCGCGCTGGCAGCAGAGGCAGTAGCTGCGGTTTGGGTACTGGTTATGCGCAGACCAACGCCTGTGGCGGCAGAGAAGCAGCGCGAGAAGCACGAGGCTATGGCCTTCAGCGCAGACCAGAAGCCCGCAGAGAAAAAGGAACTGTGAGCGCGCTACGTGTCCGATTCCGCGTGCACATTTCATACAACTTCAAATCAAGTAAAAATTCAATATGTCTCCCAACAAAAGACGCAAAGTCGTCGTGGCTTTCGCTCAGACACTGCAACACGAGTGGGATGATCTTGGCAGATCCTTTGGCTTCTTCTAGGCTACAAATTGAACTCGTGATCGTGGAGAGTAGCGTATCACCGAGTCTTCGAAAGAGCCATCTACTAATCTATATTCCTTGGCTGACATCCTGAAAAGAAACGAAGCGGTGCACGGCAGCTGACATGAAGCTGCATCGTCCGACCGCATGCGTATAATCTCGTTGAGAGCGAAGGGTTTTGTTTGGTGTGGAATGCTCGCACAGGAAGCTTGAGAGGGAGAAAAGTGAAAATTCCGCGCTAACAGCTCGCGGCCCGACAGTGCCCCCGAAGAGCGCTTACTATATTTGGACTATCGCGTCTCGTTGGCACGTATAGACAATGTGAAGAACTCCATGACCTCGAGGGACGAGAAATTCTGCGTCTGAAAGTCGAAGGTTGCTAGCTAGAAGTTCAACGGAATATTTGTCTATAGCTAGTTCTCCCACTCGCTCCCTCGGATTATGTCACGTGCGTTTAGACCGTGCCCGAGGTCCAGGGCTGACCGGCTTGAAAATATCGCAGTGTACATCTGCCGTGTCTCGCGTGTCGTCGATCGTGCTTTACATGAACATGATCGACTATTTTGGCCGTTGATCACCACCATTCGATAGCATACATCCTGGTTTAGCTCTGTCAGCTACGGTGTAGTCGCTTGGAATGCAACACGGGACGGAGATGGGTGTCACCTCGTGTCGTGTGCTGCTTGCCTGACCGCACCAGGTAGAAAGTCTGCCGAAAACGAAGTGAGTCAGCCTCCGACTCATTGTCGTCGCGTTTCAATGCCCTTTGACAAGGCCAAGCGAGGGGAGCCGCCAAAGTCCAATAATGAGGCTCTACCGCGTCCTTGTGGGTCTGTGCGCATCTTCCCCATATCCGCATGAATGGTTCAGCGCTCGCCGGTTCCAGGCCGATCCAAATCTGGCTGTCATGTGTGGATGAGAGTTCCCCGCAATGTGGGATGAGATTGCTAGGTGCAGTGATCGCTCAAAGGTTGCGCACCTCGTTCTGCTTACGTGCACAGGGCTTGAGTAGGGTTTGCAGAGGCGTAGACGGCGTCTGGGGAAGCATGATCGCGGCTGGTTTCTCGAGTCAAGTGCGTGCTGGCGTCCCCCTAACCTCGCTGGTTTCATGCTGCGGCCGCGAACAAACTTCGTCGACATGATGGCGGCCGCTGTTGCATGTGCCACCTGTCGCGCCCAATGCCCTCACCCGCTGCATCTAAAGCTGCTCACACAAGGCGAAAGCCGAGAAACTTCGAGACTCGAGCGCTCGAGAGCCATGGCCCACGGACGAGGACTGGCTCCGTGACCGGCCTAACGGCGCCCAGTGGCAGCGCCGGCATTTCGGTGAGATTGTACCGGGACAGGCGCTGTGACGAAATGGCGTTTCTCTCCCCACACGGTGGACAAATGCTCCTCCCAATGACGTTTCGAGGATTCAGACGCCGGCCCAAGGCCGTCTAATGCGTTTACAAGTCGCGCACTTAGCGATGCGCACTCCACTTTGCTCGCCGCTGCTCAACCGTCCGCCTTTCCTGGGGTCGATAGTCCCTTCACCGCATCGACCCGCGTGGCCCTGCACACTGCTCGACTCGACGCAGCCGTCTCCTACACCACCCGTTGTCGGCACCCTGTCCATCGCTCCTTCCCAGACCACACCCATCGCCCGTATACGACCCGTCGACGAGGCTGGCGCCAGAGAATGCCGTGGCCTGAATATCAGATCCCGAGACGACCGCGCCCGCGATAGAACCAACGCTCTCCGTAAACAATAGCCCGTCCTCCTCTATGGCATCGATATACACGTTATAGCGCGGCGCACGACATGACGGATCTTGACTTCACCAATGGCGACTTCCCTACGCGAGGACCTGTGGTACTGGGAGTGTCGGCTGCGACGCTTGCCATATGCTCCGTTTTCGTTGGCTTTCGTCTCATCTCCCGATTTCTGGTGGTTAGAAAGCCGGGATGGGACGACTACACAATGATCCTGGCCTGGGTCCTCGCGTTTGGCGCATCCTTCTCGATATGCTACGGCACTACCAAAGGCCTGGGGCGGAAGCAAGAGAACATACCCGCGCAATGGCAAGAGCCCATGAAGAAGTCCTCCTTTGTCTTCTCGGTACTCTACGTACGTACAGGACTTTGTATACATAAGCCGCCAGCACTAAATCCCCACAGAATCCAGCTTTGATGGCCACCAAAACCTCGATCCTCCTCTTCTACCTCACGCTGTCCAAGACACACAAAGTATTCCGATGGGCCACCATTGCCACCCTTGTCGTCGTCAATGTCGGCGGGCTCGCTCTGACAATCCTGAATCTATGTCAGTGTCGTCCTGTTGGCGCCGCTTGGGCTTCTCCCGTTCCCGACACTGCTCACTGCACCAACATCGTCACGATATACCTTTCCTCGGCACCGCTCAACATCATCACCGACATAGCCATATTATTCCTGCCGATGCCAATACTCACTAGTATGCGGCTGCCGAGGAAACAGAAGGTGATCCTCGTTATTACCTTTGGTTTCGGTATCTTTGTCGCAGTCGTCGATGTCATTCGTATCGCATACCTGCAAGATGCTCAGCGCGATACTCTTGAAGCCGCACAACGGCAGTCTTCCGAATCTGGCAACGAACAGAGGAACACTGGCGATTTTGCGTGGTTCTCATCTCTATCATTTATGTGGAGCACCATTGAGATCAATTTGGGTATCATGTGTGGATGCGTTCCCGCCCTGAAACCCCTAGTCAAGAGATTCCTACCTAGCTGGGTCATCGACCATACTATGCGCGACAACACTACCCATACAAGCGACGAAGCTGTACTTCATCCCGACATACTCGATTCTCGGCGGCGCTCAGACCCCTTAACGCCTCCCGCTTCCCCACTCAGCAAACCTCCTCTCGCTCGTAGAAGCGGTGGTGATGAGCCGATGGGTATGATGGACTTTTTAACTACGCCTGACATGACCGAATTGCCTCAACTGAGACCGTCCAACACCACTGTTACCTACGCCACCACCACCCGCACCCAGCGCCCACCAACATTTTTCGACTTCGTCAACACTGGGCAGAAAAAGAATATCACCCTCCGGAGCAACCGAGAAAGTGTATATCCCGTGATCATGGTAACCATACTGTTCTTCATCTGGGGGTTTGCCTATGGTTTCCTGGACGTACTCAATTCGCGCTTTCAAGAAGTAGCTCGCACGAGCGAGTGGGAGACAGTCGGACAACACAGTGCCTATTATGTTGGCTACATTGTGGGACCTTTGACTTTTGGACGGATCGTCTTCAAGGCCTGGGGGTTCAAGGCATGCTACATGGTCGGTCTTTCAGTCTATGCTTGCGGAACCCTCGTCTTCTGGCCTTCAGCTGTGCTCAATTCCTTCCCAGCGTTCCTGATCTCAAACTTCATTACCGGTGCGGGACTATCGACATTGGAACTCGGCGCAAACCCATTCATAGCACTATGCGGACCGCCTGAGTATGCGGAAGTGCGATTGAACCTCTCACAGGCTGTTCAGGCTGTCGGCACCATTGTTTCCCCACTTTTGGCGAAGAAAGTACTCTTCCCCGCCAACGCTGCCAGCCTCATTGATGTGCAGTGGACATATCTCGGCATATCTCTCTTCAACATCGCTCTTGCAATCATATACTTCTACGTACCGCTTCCTGAAGCTACCGACGAAGAGCTAGAACTAGCCAGTCAACGCACTGTGCCATTTGCCCGCGAGGCCACCATCAAGATTGGGTCCAAGCCAGTCAAAGTTCTTTGGATTGGTCTGAGTATGGCGGTCTTGTCTCAATTCTGTTACGTTGGCGGCCAAGAATCCACTTCCACTTCGTACAAGGAGTACCTCAACCGCGTCGCGCCCTCCGTGGATTATGTGTCACAGCAAGCCTATGGACACACTGCTTTCGCGGTGTCTCGGTTCCTGGCAGCCTTCATCGACATTTGGGTAAAGCCACGCTTTAGTCTTCTGGTTTTCTACCTAGGCGCAATTGCAACCGCTGCCGCAGCAATGCATGCTTCTGGCAGTGGCGGTGCAGCCATCATTGTCATCGTCATGTTCTTTGAAGGCCCGCTTTTCCCGCAGATTTTTGCACAAGGGATACGGGGTATGGGCAAGCACACCAAAGACGCTTCCGTACTTCTGACGGCAGCTATCGGTGGAGGGGCCGTTATCCCACCGATAATGTATGCCGCGCTTAAGATCAAAAACGCACAATACGCTTTCTGCGTCATTGCAGCGGCTTACGCTGCTGGCGCATTGTATCCCATATACCTCAACTCACTTGCCGCGTCTCGGCAGTTATCTGATCCCGTACGCGACGAAAAGACCAGGAGAGAATCAGAAGCCGAGGGTAGGCGGCGAGGGTCGATGAGCGAAAAGCTCAGAAGGTGGAGTAAAGTCAAGAAGAGGCTGAGTGTAAATAAAGAGGATGAGAGATTACCTTCGGTTGAACATCGCGAGAGGCGCAGTTGGCCTGAAGGCCTGGCGCCGCGGAGCGATAGCCTAGCCATCGAGCCCGTGCAGACTCGTACACCGAGTTCATCAAGCTCCGCGAGTAGTAGGTGAAGGCTCTGCTTGAGGTGGCTTGTATTTGTATCGCGTACGGAGTTATAGGGAGATACCATGGGATTGTTTAGGGCTAGTGCCGCTTTAGCCGCTGAGGTTTTCTTTTTGACAAGGGACCTCCCGAAGTTAGTGCAATGAAGGGGCGACTTTTAGGACAAAGCAAAACTGGCGAGAGAATTCAACCTCAACCCCAGATGAAAGGACAATTAACGTGGTTGACATGTGTGACATGTGACGTGATTGGTTGCGTGCACGGACTTGCCGGTTGTTAGCATATTCTTGGGCCTTCGTATGGCTCTGCTGTCTCCACCACAGCAACAACACAACACCCGACACCGCCCACGGCCCACGCAACGAGAGCCCGCCCATTGCATCACCACCCAGACATCGCTATCCGGCTCCCAACAAAGCAGGCGTGCGAAATCACTGCGTTTGCGGGCCCTTTCCTCGTCATGAGTGTGCAGTACCAGCAGACATTCACGCCCCCTCATCTCTTGAACAACAACCGCTGCTCTCCCTCCCGCAACCGTACGTCTACCCGCTGCTCTCAACACCTCAACTCCATGTCAGCCACTAACTTTCACCCTCACGCAGTCTTCCCCCCTTCCGCCGCGATGACTGGCCGCAAGCGGAAAGCCGAGGACGATGGCAGCGGCGGTGACGACGACCGCATGAGTGCATCGCCAACCACATCTTCCGCCGTACTCCCACGACCAGCGCCGCGAGGCATGAAGCGCATGCGAACCAACATCTCCGGCCGCCCGCTCCCGCTCCCTCGCCTCCTCGAGACGCTCAGCCCCGACGAGATGCGCAACCTGCTGCAGTCCATCTGCCAGCGCCACCCGGACATCGGCAACGAAGTCGTCACAACCGCGCCCCGGCCAAGCATACAGTCAACGTTGGAGGTCCTGTCAAAGTACGAGGCGGCGTTCCAGGCAGCCTTCCCCTTTGGCGGCCGTGCGTCATCAGACTATGCATACAATAGGGTGCGGCAACAACTTGATGAACTGCTCGACTCCCTCAAAGACTTCACACCTCACTTCCTCCCGCCGCACGAACACCAGCCCGCCACATCGCTCGCCTTCCTCGATGGTGCCACCGAGATCATCCATCGACTACCCAACTGGGATACGTACCAACACAACCGTCACAAGCAAGAGGCATACGAGGAGATGGCCAAGGCGTGGGCGATGGTCATCCAGGAGGCAGCAAAGAAGGCGGGCGGAATACAGCTCCAATACGGCGGATGGGACGAGAAGATTGCGAAACACAATGAGATCTCGGGCGGAAAGATGCAGGAGGCAGTCAACGAGCTACGCGGAGGACTCGGCTGGATGGGCGCAGAGACACCCAATCCCGCCACCGGCGGGTCCAACGATGCCATGTCCATCCGCCAGCAGCTGCTGAGCGGAAACTACGGAACTGGCTCTCCCGCAAGCATAGGCGCTTGGTAGATCGACAGCAACGCCCTTTGACCATCGACCGTCATCACCATTTCGCCTCACTACAGTCCCCATTCATCACAGCATTACTACCATGGCGATCTCCCAACAATTACGGCCTAATCCATACCCGCGAATGATACCATTGCATGGAGGCATATTCCCATGATAACGACTGCATAGCGTTTCCTTTCAGTCTTTATTCACGTACAACAGCATATGGCAGGGCCGTTCCATCATTGCACTGGCGTACCGGTTGCGACATCCACCACAAAGAAGACCCCGAACCTCTGATCTTTTGTGCATTCCTGTCCTCGCCTGTTTTGGGGGCGTAATGTTTTGTCATTATTACAAGTCATGTACCCGGCTTAGGCGTTACTGTGCGGCGACGGATTGCACTCTTTTCTTTACTTTGTTACTTGGGGGAGGGAGGAATGATACCATGCTCGGTACTGAGAGAGCGGATGGGAATGGATGGATGGTATATAGGTGGGTGGAAAGCTGGACTGGACTGGAGTATGGAGATGAATAGACTTTTTTGTGTATATACTGACTGTTTCTTTGATGCAATCTTCGCATTGCTTGGATGTTGCTGACTATGGTGTGTTGGGATGTTCTTTCCACCTGAACGCATTGTTTGGCACTTTCACGTGGCAACGCGCGCTAGCGCTGCGGCGCGAATCCACGGCGGTAATCACGACCCCGGGGCTGAGGCCGCACCTGCGCCGCGCTCATCACGTCTCATCCTCACCTTCATCGCTGCGGGTCTCTCGCAGCCACAGACGCTGCTGGACCTTGTCTCAGCACACCCGACATCTGCTGTTCTACCCGCTCGTTTCTGTCTTCAGCCCGCGGCCGTCTCCAAGATGGCGATCGCCAAAGCGCTTCCTAAACTCAAAGTCGAAGTGTTCGTCAAGAACGCTCCGCTTGAAGAGCACGTCGACGACGATGATCAAACTTCGGATAACGAGGTCACTAAATTCATCGAAGCCTCGTCTGGTGACAACTTCGAAGTCAAATACTGCTTCTCTCCTGGGTTCAGCATTCGTCACGCCATGTTGGTTGAGTTGGAGATTGATGGCGAGTATGCCGACTCTGCTGTCTTCAACCCTGGCAGTTCTATTCGCTGGAACAGCACGTATGTCTTCAAGGGATCGCGGGAATTCGAAGATGGCGGATACTTTGTAAGGAAGTTCTGTTTCTCGCAGCTCGAAATTGATGGTTACGTCTTTCCCTGTCTCTTGAGTCACCGGGTCGCTGACTTTTGCTTCAGATGACGGTGATACACGCAAATTTGAGGACTCACTGAAGAAGAAGCTCCATAGCGTGGGTGTTATATCTTTGCGCTGTTACTGGGTGACAGCTAGCGGATCATCAACTCCCAAAGCTAAAGCGCAGAAGAACGAGACTCTCGGTGTTGTACCAGAGAAGGCCCTCAAGGGTAGCGCGCTATCTCATCAGGCTAGGTCAGCGAGCTTCTTTCCCAATACTCACAAATACTTATCCTATGATTAGCTACGGCGCCCGAGAAGTCAGTCAGGCGTACAGCACGTGTAGAACCACGAAGATCGACGAAACGCCGTTCGCAGAGTTCACCTTCAAGTATCGCTCAAGAGGTATGTGGGCTGTTCGTGGTCGTCGTATTCTGACTGACGCCGGTTTCATTTAGCTGCTCTCAAATCCCTCCTGATCATCCCACGAACCCCGAGCCCGGTACCGCTCGAAGAACGCGACATCAACACCCTTACCTTAGAAGAATCTCGCGAGCTCCTTCGCCTTCAGCGTGAGCAGAGGGACGCCGCTCCAGTCATCAAGCGAGAGGGTGTCAAACGGGAACGAAGCAGCACCATCATCAACGAGGATAACGATGATGACGACGTAACTTTCTTATCCGCCAAGCGAAGACGGCTCCCCGTTACTCTCGATGAGAATGGTGCCGAGATTATCGATCTGACATAGGGATGGATCGGTGCCTATACCATGGTCCTGGCAGAGTTTTGGCTTTTCTATCAGTTCTTTTCGAAGGCTCTCTAGCTTTCTGCGGCGCTGTTCTATTTGCTGGCGTATGAATACGGCGTAACGGATTGACTCTAGCGCAAAACACTGCGGAGTGGTCTTATCGTAGTCACCTTGAGTACAAGCAAGGCTCAGTTCGAATTTTCCCATTCCAGCGTCTTTCTCAGTTGTTTTGTGGGCTTGTAGATTGGTCCACTCTCTCACCTGAGCAACTGTGAGCCTCAGGTGAGCACGATCCTTGTGGTTGGTCCCTCTAATCGTTCCCTAGCGACATTGTCTACTCAGTCGCTCGCAGCTTCTTCTCTTCTCTCTTCATTCCATCGCAATGGCCATCGCAACGGGTATCCCAGGTCTTGAAGTCACTATCGAGGTTGACGCGGCAGCACTACCGGAACACCAACATGGGATCATCGAAGATGATGAGGTTGCGACCTCTACATCAAGGTACATTGAAGCGCCATCAGCTGCCAACTTCTCCATCCGCTATTTGTTTCGTCCTCCTTTCGCCCCGCCCTCGGCAGTGCAAATGGATGTGTTGCTAGACGGTGACTACGTGCAAGCTCCCTTCGTCGAGTGGGGTGGCAAGGAAGAGTGCGAGGGGTATCTTTGTTCACGATCCACTTCGTCGACTGGCGGACACAGCTTTACTCAGGGCTTCCACTTCGCTGAGCTGAAGACCGGTGAGTTCTTCTGTCTCAATATTCATCATAACAGTCGCTGACGAAGCTTAGATGAGACCAACATTCCCATGACCAAGGACCTCGCGGATCGTCTGTCACCCATTGGCCGCATTGTGCTTTACTTCTACTTCATCGAGCATCTGGAAGCAGTGAAACCCGCAGAAGTGCCTCAGCTTGCTAGTAACAAGTTTGATGTTCTCAGCGAGAAAGCATTACACAAGGCGGCTGCGATGCAGGGCGATCAGCTATCTCATCAAACTAGGTATGCGCTTTCCCACGCATTACGAGGGAGGATGATCGCTGACATGGTCGCCAGTTTCACAGCACCCGAGCAACGTGATACCATCACTTACAACGAGGTCAAGACGACTGAAAACGAGCCTTTCGCAACGTTCATCTTCTACTATAGGTCGACAGGTTAGTCGCACGCATACATAGTTAATTCGTGATGATAGCTGATAGTCCTTCAGATGCGCTCAAGTCCATCGGCGTCATCCCGCGTACTCCAAGCCCATCGCCGGAGCCAGAATCAGAGGTTGAAGACAGGGACCCAGAAGATATGACCGAGGAAGAGTTGAGAGCTGTGGTTAGAAGCATGCGCGTAAGTCGCATCACAGGTTGGAGGCATGCGATTCATGAGTCTTTCACTGACCACCAAACAGGAGAAGAACCAGAAAGCAATCGTTATCAAGCGTGAACGCGAGGAAGAGCGAGGAGGCAGTGAGGATACCCTAGTTGATGATGAGGTCGAGTGGATTGGTAGCCAGCCGGCACATCCGATCGTGAAGAAGATACGTCGCGCTCCTGGTCCTGATGATGAGGTCGTGGCTCTTGATGATTGAGCGCATCCGTCATTCAAGTCGAAGGACTGGTACATTCAGCAAGTTTGAGAAGCTCACGTGCTTCTGGCGTAAACACCTGGGCACGATCGCTTGATCGTCATCGTTCGTGGCAATGCTGGTAGCATTATCGGACGATTTTCCATTTTGTATTCATCTATTCATGCGTATTTTAACATACTGCTTTTTCGTTCTACTCCCTTTCCTCGTCTGGGGCGCTAAAATCTGCGCCAAATCTGAGGTTACTTGGAGGGAAGGAGCCACCAACGCGGCAGCTACGTTCACCTCTCGTACTGGACCGCGCGATTTTCGTGACGCGTCGGAGCCGAGAACTTTTGAGCTATCGTCTCTCACCTGCCAATACTCGCCTTCACCTCGGCTTCTGCGCTCCAGCACCGACATCTTCAGTCGAGGTGAAGTCTTCTTACTAGAACACACCTTCAACATATTCTACGCATCGTAGACCTATCGCGGCATCCTCTTACCATCATTGCTTCTCTCATATTCCGATACCGTCGCACCTTCCGCAATGGCAGTCGTCGATGAGGCCCCCGGGCTCGAAGTTCATGTCCAAGCTGATGGCAACCCGCTTCGCGAGTACACCGACCGCCACACCACCGTATCGGAAGCTATCTCCGAAAGCTACATCGAAGCAAAGTCAGACTCAACATTCGAAATTCACTACTCTTTCAAGGCGCCATTCCCCGTCGACCGCCCTGTGTCTATGATTGTCACCATCGATGGCAAGGATGTTGATGAGCCGCTTATTCGCCCCGACGAGCTGTACGACGCAAACGGCCACGTCAGCTCTGGACCGATATCGAACGATGGTAAGGACTGGTTCACACAGCACTATCGCTTTTCGCCGCTTGATATCAGTAAGTCGTCTTCGCCTCCTACAAAGTGAGAATATGCTAAGAGAAACGCAGGAGAGTGCAGCGAGGGGCGCATCCCTGAAGACATGCAGAGCAAACTACAGCCTATCGGCATCATAACTTGCGAGTTTTACTTCCTCGACAACGCGAGACGCAATCCGAAGATGGTCTTCGTACAGAAGGAGTTGGAGAAGCTGGATACGGTCAACGAGAAGGCTATCAAGGGCGAGTCGCTGTCGCATCAGGCAATGTATGTATAACCCCACACGGCGGTCACTACGAGCTAACTTAGTCGCAGTCTCGGAGATACAGAGCCCACGGAAGAGATCCAGTACTACGATGCGGACTATGCTGATGGCGGAGAACCGTTTGCGACATTTCACTTCTACTATCGCTCACTCGGTAAGCTTCGCACATCCAGGTCAACATCAACAAACACTAACTCTCGACATTATAGCTGCGCTCAAAGACCTTCACATAATCGAACGTACGCCTGATCCAGTCGACGTTCTCGACAGCGATGATATGGTGCTCGGACAGTTGAACAGGGAACAACTAGAGTCTATCGTCCGCCGCTTCAGAGTAGGATAATCCCCATTACCCACCTACCAATCTACATGCTGACATCAACTAGGACCAAGAAGAGACCCGTGTACGCATGAAGCGCGAGCTTTCCGATACCTCCACCGTGGCAGGCGACGACCACAACGTCGATAGTCCAGTCATAGCTTGCGACGACGACTTCATCGAGATACGTTCGGTTGATCTGCGCAAAAAGAGAAAGCTTGAACGTGTCAGACAGATGCCAAGCGATGAAACTGAAGTCATTGTATTGGACTGAGACCGGAGAATGGACAGCGCGGAGGCCGACATGGCAGTCATTTAGGAAGTTTTCGCGAGATCAAGCTGCAATCTATGCTAAATTCACGGGTCTAGATATCAATATAGGCGTCTTCATTTCACTCAGAACATTCGCATTGGTCGTGAATGATGAGTGTCAATGTCCAGCCAGATTCAATAACGCTGTAGCGTTACACAGTATATATCCGACAAAGAGGCCACGACCGCCCTCCAAGGCCCAGTAAGAAAGCAGTAGAGTGCACAGCGAATGTTCTGAACACATAAAGTTCCCACCACGTCAACGATACGAAAAGACTTTATACAGTAGCAGGTCTAGAACAACCGCACATATGGCAACCCCGTACATCGACATACTGGCCAGCGGGTCTACCAGCACACCCACCAACACACAACCAAGCACCCCACGTCTAGCCCACCTCACGCTCCCCACAATCCAAACCGGCTACCAAAACCGCCTCTTCACAGCCGTCGACCTAACTTCAGCCTGTCTAACTAGAATTCGTGAAACAAATCCCACGTTCCACGCCGTAGCAGAGATAAACCCCGACGCTACATCCCTCGCCCAGCACCTCGATGCCGAGCGACTCACTAAAGGCCCACGAGGACCCCTCCACGGCATACCCATTCTGCTAAAAGACAACATACCCACTCTCGACGCCACATCCACAACATGCGGCAGCATGGCATTAGTCGGGGCTAAACCCTCGCACGAAGCCGACGTGGTAAGCGCAGTGCGAAAAGCCGGAATGGTAATCTTGGGCAAAGGAAACATGGCCGAATGGGCTGGATTCCGCTCCACGAGCGGGTGTTCAGGCTGGAGTGGAAGGGGAGGTCAGACAACGGGGATCTACTATCCTGGTATGAAAGCGAGTGGGAGTTCAGGCGGCTGTGCGGTGGCTGTTGCACTGGGGATGTGTTTCGCAGCGCTGGGAACGGAGACGTGCTACTCCATTGTCTCTCCGGCAGAGAAATCCGGTATCGTAGGTTTCAAGCCGACGCGTAATTTGCTCTCCTCCGAAGGTCTCATTCATGCGTCTAAGAGATTAGATACCGTTGGTGTGCTCACGCGAACAGTCTCGGACGCTGCGCTCCTCCTCATCGGTATGGTTCAACACAGCGACCACCTCCCCGCCCAAACGAAACAGAAGATAGTGCAAGATCTCAGCACCGCAAATTCAATTCCCCACCTCCATGGCGTCCGAATCGGCATCCCTAGCTCCCTGTCCGACATGCAAAACTTACCTGCCTGTAAGAAGACAGCATTCGAAAGAACGCTCAAACTGTTAGAAAGCGCCGGCGCAACCATCGTCCGCAACGTCCAAGTCACGGGGGCTAAAAGCTGGGACGCCCTTCCGCAAGAAGCCAAAGACATCGTTTTGACTACCGATATGAAGATTGCGATAAACGACTACCTCTCCTCCCTCGCCACAAACCCGCATAACGTGCGTAACCTCGAAGACCTCATCTCGTTCACAAAAGGACACCCGGCCGAGCAGTACCCGCAGCGGAACGTTGAGGGTTTGGAGAGGGCGCAGGCTTCTGATCCGAACAATCTGCTTTACGAGAACATGCTGGCGAGAGACGAGTATTACACGGGCGAAGGCGGTATCGACGCTGCGTTGTGTAGGAAGTGTTGCGATGTCATGCTCGTGCCTACGTTGAGTGTTACCATGCAGAGCTTTGCTGCGAAAGCGGGAAGTCCGGTTATGAGTGTGTCTATGGGTGTTTTTCCGCGAGATACGCCTGTGGAGGAGGACGCGAGGAATGGGTTGGTTAATGTGGCGCCTGGGATACCGTTTTCGGCGTATATCTTTGGGCGAGCGACGAAGGATGAGGATGTGGTTAGAGTGGGGCGTGTGCTAGAGCGGTTGACGAATGTTAGGGAGACGCTGGTGCCGTATGTAGATGTGGAGGCTGGGGCTGGGGGTGCTGCGGCGCCCTGAGCTCTGGCTCTTAGAGAAGAGGCATCGAGACTGTAGAAGGATGGCACAGTTAGATTGGGGACATGCAACGACACCAAGGAGAACACCAATGATGGTAAATTAAAGAATCAACTCAAGATACGACTCTCAGTATCCGATGCTATGCTAGTGAACATGAACCCGGGCGGTAGATGAGCCTGCTTGTAGTTCACGGTACTGTTCCAGTGAAAACTTCATATCCAGTACATGCTCCGTATTCAGCATTCCATGCGCGCTGCCTGCTGTACGATGCCATGAAGTGCCTTTGAAGTGTCCTCAGTCGAGCGAGATAACTTCGTCGGTGCTGGTGGGGAAGCAGCGTCGCTTCGCGGGTCGCTCCTCTACCATCTCCACGTCTTCGTAGTCATGGTCGTCATCGGGGTGGTCGCGCTTACGAGACTGGGTCTCCTCGTGCTTGAGCTGCGGTGTTCTGTAAGCTTGCGTCTTGACGAGACGTAATAAAGAAGACTTACGTAGATCTTCTGCACCTTCTCCTCCGATACATCTTCCTTGAAGGGCTCTGGGCTAGGTGTGCGGGGGATTATGGACAGGTACTTGAGAGCTTCCTTGGACCGGTATCGGAACTCGATCTCAGCAAGAGGACGGGAAGGGCTGTCGACGTAGTCTGCTTCCATGAATGTAACGGGTGCAATGCGGTGCAGCGGGTCGAGGCTTCCAGGACTGTTAGCGCTTTGCAGGGAGGAGGTTATGCTATACATACGTTGTCTTGTGCGAGACGGACGAGCCTTTCAATGCCTTCTCAGGGACCTCGTCGTACTCTCGCATGGATGGCACGTCCTTCCACGCGTGGGCGAAGCGTACGTTAGTGACCCGGTGAAAGGTAATTGAGATGTTGCCAGTCCATTTCAGCTGCTTCCAAAGCGCGTGGTCAATCTCGTAGTTGTCATCATCTGGATTTGTTAGCGGCATGGTACCAATGCTCATTGGCTAGACTTACGGGTGTTGAGATCAGCGAAGCGGAAGCGCTGGCCGAGGTACTTGTGGCCGATGAGCGCGCTGCTGTCGTTGACCTGTCTTGTGATGCCGTAGAGGTTGTACTTGTGCCTCTCGAAGATAAACTTGCGCATGTCAACACCGTCGATGTTGACAATGACCTTGATGGAGTGGCGGTCGAAGACGTAGCCGGGGATGAAGAATCGGACGCCAAACTGCTCGCCCGCTTCAGCCTCGATGTAGACTACCTTGGACTCGGAATTAGCATCTTCTCGGTCAGCATGTTCTTTGACGGGGCGACCGTCCACGAGGACGGCCGCCTCGAGTTTGGGGAAGAGGGGATGGGGGGCCATGACGAGAGGTTCGGCTGTGGTGAAGAAGAGTCAGAAGAAAAACTCTACTTAAGTCGCGCTCTGCGTCCAAACAAACGGTGTTGCTGGGGAAGGAGCAGTGAGTACGTAAGCAGCCACGTGCTTCATGCCTAAGAGGAAGGCACGACGCGACACTGTCCTCACCCTCTTCATCGCTCACCTCACCTATTTGTTTCACCTTTCATCCGGCCCACGTGTAGCTTACAAGCGCCGCGCCCCTTGCAGCGAACGTCACACCAAAGTTCACCCTGAAGGGATACAGTGCCTTGCCATCTCTTACAGAAACATTTCTAGCGCAGCGTATACCTCCAGGGTACATTTTTGATATGCATAAACCAAATCGTATAAGCGTCTGTGTATTACCAGGGTATATTATGATATACGGAACCCACAGTGTATAAGCGTATGTATATCTCAACGGCCATTCTGACAGGAGACTGCGCGAGACGCTGACGTCATGTAGCCGCCTCTCCCGTCCTAGATGCTGTTGTCCGCTACAAAAGAATGTTCCCAGGCCGTAGCCAAAACTCCAATGATGCAACGCTTGAGTGAGAATGAATAGTAAAAGAACGTGTCATGAAGTCTCGTAATCATATCGTAAGTGGCGAACGGGTAATAGGATGTTAGCTGCTTTCCTCCATCTTTTCCTCCGGTACTGGTTCGTTCAGTCGTGCTTGTCGTGACTTTCTTCGGAGGAATGCTTGCAGAGAGAACATCACCAGCAATATCAGCGCGTTAACGGTCATTACGATCTGCAACCACTTGACGGTAACCTGTGATGCTATTAGTGAGTCGTGTCGCAACGTAGTTATTTGTGACTGACCGCCTCGGCACATGCTACGCTGGCATTTTCACGGTCTCCCCTCGGGATAAAGCCCGGTTGGTAATTGCAGGTTGCCATCTCGCGCGTGCAGTACACGTTGGTGTTCATCTGACCACTCATCATGAGCCTTTCGGAAGTGCAGCCCCACTTATCGTCGCCTCGCTCGGTGTAGTGAAGCACGACAGCTGCGATAGCCGTGGCAGAACCAGCAATAGTGGTGACAACAATGCTGAGCATCCAGAAGCGGCGTGTGCTCTACTGGACATTAATGTGAGAGCTTCGGGTTGAGATCGTTCATACATACGCTATTGTATTGCGAGTCCATGTCTGGTTTGCGCAGAGTACTCCAAGCAATAAGAGCCACCACGGCTGCCGTAAGGTTCAAACATCCGGAGACAATGGTCGCATCTGTCGGCGACTCTCTGAAGTAGACAATCGTGTCATCGACGACATATTGTTGCAGCCGGTCATTGAACTCGCTTGTTACTACTTTGAGACCTCGAGGAATAACCCAGTCTGTAAGGATCCAGTAATGCGTTGTCAACGCCACCGAGACTACCGAGAGAAGGAGAAAGATAATCGACGGAACGAGGGCGAATTTGAGGATATTGTCATATCGTAGCATGTTGTCGTTTGAGAGTCGGTCCTACACCGGGGAAGGACGCTGAAAGTGATCGCCGGATTCCAGAAAGCGGAATGGCAGCCCGTAAAGACATGGGCGTGGCCCTACCTAAAATAAGGCGCGACGCTCGTCCGTTCCCTGCTGCGCCGTTCCAACTACCAGCGCGGATGTCTAAAAGCTTGTCCGGGGCTCGGCGCTCATCATGACCCGCCTTTGGCACAGCCATGTCAGACAGTATTAGGCTGCGCTATGCTTGATCGACGTGACAATAGCAATACTTAGAACGACTCGATATTATGAGAGCCTTCCTGTCGCACGATTGCCTTTCAGAGGCCCTCGCCGCCTGCGCCGTGAAGAGTGCCTGATGTATCTGCCGTGTCTGTATAGCGTCCCAGCCACTCGCGCCACGGGACTCACCGCATAATCGGCAGTGACTCCGAAACCTCTGACAACTGAAAAGACGCGCTCCATGTCCGCGCCGCTGGTCGCCTGGCTGGGCGTAAAGAAGATCCGACTATGATTGGCAATGTTCCCATGGACGCAGCTCTAGTTGGAGTTGAACAACGTCATCATAGCCCCGTGAGGGAGCGAGCCGAGTTCCGTGGATGGTATTGCCAAGACTCACGTACTTGCTGATTTGCCGGCCTATCCGACACCATGGCCCATTGCGCACATACATCACCACTTTTGGCTCAACGTTAAATGCAGGTACGCAGCGGGGAAACTGGGGTTGGGGGGTTGGCACGACCAGCCTCGAGATATTTGCATAGTTGATGACGCAGTGAGTGCACGTGCTTCATGGTCTAGGCGGCGCTACATCCGCGAGCCAACTCCATCTTTTGCACTTGCATCGTAATATCATTTCCATACAATGCGTATTGAGTGACAGGTGTCTCACACTTCCGTGGACATGACATTGATCGCATACATTGGGGTATCGTCGACCCACGGCTCCTGGAATACACTTGCCCCGAATAATCAATCTCGCCGGACTTGACACATAACACAGCCACCCTTTACCACTCCGGCTTCCCTCCGCTAGCAAGACTATGACCAAGCAACCACAAAATCTCGGTCTAGGCTCCTTGACGAACCGATTACTTCCACCCTCGAATATGCTCTTTCATCTCAACCCTCTTTCACGAGCCGGATTTCGAAGACGTGCGTTCTTCACAACGATGTCAATTCGCACTTGATTCGACCACCTGAATAGTGACACACGGCATCTCCCTCGAAAAATGACAACGTATTCCCCGGAGTAAGATCTGCGAACTCTTTTCATATTGCGGGTCAACAAGCACACGCACATGCCGTAGCGATTGGAGCAACTCCCAATCAGCTTTGTCTATGTGCTCTATGAGACTGAGCATACAACCTGGCATGGCCAACAGCGAGGTCATGAGCTTGAGGTTGTGAGCTCCCACAATCTTTACAAGCCTATCCCAGAACCAACAAGAGGTGATATCGAAGGTACAAGTACTGATGAAGACGGAAAAGGCTTCATACTTGATCTGACGTGACACGTAGAGTAGAGCTGCAGATTTAGGTGGGGGTCGCCGAGGAGTGCCAGTGGGTTCGTATAGCGAGATGTGGACGGTGGAATCGGTGAATGTGTACTCGTAGATCTTGACTCGAAGCTCTACTGCGAGCTTCAAGAGCGGGGACATCAACTGGTTGCGTCTAGCACTTCTGTAGTGTTAGCAGTTGGATAGGTATGTTTGCGGCATATCTTACATGATGTTGCACTCTTCGCCGTTGCGCAGAAGCGGGACAGACGGGGTACGATGGCCCGTCAACGACATGATATCAGGCCGGTGTTACTAGGTTCCTGTTATATAATTATGGGTCTCGAGTAGAGCTGTTGTGTGGTGAAGGAAGCAAAGCTTGCTCGCAAAGTAGTCGCGTCAAGACATTGATAGCCACAGCTGACCCGCCTCACAATGCCATTTCACGCCAATTGCGAACATCAATTTGGTCTTCACTTTGACCTTCACCTGCGCATGGAACAAACGCTTAACAGCGCAACGTCGCAGAAAGGTTTCCAGTCACACAACACGGACCAACGCGAATGTCACAAAGAAGGCACGCAAAGACAAATTCAACGTTGGAGAGAAAACAAATCTCCAATTCAAAAGGATATATACGAAGTAATAGAAGATATTTACAAGAACAGATGAATCCACACTCCCCTAAGCAACAGCTGACTCTATCAGAATCGCTTAGATCTTTCCGTAACCAGCGGACTGCTGGACGTTCTTAGCGCTGGCAGCGGTGCCGGCAGCGGCAATGTTCTTGCCCTTCATGCCAGCAAGGATGCTGGTGTCAGAGCCAGAAAGAGCACCAGAGCTGCCGTAAACGTTGGGCTCGCAGTTGCGGCCCATGGCAGACTTGCAGGCAGCGCCGTTGTTGCCGACAGCGAAGACCTTGCCGGGAAGGCCAGACTGAGCAGCCTCCTTGACATTCTGGAAGACGTTGCCCTCAGCGATGATCTTGGCGCCAGAGTCGGCCTCGAAAGCGTGCTGGGAGTTGGCGTAGAAGTAGTTGTTGACGGCGTGGAGGAGGGTGTTACCAGCAACCTTGGGCGAGCGGCCGGAGGTGTGGTGGATGTAGTTGCCCTTGAGGGTGACCATGTCGTTGGCACCGGTGAAGTACATGCCCCAGTAGTGGTGGCTGTCGCAGGTAGCAGACCAGGCGGTGGCACCGTTGATCTCGTTGTTGGTGATGGACACCTTGCCGGAAGCAGTGTTACCGAGGACAATGTGCTGACGGGCGATCAAGTCGGTGGTGACGTGGTCAATCCAGATCATGTCGGCGCCGTCGACGGTGATGGCATCACCACCCCAGACGTATTGAGGGTTGATCTCAGTAATGCGGATGTTCTGGATGATGATGTTCTTGACGCCGCCGGTCATGCGGAGACCCTTGCCCTTCATAACACCCTTGGTGCCTTGGCCAATGATAGACTTGTTGCTCTTGACGGTGATTCCTAGTACACCGGCCTTGTCGTAGGTGATGCTGCCAACCTTGGGAGCGCTGGCCTGGTAGTTGTCGCACCATCCGTTCTGGTTGATGGCGATCTGGCAGCCGGAGCCGGTACCCCATGGGCGGCAACCGGAGGAGGTAGCCTTGCCCTCGGTACCAGTGAAGTCGAAGGTCTTGGTGAGGACAATGGTGCGAGGGGAGTCGTCGCCGAGGTAGCTGATGAGCTGAGCGGTGCTGGTCGGGTAGACAGGTGCGGCCTTGCCACCACCAGTTACACCTGGGCGATGTTAGTATAGAGCAATGATCAATACGACATCAAATGCTTACCCTTTGCGAAACCCTCAGCAGCGCCCTTGACGGCATCAGCAGCGTTGACGCTGGAAGCGAAAGCCGCGACAACGGCGGCGAAGAGTTGGTACTTCATAGTGGAAAGTTATCGAGTCGAAGATAAAGAATGGATAGCAAACACAGTTTGCTGAAAAGAATGACAGGTGATGAATGAGAGAATGAGAGAATGATGCTAAGAACTGGATGATACGATATCCGGTGGCTGTCCCGTTCCTTTATATCTCGTAGGATTCTTGGCTGGTGTTTGAAGCACGCCCCACTCACTCTACCTACGGGGGTATGTTCCTTCCGAGCATGCACCTGGACCCTTTGACGCCGTTCATCACCGACGGCAGTGGGTATCGGACAATTCGAATCGCTACTAGAAGCCAGGACGCGCATACCGGTGCCTAGAGCGGGCGGAAAGATACTTCCACCACCAAAGAGTCATGAACTTGTCGACAGTGCGTAGTTTGGTGCTCATGCATCCATGGATAGGTTGATTGATGGGCGTTTACAAACAGAATGGCGTTGCGGAAGTAGCTTCGCAACGAGTCTAGTCCCGGCAGTCCCGCTGTTGTCGTTTCATGAACATAACAGGGCAGCCACTAGCTCCACAAAACCGTGCCCGGGCCAGACTCGACGGAAACATATTGATTAAGCTTATCCGACATAAGATGACAGGACTGCCCCTTGCGGGAGGGTAGGAGACCTGGTCTGTGGCTCATGAGGCTGAGCTTCGCAAAATCCCAGGATTCTGTAGGAGTGATTGTTCCGATAGGTGGAATCTGCAACTAAGCAACCAGGTTTGTCCGAGAGCGCAAGGCTGACGAGAGATGAAGTGTGATGAACAAGAGGAGAACACAAGACTAATCAAGCATTGCCCTGAATCGTTCTTCATCATTGCGAATGTCGTTGGTTGCAGTTGTGACGCGATCAGTTAGCGCTGTCAGCTGTCACGGTTAGCAAGCGCGCCATCACCACAGATGCCCGGGTTGCTGGATGCGCAAACTTTCCATCTTTAAGTTTACTTCCCGGCTATAGAACGGGTGGTGGGAGACAACATCGCACGGACGGGTTGTGATGGTGATGGTGTTGAAGCATCGAAGATGGCGGACTGGTGAGGCTTGGTCCAATTGCGACACTAGCGCGTTTTACTTGCGGTTAGACGCCCACCACGTGGTTCTGCATGACGCCTTTCCCTACTCTCCAGTAGCTAGCCACGACAACGAAATGAAGCGACTCGCAGCCTGAACCTCTCCTCTGCGAGACTGCATAACCCAATTACGCAGCTCAACGTCAACTAATCACTAGATCGTGGTGCTTCCACGCGTTTCCCAGCAGCATGTGGGACCAACCACACAAGAGCAGCCGAAGCCGTCAGAAGCAGAGCAGCTCCTACCGCGCAGCACCGAAATATAGTAGCCAAGTCCCGCGTAGTTACCGGGATACCCAGCATCCAGAAAACTACGTCTCGTCGCCCGCCGATTCGAGCTCGGACTACGACACCCCACGACGTGGATACTACGAAGATTTACCCCCCAATCATAGGCGATATGTGAATCGGGCTATGGCATCCGAATACGCTACGCAGACAAGAGAACCAAGGGACGTGTACGGTTTCTCACAGCCTCGCCCAAGGCATCAACCGCGGTCATCTGCGCGGCCACAGTATCGGGCTCAGTCTTCAGATCCAGACTGCATCGCACAAGATTCTCAGTCTGACGAAGATTACATAGCCACGCCTGAAGTAAAGAAAGATGCTTGGAAAAATCGTGGGTCTCGCTACGATGACCGTTCCACGGACGATTCCCTGGGTAATGGCTCACCGATCCGCCACCCTCCTCGAGAGAACTACAGTGATAGTCCCCCCTCAGACTACGCTCCTCGTCCCAAAGCCAAGTCCGAAGATCGGAGGGTGAAATCAGGCTGGGGCAATAGTGATTCCTTCAGCCAACCGCCCCGCCTTAACCCTAGGGAACACGAGAACTACCGCGAAGCAAAGCAATTTCTCGACCGCTTCCAACAGCTCCACACTCATACAACGGATCGGTCCGACACCGAATCCTACAGCGATGGTAGCCCAGCGAATCGCATCCCAGTGAATCGCCAAGACAGATTCTCCGGGCGACACCCAGACCCTGAGCAAGATGATGAAGATGACTACGTGCCAAGTCCACACAATTACCGAGAAAGACACCATAGTGAACGCACTCGTTGGAGGAATGGAAAAGAGTCTTACCACCGATTCGAAGAGGATAGCCGCCGCAACCATCGTGAGCCTCGTACAAGGAATCCAGATCCCCGATCTGTCCGGCCCAGTCTACACCGCCCGGGCAGCTCCTTCCATCAGGCCAGCAGCTTCTCAGCTCCTCCTCCTCCTCCAAGACATGTAGACCACTCCCGTCACCGACGCGGTTCAACATACTCAAGCGATGACGACCATGCAACGTACTCCGACCATAGACCTGGCGCCCACACAGCCGCATTGTCAGACATAGCATCTCGACCCAGCTCCTCACACTCCGACCGCCTCTCCCGCGTCCCCACAGCCGTAGACTCAGAAGACTACCATTCGCCACCCCCTGCAGTACCTTCACCACCACCTCTATTCCGACGGCATCGAGATAGCGGAAGCGACTACGCCCCCATGCCCGGCGCCTTCCGAAGCGTGAGTAGGAGTCCAAGTCCCTATGCGCCAGTAAGGGGAGGAAGAAACAGGAGTCCTTATATGTCATCTCCTGTTCGTAGTACACCTGTTAGAAAAGGGAGGGGGATTGGGAGGTATAGGAGTGACAGTGATGATAATGGTGTAGCGGAGGGGAGCGACTATCTTCCTAGTGATAGCGAGGATGATGAGCGGATTAGTGAGGGTGGGAATGGCGTGGCGGAGGGGAGTGACTATGCTTCTAGCGATGATGGGCGGAGTGATGTTTGTGAGAAGGATCCTTGGGGTGCTAGGGTTGCTGGTGTTGAGAGAGCAGGTGCTGGTGGGAGGGCATATGGGAAGATGTGGTGATAACGATGGGAAGGGTGCGCATGAAGATGATGAGATGAAGCTTGACGAAATGATGTAAATGTGTAATGACTTGGTAATATGATGGTTCTTTCCTATTTCATTCGCCTGATTGCTGGAATGACACCACTACCATCGTAGTAAGGCTTCATCCATCGCAAACATAACGTATACATATTTGTACACTCGTGCTGCTTCGCCAAGTACATGCTGCTCAACATCCAAGTCAAAGCACCTCAACCTATCATATGATACAATGCCTCCGCTCTCGTCTCGAGTCTATGTCTCTAAGCGCTGACTGTCGTTGCCTCCGTAGCATCAGGTACACCCGCCTCGGCCAAGACTTGCTCTGGCTTAAGCTCAGCCGTCGACATGGGTCCCTTCGGCCATGGCTTGCCCCTCGCATCCTGAACACGGATGATCTGGTTCTTCGGTCCAGGAACACAACCTGCAAATACCCAATTAGTATCAATTCACACAAAATCTTACTTCGCAACATACCTTGAACAACCACGATACCATTCGGCTCGTCAACCTGCAACACCCTCAAGTTCTTGACCGTCACACTCTCGTTTCCCATGTTACCCGCCATGCGCTTTCCAGGCAACACGCGCGAACCTGAACCCTGGGAACCTCCCGCAGAACCCATACCACGATGCATGAGCGATTGACCGTGAGAAGCTGGTTGACCACCGAAGCCGTGTCGTTTCATGCCCTGCACAAATTACCCGTTAGCATTCCATCCCAACTAGCATCACCCGTCCTCATGAACAGATAGAGATCCAAAACTTACACCAGCGAATCCCATGCCCCTACTTATCGCCTTAACATCCACCCACTGCCCCTTTGTAAACCACCCCGCACCCACCATCTCGCCAACACTGACGCCCAATCCCTCCTCATCCTTAACCTTGAACTCAACAACCCACCTCTTTGGACTCACGCCCGCACCCGCGAAATGCCCCAACATAGGCCTCGTCACATTCCGCGCTTCCTTCTGCCCAGCCCCGATTTGAACAGCCCAGTACCCGTTTATATCTCTCCGCTTATGCGCCACGACTTCATTGCGGTCGAGTTGCAGAACAGTGCATGCTGTGCGTTTCCCTGTTTCGGGCTCGTAGATGGATGTCATGCCCTTCTTCAAAGCGAGAAGACCAGTTCGCAGGGGCGTGCTGTGGGCTTTTCGCTCGAGCGCTGCCGTTGATGTGCTGGTGAGGGCTTCTCGCGCGGGGTGATGTGCGAAACGGTCGGGTTTGGGACCGAAGGTAGATTTTATGGTTCGGATCGATGTGTATGCGATGGCGGGTCTTGAGGAGATTTGTTGCGCATTTTGCTGGAGGAGGCATCGCGCTGATGTGGGGAGTAGGAAGGACGGCGGTAGTAAGCCCCAATTGAGGGGCGCTTTGGGCGGCATTGTAGTCGTGGTGTTGTTGCGTTGGAGATGCGGCGCTGGCTTGTTCGCCGCGGATATTTTGAGATTCCCGGCCTGAAGCTCAGATTCAGTGCACGGGCCATGCTGCGCACGTGTAGTTCTGTTCACGGCTAGAATCTGAGCTAGGCTCAATGCACACTAGTAGGTCATGGCGGGGTAGGTAATCGCAGTCATGGAACATGCATGTCTACCCGCGAGCAGGCAAATTCAGCATGTCTGTTCAACGAAGCGCAGTTACTGATTGAAGCGACCGCGTGTAGGAGATGTTATGTTTTTGAGCTTTTAGAGCCATGTCCAGCAGGCACAAGGTACCAAGATACAAGGAGACTATACAAGTCAGATACCACCCGTGCTCAACGTACCACTATATACTGGTTCCTCTCTCCCTTCCATAAATAGCAAGAAATTTTAGCAATGGGTATCCTCCAGTTGTAGAAACACCGAAACTCCTGCACCACACAGTGGCGCTTAATATGACATACATGACCCATATCAAATAGGTTAACTCGACCCCGGCATCTCCTCAGCGCAACAAAACGTCTAAAAGACAGTAGAAGCGCAAGACGTTGTCACGTTGAACAACTTAGAGTATATTGGTGGCGGGGTTCCCTTGCACGATGCAATTGGCGGGAAAAGACTACGCGAGGTCAGTATAAAAGTGCTTGAAAAAATGTGGTGATGAACTTACGCTTAAAACCACAGAACCCGGACGCACTATGGTGTTAGGACCGATCTGGACTCCAGCCGCGATCATGCAGTGATCACCAATGTACACGTTCTCCCCGATAAGGACCTCCTGCGCAACCTCTGTGCCGCCGTTGCTGCCCTTTGGGGATTTTGTATCGGTCGGCGTCTTCAGAGTCTGTATAGTGACTCGAACCCCAATCTTGCAGTTCCTTCCGATGGCAATCCTCGCCGAGTCATGAAAACGACAATCAGCGCCGATGACGACATTCTCACCCAAACTCAGATGGTAGCCGTAGTCGCAAGCAAAGGGCGCAGCAACATGACAGGTCTCAGCCATATGAGTTTCGATTCGTCTCCCTTCCTCGCCTCTCTTACCCGCGTTCAGGATTTGTTTGAAAAAGTGGTCGACCGTGTGACTCGATAGAACGTTGGAGGGGTTGACTTTGCCGTTGAAATAAGATTGTGCTTGCGCGCTCAAATGACGCTCTTGCATCAAGGCCTTGTCAAAGGGGTTGAATGGCTCTCCAGCAAGCATCTTGTCTTTTTCAGACCTGTACATGGTCGATGTAGACGTCGAGGAGTAGCGTGTCGGTGAACGCGTAGGTGGCAAGGATGTTGGTGGTGGTGGAGGAGGCTGATGCTGCGGTGCCACATGCAGCTGCTGGATAGGCTTGGCGGCCCTAGAAATGTGTTAGCTGATGAAGTCCGAGTGTGTCCAAATTCAAGTCAAAGATCAAACACATGAAATAGACATGATCTGATGTCGAAAAGTTGTTGACAATTCGGTCGGTTCCCAATCAGAAGAAAATACTCACATAGTGGTAGGGACAGCAGTGTTGATAGCGAGGTGGGTCGTGCTTGGCGGAGCATGGTGATAACCACGAGAACTGTGGTGAGGCTGCTGTTGCTGTTGATGCACAGGTCTATGGTCCAGGCTTGAAGGCCTTTCATAGTGGTTGACTGCAGGTTGCATGTACTGTACTGATGGTGGTGGTGGTGGCGGTTCTGGCTGGTAGGCAGCTCGAACTGGTGGCGGTGCAGGCGCAGAGTCACTCCAAGGTTTCCATGACTTGCGATCGATACCATTGGTTGAATGCATCTCAGAGTGTGTGTATGACACTTCAGTGCTATGAGGTGGTCTGCAGTGAGGTGTGTGCGTTTCTTGACAAGTTGGGCACGTAGGGTAGGCAGCGAGCTTGTCCTTGGCTATCAGTGCAGGTGGTTTGGCGGGTCCATTCTTCGGCCAAGGTACCTTGTTGGCATAGCCTTCACAGACAAAGCCACCGCGTGTGCAGTTGTTGCCTGATAGAGGTCAGACTTGGTCAGAACAGGAAGCCATTTTCAAACGTACATTCTGGTTTGGCCTCGTCGCACTTCTTCTTCCTCCTACGGCATGTTCCACAGCCAGTCTTGGTGCGGTTGGCAAATTGCTGTGGAGGTTAGTATTGGTCAGGGGTTAGGCTCAGGGTACATACCCGTTTTCGCTTCTTGAGCTCGACCTGTACACCAGCCCGCGTGAACTCAGTCTCTTCGATCATGTCACGGCTAAGAGACTGCGAATCAGGAGACATGTCATTGGTGCGGGTGTGCTCGATAGGACGCGATTCATGGCGTTGAAAATGCTGATGGGCTGCGTGAGGCAATTCACGGGGCTCGGTTTGCCAGCGTCGTTCAGCGTCTGGACGACCTAGTGGAGGCAGAGTCGGTAGTGGAGGGGCTTCCATGCTCATGGTTGTGTTGCGGTTCAAGGGCTGGTATGGAAGTGGAAGTTGCCTGGGGCCAGCGGTCCTCTGATCAGGGCTGTGTTGGCCGTAGGCGTCTTCTTCGGAGCCGGAGCGTCTTCTCTTATTTGGGTGTTCAGGAGAAGACCTTGTCTTGTCTGAGCTATCAGGAGATCGATCTCCACTGCCAACAGTGGACGAACTCGTGTCGCTCTCTGGGGAGCGGGAGTGATGTTTGGGCTCAAGATCTGGGGAGACGGGACTCCAGGCAGAAGGTTTGGCGGCAACGGCTGGCTTCTTCTCGTCGGGCGGGCTCAGAGACAATCGACCATTGACGGAAGTAAACGCAGGGCCATGGGGAGCGGAATTAAAGGCGGGCATATGCAGTATGGTCGACATGTCCAAGGCGGGATATCAGAGCTGGGGTTCAAGGCTGGATAGTCTACGGAGTCAAGTCGAATCTACGGCGGGCTATGGGGAGGGTGTCCAGCGACCATAATCTTGGTGTCTCGTTGGGGTCGTGAGAGTCTTTGCAGTGACGATCTTGAGTGATGCCGGGGACAGTGTCGTGGTTACACTGTAGCGTACTCGGAGTAAGATGAGTTCAACGGTCAGGTCAGGCACCGTGCGGGACTCGACGACTGGTGGCCCGGGAGTCGTCTGTGCTCTTCAGAGTCAGTGTGTGCGTAGAGGGAGGATCCCGGGGTTGGCAGCGCGGGCGTGGTGTCGTTCGGGCGATGCGATGCCAGCGAAGCCGCCTCTCCACGGCGGGGGCTGTATATGGCGGGAAGACAGTATATGGCGCGACGAATGTGGGAGGGGCGACCCGACGCCAGACGCTGGCCACGGATGAGCAACAGGATTCAACGGAGGGCGGCTGTTCGCTCCTTCTGCTGGCGCACACATGGGCTCTACACATCCCGGGCGGCCACCCATGTCGTCCCTTCCTCATTGGCCCGAGCTGCAGGCGGCCCCTGCCCCCCGCGTTTATCTGTCCCACCCGGGCTGGCACAGAACCATCACCGAACACCTCGTAGAAGGACCACAGACGCGGTTCCTTCGACTATCTACATAATAGACCCTGCATTTTGGCCGCTGCCACGTTTTTTTGGCGGAAAAGTCGCGTCTACAGCCCTACAGCCGTTTTCTGGGTGTGAAGGAGGGTAGAGTGGGCGGAGAGGCCTCCAGGATGGCACAGACGGCTGCGTGCGACCAGCGCTCCCGGCGTGCTGGCATGCGAGGTTGATCCACCAGGAATCGTTAGAAGGATGCAAGCCAACGCGGAAACCTCACATTAAAGTGCTGTGTCGTTGTTATTGGCGCTGCCCAAACCTTAGCTTATCCACCTGCTCCATCGCCAAACGCAGTAGCCGCGCTGCACGCCCGCGCACCACCAAACTCTTCACCAGACCGCGGCACCGCAGCCTGCCCGACACATAGCGAGCACACAAAACAATGGCAGCCCCGCCTGACGGCGCCCGCGACGCCTGCGATGACGGCTGCGAATCACTCCGACTCACCACCACGCGCTGCGTATCGCCCGGCCTCCCGCGCGCTTCCATCAAGGGGTGCCGTCATGGCCCATCGGCACTGCCTCCTCCTAACCGCCTGCTCAGAGGCCTGCTGGGTGCCTGCCTCCGCCGGTTTCAAGGCCAGCACCAAACAAGAAGGCGCTCATGGGTCTCGCCGTGTTTCATTTATCAGATCCACGCCGCACACCTTCCCACCACGCCCACCCGTCCTATGCCCTTAGCATCATCAATATGCTCGGCTGCGGCACTGCCATAGGCCTAATGCTTGTGCTGCGCTCCATATCCAAGTCGCGAGTGCCACTGTCTGCTGCGTGATACCCTCCATGGTTGGCTGCCCGGCCCGTCTCGTACACCTTCATCTATGGGCGCTTCGCGTGCAAACTTTGCTCGCCAGGAACCCGCCCGCTCAATAGGGTCAAACCTCCACCACTACATACGTCAAGAGCCGCGATGTCTGTCCTCGGCTAATTGGCAGGTGCGCAACTTACCCGTTGTATGCTGTACGGAGCACTGTCTGACTCTCACGCGTTGCTCGACGATCGGTCATGCGTCTGAGCAACCCCGGTGCGTCAGCCAATAGCACCTCGACAGTTTCGCCACGCATTGCACACGAAATAACGCCTCGTTAAGCGCGGCCGTTTGTCGGCTGCGACTTGTCGTTGTAACTCACTGCAAATGTGGTTCGTGTTATGCGTGCGCAGCCTGTTCACAATTCCATCAGTCCGTCTCGCTGGTTCTCGCGGCGCGTTCCGTTCCCGCTAGCGATCAGACAAAGACCTGGACCTGCGCCGCAGGCCGTACGGCATTGTCCTCACAGCTGTGCCGCCCGCTGGATTTCCAATCCGCTGGTTTCCAAGAACGGCTCAGCCCTTGCCATGGTGCTCACGGAGCTGACGTCTGCTCTCTCTCAGCCTCGCCTCATCCTTCCGCTATATGACTCGAGTAGCGACGGGAAGCGCGGAACAGCGCGCTTGTCACCAACGTCTACATACGCCGCCCACCTCCGTGCCAAATCTCGATTCTCCATTCATATTGATTGTGGAGCGCCACCTTCCGTGACCAACCTGACTGCGATGATGCCGCACCGAATTATGCAATTATCTGGACCTGTTATGCAAAATCAGATGATCACGCCTGCTGTTGATGTCGTCGCTGGGTCCCAAAACAAATACCCACGGTCGCACTAACCCATCGCGAGCATGACCAACATGCAACAGCTCAAGACTGCTCACCGCGGTACTCGCGCTCTTTTCGCCGAAGAGATTCGGCATTTCTCCAGACACGGCCTCACCGACAGGATCCGAAGGATTCCTCTTCGGTAGAGTGTTGCGGCCTGAGTCGGACGTGGTCCAGATTTTTGTCTAGTGTGCTACACTCAAGCTTGATAGCTTCACGACACCAGCAACCTTTCTGTACTAAGGTTTCCAAATCACAAAACGATACTCTATTGCCATGTCGGACATGTAGTCCAGCAACGTTGCTTCGCGCAATCTACCCATTTGGCCATTGTTGCTCGGGATGCGAGTATGCCGAGCTGCGGCACAGTTCGCCAGCAATTCCGATTACGTATGCGGCGTTGGCAGGATGCATAGACCAGACGGATTACCAACGCACCTCCCCGGCGTAAGTTGTTGGGATCGATCAAGAATTCTGATGTACTGGCGAGGGAACTACTGGTGAACTCATCGTTTCCCGACAATATGGTACCGACTGTTCGCTTCAACCGATTCCGCAACTTTCGCATCAGACAACGACTACTGAGAACTGCGTTTCTAGCGAACAGATTCGGAGCAAACTGGTGTAACGTACTGGATGCTGATTGCAGGATCGCGCGCTAGTACACGACGATTACTCCGAAGTCCGCCCTGTTGCAGCCAAACGAGCCCTTCCAATGTTTACGCCCGGCAGGTGAACAGCACGCCAGGCTCCCGGATAAGCAAAGCCTATCGAGATATGTAAGGGGTTATTTACGCCCTGTCCGTGCCGCATTTACCAAGCTGTCGGGACATGCGGTGATGCACTTTGGAGACGAGCATACTTTAGCATTCACCTTGCCTACTCGATTCGGACAATGCTATTCTGACACCAAGAAGGAAGATTATTGAAACATCAATAACACGACCAGCTCCGACTACGGTAAAACGTCATAGTCTCTATGCGCTGCTTGATGTGGGCGAGTCAGCGCTTACCGAAGCGCTTAAGGTTTCACAAGATGCGTAGACAACTGCCGGCCGCTTTGAACCGACATCCTCATTCTGGCGACACGCGGTGTGACGGATCCGCATAATGTGAGATCTCACCCGCGTATCGATCGTCCAATCAAACAGGAAGGACGTCCGATTCTACCATTCTACGTTCCGGGTATTGATCGTTGGTGTCGCCGTCATACCGAGCATCCGAACTGTCACTTAGGGTTGGAATTCTTGGGATCGGGATTCTGTCCTCAGCGAAGGGTTCAAAGCTGCGTGTTCACTGTTTAGCATATGCTGACTTCAAGGGATATCATAACATAAGTGAGTCGGTCCGAAATCTGATTACAGATGCGATAGACGTACGATACAGACGCGATGCAGGTTCCCAACATCTGTTGGTACCCAAATATGACACGCCATTACTCGTCACACCGCCAGAGACAGAGTATTGTCACCGGAGACTTGGGAGGTGTGGAGACGATCATCAGGTAGGCAATTAGTATATGCCGTGTTGCGGCTAACTGTGTACATCCTGGACAACACTAACGGCGTAGCTTAATATAGAACGCAACGATATTCGGAAGCCAAGTAGTCCGTTCCCCAATGTCAAGGCCGACTGATTGTCGGGAACACCATACCATTAGTCAGATGGTTCGAAGAATTATCCTAAAAAGGGCATGCGCAAGTTTACCATCGGCACCCTGTGATCAGGCTCTTCATGTCGCATTAACAACGTACTCCGAATCGCCAACTGCTTTAGTCTGGCACCCGAAACTCTCTGATTTCCATTACTCACATGCTAGGTGTACATTATCTTGTCGCCCTATGGCACTTCCTCTCCATCTATGAAGAATGACACTCGACTTAATTACCAAACAAATTTACCGCCATCAAACTGGAATCTTGGTCTTTTGGACATGGCTATGCTCTACTCCCAACAGTAGTCTTGGACAATTCCCAGCGGTAAGGCTCAAACGCTCGCTACCTCTACAATGACCGTCGCTTTAATTTCATACCGGAGAATTTGGTCAAACACTTCACGCTGTTCCACCACCGATCAAGTTATGATCGTACTCTCTTCTCCCATAGGTACCCCTCCATTACCATACTATCTGCTTCTCGCCTAGCTTCAATTTCAATGCAGACGAACATCGGCAGCATCTTGTATCGTCTTACTCCTGTAGCTCTCATCATGCATGCCAAATCAGCCAAGCAACAAGTCTCAACTCAGACAGGACACGGCAGCATCCCCGCGTACTTCTGAGCCTCTCATCATAAAACTCCAAATCACAACAACACAAATCAACTCGCCATCCAAAAACTCTTAGTCAATATGCCATTCGATGCTATTTACTCCACTCTCTCGCCTTCCAATTCATTCCTTCCCTCTGCTCTACCAACCCACATAATATACACACCGTCTTACAAAAAGGTTTCCCACAAAGATCCAAATTTGGGGGGTATCAGAAAAATGCGCGCTCTTGTTTGCTTGCTTCGGGGGTTAAAAGAACAAAAAGAGAAGTGAAAGCCCTCCAATCCTAACAGTCTCTCTTTCTCTCTACTTGCACACTTGCCATCCGTGTCTGTGTTGGATCGTGGATATACATGCTCTTTGGCATGGTTGACCTCGTTCCTTGATGTTGCAGCTTTGGTGTCTGCTGCTGCTCTCCTCGTTTCTGCTCTCCCCCCTTCTTCACTCATAACGTACCCAGACTGGGCGATTTGCTGGTTCCACCATCTATATGCAAACTCTAGTCCGTCTTCCAGTGACTTGTTAACCGGCCGTCGTCATCTGCGTTTGAGATCTTCAATTCGATGGCGTAGAGACCCATTGTGATACCCAGATTAATCCATCTCCAGAAGTTGCCGCCGGCATCACCACCTTGGTTCGTCCACCACTCGCCTGTCACGGCACTGCCGTCGCCGCCGTTTCCGCTGGCAAAGTGCTGCATCAGCAGACTGGTGTAGACTGCAATGATGATGCTTGGGCTGAACCAGGTTAGGAAGCCTAGGATCTTGGAGGTCTCGTCGTCATCGTCTAGACTGGGTTCTTGCGATAGTGCGCGAGCGCCGCTTTCTCTGATGGCAGGAATGATACGCGCCGCGGCGTACATGACGAAGACGCGGTAGGCGAGAGAGATGATTACGGAAGGCGTGATGGTCATAACGGCACCGACCATGAGGTTGAAGCCGGTATGGGCAATGGTAGGCAGAGAGCCTAGCGCATGGAGAAGTGTAGTGTATGAAGCCATGATGATAGGTGGTAACGGTGGAAGAGCGGGATCTGAAGGAGCGCTCGACTCGGCGAGCGAGCCTGGCGATGGCTGGTAGTCGGTGAAGATCTGGTAGATGCAGAGAGTAACATAGGCGAACTGCAAGCATTAGCAAAGAACGTAGTTGCAGAAGGCCAGACTCACCAAAAGCGAAGATTCGACCGGGTTGCCCCTAGCACTGACGATACCCCATCCGCCGAGGAAAATTGCGGTTGTGATAGCGACACCAATCAGGATGGCGTCGACGTTGCTGATCTCGGGAAAGGTAGTGATGCGCCAGAGGAAGTAGACAGAGGTCGAGATAATGGACGCGGAGGTGATGAGAAGGCCGATCTGGGGATGTCAGTATATTGTTCCAAGCACAGAGAGAAACGTCGTACCATCCAGCTGTCGCCACGTTCCTTGTTTACAACCCATTTGGTGATCTGGCCTGCGGCTTGAATGACCAGAAGACTGCAGAAGCCCTCGGCGATCTGGAAGACGGGTGTGCTGTATCGCAGAGTCTTGTCCCAGGCGCCTATCGATGCACTCTGCAGCAGTCCCTCACTCCCAAAGATCCATTCCTGAACACTCTCGAAGTCGGCTCGCTTGCCGCCAAAGGTGCGTTCGACCCAGCCCGAATTGGCGTCGGCATCGATGGAGAACTTGTTGAGGCTCCAGATCAAGAGGGTGGGTATGGCCAGCCACTGCGCCCAAGCTATTACATTACACAGGAACCATCTGAAGCGCGAAGAGTCTGGCGTGGCCAGGCGCAGTATCGAGTAGACAAAGTAGTAGGCGCTGAGGGAGAGGGAAAAGGCGAGGCCACAGGTGCGGCCGCCAATGTCGAAGGCGAGGGGTATGGTGAAGATGATGGCGCCGAGGAAGGTTGTCGACGAGACTACCCGCGATGCTGTAGCCCACATGCGGACGCCGGCGTCGCCAAGCTCGTGCAGCGACGAGCGTGGCGTCTGAGCGGGGCGGCGGGGGAGGTGCGAGGGGATTGAGGCGCGATGGACGCGCAGGCAGCGCGGGAGAAGCTGGTGGGAGTCACTCGAGGGGGAGTGGGCGTGCGGGAGACGTGGTTGAAGATTCGCGAGCAGCGGCCTGGCTATCGATTATCTTCACGTGTCAATCTCGCTAAGTGCAATGCTCGAGCGTCGCGGAGCGGGCTGCACTGGGCTTGGGCTGGCCGGCGGCTGGGGGTGAGGTCGCTCGGCGGGGAGCAGGCTGCAGGGCGAGGAGCGGTGCAGGAGAGACTCTGGTATTGCTATCGATACGATATTGAAGCTGCTCTGTGCGAGTAGGCACGACTTGGGGCTACGGATGGATGCGTGCTCGCGTGCGCACTCGGGGAACAGCGCACGATGATGATGGCGACGGCGCGAGTCTAGGCCTGGCCGTCGTGCGTCTGCCGTCAGACAGTGTCTTGAATCCTCCTGCCCTGCTCTTGCTGCCTCCGACTGTGACGAGCTTGCCGTGCTTGCTTTTGCGTATCCCACCTACTAGCGCCCGCGGATCCTGCCAAGCCCAGGTGCCCGCCGCGGGACCGTCTTCTTATGCGAAACTTCTACTAGCAGCAATTGCATGTTCAAACTACGACCTTTGTTTGCCAGACCATCGCGAATCGCCTGGAACACATACAAGCCGCCCACATCAAACTACTTCGCCAACTCCTCTGCAAACTACGCCCGCACCATGACCGAAAGCCCCACCAAGAAACTCAAGACGGACGTGCCTGTCATTGGCACGCACAATGGCCACTTCCACGCCGACGAGGCCCTTGCCGTCTCCATGCTGAAGGAGCTGCCCACCTACCGCGACGCTCAGCTCATCCGCACCCGTGACCCCGCCGTCCTCGCCGAATGCCACACCGTTGTCGACGTAGGCGGCGAGTACGAGGACGACAAGAAGCGCTATGATCACCACCAGCGCGGCTTCGAGGTCGTCTTCCCCGGCCACACCACAAAGCTCTCCTCCGCTGGTCTCGTCTACATGCACTACGGAAAAGACATCATCACCGCTGTAACTGGTCTAGAAGGCGCCGACCGCGATCTTCTGTACGAGAAGATTTACACTGACTTCATCGAGGCCTTTGACGCCAACGACAACGGCATCAACGTCCTCGCGCCCAAGGACCTGGAGAAGGCAGGTTTGGAGAAGAAGTTCGAGGACCGCGGCTTCAGCATCGCCAGCGTAGTGAACCGCTACAACTATGGCAACAAGTCGCCGACCGCAGACGAGACCAAAACCCCAGAGGCCAAGCAGGCTGATGAGGACTTCCGCTTCACCAATGCATCTCGCTTCGTAGGCGAGCAGTTCCGCTGGGAACTCCTCGACCGCGCCCGGTCGTGGCTCCCCGCTCGTCACCAGGTCAAGCAGGCCTACGACGCCCGTCTCCAGTACGATCCTCAGGGACGCATCCTGGTCCTTCCCGAAGGCATGCCGTGGGCCGATCACCTCTACAACTTCGAGAAGGAGGCACAACAGCCACAAGGCGTCGCCCCTCAGGTTCTCTACGTCCTCTTCCCCGAAGACAAGCCCGAGGGCAAGTGGCGCATCCGTGCCGTTAGCAAGGAGAACGGTGGCTTTGAGAACCGCAAGGACCTGCCCGATGCGTGGAAGGGTGTGCGCGACGAGCAGCTCGACCAGGTCTCTGGTATCCCAGGCTGTGTCTTCGTACACGCCGCTGGTTTCATCGGAGGAAACAAGACGTTCGACGGTGCGCTCGCAATGGCGAAGAAGGCATTGGAGTTGTAGATATTTACGATGGAACGACATGGACACTCAGTTGAGTGTATCACATGAAGCAACGAAAGTTGCTTACACTTTGCATATGCATGGTTGGCGTTCTGGCGCTTTCATACAGAAGTTATGATACCAACGATACAATTGGTTAGATGAATCATGAAAATACATGATTAGCCGTCGAAAGACGACAATAACTTGCTCTCTTCTTGCGATGAATTTGTATCTGTCTCCATCGCAGCCTTAGGGCCTTCACTCGTTTGTATTGGGGTTATCACAATGCTTGCTCATTGCAGCAAACGTAGAAAATTGAAGTAATCATCATGAATTCTATTCGTCATTGATGTGTGATAGCATCGTCAACGCACTGGAGACACGCGTAACCGAGGACTTCCATCCCACTACACGTCGTGGATCACACTCCCAAGCCAATGACCGCCTTGCGCACACGACAGCCGGAAGACCCTGATTCTTAGCTTGTTGCGCGAGCCAAATGCGCAGCTAGATCATCAGTGCAAGCTTCAGGTACTCCACGCCCTGCGTCAAGTCTAGAAGAAATCCACCAACGAGACCTGGCCAATTCGGGTCGAGACGTCATACGGGGAGAGTCGGGATGACTGGGCCAGACGCCGCTGAGGATGGCACACGACTCGTACCCGCGGCTGTCAGCACCTCGGCTGTGATTGGCTGGAAAAGTGGAAAGGCGGCTGTCCGTGGCGAAGATTTCGTAGATCCGTATGAGTGAAGGCTCTCGTACACTCGTTTCACATTGCTTTCTTACCAACGAACCAGAACATCGCGACTTTCTTGCTTTTTGATTGTTTGACAACGCATCTGTCTCCAACTCCTTACACCGCACTTTAATCGGCACGACTTTGCGGAGAAACCAGAAACAAAGATACAGGGCACGAGCGGTGAAAAGCGTTGAGCACTTCCCGCTTTCCCCGACGATCGTTTATCGCCAGCGCACGGCCTGCTTTTCGGCCTTTGCCCACCCGTCTCCAAACCTTTTGCACCCTTCACATTTCACAACCCACCTCAACTCCACAGTACAGCTATCACAGCTCATCAATACATACCATCGGATTCTCGGGTCCGAATCACTGCGAACACGTCACATCGAAGCGACAACGAACATTACCCGACCCACACGACAGCGCACACGACCACACGATGAAGTACTTCCAGCAGACAGTCGACTTCGACTACACATGGGAGGAGGTCTCGACGAGCAACTGGCGCAAATACGGTCCCTGGAACGAGAAGACACCCCATGTCATCGCCGTCGATACATTAAGTCGCTCCGTCGACCCAGCGACAGGAATTGTAAGTGACTCCTTCTTTCACATGTCAATTCGGCGCGCCCCACCAGCCTCACCGAGCAGAAAACTAACACACTGCAGCTCCGCACCGAACGTCTCATCACATGCCAACAGTCGACACCCAAATGGATACAGACCATACTCGGCGGCCAGGACACCTCCATGGTCTACGAGACCTCCTACGTCGACCCCGTCGCTAAGAAGCTCACACTCTGCTCCATGAACATGACATGGTCCGACCTCCTCAACGTGCGCGAGACCTGCATATACCACCCCGTCGCCTCATCACCCGATAAGACCGCCTTCACCCAGCGCGCCGAGATCACCGCGCTCTGCGGTGGCTGGCAGAAAATCAAGAACAGCATCGAGCAGTTCACTGTTGAGCGCTTCCAGCAGAACGCTGCTAAGGGCAAGGAGGGTTTCGAGATGGTGCTCGAGCGCGCGCGCCAGGTATTCCAGGAGCAAAGAGAGATTCTCGCGCTGCAACAAGCGCAGCAGGACAGCCGGATCCTTCGCCAGGCCAAGATATAAGCACGAAGAGCACCAGCTCTCATTCTGCTTGCGACGACAACCCGATTCGCAAGCGCTGCGAATTTTCCGTCCAACATCACTACAACGGTCTTTCGGTCCACTCCGCTCGATCTTTTCCCATCCATCTCGACTCTTCCATTTCAACACCATTCAAGCGTTCTTCATACCTGGGTGGGATCCTTCCTTTTTTTTTCACTGCAAAAAGTGCACTTCAACGGCGTTATCAAAAGCATGGGAGAGGCGCAGATACCCTTTTCACTGCATACTAGATGCCATTATGCATTATATACACGATAGAGACGAACCCATATACAAAGAAGCATTATTAGATATTTTGAGTAATCAAATGAAAGATTATTATCAGACTGTCTTCTCGGAAGTTTGGAACGGAAAATGTGATGGGTTTGGGTCGACCATTCAACCAAAAGTGAAGATGCCGACACTACGGTGGTTGAAGGGTAGGTGATGGCATCTACTTGTAATACACCACGCACACCATCCGAACGGCAAATAGACTCCCCTTTCAACGCGCGTTTATCCCCTCCGTCAGCTCCAACATCCTCATCTCCAATCCTATTTCCATCCTCATCCTCATCCTCAACTACCACAAACAGCAACAGCCATGCAACACCGCCCCCTCAAGCGCCGACGCAGCACCTCCAGCATCAACGACCACAACGATCCATGCCGGAAACGCCAAAAACTGTTGGCGTCGATGTTCAAGCAACTTCAACAGACGGCTGAAGAAGTCAGATGCGCGCTCAACGATGCTACCTGGTTGTCTGTGGAGGAACGAGTGCGGGCTGCTTTGATTATTGATCATGTGGAGATGATGTCGAGGATGATGGAAGAGGGCTATGAGTTTGGGGATGGGGATGAGGAGATGGAAGAGGATGATGGGGAGGATGGTGCAGGGGATAGTGGAGATGTTACCAAAGAGGTTGCGTACGGCGATGTTGACACCCCTTTTGGTGAGGATTCAAGTGGATCTTTGGAAGAGAAAGATGAGCATGAGGAGAGTGGTAGAGAGGAGGGTGGTGATGAGATGAAGCCAGCGAAAAACAGGACAGGACGAACACGCTGATTCTAACTTGTCGTGGATGAAGAGGGGAGTTAGCTTTTCAGCGGGTGTGACAGGTACGGCATGCACCGAGAACGGAGGTAACTGAAGTGTTTGGGGTGGATGCATCGCAACGCGAGATTGTTAGGGATTTGCCCGAGTGACGACGGGAAATTTTTCGCACCAAGTTCTTTCGAATGAAAGACTCTTGATAACTTTACTTTGTTGCGAGATAGAGCTACGTGCGGAAGTAGCCATTTAGCAGTAGAGATGTTTAAGGGATGTTATGAAAGGGTCTGTGCGTTGATCAACGCGTAACAGGAAGGCAGGATCTGTACCTGCATCACACGAAAACCTTCTTTATGGCACAGCTTGCAATACTTACGAAAAGCCTTGAAACACTCATTTCATGTCTCGACAAGGGTTACGATCCAGACGGCAGATACTCCGAAAAAGCAATAGTCCTCCCTGCCGCGTCCAAGCCCAGACTACGTCATTTTGCACCAGCTCACAACACGTAAAGTCTTCCTCTTACCGCGCGAAAGATCGTACATTTCCTTCTCATTTAGCAAATTGCGACTCTCTTCGTCTTTATCATCAGTCCGTAAGGCTTAACGACTATGGAACCACCTCTCAAGCGGCAACGTGCTGACAGTGCCGACACCGTACCCTCCCATCCGCCTACTACGGCATCAAATGCAAATTCGCTCCCAACAGCAGTACCGCCTGCACCAATCGACACAGAATTTATCAGAACCATGATACACTTTCTTGATGAGGGCGCCATGGACGTGCCATTCGCCACGACGAGCTTCAGCCATCGTACCCTCCTCAAGATCGCGAAGAGTGACGCCACAATCGCAGCCACAATCCAAGAAGCCTACGACGCCTACATGGCGAAGGAGAGAAACACAAGCGCCGACTTCAGAAAAGTTCTCGATGACTTCAAGTGGACTATCCCTGGCGTGCGTGGATGTGCGGACGATGCCGTACCGCCCGAAGAGATCCCCGTCTTATCTTCCCAAATAAAGGGTGCATTCTACAGAAGCGTGGCCGAGATTTGCGGGCGAACGCACGACTATTCGTCCCTCGGCACTAAGAAGAACGCGTTGGATGCGCTGAGGAAACTGGGCGTCATGCTAGTCAACACCCCGGACAAGAAACTGCGCGCTGCAGTCGCAGATCGTATCAAAGATGTCGAGAGCCAAGAATACGTCAACGGCATGTACCAAATCGCGCGCCACATAAATGTGGACCAGCGTGAAGAGGTGTGTATGATGCCGGTGAACGAATCAATGGATTTCTTAGCCCGATTGAGAGATGAAGAGTCTGTAGAACCTACAGGGCAATTCCAAGAGAAGTTGGAAGAGCTGCAGAAGCAGTTGAACAATGCGGGGTTTCCTATTCGTTTCAGTATTGTTCACCAGGAGTTGGACGTAACGCCACAGACCATTCAAGATGACATAGACAACGGTGTCGAAGATAACGGAACTCCTGAGCCTGATGATTACTCGGAGTGAGAGGATATATGGCGGAAAATGCGATTACACAAGGATAAACTTTTGAGCTGAATGCAAGAACATTTCCTACGAACCTTGCTGAACAGCCCTGTTGTTCTGATACTTTTGGTGCTAGCTCACCCCCTCACTCGTGAAGTTTATTTGGGTCGACCCCTCAATCTTGGTGCGGATGCCATCAGCACTACTTGCAATGACTTGCGAACACCTTTAATGAACAATCCAACACCGAGATACCCTCAACGGCGCTTCCACAATCATGGGGCGCACACTTAAGCGACGACGTCTACTTCCCGACAGCAATTCCTGCCCTTCAGACGACCTCTTTTTTAGTCGAAGCCCGTCGCCAGAAGACACGCTACCCCAGTATGACCTCGTTGAAGCCATCCACATGCTCGATAACAAGCCCGGCCACACCCGGAAACGCAGCTACAGCCAGCGCCTACTCCTTCAGCTCGCTGAGGAAAATCCAGCCATCGCGACCAAAATCCGACGATCCCTACATAAGCATAAGGGCGTAGACATCAGCTTCCAGCCACATATCACCGGCGTCAACGGCATCAATGGCAGCATCCGCAGAGCTGCAAATAACATCTTTTACGAAAACGAAGACTGGGCCTGCAGTAGCTTATACTGCGGCACATTCGGGATCATTAAAGAGATCGTCAATGAGGCAGGCATATACACCTCCTCTTTCGCGACCAAAGAATCTGCCCTACGGACGTTGATCAAGCTCGCCCAAGCTTTGTTGAACATCAAAGACGAGACACTACAGGAATACGCGCCGAGTTATCTCGCCTGCAACAAAAGCGGATTCCGAAAAGCTGTCAGAAGGATCTTCTTCACTATGAACCGAGCAGAGCGGAGGGAGATGTGTAGAATCATGTGGGGAAAACTTACGCTGCTCCAGAAAATGGATCAGCTGGGCGAGAGGCTGAACGCTGCTGGGTTCTTCACGGGTTTGGGTCGCGTTGTGGAGCATGTGAGGATATCTCTGGACCCCGATCTTTCGGAACTGATGAATGATGAACAACTTCTTGCTGATGAAGAGCGTGCGGATAGGGAGGCGGAGGATCCAGCATGGCCTAGAGTATCTTTGGAAGAACGGGCTGCGAGAGTGAGGGCTTCATGGCGAGTGGAGTCTGAGTGAGATGCAGGGTGCGAGCTGTAGAGTCGTGTATAATGGCAGAACAGGAGCACAACAGAATGCGCTGGCATTGGTGGTTCCAAATAAGTTAGTAGTATCTCATATGCGTTCTCGCATCATTTCATGTTTAACAAAACGCTGTTGATTGCTCCGCCTTCGTCTTTTGCCACCTAATGTCATTTTGCAGAAGTAGACGTGATTCGCAGTCCAAGCAAGAAGCAAACAAACACCGACGCTCTGATTAGAGACACACCTATCAACCAGGAGGCCAACCTCCTCTTTCTGTTCCCATACCAAGACTTTCGCACGTACAGCCATTCCAGATATGCGCTATGCTTCTACGCTGCTATTGAGTAGTACCTTCTAACCTGGGCGGCGCCATACACTCATAGCCCAACTCATGGCCATACTCATGGTCCTGGTCATCCTCATCACTACGATCCTCAGGCCACCTCATCAGCTCCCTGTAAACAGCGTACAAGCCTGGCAATAATCGCGCGTCATCAAGCTCTGCGCACAACTCCAGCATCTTATCCATGAATCTATTCCCTCCTATTCGTGCAGGTCCTATCATCGCAACTGTTGCGCCGTCAACAGGCATCCGAGCTACGTCCATGCGTTCCCGCTCGGACATGGTTCTGACGATATCGATCATGCCAAGAACGTAGGCGTTGGTGTCCCTTGTGTGAAAATGGGAACGGAAGGCCTTTAGCAAGCGACCATTTGGTGTGCTGACTAGCGCGACACCCAGCAGTCGCAGGGTATCTAGCGCAGACTTCTTTGTGGAAAGTGTCGAGCAGTCGTGTGTTTGACCAAGAACATAGCGCGTGCTTGCGGAGAAGCTGTCTTTGATTTCTATGCACATGAGATTGAGGTTCGAAGAATTGAGCATGGCGACTCTTGCTTTTATGACGGCATTCAGTAGAAGGACGCAGTCTGAGAAGTCAATGGTTGTCCCTTGTTGGGCTTCCATGTAGCCGTGGAAAACGTGCCGGATTGTAGCTGCGATTGCGGGGTCGGCGACAGCTCGGTTGAGCAAAAGCCTCTGGCTAAAACTACATCTCCAATTGCCGCCTGTTATGTCGAGGGTAGCAATGGCGGATCTGAGATCGTAGTCTGGTATGTTCTGGCTCGTTGTTGGGAACGATCTTATGTAAGGTGGAATGTAAGGTGAATCATTTTCACTCTCAGCACGTTGTCGCTTGCGTGATCGCTCCATTCTGTTACGGTTCGTCGTGAGCCAATGATAGAGTTGATGTAAGTTGCGAGTTCCGGAAGGGAGAGTAAGGATTCGCGCTGACGCGTCGCGAGATAGCGCGACGTGTTGACGCGGTCCAGAATTACGTAATCCAGAAGACCCACCCCAACAGGGGACGCCGTGCTGATCGTGTTTACAGTTTGTGTGCTGAAAATGGTGCCAGGCTTGCGACTGCGCAGGTGCTGCCTGCGTGCATGACATGAGACTATAAGACTACCTAAGTACCTAGGTAGGACTATGCGAGCTGCCAGCGGTAGAAAGCCGTGACCTAAATTGCAAGAACTCGGGCAAAATTACCAAATAAGCACTCAGCCCGAAGACGGATCACAGATCATCCTCTTTTCGCTATCTTTCCTTCGTGTTTGGCCAAGATTCATCGGCTCATCGCGTCGTTTGGGGGGCGCCGTATGAAGTCTAACAGTCCAACTACTCTCCTTCCTTCTTCGACATCTAACCCATGGGCTTTATGCCACAGATATCGCACTTCGTAATATCTGAAGTAGGTCTCACCCCTCGCTGTCTTCTTACGCTTCTTCTTCGCCTTCCCCATCCTCGTCCGTCTCATCCTCACAAGTAAGATTTGTGATCACGTCTTGGAGTCCCGTGCAAACGCAGTAATCGTCAGCAAGCTTCTTAAGCTCCTCCATTGCTCCCAAAAACGATGTACCGCCGGAATAATCCCGAGCACACATCCTCTCACACTCCTCCACGCTCATCTCGTCAATGACGGCGTTCATCGAGTCTTCCAAAGAGTTGTCGACCTGGAAATGCATACGGATTTGTTTGCCGATCTCTTCCTGGCTTTCACAGATCGCCCATCCAATAAGGTACAGCGCATCGAGCGCAGACTGCTTCGTGCCGAAGGAAGCAGACTCTTGAGCAGCTTGTTCAACGATGGTCGTGAAAACTTCTTCTATTTGGCGTATGACGTCAAAGGCGGCATTGTATTGCTTCGCACAGCTGGAGTTCATGTACCGCTCGTTGATCCAATAATCCACCTTCCGGGCGTAACTGCTGAAATCGACGACCTTGCAACGCTGTCGCTCCATGTATTCTTGTTTGTGGCTGCGCAGGGCTGCAGCAATCTCTGGTGTGAAAAGAGCTGCGTTTAGGAGTATATCCTTGATGAGTTTGCCACCGTCGTCTGCATGCAGTACGTCGATGCAATCTTGGAGTTCGCTTTTGGCGAAAAAGTCGGCGAGAACACCGGCCTCGGTGAAGTTTCGCAGCGCGATCGAATCACCGTTGGTGTTGGCGCGTTGTCGTTTATGTGGCGCTTCCATCGCTGCTCGCGATTCCGTAGGACGTGGACGTGATGGTAATGTATTGTAATATCTGAAGATGCAGTTGTGACGCGTCGCGTCAGGATGTCCAAGATAATCACGCGCGTTGCGCGTTGATACGTTGAGACACCCACATGAGAAGCGGGAGCTGTCTCGGAGCGACTAGAGGAACGCGTGTTTATCTTTTGCCGTGTCGCCGTCTCCGGGAAATGAGTATAATGATCCGGGTTAAAAAGTTATTGATCCGGGTCAAAAAGTTATTTGTCCTGGTTAATTAGTTCTCTATCCTGGTCACTTTTGGCGCTAGCGAAAGTTATTAATCCAGGTTAAGGGAACACCAAAATCATGTGATGGTCTTCATCAAGGCCTGGCCCGACTTCCTTGCTCCACGCGCATCTGGCATCTTTACGAAGGGTTACTTGACCAGCATCAGAGAGACAAGGCGCCCGCCTGCCGAAGACGACGGAGAGATCGACTAGCCACGGATATGATGCAGCGACTCAGGCGGTAACCCGTGTGATGACATTGGCATCTTGCGCAGCTACTTCTTCCGTCGCAAGATGCCGACATTCGAAAGGTAGAGACTAGGGACTGCTTCGACTGTGTAGTGATGATTATACGACGAAGCTTAGCGGACGCATTTAGAGAGTTTGTCGAGGTGGTTGGAATACCGCAAGTATGATGGAAATGATAATGCTGCAGCAAGTGACGAGCATGTGGGGCAAGGCGCGACTGACAGCTTATCTCCGGGCTGCGTACCCAACACCTTACGTCTGATTCACACGCCGCAACAGCAGTCAAATGCAGCGAAGAGTAAGTAAGCGGGTGATGTAAAGATGTGCGACATCGCCATGATACTATCAGAGAGGGCTTGAAGGATCGCTTTCGTTAACGTATCTAGCCCCTTCTAGAGCCACATCCTCTACACACACTCCTGGCACTCCAACATGAAGCAGATGGACTCAGAAGACCCCAGAATGGGCGGTGCACCCAGCGTCACTCTCCCAGGAACATCAGCCGCACTCAACGTAGAAGAGTACGCATCGCAACCACAAAGTCACGGCCGCACAGGGTTTCCCCAAACAAGGTGGACAGTCGCTTTCGTATTGGTTACAGCAAGTTCGATGCGATCCACTCCTAGATCACCGCACTACCGATGAGCTACCACAAGAAGCCGATACGGTCATCATTGGATCTGGTATCACAGGGACACTTGTCGCGAAGCATCATCTCGAGACGTTTCCCGGAAAGACAGTGGTCATTCTCGAAGCACGGGAGTTTTGCTCTGGCGCAACAGGTCGCAACGCTGGCCATTGCAAACCTGATCAGTGGCGGGGTTACGGGAAACACGCCAAAGCGTACGGCCATGAGCAGGCGGTCAAGATCTTGGACAACGAGCAAGCTACGTGGGAAGCGTTGGTAGCATACGTCAAAGAGAACAACGTGGAATGCGATCTCTGGGTTGGAGAGACCCTGGATGTTCCTCTGGACGAAGAAGTTGCGAAGATAGCTAGAGAAATATTTGAGAGGTACGTGGAAGCAGGTGGAAAGGTTGACCATATCCAAGTTACCCACGATCCTGTCGAAGCGGCGCAAAAGTCTCGGATCAAGAATGCGAAAGCATGCTACGCATGGCAGGCATCGACCTTGCAACCTTGGAAGTTGACAGCGCACATCATGCGCGAAAACATAACCAAGGGCGCCAACCTCCAAACTCGTACTACTGCAAAGTCAATTTCAGAAGGGACAGGATCTCGGAAATGGATGATCAATACGGAACGAGGAGGCATCGCATGTGACGCCGTTGTGCATGCTACGAATGCGTACAGCGCAGCTCTCGAGCCGTCACTTTGCGGTATCATTACGCCCAAGCCGCATATGTGCAACAGAGTAGCTCCGCCGCAAGCCTTCAGTGGGTCAAAGGCTATCAAAAACTCATATGGTATTCTGCTACCGGATGGTGCATTCTTCAGTATCAACCCGCGTTCGTCCTCCGATGCCAACATCATGTTCGGTGGCTCCAACCCTGGACAAAAGGAACTGGATGTGTGGGTCGAGAACAACCCAGAAAACTGCATCAACGATGGACTTGCGAACCTAGAAAGGGTGACAAAGCATGTCAGGAAGTTTGTAGAATCCGAATTCGACGGTTGGAAAGCCGCCCCTGCAGGCCCCGGGGAGCGCTTTGAGTATAGTTGGAGCGGTATCATCGGGTTGAGCGCGGACGGTGTGCCGTTCGTCGGAGAGCTACCCGAGAAGCCTGGTCAATATATCTGTGCCGGCCATCATGGACAGTAAGTTCAATAGTCCACGAAGAAGTGCGAGGCTAACATCGGGACAGTGGGATGGGGCGAATCTTCACAGCAGCACCTGGCCTGGTGAAACTCATGAATGGAGAAGCCTGGAGTGCGACGGGATTGCCGGAGGTATACCAGATGACAGCCGAAAGACTCGAGAAACTGACGAGTATGAATCCCGCACCTGCCATCGCGGTTATATGAGGAAAGGAGTTCGTACTTGCATGACTCGCGCACTTGAACCGTCCCTTTCCTTTCTCTTAGCTACCAAAAATAGCACGCAGAACCACAAGAAAACACGAACAGCGCACAACTTTCCGTAACCATGTCTGGGACGCTTGCGCGACCGCAATTTCGACCCCGTCACCTGCAGTGGTTCACGAGCGTAAGAGGCGGTGAACTGTCACAGTCGGAACCGTGAAATCGCATGCCACAATCCACACTTTTCCTCTTTTCTTTCCTAACGCAGTAACTTTGTAACTCGTCTTCTGCTCGCCCTGGCATTAGATCGTGGTAGCGAGGCCGCAGCGGTAATTTGCTTGGTGTTGTGCCGCTGCGTAGCTTATTGGTTTGGGTGTTGTGGAAATTTGACACGGCGGTGTCGTGCTAGGTGGTTGTTGGCGGTAGCGAGGGGAATAGGCAATATAACGGCAGGGGCGATAACGGTTTGTACGACCGTAAGCGCATGGCTCTGCATGGGAAGTTACATCTTAAGATTCTCGGTTTGCAGCCTTGTCTTTGGGGTGGTGACCGATGGTACTCTGACAGCTCGTGGAAAGTGCGGGGTGCGCTCGGGCCGACATCCATGCGGCGGGTACGAATGACTTCACTCCGGACTATACATGTCCGCTAATATATACTTCGGATGACAGCCAGGGCTAGACGAGAGCCAACACTGGTCGTACCTCACGATTGCAGGACTACACATACCGGAAAGTTTGCGTCATGTCTAGCCTACCAGACAACATACGCAGGACGCTCGAAGTCCTGCTTCCTAAGATCAAGTTGCGACATGAGGAGTCGTCAAAACCTATCATACTTGGTATCACTGGCCTGCAAGGCTCAGGAAAATCGACATGGGCATCAGAGCTTGTCAAGATTCTCTCGAAAGACCATGGCCTCCATACGATCACAGTTTCACTGGACGATTTCTACAAGACGCATGATGAGCTAGTGGCCCAGCGGGATCGTGATCCAAACAACAAGCTCCACCGTACTCGTGGGCAGCCTGGTACACATGACGAACAGCTAGCCCAGAAGTTCTTCGGCGATCTGAAAGAATATACTGGGAAAGGCGATCTCAAGATACCCAGCTTCGACAAGAGCAAGTACAACGGCGAAGGCGACCGAGCACCTGAATCAGAGTGGCCAACGATATCGCAAAAACCTGACGTTGTCGTCTTCGAAGGCTGGTGCATCGGCTTCCAGCCCGTTGCACAGACTTTCATCGAAGAACGACATTCGTTGGCAAAAGCCGGAAAGCTCACCGTCAACACCCCTGCAAACCATGAGCTTCCCCATTTGTTCGAAGTGAACGAGAACCTCAAGCGTTACTGTGACGCCTTCATGGGACCTCAACACTTTGACCTCTTCATTCATATCGACACGGATGATCTGAGGAACGTGTACACGTGGCGGCTGCAGCAAGAGCACAAGATGATTGAGATCAAGGGGTCGGGGATGTCGGACGAGCAGGTTCGCGCGTTCATTGATGGGTATATGCCGAGCTATGAGATTTACCTAGAGCGCCTGCGCGAAGGACTATTTGATGATAAGGGTAGGATGGTTAGGGTGGTCTTGCATAAGGAACGGGGAGTTCAGAGGCTTGAAGAGCTGTGAAAGAGTAGGTGTTTACACACCGATATGCAACCACTCTTGGGCGACTACAGTAGAAGAACAGAGGGTAATGAGCGACAGCAGGACTAGGATGCGGAATCGGTGATCATGAGAAGGGGAAATTTACTTGATGTCTTTTCACAGCGTGCGCTTCATCTAGCATACTCACTTTCACCTTCACAGCGCTTAGTTCTGTCGTACTGGAAAAATTGTGTCTGCCAACCGACGCCCCACCGCCAACGCCACCTCTTTGATTCTCGTCTTCTTTCTGCATTTGATCATGGCTAATGCGAATCACTATCAGGTCCTCGGTATCGATATCCAGGCTAATGACGCTGTGATCAGAAAGGCATATAGGCGGGTTGCGCTCAAGAACCATCCCGACAAGACCCTGCACTTGTCAACAGCAGAAATTGAGCAGCGAACACAAATTTTCAAGCTAGCGACGACTGCGCAGGAAGTACTGCTCGACCCGGCGAAGAGAAAGAGCTACAACAAGACACTAGCGCGGGCAGTGAGGCCATCGAATACACCAACTGCGCGACCTCCCCAAGCGAGACCTCCTCCAGCGCAACCTCCTCCAGCGCAACCTCCTCCAGCGCAACCTCCTCCAGCGCAACCTCCCCCAGCGCCTGCCCCCGATGCACCAGGCTTCAAAAGGCCTCCGCCGCCCCGAACCACATCGACGGGAACTGATCCGTTTCGGCCTCCGAAGTTCCACTACTTCGGTGGCCCAAGAGAGCCGCCATCAAGCAAAGCAACACAGACACCACCACCACCCCAAACTCCCCACCCCTTCACCGCCGGCAGCCCAGCCGCCTACCCTCCACCTACCCCCTACTTCTACGCCCCGGTAACAGGATCATCCCAACGCACAACCCTCACCTACTCCAACAATGACAAATGGTCCTTCAGCATCGGCGTCTCAAAAAAGTACGAATGGACCGTCCGCCCCACACTGCCTTTCCTGGGCGAAGAAACCAAAGACATGATTGCAGTGAAATTCTGCCTGCGACAAACAGCCACCACCCCAGCCACCGTCTTCATCAGAGACGTCGTGCTGACTGTCGAGTCCACGCCTGATGACCGGAGTATAGCAGTGAGTTCCATCTTCGCCGAGAGGAAAGATGGTATAGACCTTTGGATCACGCTTGCAGGCATTGGTGCGGCGCCTACTGCCATACCAACACCGGTCAAGCAGTCGTGGATGTGGGCGTGGGATGTAGATCTGGCCTTTCAAATCCCATTTTATAGGACGTTGAGAGCGACACACCTGATGTTCTATCCACAGTATCCTGCGCATGCTGTGGGCGTGGATGGAGCGACGCCACCGACTCAGGGACCTTTCCCGAGGGGGTCGCCGGCGGCGGAGTTGGTCAGGATGTTTCCGGGGATGGCGTTTGTGGGTAGGACGAGGTGGTCCTATTGTCAGGAGGTGAAGAGGGAGGGGAAGACGTTTTGGCAGCTCGCTGCTGTTGGGCATGTTTGAGTTGTCTTGGTCGTGCTATATGTCGTCAGCACGAACAGACTGGCCACTACTGTGAGGATGTATTCCATTGAATAGTGAATTTGTTGGTAACGAATAATACTTCTTGATTCTATGCTCTTATGAAACCAGGCCGCTCAGAACGCCAAATATGCAAATCATCTAAAAATGATCTATAGAACACCAGGGATGGGTCCCTTCTTCTCGTTGGAGCCCAACTCTTCCTCGTTCCATCCACTGCCAGCGCCAACCTTGCGGCCGCCCTCCTCTCTCTTGATCCTGCACCAGAGACTGATGTCCTTGTCCCAGATAAACTGGTAAATAACGTACACCCAGCTCTTGTGCTGCGGCAAGTCTTTGTAAAAGTCGTGCGCGATACGGTTCAACGCGTGGAGGCGCGTCCAGGGGATCGCAGGGAAGTCGTGGTGCTCGTTGTGCAGACCGACGTTGTAGGTGAAGAAGTTGAGAGGTCCGTAGTACGAATAGGTCTCGGGAAGTGGGATCTTGTTGGCGGGGTTCGACGGGTCCTTTTTTGGCTTCTCGAAAACGTAGTGCTCGGCGATGAAGTGACCTGCGCACGGGTGTAGAGATCCGGCAAGGAAGCTGCTCATGATCAGGTAGCCCAATGCCCTTCCTCCTGCAAATTTAACGAGCGCAAAGTCGAAGGCTAGTTGCACGACGACATTGAAGAGGTGAATCTTGGTCATTGGTAGGGCGTAAACGAACATAGGTCGGAGGGCGTAGAAGAGGATCTGGAAGGTCGCGAAGAAGGCCTTGCCAGCAACCGAATCGAGGAAGATTGCCTCAAAAGCAGTGGGCAGATCCGTGTCGAGGCCATTGACACCCAGCGACTTGTGATGTGTCAGATGGTAGGGTCGGAAGGAGGCGCTGTATGGAATGCCAATTGGCAGGTTCGCAAACACGGCAAAGATCCTGTTTGCCTGAGGCGATCGGAAAGCCAAGTTGTGCGATATCTCGTGAATGGCGAGGAAAAGGTTCTGATTGGCCGTGGCACCGATTACGTATGCGGTGAGGAAGAATGTCCATGATATGACGGGCGTGTCGCGGAGGAGGTATGCGCAGAGGACTTGGATCGAGACGACGAGTAGGACGACGTATTTGGTGAGAGGCTCAGGGCCACAGAGCTTCGTTACCTGTGTACGATTAGATTATGCTCAATGGAAACGATTTCATAGTAATCATACCTCAGGGTGTGCCTTGATGATGGCCATTCGCCGTGTCCTATGGGGCTCTTCGGTGTATGTCCAGAAAAAGTGGTCGTGTTCATTTGGGGCTTTTGGCTCCTGCAGTTTCTCCCCTTTGACAGTGAAGCTTCGGGGAACAGGCTCCTTGGACGGCACTGTCGCGGTAGAGACTGAAGACCGCATGTTGGGCAGTTGTAAAGAACAATTGCAGGGTGTGTGAAGGGCAGAGGGGTCCAGCTCTCGAAGTTTGTGGAGTACTTGACCCTGAGCTTGGCGCTAGCGGAGGCGGTGGGGCGATGTCACGCCATGATTGGCTGACAAACACGTTCCGTTCGCCACCCCGCTAGCGCAGGAACGATAGGCTTGCCTTCTAGAACATCATCACTTTCTTTCCCACGACAGCTTACATATGCCAGGAGCACTAGCAGACGAAGATATCATTCCATTCTAGTTACAGTCTGAGCCCATAGTCAAGTAGCCAATCTCACTATCGCTCTTCGTCGAATTTCCCGACCTCTCGAGGCTCCAAATAATGAAAGACTGAATGACCTAGCCCCTTGGGGTCATCCTTCAGCAGCTCTATCTGATTGTAACCCTGAAAAAACTTTTTAACGCGTTCATCTGATGAATCGCATGATTCCGGATCCTGATCCCCCCAAGGTCGACAGATGATCGCGCTAGGTTTCATCGGCTTCTTTCTTTTCCCTTGGATAGGGTTTGGCGGCTCAGGCGGCTCGGGCCCGCAGACGTGTCCAGCGAGGACTTGCCGTATGGGCGTCTTCGTGTTGAACGTGATGAACATCCAGTCATCACCCATCCATCCACCGCGGCCATCAGTTGGTACTATTGCGTCTAACCAACCTCCGTTATTGCTTGCGCGGACTGAGACGCTCACCTCATTTCTCACGTCAGGAAGGACGAAGAATTCTTTGCTCAAGAATTCGATGTCGAAGTCCGTGTACCAATCATCTTCGAAAATGACTTCGACGTGTGGCTTTTCGCTAATCCATACTTGTTAGTCTGTGAATTGCAGTGCTTTCAGTTTGACGGCTTTGTGCTGCCAAGACCTACCTCCAATCCTTGATGTATTCCTTCCTCAGCATCTCCAACAAACTGCCTATAATCTGCCGGACCAACATGTAAGATCGATAGTTGTGAGGAAAGTCCTCCTGTTTAGCCTTTTCGAGTGTTCCAAGCCCCATCACAACGACCCTCCGGACCGTCTTGCCCATCTTCTTGAGCATGGTTTGCAGTTCAGGCTCCGGGAATAGCTCTTTCTCTGGTCGTTTGCCAGCCTTGACAATGGGTCGCTTGATATCTCGGCTGAGGATCTCCCCCATATGCCATCTCAAAGTAGAGTACCAAATGTTCTTGACATCTCTATCGTATTCGCTGTTATCGTGGCTATCCGGCCACCAGGATTGGCATCCCTGCGCAAGCTCAAGAGTGGTAGCATGTCGTCCTGGGCCGTGGAAACCGACGTGAGCGACCTTATTGGGGTCTTTCCAAATACTGATCTGGTCATCAGGTACTGGGGCTAGTTGCCTCACTTGATCTATCGTCGGCCCTGGAAAAGATTCCGACAGTGATAGTTTTAGGGCTTGCTGTGGAGCTTGCATGGTGACTTTGTTTGGTTCGTATGTAGTTGGTATACTAGTATAGATGGGAATATCAAGTTGATAGTGATCAACGAAGAGGGTAACCAAAGCCGCCTTTTATACTGTTTCCTGTATGACTCGAAACACTGTCTACTCAAAGTCAGAGTCACATCCGTATACGAGTATGACCATACGATGAGGCGCACAGTCCCACCGAGTTGGGGTAGACTAACAGGATCCTCGAACCACAGCCTGGTATCTTCCATGATCTGAGCAATAATCCTACGCAATTGACCCTGTTTCAAGTTACTCGATTCAACTCTTCGGGCTATTGTACAACGGCACAAGTCGGCATCTGCCATTGCAAGTGCCATATATTGGCTCATGAAGCGGCTGAGTGGTTCACAGTGACTCCAAAAAGGTCACACAATGAGTCCGAACATGTGGGCCAGCCTGGAATGCAGTCATGGCCAATGCTCAGGTATTGTGTGACGAAGACGTGATCTCACATTCCGTCGCCGTTGATAATTGCACAGCAAACACCAAATACTTCACATTTCAGAATCCTCTAACAGTCTTTCAAGGTTTTGCCGCAAGTCCGTGACGCATGGGAAGGAGTGTCTATTTGAGTAGGCCAACATCTCAGTCAAGCATCACGATGCCATGTTGACATTAATGAGTGGGATCTCGGCAAACGTCTCCCAGTATTAAGGAGACTACTACAGTGTCATTATATGAACTGCCTAGCTATATCTAACTACATGAGCACCTCTATGACCGGTCTGCACCTAGTCATCTGTTCGACAGCCTGGGAGCCATTTATCTCTGGGCCTCAAGACCCAAAGATAAATTTGTCCCTCAAACGCCGGATTGCCATTTACTGTGAACCTATGGACATTTTTGTATCTGCCGAACCGTAAGACTTCGAGCCGCGCAAGATGATCACTATAGGAGTCCTTTTTGCCCACATTTATCCGTCAAGCTCTGGTGTTACAGCTTGTCGCTAATGATACTTTTGCCGAAGTACCATTTGCTGGTTTACGAAGCGAAAGGTCGATGAATGCACGTGTCGCACAGTAACTCTGAGTCTTCACACGACCAACCTGGGGAATGAAGCCATGGCCAAAGCTCGGTTTGGATCGTTAAGCTTGCTTTCTAGAACACCAAGTTAGGACATCCTGAGGTCACCAGCTTATGTGTAGAAGATATGTCCAAACCATCATTCCATCTTCCATTTCATCCGCATTTCTATGTACTTAGTTCGACTAGAGGCCATTCCCACCAGTCATCAGTGGCTCGTATGCAAAACATAAGCCCACGAATTGCCCACGCCCTCAACATCGCCTTCTAACAGTTCCCATGGGTCATAATACCTCTCCAGCCAATTTACAACGCGACTATCGCTCTGATCAAAGCCAGATTCCTCCCACCAGGGTCGGCAGATGACAAGACTGGGTCTCTTCGGTGGCTGCCAATCTGCGGATGGAGCGTAAGGTGTTCTCTCTCCCCAGGTATGTCCAGCGAGGACTTGTCGAAGCGGAGTGTTCAGGCCGAAAGTGATGAACGCGTACGTGTTCTCGTTCAGTGCTACTCGAACGCGTGTCTCGCTCCATCCACTTCCATCGTTACTCGCGCGGACTTTGACGAGAGGGTCGATGATGAACTCTTCTTGTAGGAACTTGATGTCATATTCAGAGTAGAGGGGATCCTCGAAGATGATCTCCAATGGACGAGTATCCACACTTGATATACCCCGTTAGTTTACATCTATACCCATGGGTCAGACTTACGGATAGTCACATTTCGCTCTCCCGAGCAGAGCGACAACTACATGGCGTGCCAAGAGATGGGTACAGATGGCTTGCTCGAACTTTCCTCCTTCGGCTTTGGATATCGTACCTAAACCCATGAATACCGCTCTCCGGATGGTTGTTTGTGTTTGATTGACTATGTTCGTCAATGCCCACTGTTGCTTGTCTGGTTCTGGGACGGGTCGTTTCATCTGAGAGTATCCGATCTTCGTCAAAATGATTTGTACTGGGAAGGCAAGATTCTCGTGCCAAGTGTTTCTGACATCTTTGACATTATCGTCCCAGTCGTGAGCTAATTTAGAACGCGCTTCTTTGATCCAAAACTCTTCCTCTTGAGCGAGGTCTCCCTTTCGAACGAGCTCTTTCCTTTGAGGGAGCTCTGCAGTGGTAGGGTGCCGCCCTATACCCTTGTGTCCGACGTGGGCGACCTTGTCGTAATCTCTCCATGGTCCGCCTTCGTTGTCAGGCACCTGTGTGAGACCATCCCTGATCGTAGCCTTATCTGCTCGAGCAAAATGGTCGGCTCCTGCTGACGCTGCTGGTGGCTGTCGCGCTTGCATAGTGATGGATCTGTCTTGGTGGATTGTTGAACTTGTTTCGTGAGTATGCAGGTATCGATTCGGTGGTTGTAGATGGAGGAGTGTAGAACAGTTGCCTTTTATATCTTCCAGTCTATGACTCCGATGTCAATTGCTCAATACAACAGTTCTATCTATACGTTTATGACTGTTCAGTGAAACGTAAAATCACCTCCGCGAGATGCTAAGACGGCTAAAATGGCCCACGAACCATCTGGTGCCACTATCCATGAGTGCAGTAATACCTTGATTCACACAAGGTGGTTTGTGCTATAAGCATGGTCACTCAAAGTGATCTGCTCAGCTCTGGTAGCAGGAATGTCGCTTGCAGGCAACCGTGCAAGTGCCATTTCCGGGTATCTGAGGTGGTTGCGTAATTCGCAACGACTCGAAGAACGTCGCACAATGATATAACGTCTGGGCGTATCATGCGAGGAATGTAGCCATGGCAGATGCTCAGATCTTGTACAACCAACGTTCGATTTGGCAAAGTGTCATTGGAAGGCAGTGATTGCATGTCGTTGTGCATAGGATCTCATCACACTCCACATTTGTCATGCATGAAAAGTGCGTCAGCATAGCCACAGAACGCTTGCACAAGAGATGTCTGTTTAGAAGTCTTCTTTCTAAACTTTCGAAGCCTACAGTACGCTACAAACAGTGGGTAATATGCATGGTATATGAGATTTCTCTAGCAGTATTTCACCATGATCGCGACAGCCATAAGCATTCTTTCACACCTGGTCGAGCTCACATGCCAGTAAAGTATCGTGCCTTAATATTCTCGTCCATACCTAGAGGTTCAACAAGCAATTCCGAGAACCAAGTATGTTACTACAGTGTCATTCTATGGACTGCCTGCATCTAATTACACAACCTTGAAAGCCATGCATTGGCCGTTTCACACTGTAGTATACCATCACTATCAATATATCATTACTTCTTCCGAAGTCCCAATATGAACCTAAGCTGAGCCTTGTACACTCTAATCCAAAGGGGCATTGCCCTAACCCTTAGACTTCAATGTGTAGAGATAGATGTCTCCTCCCCATATCTTATTCCCGGTACCCTCATCAAACTTGTGTACTTGGTCGTAGTGCATGTTGAACCAGTTCCTGACACGGTAATCAGTTGGATCTCGCTCGTCTATGCCTTCCTTTTTTGGATCTCGACAAATGATTGCGCGAGGCTTGGCAAGCTTCGCGGTCCTCCAGGTTGAACTATCTTTCAATTCATCGGCTGTGTAGAGCAAATTGGCGAGAAGCTGGCGAATGGGATTCTTGGGGTTGAAGGTGATGAAGATGTAGTCGCCGTTGCCTCCTTCAAGGTAAGACCAACCTACGCCCTCGTTGCTGTTTCTCTGCAAGATGCGACCGCCATTGGTCCATCCCTCCGTTCCGTCACTTAGGTAACTCATTCCAAGGTACTTGAGATCTTCCTTTCCGTAGTGATCATCTTCACAAATAAATCTAGCCCCCTCTAACGGGTCAAGGTTGCCCGACCTTGTCACCTCGTTTGCCGCGTCGGACAATACTTTGAGAATACCGCGAGCGAACAGATGTGCCCGCGCGATACCTTCGAAGTCTGATTCGTCGCAGTAGCAAAGACTACCAAGATCCAGTGTGACGATGTTGCGAATAGTGCCCCCAGCCTTGGTAAGGTCACTCAAGAGCTCTTTGTCCCAGTAAGGATCGTATTCCGGCAACTTCCCTTCTGTTCGTTTAGATTGAAGAGTAGTGAAGTGACTTATAACATCCTCCTCACTGCGCTTGTAGTTGGCACGCCTCGGGGGGCCTTCAATCCAGAACTCGGTGGGGTTGTCCTCACTTTCGATTTCTTCCGTGGTCTTGTAACGCCCGTATCTATTACCATATTGCCAGAACCGGTGATGAAGGTTTTTAGCTGTCAAGAGGCCCTGCTTGAGCGGTAACGGTGGCGGGAGCATCGAAGTGGACATATTTGGATGTGGATAGCCTCGAAAGTGGCAAGTCCAGGGTTAGTTGCTGTAGTTGATGCTGATTTGTTGATCGTTGATATGTGTGGCTGTTGAGTCGACTGCTGTGCTGTTGAAAGCTGAATCGTGTGGCGCAAAGGTAATGAAGCACCAGAGAAGGCCTTTTATAGTTGGAAAGTTGAGTGACTCTACTCAGCGCGAGCAGCATAGTGTGAGCAGATATGACTTTGAATCGGTAGAGTCAGGTATGGCTAATCAATCTCTAAGTGCACTCAGGAGCGGCTCGTGGTCTTACCGGCCTTCGTTGTGCCACCCCACAGAAGTCGATATGACTCTGACGGAAGCGAGTATTCGTGACAACCAATCGTTGGCGCGTACCGTTGAGAGCCAACTCGACACAAAGAAACTCAGAGCTTTGACACAACTCAGAAAGTGACTCTCCACGCCGCACGTGCCTTGGATCACACCCCAAGATGGACACTCTCGACACATGACTCTGATCTGACTGAACATGCTGGAAAACATGCGAGCAAGTACCGATTAGCACCGGCACAAGTCGGGTGTGTGCACGTTCACCATAGCACAAGATACTCAGGAATGTAACGCACAGTCAACCTGGATGCTTTTGCTACGATGTGCCGCGTACGACATATGAGCGGGGTATCATAATCGTTTCGTTCCTTTTACATCATTCCATATTTCTTTCCCAATATTCTTCCAGTTTCCGACCTCTTCATCACTTCTCTTTCTCCTGATGAGGCCTGATCGCCTGACTTCCACGAGCCAAACAACGCCCCAGTAAGCGACCGAAAACGATACTAGTACATATGCCAGCCATACGATCAGAAGCACGGATGTACCTTGTATCAGCTTCCCCCCAGCAACATCGACGATGTCACCAGCCACCGAGAAAACCCCAGATATCAACACCGTGAGCAGGACGGCGGCGACAAAGGCGAATGCGCTCGCAAGGAATGGCCAGAAGATGTTGAAGTAGGCGAGAAGTTTTGAGTGTGGAAAGATGATGGCTGGAATGGCGGAGACGGCGGAGAAGCCAGCACCGACGAGCGAGACGAGTAAGGAAGCGAAGACGGTGTATCGCACGCCGGCCAATACGGTAGCCATAGTCCTGAGGAGTGTTGAGACTAGGATGATTGGGGAGAGTGGGTCTTGAGACCCATCAGTTGGCGTTGTCAGTGTCAATAGTCCTACAGGAGTATGGTCAGTCGAGCCTCAAATGCCTTCGGAATTGTGTTGCTCACTGTCACTGGCCTCGCTGTAGCTTTCGCATAGTTCTACGACAACGATATCGGAAGCGTCGTCTTGAGCATTGGAAATGGAGCCAGAACAAACTGTCCTTATGTAGAGATAGTAGACGTCTGCTAGTGCCTCGCCGTCCACGCCTTCGGATCGTCTCGGTGTTGCATCTGACTGCGAGCTCCCTCGGGCGATCGTACTTGTATTCAGCTGCGGTTCGTCAACATTTGTCTTCATTTCACCGAGGTCGGTATACGTACTGCCACGATGTACTGTCCACCAAACATATGCTCATCGCTTCCCGCCAGTACCAGTACCAGCGTGAAGACGAAGCTTGCGACCGCGAATGCGATCGAAAGGATAGCAGAGAACCGGTACTTCATCAACACCCTTTTCGGTGTCTTGGGCGGCGCCGGCAGGGCCTTGTCGGTAGACTTCCGCAAGTCTCCAAGATCGGGCTCAATTGCGATCTCTTTTCCCGTGTAGAAGGTCTCCTCTATGTGATCCATCTTGCTCATCGACACACCGTGTGGTTGAAAGGCGCTAGCGACGAGACTGACAGTGCTGACGAATGTCAGTACACAAGTACGGGTTTATGATGTCCATAGCAGAAGACATATGCATTGTCGCAGAGATGATAAGTAAGGCGCTTCAACATGCGTGCAGCATGACGCAACTGTTACTGGTTATCGGGAATCTTCAATCTCGATGTCTGGGAAGCATGGATGTACGTGGTAGGCTTGTCGCATGATTATAGTGTTGCATGATAGACCTGCTATATATCGTCGCGGATACGGCACATGCAGCCTTGCGCGGGGATAGACCGGTGGTTTCAAACAACCTGCTAGTCCCCAGATCGCGATGGATGTGCAAATTTGGCGATCAGCGTTCCTGTTTCGGCGTCGCAGGACGTGGCCAAAGCGTGGCATGGAGCAACAACCAGCTTCAGATGGATGGGGTCTGAGATGTTTCGTCGACATCCAAACAACTTGCGCATGGCCGGGCCCACGCATTGGGAGTACGCGTCGTGCCGAACTGAGAGCGGTCGTGAAGTTCGCGAATGCGAGGTGGTAGCTCCCGCAGAAACGGGGAGCGCTTCACTAGTGCGACTGAAACACCGAACTTTAGGAGCGACGATCGCGACCTCTCAACATAATGCTTGAGCGACACCAAGTCGCTCGGGTACATTCGCCAAAGCCTTTTGGTTGCCGAAGAGTGAACGAGAGTTGGTAAAATACTCGAACGCGCAGCTGTTCTGCTGCTAGAAGAACGAGCCTGGGGGATATTGTCCAAGAGGCTGCGGCTGGAGGTTGGGAAACGCATCACCCTAACCATGGGTTAGTCCAACAGCAAACGATGAGCTGAGCTAAACGTACCCAGTCGAGAGGTAAGGTATACTGGTCCAGATCCATTGGCATGAAGCCAAAATCGAACGCGTGACCAAAAGCACTATTGCCCATGTCAAATGCATCCGAGTCGGGAACAGCGAATCCAAGATTGTTAATGTCGAAAATCTGGGATGGGGAAGTCAAATCAGGTTGGGCACCTATGTGAGCCGCTTTCAATGACGTTAGTAGATGTAAGCGGGTAGTAAATAAGATGCCGCTCACCGTGCGCCGAGTCGGTAGCCTGTACCCCACTGCCGTGAACTTTAGAGAGAACAAGCTTCACGGCTGTAGCAACCTTCCGCGCCTCCTGCGATCTCTTGCTAGCCCTGATCCAGATGTGATAAGCGGAGCGCAACGACGCGACGATTTCTTCTTGCGTTGGGGACGCTTGGTCCAGTTGCACCCCGCTTTCCATAAGCTCAGAACCCAGTGGGATGGGAGCAATGAGTTCCTCATCAAGCTCGACTACCAAGACGGTAGTCGCGAGCAAGAAGTCTTGCGCAATAATGGAAGACATGTACCAGCTCAAGGTAGAGAGACGCCACCCTGGTGAAGTTAGTCGACCTCCTGGTTGGACCTCAGCGTCAAGCTTGCTCTGGAGGCGAAGCATCTCTATAGCAGCGTTCAAGCAGACCCTGCGGGAGTATGCATATCTGCTATCGGTTCGGCCGAGTACGAAGTAGGGTCGATGCAACATAAGCTCGGCCTTCAAGAAGGCTACGTTCAAATACGTGTAGCGCATGAAGTCTGGTGATAAATCGGTACTAAGATCGTCGAAGGTGTTCGATGCTGGCGATTGTGGTATCTTTTCGAAGACATCTCTTAGTGTGGCGTCCATCTCCGTGATCTCTCCGTACGGTGGCAGCGAGGTAGCATTGACGAGATCTACAATCCTGGCCTGCACACTTCGCAACCTCGTGAGAACGATGGAGTAAAGCAGTTGCGTCAACTCAGTTTCAGGCCTTGAGGGTGGTAGTTCTAGCATGTCTTCGTGAAGGTCGTCTTCACCCAAGTTGCGGGGCTCTTGGGTATCGTACATTTGCGGCATGATCGTCCGTGGCAGTCCGGCTTGAGAAGAGGTGGTAAAATCTAGCGACATGACTACGAGCCATTTACGACGCCTCAGCTCACCTTCGTGAGGCGATATGTTCGGAAATCTCGACGGGTCCCTGTGGTATCCCATTCGGAAACAAAGACGTACAAGCATGCCAACAAGCATGTAGATGCTGAACTGGCTGTCGGTTGAGCGTAGAAATTCGGTACCAAAATACAACAAGAACGCTTCGATCGTGTATGGCGGTGTTTTGGTGTAGTTTGCAAGAACCATACCTAGATATCGACGTATGGACTCAGCAGTTGCACCACATGTAGTTTGTACCCAGTTTCTGCTTACATTGCGCAGCCTTCTCGCGATAGAAGTTGATCCGTGCCAGATCAGGAGCCAGTTCAGTATCGCCAAGCTGATGAGCGTTCACCGCGGCTTGAAAACGAAAGCCAAGTGCCAGTGCAGCGTAGAGTACACCCAACCACATAGTTGAAGTTTCCGATGGTTGTGTCCACAGCTCATTGTACTGTATGATCATTAGCTACTAGAGGTAGAAATGATCATATGACCTCACCTGTTTGAGAAAGGTTGGCTTGTGGATGAGGGCTGGAGACATCAGTGGACGCCTTTCAACCGAGGTAGTGAGCATACTTGGATGAGATTCCATTGACATGAAGAATGTATCAATGAGACGATCCGCTTCTGGCCGCGGAGGAAGAGCAGCGAGGAGCTCTTCTCTAGTCGCATGGGCATTACGTCCAAACAGCAGCTCTGGACCGGGTACTTCATTCACCACTTCGTCATCTGGATCGGGCGACACGGGCACCTGATCGAGATGTTCGCGCAGCTCTGATATCTGGGCTGGAATTAGAGAGGTAAGAGTCTCTGTGAGAGGTTTCACGTACGCTATCAAGTATGCTTGTCCAATGTCCACTGTTCGTATAGCTTGTTGCGTCGCAGCTGAGATTTACGCGATCCGGCGTGCCAGGCAACTCGCCATTACTTCCACCGTTGTGATGTTGCCGCGCTTGTGATGGGCTGGAAAGCTCGGGATTAGCTGTATTGACAGCGTTTCCACCGATGAGATTGGTGACGAGCTTCTCGAGTTGGTCGATCCTGTCATGCACGCTGTTTGGGATTTTGGGTTCTTTTTGCACTGGTGGGTTGCGAACATAGACGCACGACAGTGAGAGTCCGCGATCGACACATGTTTTGCATGGCTGCTGTCGATCACATTTCAACCTCCAGTCAATTAGCATGCAATTCTTTTGGGCAGGTAAGCTGATTGTTTACTTGCGTCGTCGACAAAGGGTGCAACTTAAGATGGGCTTGTCTCTTCGTCGACTTGGAGGTACCACTCTCGGCGTCTGATCATCCGCGCTCATTTCGAGTGGTAGTATCACAGTGGGTCAAAACAAGGCGTAAGGGCACAACTCGCGTTGTTACGAAGATGCCTTCGGGGCGGCCATCATCCCCGATGCCGAGGCTAACCGCTTCGGCCGAACACCCCCCGCATTCCATCTCAGCTTACGTCACTGTCAGCAATCATAATGTTCCTAGTTCGCGACTGCACCGGTGGAGATTATCCTAAAGACCGTTGCATTCTAATCATCCTTCTCGTTGTCCGACCATCTAAATCGCTGGCACACATGCTAAAGCCGCCATCTATCCAGTTCCTGCTCCGCCTGGTCATTGCCTGTGCTCCACACGGGCACAGTTCCGATCACGCGATCCCCGACTCAGCTTCCGGTGGCAGTCAATAGACTTTTCTTATCCAAGGCATCGGGCTGTCGATCCTAACTTTCGGCATCACTACAGACTATCATGTGCCCATCCATCAAGCGATTACAGTTACGACCTATCTCATTTTTCTGGGCTGGGCGAAGGTACCTTTTCGAAGTCTTCATCCACCCTAGAGGTATGACATCCAGTTCGTGTCCATGGAAGTATGCCTGTAAAGCAGTGCCCCAAAACAGGCGCCACGATTCGGATTTGACATTCCGGAGGCCGATACGCTTAATGGCATGCTGGGGCGCGCGTTGAGAATGTGGAACGAGGCGACACACAGGTTTGAGCCAAATCGTGGCAATCGTCCGGTTTTGTGGCGTGGACAGAATGGACGTTAGGTCTTCCCAGCTCTTGAAGTCTCCGATATCGAAGGTGGACAAGCGGTAGAAGAGTGGAGTCGCTTCACAGCGCATTTGCTTACATGCGAACAGGAGGCCAACAGGCTCGCGGTTAGAGATTGGCGCACCTTCGTATGTGGACGAAACTGACTTGATTGTTCTGCCTAGACAGCTGTATTCCTAGATTTTATTACGCAGCTCACTAGGAAGCCGAAGAAGAGCCGAGGTAAGCTGATTCCTCTTTGTACTATGCCTATTAGCGATTGATCAACGAACATGCGAGGCCGCTTACATGGCTTGTATTCTATTGGGAGTCATAATCCAATCCTGCATCTCTGATGTGAGTGTTGAGGACATATTGGTGGTTGGAGTTGGGCACTGGAAAAGAATTATGAGAGAGTGTAGGTGTTTAGATACAACTGCGGGTTCAAGAGCGCGTGGGGATTTAATGGCAGTGCCTCAGCTCAAGCATTCCAGGAACATACGATTTTCCATTCACACCCCGTGCCTTGACGACCTGCAATTGACCCGATACATACGTCGTGAAAACGGAGTAAGTCACTAGCAACTGACAATGACCAGAATCGGCTCGCCTTCACGGTTGTCCATCATCGGCAGCTCTCAGGGTACCCTCCAGTCCTGCCTCAAATACAACCTCGATGGCTGGCTTCCCATAAACAAGGCGCAATGCGCGCACAAGGTGAGCCCTAGTATCGGAACTGAGGGCTGACAATTGTAGCCTCGAACCTTTGACGTGAACCGTGTTCAAAGCCGGGAACGCGTTTGCGTTAGCCCTTCCTTGAGGTTCAACCTCTTCCTGGAACCATTTCGCCGGGTAACCCCAGTGTACATATTGGAATTCTACCGACGACATAGAGGTTTGAATCGAGGTGATCCGCGCACACCGCTCAGCTCTAATGGCGACGATAGCGGCTTCGTGGCTATAAATCATGGCCAGTTCCATTTCGAAGGTCGCTGTAGAATAGAAGAGTGAGTTGGCTTCACGGCGGAGCTGCCGACAGCAGCAAATGAGACCCATAGCGTTGGTCGCGCTTTGTTCGCCTTTCCGTGGGTGCATACGTATCACAGAATCTGTCAACGTGAATAGATAGACGAGGTTACGAAGTTCTGCAGGAAGTCGTAGAAGAGGCGATATAAGTTGGTTGACCTGCGCGCTATTCCGGTCAGCGATTACATCCCCATGTCTTGAACAGAATTGTACGCGTTAGCCTTCAAGGTGGAGAGCTTACATTTGGTCGCCTGTTGGAGTCGTCAGACCGGTCGACTCAGGGTTGAGCGCCATGATGCAGCGGTCACTGTAGTAAATCGTAGTTGTTATGCTCGCAAAGTGGAATGGAGGAACGAAAACGGACGGAAGTGTTGCCCTTCAGTCTTGATGGTCTGCCCGATCAGGGTAGCTGCTTCGTAGGTAGGTAATGACGTCATTGGCCGCTACCTCTAGATATCGCAGCTTCTACCATCTCGCACCTCAGCAGATATGTGCAGTGCGGAAGCTATAGCCTTCCCATGACGAACTTCGCGGCGATTAGTCAGGCTGTCTACAGGTCATCGAGGACAGAGATGTCGCCAGTCTTCGCTACACGCCTGATGCGTCGCTCTCAACCCCACACGCACTCTTCCGCCACCAAAAGCCTCATTAATAGTTTGCCCGGCCTACGAGTTCGACATCCGACTCCGAGAGGTCCTCGCGTTTGACTTGAATATCGATAGCCTTCGAGATACCACCCAGAGACAGTCGATGTCCTGATCTTCGCATGCGATAACGATCGTCACTAGAGACGTAGCTGCGCTTCCCGGAGCTTTCGGATTTGCTGCATATCCTTGAAAGCGTATGCTGATATATTGCATGCATGGCCGGCATGCATGCGACTACGATAAAGAGGTTGGCTTCGGTTGCACACCAGTAAAGACCGGATACGTTGTCGTCTATGATTGCGCGGTCAGTCATTGCGCAGCCAACAGGAGGAGCAGTACTCACAAGTCGGATTTGAGCTCTGATCGAATCGGACGAGAGCCCATAAGCGAAGGCAACTGACGATGAAGATGATGAAGCCCACAGCGAACATAGAGATAATCTGGACCTTCTTCTTCCAGGACATCTGTAGTCTCGCTAGCATGGGCAAAGGCAACGATAGGATTGCCACGTCGAGCATGATCTCAATGGCGCCGCGAATGAATCCAAACAGCCGAACGTCGACGGTGCATCGGCCACTTGTTTCGCCTTTCCACCCGTCCCAGAAGAACGAGATAGGTTGACATTGAAACATCATGGCTCCTGTATTGCCGATACCGAAGCAGGTAACAATCCCCATCAGGACAAACGTGGTCGTGCGTAGTTTTGGCGAGGTTGCGATCCGCAGGTAAAAAGCCAGGATGGACAGTTGACAAAAGGCTTCTGCGATCTGGTACATGAAATAGCTAACGTACAACCACTGCAGCGGAATTTAGCTTCATAACGGGCGCTAAAGGCGAGGCTTACCTTGAAGCTATTTGTTATCGCCGCTGGCGATATCCCCCACATGTCTCTTCCGAATCCGAGACGACCCGCTAGGAGGCCCATCAGTCGACCATTTCATCTATAGATGGAGTGTTGGGAGGGATTTACCGACAACGACAGGGACGTTCTGGAACAACGAGGCCAACTACCCCTCGTCAGCTCTAGCGCCCTGCACGCTCAACGCTCATGACTTACCCCAGCCAGCCCGATGAGTAGGTCGTCCAGCCCAAGCTTTGCCTTGGCTGAGAAGAACCGATCTGTCAGTCGCAAGATAACCATTGTTACAGCAAGAGCGCCGATAGATGCCGTGACAGCGATCATTGTCTCGCTCTCGTCCCGGATCGGTATGCCGCAAGCCGCGTAGGTTTCGTTGGTCGCACTGAGTGATGCGGAAACAGTACAGTTTTCAGCATTACAATTCGCGGATGCTGTCTGAAAGGTGGTGTCGGCACACAGACAGTCGAAGTTGTCGGGCTTGCAATTGCTCGAGGGTACAAGAGCTTGGAAACACTTTGCCTGTGGTTCTTAGCCGCTGGTGCCACGAAAGTTCGGTCATCGACTAACTGCACAAGTTGGTAGTTTTCGCAAAAGATCGTCTTGTGCGAGTATATGTAGCACTAAGATGGCGAATGTCGCAAAGTACTGGACGAACTTCATCGCGACGATGATCGAGTGGGAAGGTGCGCAGCAGCGCAAGATTTGTTACCAACAAAGCGTTGGGAGTACATGTTCAACATGACGCATGATTCATGGCTCAGTTCAGAGACGATACGTTAAGGGGGTTACCTTCTTGAGCGTGTGACAGCTCGCAGGATCCGATGGATCATAGCCGTTGTTTTAGTCGCCCCGTCAAATCACCATGCCTCGAAAAGGTCCGCGCGCAATAAAAGACGATCACTGGTGGACTCCAGGGCTTGCCATTCCTTGACAGGTCTGTGCCGCAACCGATAACGTTGACGTTCAGAATTTGACAAATTCACCCTTTCGACACGGTCCAAATCCTGCGGGAATTGCTACGCTTTATTCTACTGGCGGAAATGTTCTCGAGCACTTTGTATTTGCATTGATGCGGCGCAGCCGTTCTAAGCGAGCCGTCATCACGCAGGAAGATACTGATATGGCGAAGGATCTGGCTTGGCAGGACATATATCTCGATCATTTTACAATCCCGGCAACTGGCTTCCCTCATCACTGTCATCACCATGTCTATCGTACTATCAGCCACGATTGCTATTGCTTTCGCTGCATTTGCCATACTTTACGCCACCCGTTGGCATCTGGGGAGAAAGAATGCGAGACCTCTTCCCCCGGGCCCAAAGGGCCTCCCGATTCTTGGAAATGTCAACGATATGCCCAAATCCGGCATGCTTGAGTGCCACCACTGGCTACGACACAAGGATGTCTATGGCCCTCTTAGTTCCGTCACAGTGCTAGGGCAGACTTTCATCATCATTAACGACCCTGAGATCGCATTCGAGCTGTTGCGCGATCGCTCAGCGATTCATTCTTCGAGACCCAGCCAGACCTTTAGTGGTGACATGTATGTGGAGAGCTCCATAGTAAGGCGAGGGAAGTGCTCGCTGACCATGCGGACAGGGTAGGATGGCGTCATGCAATTGCGATGACCCCGTATTCCGCAGAATGGAAAATTCAGCGTAAGAATATCACCAAGATAGCGAGCACGAACGTTTCCGTGTCCGTGTTTGATAAAGCGCAAGAGACGGAGGCCGCGCACTTCCTGCTCAACCTTCTAGAGTCACCCGACAAGCTCTTTGATCATATACGAAAAGAGGCTGGCAGTGTCATTCTCAAGATCACCTACGGCTACACTGCTGTCGCCAATGGCAACGACCCTTTCGTTGATATGGCCGCCAAGACTATGGAGCAGTTCGCCGATGCTACAGTTCCTGGGAAGTGGTCGGTAGACATCTTTCCATTCTGTGAGTATCGCTTCTTGATGATTAATATGGCCTCTGACGTCGGCTAGTGCGGTACTTGCCAGCATGGCTGCCAGGTACGGGGTTCAAAGACACGGCGAGACGAATGGCGGCGCAGCTCAGCCAATGCACGAATCAACCGTATGAGTTCGTGAAGAAGCAAATGAGAGAGAAGAGGCATTCGCCGTCTTTCTTGTCGCAATGCATTGAAGGTCTCGGTTCGGATGCTGAGATGGAGTTTGTTCATAAGTGGACTGCATTAGCGCTCTACCTGGGCGGTGCTGATACGGTAAGCTTGTATGCCATTATCGGCGCCTCTATTACTTTACTGACTCAATCCATAGACCGTGTCCTCGATCATGACCTTCTTCCTTGCTATGACTGTCTTCCCGGAAGTTCAAAAGAAGGCCCAAGAAGAGCTAGATCGCGTTATTGGCGGAGGCCGGCTACCCGTCAGTAAAGACCGCGAAAGTCTTCCTTACATCGAAGCAATCATGAAAGAGACCCACCGCTGGCACCTCGTCGCACCAATGTGCCTTCCACACTGCAGCACGGAAGAAGACACCTGTCGCGGGTATCGCATTCCGAAAGGCTCCATCCTTCTACCCAATAATTGGCACTTCACGCACGACCCTGAAGTCTACCCCGACCCGATGGTCTTCAGACCAGAGCGCTTCCTCGAAACAGCCTCGCACAAAAGTGAGCCTGATCCCCGGAACTTCATCTTCGGATATGGTCGCCGCATCTGTCCGGGCCGATACGTGGCGGATAACGCGCTCTTCATTACCATCGCCCAGACTCTCGCGGTGTTTGACATCACTAAATTCGTCGATGGAGATGGTCGCGTTGTGGAGCCGGAGGTGAAGTTTGAGCCGGGAGCGATCAGTCACCCTGTGCCATACCGTTGTTCGATCAAACCGCGATCGGAGGATCATAAGCGGTTGATCAAGGCTTCAGAGCAGTTGTTTCCTTGGGAGGAAAGCGACGCCAAAGAGCTGGAAAATATCAGCTGGTAAGATAAGGGCAAGCGCCCGCCCAAACACATGCGTGTTGCGTAAACTTCTTTGCTACCTGCATGTTGTAAGCGCAGGGGTTTGCGTGACGTCTGTACCATAGCATTAGGTACTATGGAAGAATTGAAGACTTGTGGTGGGTGTGAGACAAGATGCAAGCCAGCCTGTACTTTTTATTTTGGCCTCTTCGTATAAATGTAGAAATTTTCTTTAATGTACAAAGGTCGACAAATGCCTGCGTTTAGAACACAGTGCTGACAACAAACTGTGGTGTAAGTCGAGTAAAGTCTTAGCTCATTTAACACACACGTCCCACCATCGTTGCTTTGACTATTCCTTCTTCGGTAGCGGATTGACAAACTTGTCCTCGTGAAGCTCTTCGTCTTTAGGCGCCACACCACGTTCTTGTAGTTGTTTGAGCGCCTCTGGGGCTACCTTCCCAATTTGGTGGCTCCTGTATTGATTGGTCTCAGAACGCGTCAGCCACGTCAAACGACCCTCGATTTCCGTATCGTGAATGTTCTCGATCGCTTTGTCTGCACCCTCTTTGGTTGCGAAATCGATGAAGCAAAGAATGCGCGGTTCTTTTTTCTTATCGCCGTAGAATGGCGCGAAGTCACTGATGCGTTCGATGGTACCATGTTTGGCGAACTGCTCGTCAAGTATCCGCAGCGCGTTCTGTTTCTGTTTGCCGATGCTGGTATTGGACGTCCAACCGGGTGTCTGAACTCTAACCATCAAGCGACGACCTTCGAGCAATGGGTGTACAGCTTCGAGTGCAGCGGCGGGGCCCTCGTCAAAGAAGTAGCGAGTAGCGTACTTGTGGTCTCGCTTGTCCTGCACAGGGCCCCAAATGAAGTCGTCTTTGAGAGGCCTGACGATAAGCTTCTTGCGCTGTAGCTCTGCGTCATTAAGCTCTGCAATGACCTTGGCAGCCTCTGCTTCGCTTCCAAGTTCCGCGAAACACCTGGTGTCGTTCTGGAAAGTGTAGCGATCAAGACGCATCTGCAATCTCTTGCTGGGTGGAAGTTAGCTCGATACCCTGTTTGCGAAATCTCCAAAGAAGAGTTATAAGACGTACACGGTGCATCCTTTTGATCGTAGTAGATCCTCGACCTCTCCTCTCGTCAGTCGCTTTGGTATACCCAATAAAGCAACCCCTGATGATGCGCTTGATATCGGAGTGCGCGCATCAGTGAGTGCAATCTCTGGTCCTCTCGACGGTGTTTCGATGATATTTTCCCGCCTCAGCTGGCTGGCAGCGAACTCTCGCTTCGTAATTGATGTTCTGATCAACGGAACAGCTGATTGAGCAACGCGTACGGAAGGTGTTGTCCGAGCAAAGAGACAGCGCCCACGAGAGAGTATCCTGGGTACAGCCATAGTCAATTGTGTTAGTCCGGAGGTGATGGTATGTGCATTCGCAATCGATGATGGCGAATGATCGCGTCTGCTCGAAAAGACGCCAGCCATTATCGCGCTAAACAGAGAAAGTTCCTTGGCTTGCCAAGACCTGGCTTATCGATAACACGGTCACGAAAGCAGCGAAACTGCGGCCGTCACGCCCTTCAGTCCTGTGCAACGAGTAGCTCGACCAAACTTTTGCCCACTGGATATATTGGTACGGCAAAAAATCTTTCATCAAACGCTTGCGAGAAATCTAACAACATGGTTCATGGATCAAACTACTTAGGTGTCATCTAGCCCTAAACTGTAAGACCGGCCCGTCTTTCTTGCTAGCAAAGACGTCCTGGATCTGATATTCAGACGCCCTTGTCCTACCAACTTCCAAGTCCTTGCTTCCAGCACCCAATGTCGTGCCTGGTGCCAGTCTCAAATCATACAAGTAAAGTACCCTGGCAATCGTTACCGACAGCTCAACATACGCAAGACCCTTGCCAATGCATCCACGAGGACCGATGCTGAAGGGGTTGTACGCCGACTGCGCTGCCTGGAGACTGCTATGAAGCGGGTTCGCGGATGGATCAGATAGCCATCTCTCAGGAATGTAGTCGAACGGTTGAGGGAAGTAGTCGGCGTTGTGGTGAATGGCGTAGATCGGGACGCCCACGTCGCATCCGGCAGGAATGTGGCGACCATCGATATCCAGACCACCGGCAAGAACTTCTCGGGGAAGAGCACCGGCGACTGGGGGTGTCATACGCATGGTCTCGTCGATGCAAGCGCGTAGGAATGAGCAGCCGCTGAGCTTGGGTCCGGTTACGATTTCCTCAACATCATTGAATGTTTCCCGGATCTCTTTGCAGACTTTCTGCATCGCTGCGGGGTTGTGTGCGAGGTAGAAGAAGGCACCAGCCATAGCCGTTGAAGTTGTATCAGAACCAGCGATGATCAGCAAGTTTGATTCGCCCCAAAGCTCATCCATGCTGAAGCCCTTGCCGGTTTCTGGGTCCTTCGCGTTGAGCAGGTAGTAGAAGAAGTCTTTACGATCAACGTCAACGCCCAGCTTTGTTCGCTCCATGGCTTGACCCTTGCTGTACTGCATGTACTGTGCTCGCTGGCCTGCGATCTTGCGGAAGAAGAGCTTGTCCAGGTGCCAGTTGTGAATGGTAAGGTGCGTTCCGCAGATGAGATGTCGGTGTGCCGCGTTGCCAACCAGCTGAGTTGCGAAGCGATTGGTAGGGCTTTCCAACATGCCAAAAGCCTTGCCGAATACTAGATCACCCATGATGTCGAAAACGAGCCACTCGCACCAATGCGCAGCGTTCCAAGCGTCGTTCCAGCCACCATCTTTCTCATCGGCGAGGCTCTTCTCAGCAGACCAGTTGTTGCTCTTGCGTCCGAGCAGTTCGCAGCCGACACGTACATTTGCCAGGATATACTTCTCAAGACTCTTGATAGCCGAGTCGCTGAAGGCGTGGCTCATGACACGTCTCTTGCGTGCATGTTGCATCTTGTCAATAGAGCTATGGACGCTAACCGCTTTGGGTGTGCTGGGGAACGCTTCGTAGAATGACGCCTTCTTAACATTTGATCGGAATCCATAGATGGTCTTTAGACCAGTGGCGGTGTTGACAGAAAGTAGATTCGGTCCAAGACGGACGTACGGTCCATATTGCTCGTGCGCACGGTGGAAAGCGAGATGCCGAGAGCCCTTGTAGGCGTAATATGCCAGATAGATGTCTGTGATCTTTGCGAGGAAAGGGCCTGGGTATGATGCAAGAGGATGGAAAGTCAGGCGGTAAACGATCACTCCGAAGATCTGAGCATGGTGTTAGCTTTTAATGGCATGAGAACGGGGAGCAACGTACGTAGAGAACCAGCGCTCCGAAGATGGAGGCCAGTAGGAATAGAATTGCCATATTTGCGACAGCTCAAGGCGAGTTGAATGTGTGTTGTGTTATTGGTATCGAACAAAGATCATTGCCACAAACACGCGTGCAGTTGTACAATTCGTGTGCACGAAGGAGAGTACCAAAATCGTTTCACTAACGAAATCCTGTGCAGATAAAGGTACATAAGTACTCATTCACCCTCCACCACCATCCGCAGGTCCCGCAATACCCTCCCTGATCCCAGCTCCATCGCGATGACAAAGAATAACAGCGTTGTGGAGTAGTCTCGTGCCCTTCTCATCGCAGAATCGGCGAGCGGGTGTCTTGGGTATACGTAGCGGCGTGTCACGGCTAATGTCGGATATCGATGCAGAACCCCGTGTCGCAATCACGCGCAGCGGATATCACAGCAAGCGAGGACACTAGTGCGGATACCCGTGCCATCCCACCTTTTTCACATTGGAAGGGCGCGGATATCGTGCGCGTAAGCCTGGCAACAATCACGGTTGCAACGGCAGTGGGGTAGGAACGATTTTGCATCATGCATACCTAGGTAGTCAACAACGCGTGCACGCACGCGGGCTCATATCATCTTGATCTAGCAGGCACACGATAAGTTCACTGCGGCTAACATTGAAGGGGGTGGTAGAAAGCACCTGGGCAGTGATAAGCTGGAGCTGCAAGCCATCTACTATCAGCGTTTCTAGCTGGATGCTTTCTCAGATCCGGCAAAGAGTATAGACTCAGCATTCAGAGGCGAGTAATCGAGAGGTATCGCTAACGCTCTCATCGCCTGCCACGTTGACTGTGAAGCACCAGTACCTCGTGAGACGAGCGTCCGGCTGGAGACAATGACTGCAGGATGGTATATTATTGAGATCAGACCCAAGGCGAAAGATTGCGAGTGTAGTCGCGGTTCTTGGTGTTCGCGACAGACCTGACGAATGAAATGGCGCGAGTATCAAAGCGGATAGTGCCGTCTTGGCATCCACCGAGCTTCGCGAACATCACCAAGCGTCACGATAGTCGACCCAAACGCGCGACAGCACGGCACCCGCCCATTGACCCATTGACACCCTTGCAGCCTGTCTGGAAGGCCAGTCCCTCAAGATGTCCGTCGCCAAGAATGTGAAGACTACTGTCTTTTCGGTACGCAGCCCGAACCGATCTCGAATGCCTTTACCTCGCCGCCCCTCTTCGGCCATTAACCATTGCGAACACTGGTACTGACTGTAGACCTGTAGAAATACACCGTCCAGCCTACCGGAATCTATGCCGCGATTAACAGGCTCTTCGCGCTCGACCCCAAGCGCTCCACGGGTATCCCCATGAACCCGCAATTCCGCAACCCACCCCCAGGCGGTCTCGACCCCAACTCTTACGACGACCCTGTCACTCTCCCTGCCGCTGATATCGCCGAGAACCCATACTGGAAGCGCGACGTGCGACGACGATACCCCAGGCTCTCGACAGTCACCCAGTCCGACGCGGTTGCGCTGCTCGAAGTTGGAAGCGCGGCAGCACCCAAGCAGGAGCTGATTGGCGAGGCAGGCACAAAGTCGCTGGTCGCGGCGAAAGAGGAAGGCGCCAAGGGACTGGCGGTCGCGTTTGAGAAGAATACTGGACTTGCAAAGGATGTGCTGGGACCTGGTGGTATGCCTCCGCTACCAAGCGGGCTGCACAACACCCTTGCTGGCGGACACAAGCGATACGAGCTGGAGAACGAGCAGTCATATGGCACAGCGTAGGTCTTTTCATCTGATTTTGCAGGAACGACACTAATGCGATACAGATACCCATGCCGGACGTTTGCTTAGAGTACAAGATGAACTGGGTAGGTAGAGAAAGATGATCCGTTTTCTGTATATATGGAGACATTTCTTCCATGCTTTCCGTGTAGCCATCAGTGAACTTTCATAACACCCCTTGTCATGAGCGCGTGGGAGTGTTGTAGGTGGAGCGCACGTGTCCGAATGTCTGATCCATGTCTCTTGTGTCTCACCGTGCGTTTGTGTCAATTCTTCACCTCGCATCCTTTGTTGTTCCTTACCGTCCGTCACCGCGTCGAGAAAGGAAAGCACGACGTGTGTTGATGTCTTGGCGCTGTTGACAGCGACTGCCTCGTCGTCACTTCCATATCCCAACTGCACCCACCTCCCACCCGCGCGTCACTCCTGTCCTTCTTTCCACATCGTCACAACCGCAGTCATGAGCGCTGTGTCGGAGAAGGGACCAACAGAGCTGGGCGCTGATCCCCTCAACTTCATCTACGCCTGCTCGGTGTGTTGCGCCTCCTTCGCCGATGTCTACGAAGGCCACAACGAGACAGTCCGTGGCCTGTCAGATGGTATCAACCCAAAAGAGCGCCTTGTGACGCGCCTGTTCCTCGCCAGTTGCTGTCATGTCTTCTGCAGCAGTCATTTGGAGGGCGGCGGTAAGTGAAGCGCGACCGCACATTAGGCAGCTGCTGACAGCCACGACAGGACCGCCTTTCCATACAGCCGGACAGCGACCCCAATCACCCTGTCCCGTCTGTATCAAAGAGAAAGGCGACAGTGAGCCGCGCGATCTCTTCTCGATACGCGGCTTCAAGAAAGATGAATACGATCCTAACATTCCGCTCGCATGGTTCACCGCGCCTCCCATCCGCCTCGATGGTAGCGGGAAAGAGATGGAGGCATTGCGCGTACGTCATGTCACCCACAGGTCATGACGCCAGCTAACAATAATCAGTTCCAGTATATTGCGCTTATTCGATACTGCCAGAACACATATGCGACTCGCAAGCCCCTTCAAGAAGCCTTGACCAATATGGAGAAGAAACTGGCTAGTGTGCAGGATCTTGCCTCCAAGGAACACGCGAAAGTCGTTACACTCCAGCAAGAGAACGAGCGACTACGACTGCAGAAGGACCAGTTTCAAGCCATGAAAGCCGAGGTTCAGCGACTCCAGGGTCTCGATGAAGAGGTTGCGCATTTTCGCGATGTCAACCCAAAGGACCTCGCAACATTCCTGGCAAACAAGTCAGCAATTCGCCATTACTTGAAGCTTGTGCCTATGCTAGTCGAGTAGGCCGAATACGCCATGCTACGAGGCATTTGCTAACCGCTCCAGTCAAAACGAGAGGATGCAGAAGCGACTTGCCCAACTCGGCTTTGCGATGGCACTAGAACCTGTACCTAACTTCAAAGGCATTGACCCTCACGCATTCGATAGCGACGAAGCTTCGCCTGAACGCAGCGGACGATCGGGCGGTAAACTACGAACGACTGCCTCAAGCCATACCGCCGGTAGATCGGCTCATACAACTGGACGATTGGGAACCGCATCTTCCGGCTCCTTTGTCCCGCGACCCATGAAGCGGCAACGCCTCGATTCACCCCTTCCCACCAATACCCAAGCCTGCCATCCTTCAAGCCGAGATGCCATGCCACCTCCACCAAAGCCGATGTCCAGGATGCAATCCATGCGCAAGATGTTTCCGAGCCTGCGAAAGAAGTTCTCCAGTGATCGCTCCAGGTCTGCAGCAGATGGGTCCTTTGAGGACGACCCAGACGTGCAAATGTATGATAACGGACATTGGCAAGATGTTGAAGTCGGTCATCAGCCAGGACGCGATGACTTCCGCGACGAGACACCGTACATGTCGGGAGCGCTGCCCGTAGAACAGCCCCATCAAGCCTCTGACGTTCGAGGATCGCAGCTACTTTCTAGTGTAGGCCTCAAAGACAACCGGTCAGACTTCACATTCCGAGCATCGTCTCCAGTCAAAATAGATAAGCAAAGCAGTGGCCATCGTCCGGTTCATTTGCCTACTGAGCCCTCGTACATTCGTCTTATGGATGGCTTGTCGCGCGACAATGGGATGGAGCTAGGTCTGAAAGACCCTCGCGAGCAGACGAGCACGAATCATCGTAACGATAGCAGGAATAGGCAAGTACTACCTGCTTATCGGCATGAGCACAACGCCGAACCAGTTGATTACCGGAGGCCTTTGGATCTTGGACATCCGTTCATGCACCAGTCGCCACACAGATCTCCGGCCTCTGTCGATGCGCGTCAATATCCTTCTAGCGACCACCAGACTAACGAATACACAAACAGAGCTCACGGCATGCCGGATCTTGGCCCCACTACGCCAGTACCGAGACGCCAACAAAATCCCGGCCATCAGATCGAGAGTGTAGTAAGTCCCTATTTCCGAACCGGTCATAACCAGGCCCGAGTCTATCCATCGCCCGGCCGCGCTGAACTTCAGGATAGTTCCGATCATTCCGGCGATTATCGGTCACGAAGGTCAAGGACGAACCAACCTCGGGCCGGCTGGGTTGAGGCTCGCAGTCTAAATGGCCTCTCATTCTTCGATTCACCCGTCGATTCTAGGAACGAGCCTATCGAGGTGGACCACCGCCGCAGATTGGTAGAGCTAGCACCAACGCCACACTCACATCAGCATCAAAGACGTCATCTTAATTCACGTGGCTTCATCATACGCCCGGAAGAGGGACGCTCACCATATACCAGCGACAGTGCCTATGGCTCTTCCCAAAACCGAGAACTTTACAATAGAGACGCGCCCAATTATTCCCAAGCAGCGGTTGATGTACCGCCTGCATATCGCCCAAGTCGTTCCCGCATCGGTCAGGTGCCCTCTATCATGCCTTCCATTGTTCCAAGCCGTCCACCTGCCCGGGTCCAGCCTCAATGGGAGAACCTGCAGCGTGCGGGCGTCAGGAGTAGCCGTAATGTTTTCAGTAGCGTTGCTGGGAACAATTATACTGCGCCTTCGAGGAATGTCTTCCCTAGCGCTGGTCGGCGCAATGTTAGACGGTAAAGGCAACCTATGCGTTTCTTTTCCTATCGAATAGCGAATTGAAGTACTTGGCTTTATGAATGGCCATGTTCGCATGGGGATCGGCGTATGTATGACCGGGCAAAGAAATGATTAGATACCCAGTTCTGCCATCGCCGGGTTTCATCTGTGAGCTACTCCTGCAAGACTAAATTCTAGGTACGATCAGCGTCAACCTCGTCTATATGCCCGAGTGTTAAACACCCATTCATGACTACGACTGCAGCGTGCAAGGCGGAGATGCGCACCGCGTTCCGCAGACCGTTCGATGCGACGATCAAAAAACCCTCGCAGTGAGCAGATTTGCTGTCTCGCATCACGTTCAATCAAGAGTTTGCCCCATGATGCTTAGCACGCCCACGCCTTCCCTCTCTCAACACGGAGTCTGTCAATTCAACTCACATGTGGGTAGACAGCCGGCAGATGGGAAGCTAAGACGAATGCGGTAAGGATCAAGGAGGTTTAATATGCGAGGACTATGCAACGAAGCTTCCTCGGCATGCAAGGGCCAATGCCGGTTTTCGATGACATTCATTGGCGGAGTATCATGCGCAAGTTATTGTGTCACATACGCACCTGATTACTTATTCTCCATGTTGCAGAACTTCGACAGTTGGCGCGATGGTTTCATCTTAGCGTTTTTCTTTGCCGACAGGCCGTTGTAACCTCCCCACGAATCGTAACCCCTGCGTCCCCGCAAAGCCACCGCGCATGACCCACGATCCCGGTTATTGAAGCTTCCCTTAATATGGCCAAGCAATCTATCAGGCACCGCGGCTTCAAAGCTTCAGAACTATGATGCCACATCCATCACTTTCATATTGGCATCAGATGAAGGCCCACTCATTGCCATGGAAGAAACGGAAGGCAAAGCCCGTCCACTTGTGGGGCATTGAATCATTGGCATGCGACTATTCGCGGTACAAAAGGAATGTTTGCCCAGCAGGTGAAACATAGGACTGTGGAAGTATTCTTCGCATCTCTACACCATGCTATTCAAGACTCTTTTGGCGGCGGCCGCTCTGGCCAGCACCGCTTTCGCGGCTCCTGCTGAAAAACGCCAAACCTCTCGCAAGATGAAGTGGTTCGGAATCAACGAGTCTGGTGCCGAATTTGGCGAGAAGAACTTCACTGGTGTCTACGGAAAAGAGTACACCTGGTACGATCTCAACACCATCGACAAGTTCATGGACGAGGGAATGAACATGTTCCGCCTGAACTTCCGTAAGTCATACCTCCGTAACCCACAACTCCTCAAAACCCCGACCTAACATTACCCAGTAATGGAGCGCCTAACCCCCAACTCCCTCACCGGCGCCTTCGACCCCCTCTACCTTGGCAACCTCACCGAGCAAGTAAACCACATAACCTCCAAAGGCTCGTATGCCATGATTCAACCTCATAATTATGGTCGCTTCCTGGGCAACATCATCACCGACACCGCCGCCTTCAAAACCTGGTGGACCAACGTGGCCGCCGAATACAAAGACAACGACCTCGTAGTCTTCGACACAAACAACGAATACCACGACATGGACCAACAGCTCGTCTTCGACCTCAACCAAGCCGCCATCGACGGCATCCGCGCCGCAGGCGCCACAAAACAATACATCACACCCGAAGGCAACAGCTGGACCGGCGCGTGGACGTGGATTAGCTCTGGTAACGGCGCCAGCATGGTTAACCTGAAAGACCCGGAGAACAAACTCGTGTACCAAATGCATCAGTACCTTGATACTGATGGCTCTGGTACTTCGGCCACGTGTGTTAGCGCCACGATTTTCAAAGAGAGACTTCAGGCTGCGACTAAGTGGCTCAAGGATAACAAGAAGCAGGGTGTTATTGGCGAGTTTGCGGGTGGGAACAATGTGCAGTGTATTTCGGCGTTACAGGATGGATTGAAGTACATGGGCGAGAACAACGATGTCTGGCTGGGAGGGATCTGGTGGGCAGCGGGACCGTGGTGGGCCGATTACATCTACAACATGGAGCCTACGACGGGAGTTGCTTGGACGGGAATCTTGCCCAAGATCAAGAGTTACTTTTTGTAGATGGGGAGGGCTCGTCAGGTAGAGGTTGGTTGTATATACTTTGCTCTTTTGTTCTTGTAGATATTTATATGAAGAAAATTTCATTCGCTACCATTCCCGCTCACCTTGATTTACCCCGCCATGTATCCAATAATCTCCATCTAAGGCTTCCCCTCCCAAGCCCTGCTTAAATACTCCTCCGCACTCATAAACTTGTACTCCGGGAACCGCTGATTAAACTCATCACTAACATCCCAAGCCCCCCTCTTAATCGCCTCAAAGAACATGATAACAAAGGCCTTGCTGAAGCTCTCCCTCACATCGTCCGTAACAGTAGGATGACTGATCAACGGCAACCAACTCGCTTTCAGCTCTCCCTTTGCTAGATCCTCGCTCTTGACATACTCGACGAGCCAGTCTCCGCCTCTGATCTTCTTGCCTAGAGCCAACAATTCGTTGATGGAAGTGCGGCAACCTCTGATACCACCGATCTTCGGCCACGGGCGCGTGTCGTCTAACGCGCGAGCGAGTATCTCGCAGTCGTCTTGGATGGCGGTGATGACGATGGGTTGGTTTCCATCATCTAGAACCATGGCACGTCGGTTTTCGAAGTCGAGGAAGAAAGGCCAGGTGTAGAGATCGCGTTCGAGCGGGTATGGATGGGCGAAATAGTCCATGAAGATAGACGGTTGGAAGAGACAGTACTGCATGTTTCCCAATTCACCCTTGGCGTCTAGGTCTTCGAGGTACTTCCGGATGTAGTCTTTGTTGTCGTAGCTGGGGACACCGGCGTTGTTTGCGATACCCCATTCGCTGGGCGCAAAGCGAGAGACGCCTGCGGCGATGGCGGCGTGGATTAGGTTCTTCTGGGCGACGTTGTCGGTGTCGAGGTGGACGACGAAGAAGGAGAGGAGGGTGTGGAAGCCCTGGAGAGCTGTGGTGAGGCCATTGAGGTCCGTGTAGTCGACTTGCTTGTAGGTGACTTTGGGGGATGGGTGGGATTTAGTTGGCGCAGATCGCGTGAAGATGGTGATTTCGTGCTTGCCAGAGGCTATTGTGGCTTTGAGCAAGTTGGTTGCGACGTCTTTGGACAGCGTCAGCAAGGTACGGTATGCTCATACTTCTAGCAATAGAGGAGTGTCATCTGGTGTCTCGATAGAGGCGGGGTAAGCATATGTAGAAGGGGAAGCATACTTCCGGTGCCGCCTGCGACTGCGATCTTGACCATGATTGCACGTGATATTATATCGCTCTCTTGATGTCGAAGGATTCAACTGTAAGCGCTACGGATTACATGCTCCCTGCTTTTGTATCTCCAACGGCCGCTATCTATCGCTCCGCTCTGAGCCCCCGCAATTTTTCGCTGCGAAGGCGTGTCTTCGGCGGATGACGGCATGGTTCTGACTCGTGTCACAAAACCTCAAGTTCTGGAGCTACGATCTCGGCTATCGCGATATCATTGATGTTTGAGTATTTCTTGTGATGCTCGACGGATACCGATTGCATGAGAAGTTGTGACTGGGCTGAGCGCTCTTTACCAATGTTGGTGCGATCTCATGCGAGCTGCCACCAGAGCGCGATGCTGCACGACCCAACGTATTGTGTTGCTTGGTAAACGTTGACTGTTGATCTTGGTTGACTTCAAAATGCACAGTGCGGCGAATCAAAACGCCTTTGTGAAGTACTGCGAGACGATAGATTGGCCCTCCAGGTTTGAGAATGAAAATGTAGATAAGTTTGGAAAAACGGGAGAAGTGACAAAGACCGTGAATGGTGAATAGATGGATATCCGTAAGTAAATGTCAAATAAATGGCAGCGAAACATCGAAATGCTCAAGCATCGATCAACGGTACCGCCGGTAAAGGTTTCTCAGGCAGCGGTTTACTCGGCAGCGGTTTCAATGCATCCTCATATGCTGGTGGTCTCGAGGAGCTGCCTTCATCCGGATCATCGCGGTACGCGCCGTGAGCATTTAGCAGTGCGCCCTCCTCCTCAGCCACCCTATCCCTTCTCATATTCTCCCAGACATCTTCCATGCCGTCCCACTTCATGAGCTCGCGCTGCGCAACGATCCACCAGTACATCTTCCATAAGAGAAAGATGGTGAATAGGCCGCCAACGACGCTGCTGAAGATGACCCAGAACAAGCCCCACCATTCCCAGTGTACGAATTCGCCAAACATGTCGCGAAGCGTTCCTTTCTTGCCGTAGTATCCCCATTCTTCTTTGCGGTAGAGAAAGCGACTCCCCTCTAGTTCCCAGACATCGCTGCCAAGGAAGTGGCCTATTGTGCCCCAAATCGTCAAAGACTTCTTGAGAGGAAAGGTGTAGGCTCGAGCTACTAGGCGCATGTCGACGATTTGGTACTCGTAGATCTGGTCGTCCGTGGTAGATTGACCGAACGGGTCGGCGACTTTGGCTGGGCCTCCTTTGTCTCCTCTTCTCAGAGGTGTTCCTTTGACGCGCATCCACAGCATCTTCTGCTCGGGACTATTGAACTTCCAGAGAGGGTCGTCAGGGTACCGCGACTTTCCAATCACGTCCAGCGCAACGCTCCAGTATTGCGCCTCCGCGTCATCGCCTTCTTGATTATCGCTCGGGTTTGTGATGTATAGATAATCGATATACATTCGCGGGGCATGTGTCAAAGGTACTTCGTGGCACCATCGTCCTCTGTCACTCCAGCTTTCTCGACAATACGGGTCTTCGGAGGTTAGGCCCCAGTACAGTTCCGCATGGGAGAGATTTTGGCGATATCGTGTAACGAGGAAGGTGGAGGGTGTGGGTATGGTCGGTAAGGGATATAGCGGGCGATCGTTGAGGAGGACTGTGCGATTATCGTGCGTGAGGGTTACGTTGAGAAGCTATAGTGCTCAGGCTGGTTAGCACCGCTCTCTAGGCACATGCTGGACTTAGGCTGGACACTTATACATACAAGCACATTATCACCAGTTATGACCTCGTGATCTTCAGGGTCCTCATAAGGGCAGTCCTTGCATTCTATCTTCGCGATGTAGGACGATCCGGGTACCACGGCTGCGACCGGTGCAATGGGCGCCTCGCACCCTTCAGGCACTTTTCCTCTTCCATCCAGGTCGCAGTCGAGTACTTCGGGAATATCTGCAGCATGGGCCGAGGACAGAAGGCCGGCCAGCAGCGCGATACCGGACAGCAGCATGGTGGGCTGGTGGTGGAATGATCGAGGGCAGGTGCCTGGCGCTCGTCGCTGCCGCCGCTGTCAGGGGCGTAGCGTGGCGGAGCCTTGCAGGGGTGTCGCGCGATTAGCCGGCGATCATGAGGCACGAACGCTGGTTCCCCGCCAAACTTCTCTGCCACCTCCGACATGGAGCGCCGGAGGATATTGATGTTGACGCCGATGCCATCATTATGTTCCCATGTCCCATGGAGTGTACTAATACCACTGAGGTTTGTTGCTAACGCGACTATGCCCTGCCACAGGAAGCCTACTCGAGCGAGCCATTGACATCCCACCTCTGTAGAACGAATCCTTCCTCTATGTCCAGCAGTTGCTATCTTCTGCTCACATCAAGCGTGGTTGCTATAAGCGCTGTCTTCTTCGCGGCGGTTCCTTTCTATTTGCTATCAAACCATGTCGAACATATGTCTACTCAATGGTATCCTCTCTGCTACTCCCTTCTTCTTCCACCGCGATCATGGCGCAGCTTTCCTGTGAGCGACGTAGTGGGAACATCATTAGAGTCGACGATCACCTGGAGATTGAATTCCACCGGACATCTATCGATCCCAACCGAAATCTGGCCGATCTGCTTCCTGACGACGGTATATTTCCTCTGCATTTTCTGCACAGAGATAGCAATCGGCAGCAGTTTGATGAGGCGAAATGTAGGGGGCTTTATCTACATATGCAGCGTGAGTCATATATCAGCAACTTTGCCCGCTGAGCTAACTATGGGGCAACTGCAGAGAGTGAAGCCATGTGGATCAAGTTTGACGCAGACAGACTGTACGTGATCCGTATCTACGTCGACAATGTGAACGTGGTGACAGGCCAAACCTCGCAAATACAAGGCCAGCAAGATTATGTCATCGTGCCCGATCAGGTCTTCCTCAATGGATACAAATCCAACATCAATGCGTTAACAACACAGTTTCGCCGTCCACGGTATGCGGCCAATTATACACAGCAAGACGCCCAGACCATACGCTTCGAGGTAACGCCATCTACGAACACTAACGTACTAACAGTAATCGATGTGGGTGTTGAGGGTGAAGAACTTTGCCAAGCTGTGGTGACGTTACCCAGCATGACTGTCAGGGACTTCACGAGGAAGTACGAGCTTCAATTCGAAGACGGTACTGTTATCTCGGCTAGACTTACCAGTCAAGGGGAACAGGTCGACGGTATGAAGAGCGATCATGTGATGTAACACAAGCTGACTTAATCGTAGACACTTTGTTATTTGCTGATTGCGAGAATCTTTCTGTAAGTCTTAACATCTCTTCACGACGAAGATCACGCTAAATGTCATTGATAGAATTACACAGTAGTACCGGATCACCGCGACGGACACCTTCACTCTCGTCTGCTCAAACTAGACACTTATCCATCTATCGGATGGGAGCCACATCGCACAACTGTCTTCAACGTTCACATGCTCAATTCCAAAGCAGCTTGCGACCTATTTGGTGCGCCCAGATTTGAAGAGATTGACAAAGAAGAAGAAGAATTGCATGGAATCAATGGCGTTCTCGTGAGGTTCGACCCCGAACCAGCATCAACAAGACCTTTGGTAGCGTTTCGTAGAGTACCGCGACCCCTCGAGATTCATTGACGGGCACATGATACTATTTTCTGATACAACGTGGACGGTCGAAGTGGTCGAATCACTATAGCAAACGCTAAAGGCTTGGGGCTGGAAATTAACGGAAGGCGCTTGTCTCGTGTGTGAATATCTGGTGTGAGTTGATAATGTCGCATTAATTGAGTAGCCTAAGATCTTTCCACACAACCTGCAAAGTGCGTTACGACTTCTGCGCAGCGATCGCGAACTCACGCATTAAATCTCAGCCACTCCTCCGTCTCCGTATCTTGCGTTCTCGCCCCTGCTGTCTTCCACGATTGCGGTCCGTACCGGCGTCGCTTGTGTAGTTATCGGCGTTGTTCCTGGGTTTCCTGTAGAGTCGGTGGCTCAGACGCTTAGCTACATACCTATGCTAGTCGAGATGACGGAACTGTGGGCGAGGTTCCTTGATGCGAAAGGCGCACGCGACAGATCAGTCGCGTCGAGCCTGAAGTGGTTGGTTGTCGTTTCGTGTTGCTGGACCCTATGACGTCACTCATGAGATCACAACGCGTAACACACGACCTCGGTCCATGAATAGGTTTAACAACCCAACAACCTCACAACTCAAACACACACACACCAACAACTCCAAACTATCCCCCGTCACAAATTCATCAACTCATCAAACTACACAACCCACCACCCACCGCCACCATGTCCAGCTCAACCTTCCAATCCTTCAGCACCTCCTCATCCAGCACAACCATCAACGGCCAAACAACCTCAAAGTCCGAACACACCTTCACAGATCCCAGCGGCACCCGCGTCGAGCGTACACATCAAGCTCCAGGTGAAGCGCCGCGCGTTGAGCGATTTGAGACGGATTCTTCGGGAAGACAGCTAGAGGACCACAGACATGCAGATGCGAAACGGATTCAGGATGTAACGGAAGAGGAGGACGCTAAGAGCAAGGAGAGGGAGTATGAGGAGAGGATGCAGGATGAGTATGCTAAGAGAGAGGGGGGTGCTTGAGTGAAAGTCAAATTGTGGACATAGGCGTTTTGAGTAGAGATATATCACGTCAAATACACATATCACAAAAGAGGTTTGCAGAATACAATGTGAGCGGGAAGACGCCACTGGCAAACAAGCAGGCAGCGAGGGGGATACATTGACGTCTATACGCCGCCAGAGCGCGCCGAGAAACCACCCAAGAGACCACAACCCCAGCCCAAACTCCCCAAACCCAACCCAAAAGCCCACCCAGGAGGCCACACTGCGCCAATCATGTCGTCGTCGTCGTTGTCCGCCGCCACGTCATCCTCAGTTGTGTTGGAGGGCTCGCCAGCGGTACTGGTCGGCCAGCGAGAGGGAGGCGAAGAAGTTGTGGAGCGCCATGCCCCGGATCCCGTGCAACTCCCACTGGGTGAAGACCCGAGGGGGTGGAGGGGGCGGGGGAGGCGGTGGCGGAGGCGGAGGGGGCGGAGGAGGGAAGCCACCTGCTGGGCGAGGCGGCGCCGGCGGGACGTATCCATCCGGCAACGGGCCGTTGACGGCGAAGGCGGCGTTGGCGGGGGGAGGGACTTCCTCTCCATCGGCCTCAGGCCCAACTTGTGCAAAGCAACGCCACATGGTGACGTATTTGCCGGTGATGTTCCGGACTTGGTGGTGTAGGATGGTGGGAGGTTGCCGAAAGGTCTTGGTGTTGGTGTTGTTGTTGGTGTCGAGGGAGGAGGGAAGAGACTTTTCAGAATTGTAAACAATTCTGTAACTGGGCAGATTGATGTGGTTGCCAAAGAGCAGAAGAGGGATCCCAAAATCGCTTGTTTATATAGTCGGCGCCCTGAGGCCCCAGCTCCCGCGCCAAGACGAGAGCGACGGTGACCTGTACTCGACGACGACCCCGTGTTGAGACCCAGTAAGGGGATACTGTTGTTCAATAGCCATGCAGCAACCAGCTCAGGCAATTGCAAGCTTTTCCGGGGCGTGCAGCACCTCTATTGTCTGCGTGAAGTACTGTTGACCATTTGGGTGACCCACTAGCGCCGGGAACCTGCTAGGGTTCTGAGACTCCTATTGACGGCGAGGGTAGGCGGGGTATGACGAGAGACCACCGAAGGTCATTGGTATTGTTGACATAGCATCCCAAGAACGTATACTGATCAGTCCTGTCCGGGATATCTTTCACTGACAGCAGTCTTATGAACCTCCGACGGCGACCTACGGCCTACATTATACCGAAGCCAGCACAAGAAAGCCACGATGGGTACAACGCAAGGCGATAGGCGAGCAGGAGGGAGGCCAGGGGGATACGCGATTCCTGACATACGTAGATGGAGGCCGCAGGAAAGGCGAGGACGCCTTGAGCAAGCATGGAAGTAGCGCAGCAGCGGCAGGACGATGAGCCAAGGGGATACCATGGGCCCATGTAGGAGGCTCTTGAGACAATGAGCAGCATGTATCTAGCATGTAGCAGTTGCAGGCGATCAGAGCAATTGATCGCATGCCTTGTACACTTGTTGCTTGATCACCATGCTTGACCTCCGTGCTTAAAATCGTATGAGACTATCCCTGATGTCTATAGTGCAAGCTACTCAGGAGCGCGTTGCATACAATTTGGCAGTGTTCGAGAGCTGGACGCAGGCATGCTGTTCTAATGGGCGCTATTTGGACGTGGCTAGATTGGGGAAGTCTTCTTCTAGCCGCTCCGCAGAAGGCCAATAGGGTTTGGATTGAAGGCCTTCTTTGGTCGGGCAAGGCGCGACTCCCAGCTGTGCTTGCGCGCATGCTTGAACTTGGCCTCTTCGTGCACAGCGAGTTACCAGTTAGTCCATGATGAGCACGTCTCCTCAGCGTCGATGAAGGGCGGGCTGCATCGTGGTGGGGCTGATATCGTGCTTCGTATCGCTCCGCTGACCGCCGCCTCAGCTTCACCACACACACGACCACAACGCCATCATAGGAATGCGGCTACTCGCCAAACCTTGACCAGAGCCTTGTCAGGCGCGAAACCCTCTACTGCAACGGCTTTCTCGAAAGGCATCATGCCCCGCGACAGCAGGCTCGTTCACCATCCTTTCACGGCAACGACCCACAACATCGCGCCACGAGCCCCTCGACGCCCAGGCCGACGATAGAGGCTTCCTGCGAGCTTCTCCGACATAGGGCATCGTCGATGATAGACACGGTCGCGCGACGTCTCTTCGAGGGCGTGGCTAAGATCCCCTCACCCCTGATGGGGGGAGCTCACTCACCCCAAGGCGAAGGCCGTCGACGGAACGGCAAGCTACTGCGCGACTTTTACTGGTGATTGACGGACGATCGGCTTCTTGACAGCGAGCAGTAGCGGTATGATACGCCCATGGCCGGCTTGATCACTCCCGTGGTGGCGGGCTCCTCCGCGGCGTTGAGAACGAGCTTGAAAACTTTTGCTGCCCAAGACGGCGACTGGACACAGCAGATCTGAGGCCGATGTAGAAGATCCAAGAGCGACTGACAAAGGATACAGTGATCTAGAGCAAACCTTGGGCACGCCCTGCGACCATTCCGAATCCCCGCCCTCCTCGCGCACAACTTCCCACGAAGCCGCAGAGCGCCTCCGCTTCGACCGATACCGCCGATGTGCCTTGATCGCAGACCAAACACAAAGCTTGGATGGGCTGCATACCGAATGCGAGAGCGACAATGGGCCAGACAACAGCGAGATAGAAGAGGCACCCCTTGGATGAACGGCAGCTCGACGAGACGGCGGCGAAGGCTCCAAACACGACAGATACCGGCGACGAGCCACAGCGACATTCAAGCGACATGTCTGCTTCTCCCGCATGCACACTTCAACCGGGGAATGCGACCAACGAATCGCGACCGGTTTGCTCGAATTGCGCGTGGTACACCATCGACTGCGGACAGCCTCAAGCTTGAGACGCCCAGCAGCACACGAGGGCACGAGCCTCAGCAAGTTGGAATAGGAGAACGCGCGCAAGACAATGCGACCTTTCGCCCGTAAACCTCGCATGACAGAACAAGGCTATTCTCTCTGCGCATCCTCAGCGATCGAGCATCCAGCCGACCGTGCTGAGAGTCTTCGGTAAGGACCAAGGAGCCGCAGAATCGACGCGACATCTGGAACGATGGATAGCCTCGAACGTGTTCATCGTAAGACGAGCCAGCCCAGACAGGCAGGTTCGACGACAGGCATAGCGAAGCCGGTCGTACTCTTGTCAGGTGGTCAAGATCTGGCTTTCGGAAGCGATGTCTTGGGGCTCCATGTCCTCATGAGCTCGGAGCGGCGATGTGCACAGGATCGGGGTTGCGCATATCCATGGCTTCGATACATATGAGCACGGCGCGATGAGATACGAATAGTTTGCGCAGCATTATGCTGTTCACAGGACGTCTTCCACGGCATTCGACGCCCTCACGACGGAATTCTGAAGACCATGGCGTACGGCTTTCCACGCTGCATGCTGCGACAGTATTTTCCTAGCTCTTTCTATCGCCAGCGAGATGAACGATGATACACCGGTATTACGGAACGATGGAAGATGAGTTGGCGAGCTTCTCGATGAAGTTTGCGGAGAAGGGGCGAAGATGTGCGGTCGGAAGTCCGGGAAGGACGACGCGCGGAAGCGAGTGTGGGTCGCCATCTTCCGCCCAGCCACCGTCGACGTGCAGCCGCAGACCATCCCTTGCCATCTTCACGGGCGATCTGGCATCTCCAGAATGCTTCGCCACTATCGCTATCGACAATGAGTATGTTCTGGTATGGGCCAGAGCAGGCAAACGTCAGCAAACATCCGATGATGAAGAGGGGGGTTACATACCGCTGCGAGTGACGCAACAATCATCCGCTCACGACGCGATGCATGAGGCCCGCGGGGCTAACGAAGACATGTGGTTTATTGGAGATAGATTGGAGAACTTCATGCGCATTTGAACCTCAACTCGAAACCAAGACGTCGCTCACATCCCATCGCCAAATCCGTTTTCCACAAGCCGCCACAAAGTTCTAACACACCGCGCCGGGGGTTCCGACGCCATCTCCCACCCTTTACCATTCATACACTGTGACCTTTCGCGTTCGGCCTCTTGCTATTTCCCACAAGTCGGACTGGTAATGTGGCTCTTCGATCCATCTCTTCCGCGCGGTTGATTTGGGGTTGTCTCTAGCATGATCGCCGCTGACCATCGCGTTGTAGATGCGCTCTACGTTGCGGTTGCGATCGCGTTGTAGATGCGCTCTACGTTTCGGTTGCGATCGCGTTCGAACCAGCTCGATAGTCGGGTCAGTGGCAGGATACCTCCTGGTTCTGATCCTTACATCTGGAATATCCTTCCGCTTGGAATACGCCTTAGGTGCGTTGACGAACATGCGGATCTGCCACGCCGAGCACATGACGTTCTCGCAGATGCACTTCTCTTGTGCGAGGGCGGTGACGATGTCCTGTCGGCCAGGAAGCCGAGGTCTTTGTCCTTTTCCTGGATGGTGTCGACATGGACGACGTTGCAGGGTTCACCGATCCAACCCCCTAGAGATGAGGTCGACCTGGTTCTTGATGTCCTCATAGTCGTCGTTGGTGAACTCCCACACAGCGTGCTCGGGGTTCGCGTCGATGAACATTGACAAGAACATCTGGCCTTCGTACGGTTGGATATCGCGGATGTCCTTGGCCATGGAGCGCGCGAGGTCGTCCATAGTGGCGTAATGGGTGGCGAAACCCGGTCCTCGTCCTCGTCGGATCCTTCTTTCTTCCACGGCCGGCCAGCCTCACAACATACAACTACTTGCGCTGACGTTTGTTTGCTGCATTGTGAGGCTGGCCTTTTCGTTTCTTTTCGACACAGCGTTGGGAGCGGCGCCGCAGAGGTGCCATGCGAACCCAACACAGAACACTCCATACGGCGCTCAGTACCGAGCCCGACGGCAGTATTCTGCATCAGGTCGCAGGCGACCTGAGGCGCCAACCACCCACCGGGGGACCCGATGGGTGTGAAGGCGGCTTACACCGGCCGAAGCCTAGCAAAGTTAGCTCATGTCTTATCTGCGGTTTGGATAGGATGTTGTTTGGACGTACCGCTGCGGTGCCATGCTAGAATGTTCCGTGGATGGCATAGGCGCGAGCGATCCTCCCATAACGAACACATTCGTCCCACGAGTCTACGAATGCGAACTCGAGGTTCTTGGGTCCAATGTGTTCGTTGTAGAAGTTGCTCAAGCGCTCTACGACACCCACGGATGGAACCGGCGTTGCGGACTTGGTCCCATGTGAGGGTTGCCACAGTCTCCGTCACCGCGCCGAATATTGTCAGCGTCTTACGATTTCCCACGAAGACCAAGGCTAGAAGCTTTTACGAACGAACAACTCTGCGCAACGAGTTTAATGCCGATGGTGGATAGGGCCCCGACCTCGCCCATATCCAGTCGCCCCCAACCGAATAACTTGGGACGTCCTTGATGATACTCGGCGTTCGTAACTTTGAACTCTTCATCAGACTATGCTTGTCAGTAGCTGGACGAGAGTATGCGAAAAGTACTCACGAGTGGCTTCTTCCGCGCCTTGCGCTTCTTCTTGCCGGAGGGACTCTGATCTCCAAGTCGGCAACAACAGCTGCACATGCGCGGCTCGCACCACAGCGGAGACAGGCGGTGTTCTTCGCGAAGTTGTGGTAGCTGCCGTCTCTCTCTTTGCACGACCAGGGCGATGGTATCATTCCCCGTTCAAGCATCTAAGCCTGCGTATCAACCTCCATCCCGTATCCTACTCGTGTCCAAAGCTATAAGTCGATCCTTGGCTTTGACAGGTGGTTACTCTGAATCGCTGTCAGGAATATCGCCACGGCCAGACTTCTTGAAGCGCGGCTTGTCCTCGGCAAGCAGAAGCACTTGATCGCGTCCGTCGTATCTCTGGCCGCCGAATTTCCAGGCCACAAACTTCTCTGCGTCCTACATGATGCAGGAAGCTTTCGCGGAGGTCATCAGGGCAGCTGCATGGCGTGTTGTCGGTGCGCCAACCCCATTAGGGGAAGGCGACTTACTGCTTGCAGGTCCAGAACGCAACTGGACGTCCGCCGAATTGAGTAAACCAGCTCTCTAGTTCTGATTGGGTAGTGTCGTGGGGGAGGCCGCTCGTGTGCAGAACCTTGCTTCGCTCTGACAAGAAAGCGCGAACGTCGGCGCGGGCGTCCATCGGCTTGGTCAAGACGTCGAGGTGGCCTTGTGGTATCCACAGCCGTTCTCTCCGCACTTCCAGTCTCCAGCCCTAAAGGGCACAGCGCCGGTGCCACCGCGCATATGTCCACCACCCATTCCGTGGCCGTGGCCATGACCCATGTAGTGTTGAGGGGGGCCCAGCCCTAAAGGGTACAGCGCCGGCGCCTCCACGCATGTGTCCGCCATCCATGCCGTGGTCGCTTCCGGTGTGACGACCCGCCAACACGAGTTCTCTTCTGGTATCGAACTTCTTGATGGGGTGTTCTCGTGTTGACGGGCTTCACGAGGGCCGACTCGCGATGCAGCTGTTGTTGAGTCAGCGCTTGAGATCGGCATTGGATCGGACAGACGTACCTCTTCGCACGACTTTGCCGTTGAACTTGCCCTCCTCGTCTTTGTACATGTTGATTCGAGGCTGAGGAGGGCAAGTCCTGTTCTCAGGAACATCACAAAGAGGTTCGGCATGGCTTTCTTGTTCGGCTGCATCATGTTAGCGAGTGATCTAAACGCTTGAGACGGTACTAACCTCGGGCTCCTTCTCGGCTTTTCGCTTCTTGCCAGCTTGCGGCTCTGGCGGTGCACAAGAGTGCGTATATATCGAAATAGCGCCATATTGTCGCACTCAACACTTTCGAACGGCCTCAGGGAGCTTGACATTTGCGTGCGGCGCCTGGTGCAGCTGCCCTCTCCGTGCGACGGCAAAGAATTGGTGGTAGATGTCCATGCGGTCGTTCTCGTGCTCGTCGCACGGGTACATGTAGAGGCCTCTCCGGAAGCCATGATACCAGCGGCCGTTTTCCATGTAGTTGCTGGTTTGGGTCGTTCTGACTGGCAGTGCTCCATGGCCCAGTAGAGGGGATCGTTGGGGTCGAAGTCGCTCACGCCCTGGAGGTTGAGAGATTCGGGCCATGCATGTTAGCCATGATATCTTGAAGGTAGGCTGCGGGTGCCCTTCGTTCTTGCTCAGGCGCGGGACCACATGCACCGCACCCCGAAGACGTTCACCGTTCTTGCTGAGGTCCACGATGCGGGCATGCTTCTCCTTGAGCTGGGTTAGTAAGTTCTAGTGCGGAGATTGCTAACAGAGTACATACCTTGAGCGGCGCCCGACATGATGTCTTGGAGGTGAAGTCGAAGTAGTTCTCTTCGTAGAAAACTTGGAGAGCGACTGCCTGGAATTGGCGAGAGACGAACTACTCCGACTCCACCTCATAGCGAAGCGTGTGGCGTTGATGAGCCGTCCGTTCATGCAGAGCGATTCCGCAGCCTATTCAATATTAGCAAAAGCGGGTAGATTGCTAACGCGGTACATACCTCTTCATGGGACGAGAAGATGGCAAACCCAGTTCCGGTGGGCTTGTGCTGGTCAGGAGTGCGGAGGGACCTGCCCGAAGGCGAGACTGAATAGTATGTTAGTATGCAAGAGATGGAGCAAGGTTATAAAGAAGAAGTCAAAAGAGTACTGGAGGGGAGAGAGCAAGACGTTGCCAAAGGCGGGGTTGAAGGCGCTTCGCAGCGACTTGGGGCAGGATGGGTAGATCGCGCGATCCACAGTACAGAGCGCGAAGAGAATACAGCGCTCAAGCAGGCAAGCAGTGTGAGTATGACTTACCAGGTACGTCGTCATCGAGGAGGTGGCGCACAAGCGTGCATGAGTGCACGTATCAGGCTCGAAAAAGCCTTGCGTTCGCCCGCCGGCGCTGATGATATTGTCAGAGAGTGCACGAAGAGACTTAGAGCGGAGCGAAGGATTGACTTACGTATCGTGGGGCAGGCCGCTCATGTGGAGCACTTTGCTGCGCTCCGACAGGAAGCCACAAGGGCGCTGTCGAGCTCAAAAGTTTGCATATAGCTTTGGTGGTGGGTGGTTGAAGAGTTGGAGGGGGAGGTCGGTGGACGAGCTTATATGGCAGCCCTGGCCAGGCTGCCAGGCTCGCAGCTAAGGCTCGCGGCCTCACGCTCACCATCACTTGGCATCAATGGATGTTCCAGATGCCCCTGACGTCGTATCAACACCAGGAAAGTTGGAGGAGCTTGCGACGGGCTTCGCGGTGCTTGTCGTACTGCCCTTCGGGCTCTGGGGAGGAGGGGTATTAAGGTATAGACAGGCTTGAGGGGAGACTCAATAACCTGGACCCTGAGCTTTCAGATAGCACTAGGGGTGAAGCAGAGAAGCAGTTGCGACCGTGCGCGGTGGCGGAGGCTCACCCCAAGGGTGTAAATCTGGGAGTGCAACTCCATCACGTCGAGAAAGAAACACCAGAAAAGCTGGAGGAGGATATCGTGAGCTCTGCGCTGCTTTTGGCACTCCCCAGATATTTTTTGGTCTGGTGGTGCTGGAGATACAGCGTGGAGGGAGTGGGTTGCCCGAGAGTCCTCCGCAAAAACCAGCTGAGGGAGCAGAGGAACACCAAACTTTTCGCTGAGGGCTTCACATGGGGGAGCTGGCAGGCTCATGCAACACGGCAGCAGATGTCTATAAGGATAGACAAAGCACGAGAGCGAAGCCCTGAACCGTACTTCCTCCTGACACTTTTTTGGACAGAATCGACAAAGTGGTTGTGGAACCGCAGCTCGGACACGGAGGAACCCTCGAGACTTGGGGGCAAATCACTGCCTTGCGGCTTTGAGAACATCGAGTGGCCGCGGAGGTGGCGGGCGGTGCAACACCAAGACCACAGCGCCGGCCTGCGGCGTCACGCCCATGAACAGCTACCGAACATCGAACGCCCCCGGGCTTGCCTACACCAATACCTATACTCTCCGTCTTCCCTGGGCTAGAGCGCCTATGCTACTGTAGAGCTACTGCCTCGAAAACGCGAACCACCCTCGACGATCCACCGCAAACCCAGCCCACCGAAGAGCCCGAACCCGCAATCGACATTAGAGCTCTATATTAGAGACATTCTGGGATGCATATTCGAGGCCTTGCAGCATGCCAATGCCACTCCATCTTGTGGGACACATGTCAGCCGCTGAGGGTCCAGGGTTCTGTACAGGCAGACATGAAGACGGCGAACGGCTTTGGGTATACGGAGAGGACCATACCAGGATGGCCAGGGTACTACAATGTAGAGCTGAGATACCATGCGGCTTTCGCAAGCCAGAGTTCACGAACTCAGACAGTAGAGGCTTCAACAGGTAGCATACGTGGATGGGTCAAAACGTCTACGTAGATGTCACACAAGCACGAACAGGATCAGCTATCACAATGTATGCGTCGAGGATACTGCAGGGCTATGCATACTTCTACAAAGATCGAGTACCGAGTCAGCGAATGCATTCCTCATGGGGCTGTTGACGAGGGTAGCAAGGAGGCCACATTCCAAGTCTGACGAGCAAAGTACGGATGCCATGACCGCCAGGGTTATACATGGAGATACTGGAGGTGGCAGACAATGCCTATATGTTTCACAGAGGCGACATGATCCTGGGGGTGTCATGGTTGCTGTTACTGGAATCCTTTGTCTACGGCAGGCTCCCTCGTGGTCGTTACAAGAGACTTTACTTGAATCTATGTGGTCTTATCTACTGAGTGAGGTCATCGTCTTTCAGTTGCATTCATTGTGGTATCTTGACACAACTACATATCCTCACATCATCCGTACATGGTCAGGAAGACATGCGAGCCAGCCACCCGCCTACTCAAACTCAACTCCTTCCATCGCATCCTCCTCGGGCATCGCCCACAACTCCCTCTCCAACCAGTTCCTCACCAGAGAACTCCCCACCGTCCCGTCCTTCCAGTTCACCCTCCTCCAGCCCACTGGCGTCCCATCAAGGCCAACCGGCCACTTCTCCCACACCTCCTCCAAATCCTCACCGTCCACATTGTACGTCCACCAGCCTCTCGCAGCAGCCCGGTGACTTCCAGCCGGCTCCTCCTTGACCTGCTTCGTCTCACCATACAAGGATGTATACATCCAGTCTCCGCCCGGAGGGTGTCCGGCGGGAGGGCCACGGGTGTCGCGGAGGGCGCTCAGGCGAGCAATCTCGTCGTCGTAGAGACGCTTCAGAACGTGTTCGTTCTGAAGCGCCGTCAGAGAGGGGTGTGGGAGCGGCTTTTCGAGGTGGCCGATCCACAGGGGGCAGTCCGATCCCTTCTCGAACGTGAGGGTCGAGATGGCGTCGGCGATCTTGGCCTTGGCCTGGCTCATGTTAGTAATGATGGTATATGTGATCGGATGGATGGACTTACCTCTTCTTCGACCACCTCAGGAGTAGGAGTCGACGTATCACCGACAGCAGGCTTCTTGCCCACGACAGGAGGGTCTTCCCGAATACGACCCGAGTCGGGGTCGTCGATGTCGCTCTCAGAAGGACTCAAGACGCTGTCAGAGTCGGAATCCGACTTGTCGCCGTAGCCCAGAAAGGCCCTGTTGAGATGACGTCTAGTCCAGACAGGGTCGCCGCCAGCGGACAGGATGCCCTGGTGACGACGTTGTCCGTCCAGGACCCACTGCTGCTTCTTTGCCTCAGTCGCAGCCGCCTGATCGAGCTTTTCTTGCTCGATCTTGGCTTCGCGGTCGAGGAGGAGATTCAACATGGCCCGTTCAACCGATGTCTCCCTGTTCTCCAGGCGAGCGGCGACGAGACGGTTGAACTCATCTAGTTCGCGCGTCTGTGGTGACTTCTGCGCTTCCTTGATGACTTGACCGGTCTGAAGAGGGGTTGAAGTTAGTGTCTGCTTCCTTTTGAGTTGGGGCAATGGTAACTTACGAAGCCGACGGGAATGGGCGTCTCCTCCGGCAGTGAAGAGTACGCGAGTGCATGGCGACGTGCGGGCGTGTTCTTGTCCTGGACAAGCCCCGCGTAGTAGGCCGCGATGTCGCGCTTGGCTTCGCCGATGGAGTTGGGCGCCCGGCGGGCTTCGCGCTTGGTGCGAGCCATCTTGAATGAATGAAGAGAGTGTATAGAAAAGTATTACACGTGTAAGAGGGAGGGGTATAGAGAATTGAGGTAGAGTTGTGTTGGTGGGGTGTGAATATCGGTGGTGTGTGGGCGATGAGGGAGTTTGTGCGTTTGTCGAGAAACTCTTTCAGTTTGGCGACCACAACGCCGCCTAGTTCTTCCGTCATCTGGTGTTTTGCTTTGGCTTTCACACGAACTCCGCCGGCAGGAGCTTCAACGTATGGGCTTTCGCGTCGAGCGGTCGCGCTCAGTCTCTGCTATCAGATTAGTGTGCTGCACAACGGCGACGAGGATATATGAAGACTTACTGTTGATGGAGCAGTCCATGAGTTGCATGCCTTGTTCCATGTAGGAGCGCTTCTCCGGGGTATAAGTAGTAGAGAGTGTGTGTTTGTAAAACATGCTCGCATCCACGAGACCGCCGGTCTGTTTGCCATCTTCTATCAGGCGTGGTAGAGTATGTGAGCCCAGACAATGGAATGACGTTTACCGGGCTGACGTGATCACTCAAATTGACGCATCAGGTGAGATAAACGGTAGACAAACAGAATTGGATATGCATAGAGACATCAGGGGGTATTATACAAGCGCTCATGGCGACATAAGAAATCCGACAACTCCGCGCTTCACATCATTCAACATCGTGATAAAAGGAAATGAGAGCTAGCCCGACCCGCCGTATCGATGGCTGTTTCAAAGGGTGGCGCATTGGGTCGACTTAGACATGGTCGTGGCGTCCAAGCAACTTGCCCTTCTTGCCGAGAGCCTTGGCCTCGCCCTGCTTGATCTTCGCAAGTCTCGCCCTGTATACCCATTAGCAACCACTCAACATCATATTCATCGTCCACGGTATCACTTACTCCTCAGCAGCCTCACGCTCCAAACGATGAACATGCTCCCGCGCCTCTCTCACGGCGTTCTTGGCGACAAAGAGCGCACGGTCAGCGTCCCTCTCCGCAGCCTCAGCAGTCATCAAACTCTGCTTAGCAGTCGCAATGCTAGGGTCTCCGGAGCCACGGCTGAACATGCCAGATGTGCGCTTAGGGGAGGAGGTGTATGTCGTGGTGGTGCGGCTGGTGGAGCTGCTATGGCGCGAATCCCTGTACGAAGGGGAAGAAGAGCGACGCCTAGAGAACATGGAGTGTTTCTGAGGAGGAGCAGGAGGGGGGCTGGGCTCCCGCTTGGATCCGAAGAGAGGCATGTTGTTGGTTCGGTGTAGGAGTTATGAGAACCTTGGAAGCTTCAAGATAATCGACAGGAGATCTGGACTGCGAGATGCGTGCTTGGCTAGACGTTGGAGATGATAAAGTCTGGAGATTTAGAGTTCAAGATTCGGAACGCACATGCCGGGTCTTATATGTGAAGTCCTCCCTGTCATAGCGCTCCTTCGTCGTGTCTTCCCAGCGGTCTGTCAAAGTCGCGAAAGCAGGGTTCGGGAACCTGCATTGCGTGACGTCAATGCCCCAAAGCAGGGGGTGATCTGCGCCTCCAACATCACAGAAAGCAGCCGCATCGTCATCGCTAATCTGCGAGATGAATTGGGGACCAGAAAAAACGGTCATCGCGAAACGTTCATCGCGATATTGTGAATTGAAGCCTAGCGTGGTGTTGAAGTTTGTTGTGGGTCTGTGAGTACGCGTCCTGCGCCGGATCTGGTGCCGGAGGCACTTGGTGTACCGGACTTGAGGAAAGCTAGTGAGCTTAACGAGACTCCAACTTCAAGAAATTTGGTGCCGATTGAACCGAGGAAGACGAAAATAGTCTTCGTCAAGCCTTATTTTCGGCCATGCGACAATGCATGTGCTCGTTGGCAGCAAGTGATAACTATGTATTCCAAGATTCTGTCTAACAAGGTCGGTGACCCCCACCGGCCTTCTACGCCATGCACATGCAACGTGTATACCAAAACGCCACCCAATGCTCGCTATATATATGATACAATATAGATCAACTACATTTCGCCCCTTCACTATTCCCCATCATCGTTTTGCTGGTAGTCTTGATAATGCTGATGACCATTACGATACCTCCAAATGCCGCAACAGCCCCAGCCAAGTACGTCTTCCAACTTCTTTGGCTTAGCTTCATGTAGCACAGAGGCGGCAGGATGAACGCCAATGCGCATGCAGAAGTCGCGCCGAACAATTCAAATACGATGCCAAGATCGCAAGTTAGGAGGGAGAGTGTGAGGGCGGAAACGACAAGCGAGGTCGTGAAGATGAGATGGCGGTTCGGGTGGTACGGCTCGTCTGGAAACCAATAGTTGGTCATGACTTCTCGACATACAAAGGCTTCGAGCGGAAGCGTAGTAAGCATGTTGAGGCCGAAGCACAGTCGCGCAATATTGACCATGAGGTTATCATTCGGAAAGTTATTCAGCACGTTGCCGAGGGTTTTGTCTCCGAAGGTCAAGTAGCCTGTTAGAGCCATCACAAGACATGCAACTAAAGATATACTGGTGCTGTAGTGTGTAACGCGTGTAAATCGATCGATCGTAGGTTTGCGGAGGGAGCCGTAGATGAGGAGGCTGTTGTGGTGGCAGACGAAGGCGAAAGCGATTACGCCAATTGCTTCGAAGATGCCGGGTCGTATGATGAGGTTGCCACGAAGCTGGCCCTTCAATTCGGCGGGTACACGGAAGGCTTGCGTGACTACGGTCACTATGATGATGGTCATACTGACCAGGGCTAGACCACTAGCTTTGGCCAGCTACAAATTGTCAGCCCAAGTACAAGGTCAATCACAGAGTTTTTACCTTTGAGATGTCCCGATAAAGCGACAGTGGGAATGATATGCCAAGAATGAGCAGGATCATGATGGCCCGTCTATTAGTCAGTAGCCAGAGAAATGGCATATCTGCTAAGGAAGGGAACATTGAATCCAAGACCCTTGGTATTGTATCTCCGACTACGACGCAAAACGCGACCATGCCACCAAAAGCGCTGTATGCTGTCAATACCCTTGCTTCCACATGTCGTAAGGCAAACATACAAGAGCCATTGCGCGAGGGATATCGCTATCAGCCCCGATTTGCCGAAGCAGTGTTGTACCGTGGCTTGAAACGAGTCGGTGCCGCTGAGCTTGGAGTTTATGACGATGAGTCGTATGGTCCAGTCTACCACGATGGTAAGGCCGATGAGGAGGGCGGTGCCTGTCACGAGGCCGGCGTTGCGAACAGCGTACGGTTGGCCGATGATACCAGCTCCTCTGCTTCTTGTCAGCTCCCTTTTATGGGTTCGTCTTCGGTGGCATACATTATACTGTTTGCCATATTCATGAACGCGCTCCGCATCCCGCTCCGTGGTCGCGCATTCTCGAGATGGTCTTCCGGATTGAAGGATTCTTCGGCGACTGTGACGCTTGGCGCCTCGATTCCAGTAAGTAGAGGAAGCCTCTGTGTTCTTTCTCGCCCATCGCCGCCATCCAAATAGTCGTCTCCATCCAGCTCGAGCCAGTCGCCGCCGCCGTTATCCCCATTCATGCTCCTCCTGGGTTCCTCGAAGCGCACCCGATTGGGCGTTCTCGGTGCGCCATCGGGCCGAGCTTGTGCGAAAGACGACTGCCGCTTGATATTGCCATTTGGGCGTGACCCGGGTGGTGCTGGAGACGCGGAGGTGGTTCGCGATGACGAGGGCGATGGAGACAGGTGTCGTGGACTTGGTTTGCGCTCGTGTTCGGGTTCTGAGTCGCTGTCGGAAGGATGCTCATGCAGGAGCTTCTGGCTTTCGCTCATCGTGGCATTGTCGAAGTTCAGGGAGGTTTGCAGCTTGAATGATCGTCGACATGTCACTCCCGACTTCTGACATCGGACATTGGACCCCTGTTTCGCCACTAGGTCGTATGTGGCCTAGTGCTCATCGTCACTTCCGGCGAGAATTGTGGGGTGGATTTGGCTGAGCAATAGAACATCCTCCTTGTACGTGTTCGATCATTCGCATTGCACTACATATGCTACCTATGTTTGAGTTCGCTCAAGCTCAAGCCTCGGATTGTACCCGACGCATCTGTTATAAGATGCTCCAATTCTGTTTGCAGGTTACATGGATGGTAGTCGTAACCTATGGAAGGCATCCATTGCGCCGAATCCATATTTTGCAACTGGTCGCAAAGTGCGCTGAAGCTCAGATCTCGGAACGGGATCTCAGGTCGAGGCTGATCAAGACCCATACAACTTAATCCCTTCATCAGACTTCCGAGAAGAAAAGCGCCACACGAGAAAGAGATGTTAGGATCCCCATTGTACCGGCATTGATAATTTGTCGCTCGATACACCTCAAGACGCTTGAAAAGGCCCTCAAGAAGACACTCGATTGCCATATATCGCCTGGAGTCGATTTCATCTGCTGTGCATAAGAACATGTCCGGCTGTGGCGATTTGTAAACCCACGTACCTGATACTATCGCAGGGATGGGGAGATCCAATGTCCCGAAGGACCCAGTGATCTGCTTAATGGATGTTGCTGTGGCTTTCGTAAACTGTTGTTCAACATCAAACACCCATGCGACCCAGATCCACAATACCAGATCTCTACCGTGCATTTGGGGTATAGGTCTCTGTGTAAGCTCCCGGATCCACACCTCAGTGAACACATCGAGAGCCTCTCCGAAGTTGTAGTAGTCCTCTAGCACAGCAATTTTGGCAAGCATCTCCAAGGACACTTCTCGTGGAATCAGCTTATTGCGACCGTGAACAATACGCAGAACAATGAGGAAGGCTTCGGCATCCCAGTCGTGAGCCGTGATGTGGTAAAGTCCATCGGCTTCGTTGCGAACAGACTCGGCGAACCCGTCTCGTGCTAACATTCGCTTGAATGCAGCCGATGCAAGTATCAGGTGGCGTGATGACACATGGTAATGGATCGACTCCTCCTCAGGCTCTTCCGGTAAGATCGGTGACGGCGTACGCTGCACAGCAGAGGAAGGTTCTGCAAGCGCGGTGGACCCTTCATCCAAGTTAAACATGCTGCTGTCTGCAGGAGTCTCGACAAGTGCAGGTTCCTGATGAAGTGGAGACGTAGATGGTTGTGGGTGCTCATCACTGTACTGAGTTAGGACAAACTTGTTGTGCTTGATCGGTGGTCTCTCTTGACATACCCCAACTTCTTCCCTTTCTTCTTCTTCTTCTTCTTGTAATATACACGCACTGGTCCTCCGCACATGGCTTGCTTTGGACTTGCTTCTTCCGGATCGCAAGGCGCAAAGATTGTACACGGATTTTTGAGCACTATGACGGTATCCGGATCCGGGTCGATGATGTGAACGATGGGTGCCATGATTGGTGTGCAAGGGTATGCAACGAGGTCAGAGAAAGTGTACCCACCGCACAAGACAGCGGCCTTGCGAGCTAGATATCACGCGGAAGGCTTGAGAAAGAAGATTTTCAGCCTTCGGTCGGGAACCAAGATAGGCTGAGACCTACATGTCGCTTCTGTACAATGCGCGCGCTCATTACATTGACAAGTGCATGATGTCCAATGATACATGCAGAGCCAGATATCAGTGCGGAGTCGTGCAGCGACGTGTTTGCTGTTCAGCGCCAACCCACCGCAAAAGAGGTATCATTGGAGGCTCACGTTACACAACGCCACTGAGCTGCATCGCCAATACATGTGGGATAAGACATGTATGCAGAGGACGGAATACGGTGCGAGGAATGATTGGATGAGGTTACATAGCACTGCGAGTGCGCAACCGGTGAAGTCGTAGTATAGTGGCTTGAGATTTCGGGGAAGCGCATAGAGAGATACAAACATGGCGGCTAGCGATGGAATGCGCAACTGCCATTGGCAGAGATCACGACCATGACCTCCTTCCTGTACTCTCGTTTCCAGCACACTCCTACAAAGCCTTCCTAACCGCACTCTTAAACGGAATAATCTGCACATCATCCAAGTTCCACACGCCCTCCTTGACATAAACATCCTGCTTCAACCTCTCCACGACCTCCTCCCTCGTCTTAGCACCAATGAGGCAAGCTGAGCCTTTCATCTTGGGTGGGCCCGCATCGCCTTCTTTGATGGGTTCCTCGAGCATGGCTCCTGCGAACACATAGTATTAGCGCCATCATCTACCAGTCGACTATGCCATTATGCCTTGTGAAGCAGACAAGACATGGAAGGTAGGAAGGAGAAGAGGAGTAAACATACCACCCCACAACCACATATCCTCCCTATCCGCCTTCAACCCCTCGAGATGTTTCGGGCGACTCGCAATACGTTTCTGCAACGCATCCTTATGATCAGGCACGATGATGAGCCATTCTTGTAGTGGAGCGGTAGACGATGCCATTGTGCGGTGTTGGAACAGCGGTGCGTATCTCGATGATGTTGCGAGGGAAGATGCGATGACGGGACGGAAGGTGCGGAGGGCAAACATATGTATGTGTCGTAGCAAGCAAGGCGGGCGTGTGGGGCTGCGGCTATGGGAGCTTGAGCTTGGGAGAGCTACGAGAAGATGCGGTGTTAGCTTCTTGGTTGAGGGAATTGGGTGGAGAAAGATACGTACGGTATGCAGTACTTCAAATGTGTCTATAGAAGTACGCCGAGTAGTATGTACTTCCAAGGGCGCGTGTTGGTTGTACTGTTGTAGGGCGCAATGTGGGGAAGATGTACCTAGCTTCCTGTTCGGAATTGAGCCGCGGCTTTCGGAACGTGTCACGCTAGTGTTGGAGCGTGGGGGAATTGAGGACATCACGGTGGACAGACACATGTGCATGTGTGCAGAAATCGTGTTCCAAAGAACGTTGTGTTCGCTACATACATTATGCTTTGACAATAAACACATCCAACTCATGAGCTCATACCTCCTTGCGTTAATCCAAGCGTGCCTACGCGTAAAGACCACCAACGCCGAAAACAATCGGAAAGACCATATGCGTCAGAGCGCTGCTCTTACCTAAACCCATCCTACAAATGTGCATTGCAGTGCTTAACCACTGCACATGACGCAGGACTCAGGGTTCTCTATCGAGCAAGCAAGGGCGGCTTCAGCATAGATGTCACCATCCCGGTCCTCGCTGTCATCCTTGGAGTCCTCATCTTGTTTGTCCTTCCTGGTGATCTCCTCGTCCGGCTTGACGGCTGCATCAGCAGCTACCATCTTTGGGCTCGCGCCCTCCTCCACATCGGCCTTGAAAGGCTTGCTTGCGAGAGCGTTGCGGGTCTCCGTGACAGGCGTTGGAGTAGCATCTGGGGTAGCATCTGGGGTGGGAACACCGTTTTCCTCCTCCTTCTTCTCCTCGCCGTTGGTAGGCTTGGTGGCATACATTGGACGAGGTGCCGAAGATGGGGTTTGCGAAGCAGTGACAGGTGAGTGTCGGATAGCCTCAGGCTGGAAGCCCGGTTGCTTTCGTACCTTGGGCAGAGCACGAGCAACGTTGGTGTCTACGACGTTGAGGGCCTCTTGGTCGACAGTGAACTGGATAGGTGCTGAAGCAGCCATGGTGCGGAGGTAGTACATGCCAGTCTTGAGACCAGCCTTCCAGCCAGCAAAGTGCATGGAAGTGATCTTACCCATGGTAGGCTCCTTCATGTGGATGTTGAGAGATTGGGACTGGTCAATGAATGCACCACGGTCAGCGGCCATCTCAATGATCCTCTTCTGCGAGATCTCCCACACGGTCTTGTAGAGCGTCTTGGTCTCCTCGGGGATGTTTGGAATCCTGGCAATGGAACCGCCATCAGCGATGATACGGTTCTTCATGTTCTCAGACCAGAGGCCCATGTCGACGAGATCCTTGAGCAACCATGGGTTGACGACCTGGAACTCACCCGCGAGCACACGGCGAGAGTAGATGTTGGATGTGTATGGCTCGAAGCACTCGTTGTTGCCGAGAATCTGTGATGTAGACGCAGTTGGCATAGGCGCAATGAGCAAGGAGTTGCGTACACCGTGCTCAGCGATCTTTGCCTTCAAGGCAGCCCAGTCCCAAAGGTCCGTAGGTTCGACACCCCACATGTCATACTGCAGTTGACCCTGAGAGACGGGAGATCCCGGGTAGGTCTCGTAGGGACCAAGTTCCTTTGCAATATCGCATGAGGAAGTGAGAGCAGCGTGGTAGATGGTCTCGAAGATCTGAATATTGAGCTTCCTCGCTTCATTGGACTCGAAAGGCATGCGGAGGGCAAGGAAGGCATCAGCGAGACCCTGGACACCCATACCGATGGGTCGGTGGCGGAAGTTGCTGCGGCGTGCCTCTTCGACTGGGTAGTGGTTGACCTCGATGATCTTGTTCAGGTTGCGGGTGACGACCTGTGTGACTTCGTGGAGCTTCTTGAAGTCAAACTCGCCACGCTTGTAGTCGACGAAGGAAGGCAGGGCGAGAGAAGCCAAGTTGCAGACGGCAACCTCATCAGGAGCAGTGTACTCGACGATTTCGGTGCACAGGTTGGAGCTGCGGATGGTACCGAGGTTCTTCTGGTTGCTCTTGCGGTTGCAAGCATCCTTGTAAAGCATGAAGGGGTTGCCAGTCTCCGTCTGAGCCTCAAGGATGGCGTACCAGAGCTTCTGGGCGCGAACAGTCTCACGACCCTTGTTCTGCTTCTCGTAGCTCTCGTATAGAGCCTCAAACTCATCACCATAGACATCGGCAAGGCCGGGGCACTCGTTGGGGCACATGAGTGTCCAGTTTCCATTGTCTTGGACACGCTTCATGAACAGGTCGGGAATCCATAGAGCGTAGAAAAGGTCACGAGCACGGACCTCCTCTTTGCCGTGGTTCTTGCGCAGGTCGAGGAAGCCGAAGACGTCGGCGTGCCACGGCTCGAGGTAGATGGCGAAAGCACCGGGACGCTTGTTGCCACCTTGGTCGACATAGCGAGCAGTGTTGTTGTACACACGGAGCATAGGAATGAGACCGTTGGATGTTCCGTTGGTGCCACCGATGTATGAGCCAGTAGCACGAATGCGGTGGACGTTGAGACCAATACCGCCGGCAGTCTTGGAGATCAACGCGCATGTCTTCAGTGTGTCGTAGATACCGTCAATGCTGTCCTCCTTCATGTCAATGAGGAAGCAGGACGACATTTGTGGCGATGGTGTGCCCGCGTTGAACAGTGTGGGCGAGGCGTGTGTGAAGTACTTTTGAGACATGTAGTCGTAGGTCTCGATGGCCTTCTCAATGTCGGCTCCATGAATACCGACAGCGACACGCATGAGCATGTGTTGTGGGCGCTCGGCGACCTTGCCGTTGATGCGGAGGAGATATGAGCGCTCAAGCGTCTTGAAGCCGAAGAACTGGTAGTTGAAGTCGCGGTCGTAGACTATAGCCGAGTTGAGCTCGTCGGCGTTGTCCATGATGATCTTGTAGATGTAATCAGAGATCATGGGTTGGCGGGTGTTGTTCTTGGGGTTGACATAGTTGTACAGCTCTTCTACAACTACAGAGAATTGCTTCTGTGTCTGTTTGTGAAGATTTGATACGGCAATACGCGCAGCGAGGATGGCGTAGTCGGGATGTGTGGTGGTCATGTATGCTGCTGTCTCGGCGGCCTGTCGTCTGTTAGCCACTGGACAGACATTGAACTCATCGAAAGCCGTACCAAGTCGTCTAGCTGGACGGTGTTGACACCCTGGTAGACACCAGAAATGACCTTCATGGTGATGGCGGCGGGGTCAACATGGTCCGGGTCGAGGCCGTAACACAGCCTTGAGACTCGTGCTGTGATCTTGTCGAACTGCACGCGTTCCTTGCGTCCATCTGAAGTCAATCGTTAGTGGTGAAGATTTGAGGCGGTGAAGGCAAAGCAGTACATACCACGCTTGAGGACGAACATGTTGAATTAGAAAAGTAGTGGGGGTATCTGTGTGGGTATCGTGAAGAGGGTGTATTGAGGAGAGTGCAGGAGTGAGGGGTGGGTGGACGCAGGGACACTTATAACGCGTAAAGAGAAGAAACGCGTCCCGTCGCGTTGCTTGGGTCACGGATCCGTTTAGTGCTAAAGTGGCTGCTTGCATAAGCAGAGCAGGCGCGGCAGGGATGTGGAGTCGGGGAAGCGACCGCCGATGCCCGAACTTTTCGCGGGCGATGGTATCGCGGCGTGCAAGAGGCTGAGGGAGTGCAGCAACATCAAGACCCCCTCCACGCCCTTTCCGGTCTATACAGAACCAATTGCCCGTCATGGCAGGCGGTCACATGAAATATCGCCATCTCAGTCGGTCGTCGTCGCATCGTCAAGCGCTCCTGCGGAACCTCGTCACATCGCTCTTCAAGCACGAGACAATAGCGACAACATGGCACAAGGCGAAGGAGGCACAGCGGTTAGCGGAGAAGCTGATTACCCTCGGAAAGAAGAACACCGAGGCGACGCGGCGGAGAGCGACACAGATCTTCTATGTACGAATCCGAATGGCATATCCAAGAGCGCGCACTGATAATATCAGGAACCAAATGAAATGGTACCCAAGCTATTCGGCCCCATAAGAGAGCGCTACGAATCCAGACCCGGCGGCTACACTCGAGTCCTCCGCGTCGAGCCCATGAAAGAAGACCAAGCCGAATCCGCCATCCTCGAACTCGTAGACGGACCAAGAGACATGCGCTTCGCCATGACCGCAAAGACACTAGCAAGGAGACCAGTAAACTTAGGCCTGACTCCAGGAATCACAACGCACGTCAAGAAGGTCACACAATTCCGCAAGGACGGTGTAGATGGCTTGCGGGACATGGTTGAGAGGTTACGGATACTACACTCCACAGGTCTGGACAAGAGGACATTGCCCGCGCCTAAGAAGGTGTACCCAGAGATTGAGATGAAGAGGACAATGCATTACCCTGAGGAGGTGGATATGGGCAAGGCCCCGAACAAGGTCGTTGGACCAGCAAAGCAGCAGTACATGATAGAAAGGAGCCGAAGGTTACAGCAAGAGAAGGAGGAGCGCACAAGGGCGCATAAGGAGAAGATGGAGAAGATGAAGAAGGTCAGGGCGTGAGATGTCACTTTGAAGGCGAGGGCGCCGTCTCGCGAAGCCCCTGTAGCAAATGTGTAAATGTACAACAAACAGATGTTCAATACCACTTCTACGCGGATTGATCAAGCAACTTCCGAGCAAGCTTTGTGACGCAGCGTACGTCTTTAAAATAGGGCGAGTGATCACGAGTTTCCCAGGAATCTCAGCGCCACTGTCTCACCCTGTTTGTAATTTGCTCGTATACGCGCTCGAGATGTCGAGGTGACCCAGATCTCGAAGTCTGATATGTCGTAGTGAAGGATCCCCTCACTGGGCTTAACGCCGCAGTGACCACGACATCAACTCCGAGATGAGGCTGCCTAGGTGTATATAAACAGGTCTTCTGCGAGTTTGTCTCCCTCCCTCCTTTATCCTCAATACGCTATCTTCGCAACCGCCAGTATGTCGTCCACCAACCAGCAACAGCGAACGCAGACTCAACCCCGAATATCGTAAGTCATTATACCCGAGTCCCAGTACCACCCAAGATGCTAACCTCGATAGAGCACCTAACACCGCCATGGCTGAGATCGTTGTTGGACCCAAGGCAAAACGCTTCACTGTGCACCTCAACCTTATTGTCTACTACTCGCCCTTCTTTCTCGCTGCCCTGAAAGGTCCCTTCAAAGAAGCCAAAGACAAAGTCGTCGCCCTGCCTGACACTGATGCGAACATCTTCGAGCTGTTCGCCAACTGGTTGTATCGTCAACGTTTCCCCACAGAGGCCGACTCTCCGCAGCTACTCGCGCTCTACCACCGCGACGAAGACTCTAACTTTCAATTTGACCGGCTCGTTAGGCTTTACGTCTTCACCGACAAATACGACGTCCCTAAGCTCAAGCGACAGTGTCTGGATATGCTCTTCGAGTATCTTGTCGATGAGGATCAACTACCAGATCTCTGCCACGTCGTCTACGCAGTCAAGAACTTAGATGATGAGGATCCACTTCTACGCATGATCATCGATTGCTTCTGCTACTGGAGCGGGAGTGACTGCTGGGTGGCTAGCCGGATCGAACTGTTGCCGGCTCCGTTTCTAGCGAGGATCATGGCCCAATTTGTCGACTTTCGACACGGTGGTCTTGTAGGAGTTGATGAACCTGACTTATGCGACTATCATGGTCATGCAACGAGTGAAGAGAGGCAGACATGTGAGAATAGGCGAGAGACGGAAGAGTAGGCCAGGCAGATGATGCAGAATTGAGGATCGAGAGAAGCTTTGGTGGGTTCCTGGAAACGACGATCGAATGAGCTGGAGTTGCAAGATGTTTTACGGCATGGAGGTTTTCTTGGCGAGAGTAATAATTTGGAGTATCGGAGTTGATTGGCTATTTTTGTATTTCGAATTGGCGGGTAATGGTACAGCGACGAAGGAAAGGCCTGTTTGGCGAGGGTATTCGGACGCGTTGTTCTTTCCAACGCAAGATAGACTGCTTCTCTTAGAATTACACACTTGTAAAAACCCCATTCTGATAGTCGACGACAATTGCCTTCTCGAGTGCCGATGCTGCTGCCTCCTTGAACGTTTTGTGGACTGGATCGTCATTGACGTAGTAATCACGGTCTTCGATGGAATGAAACTGCAGGACAAAAGCGTGGCTGATGCCGTTCTGTTCGAGAAGGTCAGACTGTTGACGATCTCCACGCATCGATCGGCGCGGAATACCTGTAGATTCTCAGTCGAGATATCCTTCCCTCCCGAAATCGACACAATGTACGGCCTGAGCGTAGTTGGATGTATGCATGTTTTCTTCAGCCCAAAGAATTGCGCAATCACCTAAGAAGTGGTCTCAGCGTCGCTCATCAGCGTGGGTCTTGCGCGCGCCTAGCCTCCTTGACAGCGAACTTGCTGGTGCCATCTTTGAACTGGAACAACACGATATGCGTGGTGTAGGGTATGACTGGCCCATACGGCCCGAAGAAGTACTCGGCGAGCGAGTGGCCCACCGTCCGCGAGAAAAGTATGAGGCCTGTCGCGAGAAGCAGGCAAACAACAAGCCCGAAGGCCTTCTTTGGTATCATCATGCCGCTAGGAGATAGCTCCGTGGAGCGCGTGAAGTTGGCAGTGGTTCAATTCAAAAGCAAATCTATGCGCGCACTTTGCTGCAAGACGACAGCGGAAGCGCATTGGCAGAGGTGCGACAAGGATAGAGGGAAAATCATCCCCCTCCCCGACGCAAAGGCAAGGTGTACCTGTCGACGAACCGAGGGGGATGCGAGCGCTAAATCCTGGTAGCACACAACCCGCAGCCGCAAATTGCTGGCAGATGGGGTAGTGGGTCCGAGCTCCCTGCTCACTCCACTTCCCAAGTGACGTACCTGAGTGAGAGACGCGCGAAGGAAGCACGTCGAAAGTCGAAAAGCCAGTCTTTGGCCGTGCTGTGGCCATGCTAAAGTTACTATGGCGTACAGTCCAGACCCGCTCCAGGGCAAGTGGATGGGACTTGGATCAATTGGGACGGGCTGAGCCAGGTTCTGGCTCGATTGTCCACGATTGAGTGGGGCCTTGGCATCTACGTCATACGAATGTCAGGTGCAGGCCCTCGCTGCGGCTGCGACTACAAAAGAGCTCGTCTTCCTGGTCTCCTGCAAACCATCACCACAAGCAAACTCACTTTACTCTCCCCATAACCTCATCCCAAACCACACACTACCATCACAATGGCCTCCCTACACTGTAAGCAAACACTCACTCCGCGTTCTAGCTGCTGCCCGCACTTGCACGAGCAATTGCGCACCATGTGGCAGCTTAGACATCGCAATTGAAGAATCTGACTAACAATTCATCTCAGACCTCCCTCCCGTCAAGCCCTCTGCCATCGCTCTCGGCACGGCCTTCAACCACGCCGTCTCCCTCGCTGTCCTCGGCCCCGTCTTCGGTGACGCATACCGCCGCGCACAGCAGGCCAACTCCAAGGAGGAGTACTTCCACAGCAAGGAGGCCGCTACCGCCGCCGCATCGTGGGGTAGCTCCGTCCTCGGCTCTGGTATCCAGGCCTACGGTGTCGGTGCTCTGATCAACGCTACCGGAACTCTCACCTACAAGGGTGCTGCTTACCTCGGCTCCCTGATCTTCTTCGCGTCCGCCGCTCCCTCCGTACGTCATCCCACGTGTCAACCAAATTATATAAACATCCACTAACGTATCAACAGATTGTCTCCCAGGTCGTCACCGAGAAGCGCCCTATGGACACCATCGCCATTGGTGCCCTTGCCCGCGTCCTCGAGACCGTCGGTCTCAGCATGTTCCTCACCTACTGGGGAACCCGCACCAACCCCTTCGACTAATCGTCTCGCCCCATAACGGCAGAGGAGTTTAGGGATTCTCATCTTTGGCGGTTTAGATTGATGCTTCAGTCAGCGAATGATGCAGATGATATGAGCTAGCAAAAAGCTTGATAAAGGGCTTGCTTACGATGTAATATACCTCAATGAAGGAAATAATTCATGCAGTCGTCTTGATTATGCAATTGATTATGCAATCGTGATCTTGTTTTGTTCGTGCTTTGATCAACGTGCTTGAAAATCATACATATCCATGAGATAATGTCCATGAGTCTTGGTAATATTAAACACCTATCCTGCCATACGACTATTGCTCAGTCTCATTCTTTGAGGTCTCTATGTCTTTCTTCTGAACTCGCTGCGTGCACGGAGACGCTGATAAATTCTCGCGTGACACAATAACAAAACCTACAAGCATCATAGTAATCGAAGACAAGCTATTATGCGAAACATCTATCCCAACTTGCTTTACATGAAATTGACGATATTGACTTTAATCTTGCCGCGAAGGCGTGATGGTGATGTCGAAGCACGACAACTATGACGTTGACCGACTTCGCGCCATGAGCTACCCGGAAGTCTTCCCGCATACCTCACCCAGATATGTTCGCTGGCCGCAGCTGCAAAGACGACCAAAGCTTGCTTATCAAGACCGCAGCTATAGATTGCATCTAGAAGGATATGCATGCCAGCGTGGGTATCGTCATGTTATGAGCGGAGTTTTGTGAGTTCCTCTACCAGTACTAAGGTAAGGATGGTAGCCAAGATGAGTGTGATATCAACACTGTTAGTGAGAGGCTTTTGATGTCTGCGGTGATGTCAGTCGTCAGGATCGTGACGATATCTTCCACTCTAATTTTAGGATAAACACTGTCTACTGAACACGAACGAAGAACTGGCTGTGTTATATTACGAAAAGTTGGTATCTACTCCAAAAACTCTTGGTCAATACAAGATCACAGAGATGGAACAAAGCTTTTGCAGATGATGATCATTCCTTAGGGATGATGTACTGCTTCTGTCGACTTGCTACCCGTGTGCTGACCGATTCCTTTGATACAGGATCTGCTGTACCGTGATTGCGATATCTAGGTGCACTTCTGGTGTATGGACAGCAGCTGATAATTTCTTCGGTGTTGGCCCTGCTCGTGATACTGAGAAGAGCGATGTTTTGTGGTAGTCTGCGCTGTGGATTCGGCATGAAGCAGACAAGCCATGGATCGGAACTCATTATCTGAGAAGATCTCCAGATGCGGTCGCGATGCTGAATTACCGTTTCGAACGACGGATGCAAGATCCACACAATCGCTATCTCCTCGATGTCGACCGCTCATGTTCCTCGCCTTTCCTCATCTTGCAATTTTATTGCTTTTCCACACGTCAGCCCCTCCCCGCCGCCTCCAACAACCCGGACACAGTCGTAACCCTGTACCCCCTCCTCTTCAACACCGGCAACACCTTCCTCAACATCGGCGCCGTCCACCCCCTCCGATCATGACAGATAATGATACTGCCCTCCCTCACCATACTAAGCACATGCCTCGCGTTAACCCCCGGATAAGCGATCTGCGGATCATGAGGATACACACTACCCAGCACCATCTGGTACCCCATCTCCTTAATCTGCGCCCTCATCCTCGTGCTGAAGAAACCCGAGCCAGGTCGGAAGTAACGTGGCGGGTGCGGTTTCCCAACCGCGTCGTAGGTGCCGTTGATGTAGCCTTCTACTTGGGTTATTTCTGCGGTGAGAGTTTCAGGGCTGAGAGAACGGGATGGCTCGTCGTGCATGGCGTGATTTCCTAATTCCATGCCGCTTTCCACGAGAGCCTCGAGTGCTTCTTGTCTTCCTGAGACCTGGCCTCCAATGACAAAGAACGTAGCGTGCGCATCGTATTCCTCTAATACTTGCAAAATCTCTTTCGTGTACTCCGACGGCGCATCGTCAATCGTCAAAGCAATGACTTTCTCTCCTCCCGTTGTTTTTGCTAAAGGCACGTGCCAAAGCACATCCGGCCACCTCCGCTGAAAATACCGTATCAACGCATTCGGCGGCTTGTAGATGACGTAAAAAGGCAGCACAAAAGCCACTATTACAAACACGAGGAAGAACATGGTGTACATGCGTCGACGGCGCTTCGCTCGCGTTGTCGGCAGGCGGAAGAGGCGCAGCGGAAGGCGGGGCATGGTATGCCGGTGTGCAATGGGATTTCAGGATCGCGATCTTTCATCGTAGGGAATGCGGCGCGAGATTGGAGGAAGTCATGTGGGGTAGGTATTTAGGGTGTGTGTTGAGGATGCGCGTTGGTGGTTGCGTTGCGTGGGTGAGGCTTGCTCGGGTTGGTTTGTGGATCAAAGGGGTTAGGGGCTCATGCAGGGTTGTTCCATCGGGTTTAGCGCAGACACGTGCAGGCGTGGGTTTGAAGAAAATCGCGGTCCGCGAAGTTTCTTCTCCTCTGTACTCGACAGCTACGCGCGCACGATGCGCAGTATCTTCGGCAGCACGTCGCACAGGATTGACGCGTGTACGTCGTGTATGCTGGACATGGCGCGCATCATTGCCTACAACTAGGTGCTTATGTCGTTTCCAGAGTTTGAAACGACTGAGGTCCACCAGGATATACGCGCCCGCGAACCTCACCCGTACTCGTCCGTACTTCACGATCTTCAACTTTGTAGAATCAGGAACCAATTTGTCACGCTTGCTCGAACAGCTACAACTTCGATACAAGCCCTCTAAGAATGTTCCAAGAACGACCCCGTGAGCGTTTAATTGACCTGGCTGCCTTACTATGTGGCTACTCGGGTCTCATTGCGTTCATACATTCTTTGTTAAACCACGTTGCCTTGCCTTGTTTTACGAGGATGCTGTGCTATTTGGAAGCGTCTGGAATGTCGGATTCCGGCAGCACTACGGCTGTCGAGACGTGTTGAGCGGGTTGTTATATGGGTCTACCGGTGCCCCTACCCGTCGACATGATGATACGGACACCGCGTACCCTCTGCCCTTGTAACAACGGGGAAGCCTTGGCGGTATTTACGGACGACCGCGGGGAATATCATAGGCATAGCCGCACTTGAAATCAGCCTTATGCGTTTCTCGAAAGGGTACCCTGGGACGTGCAAGAGCGCCTCACGTTATCTTAGCAATTCCATATTGACTCTGGATGACTGATCTCATCTCCGTATATTACCAATCTGGTAGATAGTCGACGGCATTGTCTTGACCCGTATACGGCGACCAAGAAGTGATCATCGATAGGTGAATCATTGCTTACCCGTTTGGGACTTTCTCCGCGTACTTGCGATGTGACGGCTTAGCTACATCTTTAAGCTTTTAGCTCCCGTCAATGCTGCTGTACCGTTGAGACACATCATCTCCGCGACGCCTCAATTCGGCAGTTGGTCACAATTGCAGGTTCGCGGCTGATGCCTTGTCGGCGGCAGGAAGCGAGGCTGCCATCGTTGTCAAAAAGCAGAGTGGATGCCTGTAACGCGTTTCATCGGAAACAAGTTACCGTAGTGTGCGTGTTGGCATCACATCGTGATCCAAGACTTTGATGTGATGAGCGTCGACGCGCGTGCAGCCTTTGCTCCGGAGCATATATTTGGTCATCTTGATCAACCTTCGGTCCAAAAAGTCAATAGTTTGGGCTTCAGAAGAATCGAGAGCAACACATAAGACTGATGTACATATAAGCCTCGAGGCCCATCGTACGATTATGATGGATGCCAAGTATGGAGAAGACTAATCGCTGCCAGAGCAGCACATGGTTCACATGGTTTATCGATTAGGAGTCTGCAAGGTTTCGAAAAGATGCCCCCGAGACTAAAAGACACATCGGTGTGAACGGCTTCAGGGTACGAATTGGGTAAGCGAGTAGATTTAGAGTGTAGGGGAAATCCCGAAGGTAGGGAAACTTTCCACACAAGAAGGCCCGATGCGCAAAAGGGATAGTCCAACGAGGTGGAACTTGGTGACTGGGTAAAGCTCGGATGAGAACACCATGTCGCATGCGGCAAAACTCTGCAACTTGGGCGAAGATTTGCAGTCTTGATACCGCGTTCCGGGAAAGCTCAAAAAAGAAGTCCGATATACGACGAAGGTCCGAAGTCGATGGTAGTTTGGCTTGGTATTGCTACTACTGTTCCCAACGTTCAGGGCCGGCAACAACAACGTGATGGGTACGGTCGAGGATTAGGCCGCGCTCCCCTGCATGCCTTGTATGTTGTGCATAACATTACGGCTGCTGTTCGCACGGCTGGTACCCTCGTGGGCACAGGGTGCTCCTTGTGTAAGCGCGGTTTTGCCAACGATTGAAGTTCTTCTAGCAACATTCCCAGCCGTGGGGTCATGGCGCTAGGTTTGAGCACAATCTGCGGAGAGCACTCCGCGGCTCGTCTGGACCGACAAGGTTTGGCGAGCGATCGTGGGGGAGGCCTGAAACGCTCCTTGTCCTGAGATGCCGTCCTCGGCATTGGAATGTAGACGCGCGGGAATGGATGGAAGGTGTCAAAGTCAAGAGAACCGGCACAGGGATTTGCTGTACAATTAGGTATATTGAAAGGGGAATCTGGGTGTATCGGTAATTGCTGTCTATTGTCAAGACATGCCGCTGCAAGACCGAGAATATACATTGCGGTCAACGTCAAGAGACGCTAGATGTGCTGGTGCGCTACTAGTAGAATGTAACAGAGGTGCTCGTCTGACATGCGTATCCTACAGGTGTATGTTGTTACAAAGTCGTAATGCATGAATGTACAAGGAGTGGTTTCGATGGCCCGTGGGCGGGTGGTGAAAGTCTGTTCGCAATTAGACTGGCGGCGTCTTGGGCTTTCTCTTGCCGATGTTGTAGCCCCAGCTCCTTAGTGTTTTGACCACCTTGGGAAGGACGGCTGCGGTAAGTGGCACGCGGAAGAAGATCAGGGATTTGTGTACGAGGTAGGCTAGGCCGAGCTGTGACCAGATGGCTGTGGTGGTTGTTAGCAGTGTATACAGCACGAGAGGCAGCGGTCTTGCGTACATGCGTTTGACCCTCCGTCGTGTCCAACCGCCTTTCCAGCCTCAACGTAGCCTTCCCTCGCGGTGGCCTCGGCAGTGGTCTCGTCGGCTTCGGCCTCTGCTGGCTTCTTGCCAGCGTCGGGAATAACGAGGCGGACGACACTCCAGAGCGCATTTTTCAGCACATGCTCGTAGTGGCCTATCCGGTCCGTGCCCAGTAGCCGCACTGCCATGAAGCAGAGGGGGAAGTCGATGAGGGACAGGCCCAGGTAGACGCCCACTGCCGTCCAGCCATATTCGCGAGAAAGCTTCTTCAGTCGCTGCGATACCGAGGGCGCAGGTTCGGGACTGCCAAGGTGTGGCGTGGGGTTGTGCGACTGGACGGGCGGTTTGTCGCTCTTGAAGCGCAGCGAGCGGAAGCGGCGGCCGAGGGCAGATCGTTGGTAGCGGAACAGCAGCAGGGCGCCGTGGTGCAGCGACTTGCGTCCTAGGCTGGGCCGGGCGGCGGGTTGGGCAGAGGTGAAGAAGTTGCGGAGGAAGGGCGCCGATGGGCGTGAGGCGGCACCACTGGCGGCACCGCCAAACGGCAGCGTGGCAGGCCACAGGCGGGCGACTCGTGGCTTCATGGCATGGACGATCGGAGATGGGCAGGGCAGGTGAATCGGCTTTCACGTGGGGCGGTGTGGTCGACTCAGGCTCGTTGTCGCACTCTCAAAACCTCGCCAAAGCTACCGCCGTTGGTGCATCGTCACCATTGCCATATAATTTAGTCAGGGTCCGTCCATCGGATCATGGTAATCCCGCCCCCCGACAAATTCACCGTCGCCGCACGAGGGCCCATGGCGCCATCCGTGGATGCACCGCGCGCGCATGCACTCTTCCTAACGCGATTGCCGACTCTGCTTTACCCGTAGATACCACACGCAGTCGTTGTAGTAGTAATCGCTGCCCGGAGCATACCGTCGGCGACGGGCATCATCCATACACCTCGTGGTTCTCGTCTCGAAGCAGAAGGACGACGCACAACATCCCGCCGTGGACGCGCTAGAATGAAGAAGCCAGAGTTTACCGAGTCACTGACCGAAATGTCGCTGCCTCAACCCTCGTGTCATTGTCGTGGCCATGTCGCATGTCGGATCCTACCGATGATATGTCACGCCGCACTGATGGCGTGAAGCAGCCCTGGTGGAGCAGCCGCTCAACAGTTTCGCCCATCTCTGCCAGAACTGTCTCATTTCCTGAACGCCTTCAGTTTCTACGTGGCGAACTGACCCTGCCGTTCGTCCAAAGCCAGCACCCCGGGGTCGTGTCGTGCGCACAATCTCAGAGTTGCCTGACAGAAGCGTCAGCCTGCATTAGCCCAACCGTGGCCAAGAGCTTCCTCGGGGAGTCTCGAAGCGTGTTTCCTGCAAACATCTGTTGCAGTCCATGACCAGAAGGGCATAGCGAGAAGCCCCCTTGCGGGCGGAACATGGGCAGCACTTGCAGCGACGCACGCCCGACTCCTTCGCCGTCGCTTGGCCAGCAACATCAGTGTGATGTCTCGCAAGCGCGCCGGTCATTTGCAGTGCCAAAAGCCCGTCGAGCACGCCCGAAGTGTGGCGTTACTAGGTGGCCGCCTGCCAGCCGGTATCACACTCGAGATGCATCGCGCCAGCATGGACCTCCATGGCCTACCGGAATGCATTTCACGCGTCGTATTTACTGTCCATCTTGAATTCTAAATTGCGGGGTCACCACGCGTAGCTTTATTATCGACCGTGCGGGTCCTGCTCTCGCTGTATGCGAACCTGTTCGCTGGTACCGAAAGCGCAGGAGTAGTGGAACAGGAGTGCCCTCCGTTACAGAAGTCCAGTCAATACAATCGTTTCACAACCCACTCTCCTCGCAATCGCATGCCATTATCCCGTCGCCTCGCCTCGCATGGGGTGACTCTGGGTGGGCGGTGGGTGGGGCTGATCATCCTGGGTATGACAACTGCCTGCAGCATCTACATGGTCGAGCGTGTGCTCAAGGGCGTTGGCATCTCGCGGACGCATCCGGCCTCTAACAGTCTCCAACGTTTTACATTAGCCTGATTCGATCTGACAAGGTTCCACACATGGTTCCGCTGCGCTGCAGTCGCCGACTCGTCCTGATGCCTGGCGACGCGTTTGCAATTCCCGGCGCCACTCCCACTGCCGAACTGCATCACGACATCGTCAACCTGCGCCGACCGTATAGTATGCTCATCTGCTTTAGTTGGCCTTCACCTGTCATTAACTGGCTCGCCCTTCCTTTTCGTCCAACTCTCTAGCCGACATTCCTGCAGCACGGCTCGGCGCCTGGCTGCGAGGGCCTGGGAAGGTTTGCAAGTTGATCCTTTAAAGTTTTCGGCGTTCCCACAACCCTGCAACCGCACCAGTCTCAAACTTTGAGCTTTGGGTACTGAGCTGACGAGTGATGGAGACCACTATTCATCTACCTGGCCTTAACATCGCTCTCTTGCCGCCGCATTAGCCCCTTGATTGGCCCGTGATCACGAGCGTTCCTCTGCCCTCTGACGTCCCAAAGCACCGGACAAGGGCTCCTCTTCGAACGGCGCCAGCGTCGTCTGTCCCCCCTGCTAGCTCGGCTGGACTCTGGAGTTGATCGCCATGCCCTTGCAAAAGCTCGGCGCCGTTTGTGACTTCCTGGCGGACCAGGGCCCTGGTCTCTCACATTATTCGGCGGGATGGTACTGTGCTTTCGTGTTACACCCATTCCTTCGCTTCACAACTTGACAGCGCCCAAAACGGCACGCTCCCGGAGCCAACTGTTTGAGGCTTCGACTAAGCTCTTACCCTGCGCTGCTGCATGAGTTGTTGTTCAGGATCTGCCTGTTTCTCCACGTGGGTTCGTCTCATTCTCAACTTGCCTATTAATATGCCTTCGTATATAGACTACCTGTCCGCACTACTTCCTCACCTATTCTGCACAGTGTCTCACTACCCGTCACCGCTCTCTTGACATTATCTTCGACTCCCACGCTCCTTATCTTGTCAACACTACTACTATACTACTATCAGCCGTCGCTCCTTCCTCTCTCGTTTAGCCTCATCACCAACCAATATATCCTGCATTACACAGCAACCATGGGTGGTAACACGGAATATATAGCAGGCCACGGCTACCTCTCTCTTGGCCAGGCTGTTCACGTTGCTCAAAACAGTGACGGAGGCGTTGACCAGCAACTCGCCCAATTCCTTGAGAAACGCCTTGCCGTGGTCTGGTCAAAACTCAACGCTCAACCACAATCCTACATCCTCCCGCCAGACGAATTTGCGCTCATGAACTACTATCGCACACGATTCGGAGATAACGAAATAGTTCGCAACGCTACTAAGAGATTCTGGGACAATCACAAAGGCGGCCAATAAGAGCTTGCCGGAAACAACTGCTCTCGTTCTCATTCGGCGGGGACCCACGGAATTAGCAAACAACGGAACGGCAAAGCAACAACGATCTACCTCGCAACCACCCATTCAAGCCTTCGCCCACAACACCTACTTTCCGCAACCTTCCGCCGCATTTTGAATGAGGCAACAGCTGCATTTTTGAATTGACGATGTGAGTTTCGCCTACTTGTCACAATTTACATCAAGTACTGACTCCAATCAGCTGGCAATCGCATCGTCATCGACTTTCTTATTTGGCGTTCATCTGTGTACCAAGATACCTGGACTTCCGCAAGATACCTCTCCAACGGAGTAACGGCGTTTTTCACAGCAAACCGCTACTGACCGGTTGCTAAAATGGCGTTTAGCGTGTGCGATTGGAAGCGCAAGAGCGATGGAATTCATGCAAGGCGTAACGGCGAACTATTAGAATTGGCATCACCTATGGGAGCGGTACCCAACAACGGACGACTGTGTCTCGTAACTCTGCTCTTAATACTAATGACGCTATCTCAATCTACTTCCGCTTTACTCACGACTACCCCGCTTGCGCAACCCTACCCCCAGACCGTGTCCTTGAGAAACCGTGCTACAAACGAATCATCTCTGCTAGAATGCCTACAGGTTGCGCCACCAGTCCTGAGTCCAGTTGATGCATGCCAGCAGACCTTGATGGTCCATACATTTGCCTCCTCGTACGGACAGCCATTCGTGGGACAATTCAACCCGCCGGAGTGCAGCTTCAACAGGGTTACCTTCAACTTTACCGTTACCTCTGCCGGCCGGCAGTTTGACCGGCTCGGTGTGATGTTCCTTGATGATACCGAAGTGTTCCGTACTTCCACCGCCGAGCCAACACAAGCCGGCATAATATGGACATATGTCAAGGACATGAGCAGCTACCAATCTCTTTTCAATACGCCACAAAAGATAATCTTCGATCTCGGTAATATCGTCGACGATACATACACCGGCTCCTGGTATACGACGTTGACTGCCACCTTCTTTACCGCCGACGATGCTATCGAACCCGCAGATGTCATCATCCCGATCTCAGCACGGAAGTCGGATCAAGATGCATCGAGCGTATTCGTCGTACCGGAGACAAGAGCAGTCAACAGCGTTGTGCTTCCGCAGAACGCGAAGAAGGCGGCCTTCTCCATCTCCGCATGTGGTCAGGCTGCGGAGGAGTTCTGGTGGAGCAATGTATTGCAATCCGACATCAACGCATTCGGCAACGACACTACGCTTTACGGTCATTCGGCCTTCCGCGAGCTTCGTCTTCTGATCGACGGATCATTGGCTGGAGTCGCCTGGCCCTTTCCCGTCATCTTCACCGGTGGCGTTGTTCCTGGCTTTTGGAGGCCCATCGTAGGCATCGATGCATTCGATCTGCGAGAAGACGAAATCGACATCACTCCGTTCATACCATTGCTCAGTGACGGCCAGCCCCATAGCTTCGAGATTCAGGTTGTCGGCGTCGATGATGATGGTCGTGGGAATGGGAACTTTACGACAGCCATCGAATCGAACTGGGTCGTTACTGGGAAGATCTTCGTTTGGCTTGACACTGGCAACAACGCTATCACAGGACCCGCGCCTACCACTGTTACGACTTCGAGTATCGTACTACACTCGTCAAAACGCGGATACTCGAACAGCAGCGCAGGCATCGTCCTGGACTACTCTATTCAAGTCACTCGCAATCTAGAAATCCAATCCACGTTCGACACGCCCGCAGGTTCAAAAGCAGTTACCTGGACCCAGAAGCTCACCTACTCCAACGTTGGAACTCTCAGCAACGGCGGTAACGACCAGATCGTACGTCAGTCGACAACAGGCACACATACAGCATCCACCGATTATTCCAAGAGCTTCGAATACCCTCTATGGGTGCAATCGTCCTACAACGCACCATCAGGCGGCAACGTCAGCATCAACGCAAGCATGGAACGAAGCAAAAACGTGCAGCAACAAGGAGACCTAGCCTTCCCAAATGACTGGAAAACATTCGACTACACGCGTCTACGCTCGACGCCCTACAGCAACCAGACCTTCATAGGCTCTACCGTGGACAACTGGCAAAATGGCACAGCATCCTACCTGTCGGTCCCCGCACTGAAAAAGTCCTTCGGATCAGGCAGCACAGAGCAGCGCCTCACACTCAGCGGTGTAGGCACCGGATCACAAGACGCAGCATCCCAGCAACTCTACCAAAGGCACATTGCCGCCACCAACGACTCGGTCGTGTATGACGACGAGAGCTTCGGGCGTCAAGTGCGAGGCCAGAGCAGGTATGCCGCTCCCAGCGTGCCGGCCGCGCCAGACGTCGCGCATGAGTATGCGGCTGCAGGCGTTAGAGCGATGCTAGGAAGGGGGCCAGCGTAGGCGACTGCGAAGCATGATGAGGTGGTGGTGGTGGAGGTGGATCTGCATTGGGACGAAAGGAAGGTTTACCGGTATCTGCACGACATGTGTCGAGCAACGCGATGGATGGATGGATGGGGCACTACAGGCATGGGCATCTTAACAGTCTGTGGGACTTTCAGTGGTGCGTACTAGCTGTCAAGTTCGCTTTTGGGATAAAGCAAGCGAAGTGGAGGGATGTGGTGGGTGGCCTTTGTGGAGGTTGACTATATTCGTTGCACTGCATTTATTCTCCGTTATCGCACTGCATGGTCTCTCGACGTTGATGTTGGCTCTCACGACATATGCGCTGTCAGTCTTCTTTCGGTATCGTTTGGCGAGACAGCATGATCAAATCTCAATGCACTGCACTGCACTCGCATTCTCTTCCAACAACGCGAACGCGGTGTTCTCATACCCATAGCATGTAATGAGCCGTCCAATCCAGCTTAGGCGCCAGGGAACAACGGCCTTCTTCCCAGCGCAACGGTAGTCGCAATACGAGTCGCGTGGTATAACACACCTGCACCTCATCTCGCCATCAACGTCTTGGCTACCCAGCCACCAAGTCCCACAGCATAAAGTTTGCAAATAGTCATGAGAGCGAAGAAATACTGATCGTCCTATGATACCCTCAGTACAGGCTTCCCAGCTAAAAGCGAAAAATTTCGCTTGCAGCTATCCCTCTTGGCTAACTACTCGATAGTTCGCTTTCATGCCGCTTCCGCCCCGCCTCACCCTATCCTATATCGCCTTCGCTGCTATCACTTCCCGCCTAGCTTCCCTTACCCGAATGTATCATCCAGTACCCCACGCCGATCCACATAGAACGTCGACCAGGAGCCAGGATTTGTATTTCCATCACCCTTGGTTCTTGCGGCTTTTCACATCATGGGTCTTCCTTGAGCGCGCTAATGTCGCCATCTCCGAAGCGGTTTGCGGTGCCGTCGTGATGTGGGGAGGGGGGGGGGGGAAA